>NC_050576.1:109563309-110163309 GCF_011100635.1 Trichosurus vulpecula | reverse complement strand
ACTGGAAATCAGAAGACCTAGATTTAATCCCTATTCTGCCACTTGGTATAGAGATAGAGCTTCCATCCAGCCCTGAGATTCTGGGATTCTAGAAAATGCTTAAGGATGGGTGATCATATCTTTAATGTTCCTTGTATGGTCCCTCTGACAAACAACAAAAGAACCTCAGTTCAATGATCCTGTTTAAGTTTAAGAGCCTGGCTATGGGATGAGGTCTTGCCCTTGGTCATCTCTCCAGTACAAAGAGGTTTGGAAAGAAGGGAAAATGCAGGAGGTGGTCTCCTTCTCTTCCACTTAGGAGTTAGTCTTTTTTTCCTTTCTGGGCTGTGAAATGAACTAGAACTCTGCATTTTTTGGAAAGGGCATGGGATATCACTGGTTACGTCTCTTCTCTTTCAATATCTCAGCCCTGGGGATGTCCCTCAAGCACCTAAATCCATTAATAGAATTTAGGGCTCAGTGAATTCTTAACATTACCAAGTACAGTCTCGCTTATTTTAATGTTTGAGGAAACTGAGGCAAGATCTCACAGACAGTAAGGAAGACCTGAATTCAAATCTGGCTTCAGGCATTTATTAGCAGTGCAGTTCTGGGCAAATCGCTAAATTCTGCCTCAGTTTCTTCAGCTATAAAATGGGGATAATAATGGCACCTACCTTGTGGGTTGTTATAAGGATCAAGTGAAATATTATTTGTAAAGCACTTTACATAGTGCCTGGCACATAGTAGGCACTTAATAAATGCTTGTTGCCTTCCTCATCCCCATGTCTGCTAGCTCTAAATTTAGCTAGCTTTATTTTCCAATAGCCGAACTATCTCAGTGCTGAGGAGGAGCCAAGGCTGATGCATGCCTTATCAACTCAATTTTCTCAATGGATAGCCCGCCAGACCCTGTTTTAAAACTAAATAAATAAATAACCGACAGTGGCTCTCCCTTTGGCTTTGCTCTCCTGGCCAGCTGCCCAGTCTTCTGTGCATGGGGACTGAAAACCAGTGGGAGGCGAGCATGCCAGAAGCTCCCATCTCTCAACCATGTACCCCTGCACCCAGAATCCTCTCATTGGGCCTATTTCCCATGACATGTTTCCCACCTAAGCCTGCTTGCCTGCTGAGTATTTTTAACTCAAAGCCTCCTTGCACTTTGCTGATCTTCAGACAAGGGTCCAGGCAAGATAACAGAATCCATTAGTGCCGCTACAGTCAAGCAGTGTTTGCTAAATACAGGCTCAGGAGTGTCTGCTGCCCCAGCTAGATGCTGCTGCTGCTGCTGCTGCTAGTACTACCTCCTGCCTGCCCTCCTCTCTGACTGCCCTTAGTGGTACCTCTGCTGGATTCCCACAGATCCCTGTGCAAAATACAGAAATCTGCATTCCAGCTCTGTGACAGCCCATCTACAGGAGAGCAAGAAGGGGAATTCCCAGGCTCTAATCCCAGTGGCTAGGGGAGAGTAGGTTTATAAACAGAGCAAGAAATATAATTTTCCAGGACTGCCAAGCTAGTGGGCCCACTTTAAGGCAGAAGGCAGAAAGTAACCAGAACAATGCAGCTAAACTGAGAGAGGATATAAGCCTGGCTAGGAGATAGTCTGGAAAATCAAGGGGCAAAACATGGAGGAGTCAGTCTCTAAAACCCAGCAAGGCTAGAATTGCCATCTAAATAACTTACTCTAATGAGACATCCCCTCCTCCCAGAACCCTGGACTCTGGGAGCAGTTTTTTTTAAACTTTCATTTTATTTTTTAAAACTAATAAGCATTTATTTTTTCTCCAGCCCATCCTCTCTCATTTTTCTATTAAAAAATAGTGTGTCCTAAATATGCAGTTAAGCAAAACAAATTCCCACGTTGGCCCATATCCAGGAATATATACCTTATTCTGCATCTTGAGTCCACTCAAAATGCTTCATCACGTACCCTCTGGAAGTCATGGCTGATCATTATTTAGATCATAATTCTTAAGTCTTTCAAAGTTGTTTGTTCTTATAATGTTGCCCTTATTGTATACATCATTCTCTTGGTTCTGCTCATTTCACTCTGCATCAGTTCATTTAAGTCTTTCCAGGTTTCTCTGAAGCTGTCCTTTCATCATAGCTTACTGTGCAATATTTCATTGCTTTCATATGCCATAATTGTTCAGCAGTTCTCCAATTGATGGGCACCCCCTTATAGTTTCCAGTTTCTTGCCACCATGAAATGAGCTGCTACAAATATTTTTGTACATATGGGTCCTTTTTCTCTTTCTTTGATCTCCTTATGCCTACTACTTTCCATATTAAACCATTCGTTACAGCAACTACATCTCCACAGAGGCCTCAGTACCTGTCACTGTAGAGAGATAAAGCAGGGACAAGTGAACAAAGTAATGCTTCCCTTGGGAAAGGGAGACTAGCTGCCTAGAGTGAACAGTCTAGAGTGATAAATTCCAGATACCACAAGCTCAAAAACATCTCTTCTTTACCTCTCAGCATTTAGTCTGTATAACCCTAGGAGTCCCCAAAGGTCAGTTAACCAACCTCCTATTTCTAGCCTTCCCAAACACAAGGGTGTCAGTACTTTTAAGAGATCCCTTCTTGGTGGTTTGGAGATTCTGTTACTCCCCTCAGTCATCCATTCTGGCATCTCCCAGGAAGACTAAAAGACATTTATGAGGCAGTTAGTCCACTCACCCTCCCTTCCCCCATTCTATAGATGAGAAAACCAAAGAAAAGAGAGATAAAGTGATCTGGCCAAGGACGCACAACTAAGCCAGGGGCAGAGCAAAAGCTAGCACCCCCACTTAGATTGAGTAAGTAAACAAAGAAGATCTTTCTTACGAGGCCTGTTGCAGTTTGAATATTTTTCATTTTTCCTCTTTGGAGGAAAACCCACATGATCTTCAATGTCATCAATATTATTATTGAATATTGATACTGAATTGAATATTGAATGTTATTGAAAGTCCTTAATAAGACACCTTTCAATCAGCTCTTCTCCATCCTGAAGAATTCCACTTGTTCCAAAGCATTTAACCTTTCCCTAATGACCCTATTTACCAGTCCTCTGATCGTTTTGACCTGCCTTCTTGGGCTCTCTTCCCAATCCTCCCCATATGTCTTTCAAAAAGGGACCCCAAACTGAACTTGCACCGGACTCAACCTCTCATCCCTTTCAGTGGAGAGGGTAGAAACATGCCAGTATAAGAACATGAGGGCAGTGGCAAGGAAGTGGGAGATTGGTAGCTATAAAGGGGTACACTGACATCTTAAATCCCTTTCTCCTTCCCCTAGTGACTACATATTCAGCTTCTGTGGTCTCCTCTTACCATGGATGTGATCCAACCTGGAAACCGCATTAAACATTTCACAGAGTAGTTGACGTGCAATTAATAAAGTACAGATTTTGGCTGGAAGCCACTACTTAACATAGTCACCATGATTCCCGGGGAGGAAGGGCAGGGGGAGGGAATCAGGGAAAATGGCAAGCAATGAGAACCAAGGCTGATATCTATAAGAGTAATAGGACATATTCACAACAGCTCATCTCTCAATGGCACCTTGACTTTAGGGGAGAAGGCTCATGATTCCACTTTTCAAAGGGAGAAAAACTGAGATGCAAAGATGTTAAGTGATTCGCTCAAGGTTATTCAGTAAATACCAGTATGCAAGCCAATGTGACATAGTATGAAACAGCCCTGGGCCCAGAATCAGGACACTTTAGGGTTCAAGTCCTAGAAGGACAGGTACAGTGATGCAATGGAAAGAATCCTACTCTTGGATCCAAGTACTCAGTCACTTTGTGATGCTGGATGAGTCACTTGACCTATCTGTACCTCAGTTTCCCCATCTATAAAAAGGGGGAGAATACTATACTACCTACTTTAACAAGGTTGTATGAGGTAAGCACTTTCTCAGCCTTAAAGTGCTATTTAAAAATAGGAATATTTAAATATAGGAATTCTGCCTAAATAGAAGCTATTATCCTGCCAACAGCTAGCTGTGCAAGTTGCTTTATTTTTCTGGGCCTCAACTCCCTCATTTGCAAAATTATTAGGTTAAATAAAGTCGCTGATTTATCAAGTCTCTTCCAGTTTCAGTAATTTTGTGATTCCATGATTACTCTTTACTACTGTGATTCATACTATCTCTATCCATGGAGAGAGGAAGGAAGGAAATAAGCATTTATTAAGTACCTATTGTGTGTTGGGCAACTCTGCTAAGTTCTTTTAAAAAATATCATTAATAATTTATCCTCACAACAACCCTGGGAGGCAGACACTGTCATTAATCTCATTTTACCGTTGAGGAAAGTAAGATGGACAAAAGTCAAGTGACTTGCCCAGGGTCATACATCTGAGGCTGAGATTTGTACTCAGGCCTTCCTGATTCTGGGCCCAGTGCTTTATCCACTGTACCACCTAACTCAGAACTCTCTCAAATCTGGTACTTTTTTTCCTATATTCTGTTTCTTGGTCACATTTCAGAGCTTTGCTTAATTTAAGGGCCTTTTTACAGGTTTTAAGACAGCTGTCCATCTTCCTGTCAGTCCCCCTCTGTCCCTCCATCCATCATTCTTTAGGAGGCTGGAGCGTCTTCTTTGAAGAGGCCACAAGTGCTTTTTCCCTACCACCGTGTTTGGAAGGGCTTTTTACTGAAGTTTTGCTCCCTGTTGGTAAGAGAGCAGAGTGAGGAAAGCTTAGGGGTATAAGGTTGGGGAGTAGAGGAGGACAGGTAAAAATGCTTCTGTACTTAATTCAAATGGTTGGGCCTTCAGGCATTGGCTATTGAAGTTAAAGCCCTGCTGTTCTCCACTCTGTAAGATGCCAAGATGGTTTGTTTTTTTTTTGAAGCAAAATGCAAATTTCAGCTCAACTAGTCAAAACTGGCCCATATGCACAACCTCCAGGCTGTCTATCATTAAAAAATGACCCAGGTAAGGGCTGGGGGCTGCTGAAGGAGGGCTAGAGGAAGTGGCAGGGAACTCTGGGACTGGGTCAGGGGCTCTAAAGCCAGACACTAGAAAATAAAGCCCTTGGTGCAGAGGGGAAACTGAGGCCCATTTTACCAAAGGGATAATCTAACATGTCATGGCACTTGGAGTGGCCACCACATTATGGAGATGTCTTTGGTGTCCAAGTTCATGGCTTCCCTCTTTCTGGGGACAATCTTTTCTGGCCCTTATCTATGGAAGAAACTGGGCACGAGGACATCTGAAGTCTTCTGTTGTAGCACCAGACTCCAGTGGGTATTTCATAAATATTAATTGAATGACAGTATAATATCATAGAAAGAACACCAATAATATAAGCTAACATTTTTGTAGCGCTTTAAGGTCTGCCAAGCACTTTGCATAAATTATCTCATTTGGCCCTCATAGCAACCCTGAGAGGTAGGTGCTATTATTAGTCCCAGTTTACTGTTGAGGAAACTGAGGCAAACAGAGATTAAGTGACTTGTCCAAGGTCACACAGCTTGTAAGTAGCTGAGGTGGGGTTTGAACTTAGGTCTTGACTTCAGGCCCAGCTCACTGTCCAGGTAAGATAAACACAGAATGCAGCCAGGTCCTGATTATTATGAATAATGAATTCCCTGAAGTGGTCACATCTAACCAAATTCTCACTATTTGAAGTTATAATTATCTAAAATAGGGTGATTGGTTCCTGTCTAATGGAAATATGTAATATGATTTCGAATAATGGGACCACTTCAAGGGATTCTTTATTCACACCAATCAGGAAGTGGCTTAAGTAGAAGGTGACACTAGAGCAAATGGCAGTAGAACCTGGGGTGGGGGTAGGGGGAAGAAGAAAGGCCTCCTAGAGGAGATGACCCTTGAGCCTCATCTTAAAGGAGACCAAGAATTCTAAAAGTTGGATACTGGGAGGGAGAGCCTTCCACAGGTAACAAAGAGTACAGAAATATGGAGATGGGAGATAGTGTCATTTACAAGGTACAGCAAAATGAGTCAGGATGATTCGGATAGTGGAGTATATGGAAAGCAGTAGAACACTCGAAATGTGAAAAGGTAGGAAGAGCACAGGCCATAAAGAGCTTAACATGCCAAACAAAGGGCTTCATGTATTTGATGCTGGAAGTAATAAGGAACCACTGGAGTTTATTGAGTAGGTGTGACTTGGTTGCCCCTGTGCTTAAGGAAAATCACTTTGGTGGTTGAGTAGAGTATGGATTGGAGTGGGGCAAGGAATCTAATTAGAAGGCTATTACAATAGTCCAGGTGACAGATGATGAGGGCTTGAACTAGGAGGTAGACCCAAGTCAGGAAGGGGAGAAGAAATGGCTTCTGGGCAGAAGAAGGAGAGGAGCAGAAAGGTGGTGGAAGAGTCAGGGTTAAATTTCGTTGGCATTCCACAGAAAAGCTTCTGATGAGGGCCATTTCCACACAGCTGCATTCTAGCTGGGCTTGCTACCTAGGGATTCAGAAGCCACAGAGCCTACTTCGGGCAAACCTGATACCCTCATCTGGAATCCATCCACAAGCCTATTTCCTCCCCTATGCCCTGAGCTCATTAGAGGAGCAAAGATGGGAGAGTGGAGTCAGGACTCTAACAGAGACCTCCTCCAAGCAGGCAAATCCCCAGCGTGCCAGGCTACTGGGAAGAGTTAACACGGGCTCTGGTGTCTGACTTTGCCTTCCCAAATGTGCAAAAGCTGCAGCCCTCCCCCATCCCCAAGGCATGTGCTTTCTCATTTCAGTATCCCTTTTCTCTTCCTCTGATGTTTTATTCTCACCTTCTTCCTATCGGATCATCAGAACCAACCAGCATCAAGTCCTTTAGATCAGGCAAAAGGGAGAAGAAAGTTCTATCCCTCACCAGGGCTCTTTGGGCCTTGAATTCTAGTCCTGTGATCTCTGTCTTCCTCTGTTCTGGCAGGAATCCATCACCTAGATCAGGGTTGACCAAATCTAGGCCTGCCTACAAGCATAGAAATTTACATGAATGCTTTAGTAAACAAAGCCACGCTACCCCATAGCTCTCACTAAAATGTCAAATCAAAATATATTGTCTATTGTTTCAATGAAACCTAAGGTTGGACAGCCCTGGTCTAGATGAAATATGGACAAGTACTAAATAGAGGAGTGGGCTTCCAGAAGATGTAGGCTCCTAGGAATGTCAGTGTGAAATTTGTGAAATTTGTAGCCTGGTTGCCCTGAATTTCCCACCAATCTAGCATCTGGATTATATCTCTTTAGACAACAGCTGTAAGCTACTTGAAGGCAAGCACTGTTTTCTCTTAAAATTTACATCCCTGATGCCTTGCATATTTACAAAATAGACCTTTGATTTCATTGGCAAGGAAACTCCAGTTAGCACTTGCTCTTAAAATCTTAGAGAGTTTCTGGGGGCACTTCGGGTTTAAGTGACCAGGGCTGCCCAGCCAGTAAGGGTGGAGAGGTCAGACTTGAATCTGAGTCTTCTTGGCTCCAAGGGTTCCACTAGGCCCTGCTGCCTTTTGTATAGCATCTCATACATGGTAGATGCTTAGTGGCTGTTACATTGGACTGGGACTCCCAGACCCTCTCAAGGTGTCATGTAGAAAGCACTAAACAGACTAGTAGTCAAATGAGCTGAATTCTACCATCAGGTCTATCCTTGTCTCCCTCTGTCTGGGCCTCCCTTCCCTCATCTGTAAAATGCGATAATAAAATCTGCGGTTGTCAATAGTTGATGGTACTAAGGCTTTGCAAAATTGAAAAACACCCTGGAAAAGCACCATTATTATTACTAGAAGCTTCTCTTCAGGAGAACAATGGGGAAAGCAAAGCCTGTCTATGTTGTGTCAACAAATGGCAGTCTCAGGTAGGTAATCTGAGAGTCAGCCAGCCTGATCCCACTGCCCTCTGCCATCACTGTTTAGATCCTGTCAGCAACTGGAGGGTAAGGATTTCTCATTCTCCCTCTTGGGCCGTGGGGAGTCACAAAATTCTTGTTGTCACCCCACTCATTTTATTAACCTTTTGACCACATCCCTGCTGGAGTACAAGTCTAGGGGAAGCAGATCTAGTGTTACTGACTCACACACACACACACACACACACACACACACACACACTTTCATATGGGAATGAATACTTCCTCTGGGAACATGCTCCCCTTTAGCATGCTGAGAGCATAGCATTACAGTTACACTATGGAGGTATCTCCATCCTTCTCCAGTTTCAGGATTCTGAAGGCCCAAGAAAGTTATCCCATTAGCAGAAGGTACTGTCAGGATCAGGGGGCAGCTGAAGGCACCACCCAAGTCCTCAGGCACAGCAAACCAGTCCAAGGCAGAGCAAACCAAGTCTCTTGGAGGGGAGGGCCACAAAGCTGTTTAAACAGCACACTCCAAGAACAGCCTGTTTTCCCAGTGCAGTTTCCTGCCGAGTGTTTGCCTGACCCGTCTGCCCAAAATCCCTCTCCAAACACTGGGTTTCCTGCCTAACACTAGCAATCAGAGAGCTAATTATCTGGGATTAGGGATGGGATGGGATAGGATGGGGAGGGGAGGAGGGACCTTTAATTACAGGAAAACATTAGCCTCACTAATGTCCATCAGGATTCGAGGATTATGGCAGAGACCTGGGGTTTGAACTCAAGTCAGTAAAGAGGGCAGAAGCTCCACTATGGGGTGACCTGGGCAAGATTTTTCTGTCAGAAGAACCAAGTTGGTCTGTTATCCATCTCTGAAGCCTGTGTTGGGGGGTCAGAGGATTGAGAAGAAGTGGGGCATCAATCATAGTATCTTGAAATTTTAGTTCTGTGGAGTTCGGAGGAAGTAAAACCCTATAAAATGTGTTTTGGGGTGTGTGTATGTGAATGTGAGTGTGTGAGAGAGAGAGAGGAGAGAGAAAGAGTGTGTGTGTGTATATGTGTGTGTGTGTGTGTGTGTGTGTGTGTGTGTGTGTGTGTGTGAGAGAGAGAGAGAGAGAGAGAGAGAGAGAGAGAGAGAGAGAGAGGGAGAGAGAGAGAGAGAGAGAGGGAGAGAGAGAGAGAGAGAGAGAAAGAGAACGAGTGAGTGAGTGTATAAAACAGATCCAGAGGGGGATAGGAGCAGCCAGGTGGTTGGGAGTTGTAGCGACTGCCTCTAAGCAGGCAAATCACTGTTTAGAAATAGCTGTTTCCCTGAAACTGAAATTTCTGTAGATGAGTGACTTTGTTACTATCTCATCTAAGGAAGAACAAGAGAAACCCAGAAGAAAGGCTCCCAAAATAGCCGGTGAAAGACTGCGTTCTTCCCTGTTAGTCTGACAGCCTCCTCAGTCCCTTCCACCCTCCTTATCTCCCTCCCCCACCTCCTACCCCTCCCTTTTGCCTCCTGCTGTGGTCCATGGCACACTGACCCAGTTCTGCATTAGGCCTGTGTAAGGGATGTTCTCTCCGTCCCAGGGGAGGAGAGTGTAAAATGGAACATGAATCTAGTCAGAGATTTTGAAATCTGTAGTGACCACTGCACTCTTCAGGTTGGCCCATTGAGGACAGGGACTTCCAAAGACCAAGCCCTGATTACTCTTTCTGGAAGGAGACCAAGGGCTGAGATGCCAAACCCAGGTAATACAAAGTATAATGAAATTAATGATCGAAGTAGGAGGATAGACCAGATCTATAGAAGGACCCACCCAATCCCACCCCATAAGGTCACATATCACCCGTTGCAGCCACATAGGTATATCTGAACTACCCCATATATAGAACTAGCCCATTTCAGATATTCATGCCTCCCTCCCCTAACCCCTAACACAGACTTCAGAGAGGGGTGACTAAGTATGTGAAGAAACATATACATTTCTTCTACTCTGCTTAATATCTTTCCTCAAAATCTAGGCCTTCAGGCTTCTTTTGGAAACACAGAAAGCCTGGGTTGGGTGGGTTGGTCCAGCATCAACATCAGCTACTGGTTGCTGAAATAATGGGGATTGGGAGAACAGCTGGGAACATGGCATGGCATTGGTGGAAAGAGATCCTGGTTCAAATTCTGAATCAAGCTTCACTACTTAACCAGTTTTGGAAAAGTCTCTTCTCTTCCTTGGACCTTATTTTCCTTCACTCTGAAATCAGATGTTGTCTCTCCCCTGTCATTCATGCTCAAGAAAAATCAGGGGCTGCATATTTGGTCCAGGATAACAGCGAAACTGTTCTGCTTGATGTTGAAAGCCTTCCACAGTCAGGCTCTATCCATCCTGGGTATCCCAAAAGTCTTAGTGGAGTCTTGAGCTTTAATAGCTCAATTAAGCTTATTAACTTAAGCTTTAAGCTATTAAAGCTTAAACTATACTAAGAATTTTGGGGACACCCCTGTAAATTATTACCCCACATACTCGAATAAGTTCACACCAAACTGGTCCATTTGTTCTTCCTAGGAGACATCATTCCATCTTCTATCTCTGTATCTTTGCACAGGCTGACCTCTACACCTGAAAAATGCCTCGTCCTCACCTTAGCCTTTTGAAACTATTAGGTCCCTTTAAGACTCAGTTCAAATACTACCTCCTACAAAAAGGGCCTCCTTGATCTCCCAAGTGGTTAGTGCTCCCCACCCTCAAAATTGGTTTGTGTTTATTTTGTATATATTTTGGGATCACGTGTGTATAACAATATTATTCTAGATTCAAACTACAAAGAAAATAAGGTTTTAAATATATAAAGTGTTGTTTTGTTATTTCAGTCATGTCTAGCTAAAACCCCATTTAGGGTTTTCTTGGCAAAGATACTGGGGTGGTCTGCCATTTCCTTCTCCAGCTCATTTTATAGATGAGGAAACTGAGGCAAACAGGGTTAAGTGACTTGCCCAGTGTCACACAGTTAGGGAGTGTCTGAGGCCAGATTTGAACTGAGGAAGATGAGTCCAACTGCCTCCAGGCCTGGCACTCTATCCACTGCACCACCTGGCTAGGCCCTAAAACATATAAACACATTTCTTTTGCGTAGAACTTGTTCTTTTTATGTAAATGACATATAAATATATAATAATTTTAATATGTAACTGTCAAAGCTGTCCTGCTTTTCTGTATTTCCTTCTGACTTGTCCTTTGTTCTGTGCATTTAAAAGAATTCACCAGTGACCCTTTTTTCATTCTTTTCTTTTTTTTTTGGTAACCCTATGACTAAACCCTACTCCTCCCTTCCAACCCTCCCTCAATTGGAAAATAGAAAATACAAAACCCTTGCAACAAATGTGCACTCCAGCAAAAAAAAAATCCCACATTGTTCATGTCCAAAAATGTAGGTCTTGTTCTGCATCTTGAGTCCATCACCTCTCTGTCAGGAGCATGTTTCACCATCCTCTGGAATTGTAACTGGTCATGGCGCTGAACACAGTTCTGAAGTCTTTCAAATCGGTTTTCCATGACCATGTTGTTGTTATTGTATAAATTCTCCTCCTTCCGTTCATTTAATTCTGCATCAGTTCAAACAAGTCTGTCTGGGTTCTCTAAAACTGTCCCTTTCATCTTGTCTTACGATGCAATAACATTCCATTATATTCATAGCTTACCCAGCCATCCCTCAATTGATAGGAACCCAATTTGTTTTCAATTCTTTGCTATAACAAAAAGAGCTGCTCTAAATATTCTTACTCGCATAGGTTCTTTTCATCTCTCTGATCTCTTTGGGAGTATAGGTGTAGGTGTGGTATTTCTGGGTCAAATACTTTAGTGACTGGGGACATAGTTCCAAATTGCTTCCCAGAATGACTGAAGCAATTCACATCTCCATCGGCATGCGTTAGTGTGCCTGTCCTCCCCCATCCCCTCCAACAATTGCCATTTTCCATCTTTGTTATCTTTGCCAATCTGATGAATATGAAGTGGAACCTTAGAGTTCTTTTCATTTGCATTTTTCTAATTACTAGTGCTTTGGATTATTTTTTGGTATTGCTATTGACAGCTTAGACATCTTCCTTTGAACACCGTCTATTCAACTCCTTTGATCATTAATCTGTTAGAGAATGACTCTTGTTCCTATACGTTTGAATCAGTTTCATATATGTCCTGGATATCGATCCTTTATCAGAAAAAAATCCTGCAAAGATTTTCTTTTTCTCCCAGTTAACTATTTACCTTCTAATTCTCACTCATCTGGGTTTATGTTGTTTCCCCTTAAGGACAGGGACTATCTTGCTTTGGTCATTGAGTTTCCAGTGCCCATCATAATGCCTGGCACATAGTAAGTACTTAATAAATCCTTATTAAATTCAGTTGACCAAATGATCCATAAGGTTCCTTTCAGCTCTGGCATGCTAGAATCCTGGAATTCTCAGTGTGCCCTTAGCACAGAACCTGGCATATATGCTCGTTGACTTGATTTGACTTGACATGAAGAGAAGAGGAAGGGAAGCATATAATTGGGAGCAATGTGAGGAGAGGGGCCATGGGCTGAACAGGGAAAGCCATCATCTCTTCTCCACTGAATCCAAGGATAGTGTTAAGCCACTGACTCTCCTGAGATGATTCAAGGAATTATCCCTCTGGGAGCCAGAGCCCATTTGGACCTTTCAGGGCCTTGCCCTCTTTGATGGGTTGGCCTAGATCCAAACTTGACTGGGAAATCTGTGACTCTGTCTGCTCCTCAATTTTCTTTCCTCTTAGAAAATAGCCAGTACCTTGACTGTACTTGCCCAGAGAGCCTTCTTTTACCTTCCCTCCCCAGGGGCCCTAGGTTCTCTGCTTCTCGTCTTTTTATCTGTACCTATAGAGTTGTTGTTTAGTCGGTCAGTTGTGTCCAACTCTTTGTGACCCGTGGATCATAGCACGCCAATACCAACTATGGGATTTTCTTGGCAAAGATACTGGAGTGGTTTGCCATTTCCTTTTCTAGCTCCCTATTATGTAATACGTTATGGTTACAAAGAGCTCTTCATATCCAGTCTCACTGGCACTTCGTAGGAATCCTGTGAGATAGGTAGTCAGCCAGTCAGTCAACAAGCATTTATTAAAGTACCTACTATGTGCCAGGTACTAAGCAGTGAGAATATTGTCTTCATTCTATAGACAAAGAAATAGAAGCTCATCAGGGATAGGTTAAAGCCTCTTAGGTCCTTGGAGCATCAGGATACTGGTGACCTCTTCTTTGCCTTTCCTAGACCGAACAAGCTAGCCTCACAAGTGAGATGAATTTTTCCTGGCTCTAAAAAGTTACCAAAAGCGTAGCACAGGAGACAAAAAAAGTGAAGAATGTGAAACTTGGAGTGCCAGGACGTGAGTTAGACTCTCACTTCAGTCTCTTATTACCAGTATGACCTTGGACAAGATACCTTCCCTCCCTCTGGCCTCAGTTTCTTCATCTGTAAAATGAGGGGCTGAATTATATGGCTCCTTCCAGTTTTAGATCTAAATTCTAAATGGGGAGACCCCATCTGTACTTTTATATCATTTTCCTCCAAGTCCTGACTTTTAAGGACAGGTTGCTCCACGTCCTTGTCTCCCTAACGCATGAGCGCTCAGTGATCAGATGCCCCTTCTCTGGTGCTTTTGATAAATAGGTCTGGGCTTCAGGTTACTAACAGATGAGGCAATGCCTTCACAAAGCTCCCCCCCACCCGCCCCCCCAAAAAAGAAATATTTTCTATTCAGGGGAAAGGGATACAGACTAGTGGTTTTTCTTTGGCCTGATGTATTTAGGCCCTCGAGCCCCTGAGGAGGAGTGATGGAGTCAGCTCATAGGAGACCTCACAGGGTCAGGGAGAGAGCTGATTGTTAAATTTTCGGTGTGAGCATTTACATCTAGGCAAACACTACAAATCAGGGCTTGATTTTTTTTGTTGTTGTTTTCTTGGTGGTCTAGACTAGAGATGTCAAGCTGGTTGGCACACCTAAATATAGCTGAACCAAATTAAAATATAATTGGAAAACATTTAACAAAAAATACAGTAAATAATAGATAACATTTAAAAATTAAGTCTGATTGCAATTACAGGGATCCTTATGTATGGTTTAGTGGACCCCTTGTTTATTTGAGTTTGACACCACTGGTCTAGACTTAAGAAAGATAGAGAAAATGTTAATACTGCAATTAAACTTAAATGGGTGTGCCCTTGGAAGACCTTGTTGTTAAAATTTTACTAGCATACCCCTGAGGTAAATCCCAAGCAAACCTGTTGGTAAATCTGGTTTTGAGGCATGTGACATGTAGAAATAGTGCTAGAAGTACGGCTAGACCCCAGCCCTCCTGACTCTCAGGACAAGTTCTCTTTCCACCACACTGAGCTCCCTCTTAGAATCTTCCTTGAGCCCACTCTCATCTCATTCCATGACTCGTCCTCATGCCATCCAAACCTCCTCCCCTCCCCCCATACCACCTCTATGTCTCCCCCTCATCTATCACTATGAGGTGTGTCAGGAAGAATGAAGGACAGTAGTTGTCATTGGTCAGAGTTTGGGTGGGAGGGGTAGGACAAAGGGTTTCCCATGACCAAACTGGATAACAGCCAACCCCTGGCAGCCTTGAGGCAATAGCAGTGGGGAGAGAGGGAGGAGAATCCTGTGATCCTCCCTGTAGCTGGGAACCCAGAACTTATCAGACTGACCAAGCAGGGTCAAGGAGAAGGGGTCACAGTCAAGAGCAGGTGGGCCTGGAGCCCAAGACTTCCTCCTACATTCCCTTCCCTTTCCCCCAGCTCTGGCTTTGCAGATTCCCATTGTATGTCACCTGACTGCCAATGTGGAAACCTCAGCAAGACAAAGTACTCTTCAGTTAATGATTCTGGTCCCCAGAGAGGTGGAACAATCTTTTAAAGAGAAAAATATATATATAAAGAGGAGCGGGCAGGGATGCTTTAGTACTCTACACGAAACAGACGCTGCAGATCTTTCCATCTCTTTTTAAAGATCAGATTAGAAGCCGGCAGATTTGCCCCGAGCTGCCTTCTCTCTGTGGGTAAAGGACCAGGACCTCCATCTCTCTCTCTCTCTCTTCTCTATTTTTTCCCCCAAGTTAAAAAACTTAGAAACAGAGCACATTCTCCTTCGACCCCTCTCCTAGCATCCTCAGTCCAGGTCCTGCGGGAATCCTGACCAAGCCAGGGCCCCCTGCTCGGAATCAGTCTACCTTCACAAAGTGGGCCAAGAAAAGGAAAAAAAAGACCTCTTCTCTCCCCCCACTAACCCCATTCACGGAGCTCAAGCTACTGCTGCTCCTTTTCTAAACTCCTTTTACCTGATAAAGAGTACAGAAAGTGAATATTAATTGATTGAACTATTGACCTCTTGGGGGCATATCACTTGGGTCCTTACCTTGGATCCTTCCAGCTCTATCCTGGAGAATTTAGATGAAAGCACACCGTCAATCAATCAACAGGTTTTTACTGATGGGTTTATGGAGTGGCACTATGTGCCCAGCGCTGTGTTGGGCATTATGAGGGGATATAAAAGAAGTTTAAGAAACTAGCCTTGTATACACAGCACCTTTCCAGTAGGGAAGACATCAATATGGGGATGAAAAATATCTGGCTGAGAGAATGGGGAAGGAGCTCCCTGAACTATAACACTTCCTTCTGAATAGAATTTGGCTCTAGAGACAGAAATTTCATAGTGGTTTTTATTTGTTTGTTTGCTTGTTTTTTTCCTGCTGTGTTACTAGAGCAAATCTCCCCACCGGAAGTGGGGAACCTTCGGCTTCGAGGCTACACGTGGCCCTCTAGGTCCTCAAGTGCAGCCCTCTGAATCCAAACTTCACAGAACAGATCAGGCCATATGTGACCCTGTAGGTCCTCAGGTGCAGCCCTCTGACTGAATCCAGGCTTCACAGAACAGATCAGGCCATATATGGCCCTCTAGGTCCTCAAGTGTGGCCCTCTAACTGAATCCAAGCTTCACAGAACACTTGGAGATTTGTTCTGTGAAGTTTGGACCTAGTGGACCACATGTGATCTTTATGGCCTATACCCTCCTATGCCTGGCATTTCTCTCCATTCCCCAAGATACTCTAGACACAGAGAAGAGGATAGACACTAGAAAAACAGGCGGCTCTGGGCTACAGCATTCTTGTGGCCACACAGGAAGGCTGCCTGAAAGGCCTGCCCATTGGAAGGATTGTTCTAAGGGAGATGAGACATCTTCTGCTTGGTCTCAGAAGCAGAAGGAGTAATAATTGTTCCTAACAATCAGAGCTACCCTGAAGTAGAATGGGGTCCTCTAGAAAGAGATGGGTTCAGAATGCTGGATGTTTTCATGTTGAAGTTGGACGACCATTTTAGGGGGATGTTGTAGGTGATATATCTGTTCAGGTAGAAATTGAGGCAGATGGAATGAGGGTGAGGAGGGTGGGGGAGGAGGGCCACATCTCTTAGAACTCAGAACTTCTATGATTCTATTTGACCAAAGTGACATTAACTAGGATTCTCTTTCTGAATTCTTGGGTATTCACACCCAAGATTTTCCTGGTTGTACTTTGCTTGGGCTTAAATTTGGTTTTCACTACAGAGCTAGGCCTGGCCTAATCACCCAATCAGCTTTCAGCCAACATACTGGGTAGCCAAGGTTGTTTGTCTCAATATACTAATACATTCACGCCACATTTCAGGCTGAATATCAAGTGTTTCTTGAATATCTAATGATAAAACAGATCTGGTCATTCTGACCATCACAAATAACATTTGGTCAAAATAACCAACACTCCTCACAAGCATCTGGCCATCAGGCCTACACAGTCGAGTTGTTTACATACTTTGGTGCTTTGGCATGTGGGTGCACATTACAAATTCAAGATGGAGTCACTCATGTCAGGAGCAAGAAGGGTGGGGGAGGTGTGTGAGGAGAGGAGAGAATGGAAAGAAAGAAGAGCAAACAGCTAGAATCAGAATGAGCATTACCCAGGTGACTGGCCATTCTCCAAAACCCTAGGAAGGCAGAGGACAGAGGGCAGCTTCTCAAAAAGTTCAAACCCCTCTCTTCCTGGTCCCACACCCATCTCCCTCCTGGGTCTTGACCCCTGCTATTCCCATCCACCATTGAGGTCTGCACTCTGGCATTCTGCCCAGCAGCTGCAAGTCAGTCACATAAGGAGGTGGGCATCTATTGAAGAACAGAAGCAGGTGTCCATGCAAGGAGAACAGGGAGAAAGGCAGGTGCCCCTTTCCAGGAAAAGGCTGTTTCAGGGTGTCGTGGGACATTCTATAGCGAGTCGCCAATAAAACTCCCATTCATTATTCTTCCTTCCCAAATTTGATTAGGATAAATCTGGTCCCAGAAGAATAGGAGCGAATTAATTAGGGGTCTGTTGGTATGAGGCAG
The DNA here is from genome assembly GCF_011100635.1 of Trichosurus vulpecula. NCBI lineage: Eukaryota > Metazoa > Chordata > Mammalia > Diprotodontia > Phalangeridae > Trichosurus > Trichosurus vulpecula. Next base: position 110,146,109 of record NC_050576.1, on the reverse strand, counting down.
CTCATTATTAAAGTCCCTCTCCTGGGAGTGGGAACGGGAAGAGGTGTGGAGACATCAGCCATTCAAACAGAAAACCTCTTTAAGGATCTTCGGCTTCCTTCAACTGCCTGCTGTGCCCTTGGGCACTGCCAGGGAGTGAGTCATCTATGCATAGGACACCCCTAGGGCTGCTAGGTACCTTGGAGGGCATTACTTCTGGAGGTTACCTTTCCTTATCCCTGCTGCATCGGCCTGCTTACTCAAAATTACATCTCCTGATCCTAGTTACTTAGGAATGTTCCATCCATCTCTGAGCCAAAGTGCCAACTAGTCCTTGCATTCCTGCCTTACCAATAACAGCTTTCACTTATATAGGGCTTTTAGGTTATAGAGTACTATCCTATGAAGTATGGAGTATAAAAGTATTATCATCCTTGACCCTCAGCAAATCACCTAATTTCTCCGAGCCTCAGTTTCCTCGCTGTAAAGTAGAGATAATAATAGTGGTCACTTCACAGTGTTGTTCGTAGAATCCTATATTTAGAGCTGAGTGGGGGCCCCGGACTCATTTGGATCAATCCCTTCATTTGAGGTGGGGTGGTTAGTAAAATGATGTGCCTTAGGGTCATGCTGGTGACCCCAAATCTGATGTTCTTTCCACTGTGACATGTTGCTGCTTGTAGGGGAACAAATGAGATAACAGAAGCAAAGTGTTTTGTGAACTTTAAAGTGTTATGCAAGTGACAGCTGTTATTTTCATCCTTATTTTAGAGATAAGGAGAACGCAGAAGTGACTTGCCCTCAGTCAGAGACGGGATGCCAGTGCCAGTCTCTCGACCTCTGGTCCAGTGTTCTCTCAACTACATCTCACCATGACAGTGTTGAGGATTTGTCTTAGCTAGAGCTCCAAGCTCTTTTACGAGCATAACAAATTCAAGATGGAGTCACTCATTTCAAGAGTGTGCCCATGACACTGTGACAGAATGCTTCAGGAAGGGTGGGGGGAGGTGTGTGAGGAGAGGAGACAATGGGAAGAAGAGGAAGAAATTGCTAGAAACAGAGTGAGCATTACTCAGGTGACTGGCCATTCAACAAAACTCTAGGAGGGGGCAAGGAGGGGAGGGAAGAGGATTTGAACTGGGCTTCGTGGATAGGTCACAAGAGGGAGATAAGGGGGAGAGAGAAGGCATGAGCGAAAGGTCAATAGTTAAAATGATCAGGAGGTCTTTAGGACATGGCCAAAAATCAGTTTGGCTAGAGTAGTGTTAATGAGAAGGGACATTTGAAATGCACAAGACGTGGACATTGAGTCTCAGAATCAGAAGCAGCCTCAGAGGCCATCTAGCTCCCCCCCAAGTCTGGCTGAAGATTCCCCTAACAAATGGTCATCTAGCCTTCATTGATGACCTCTACACCTAGAATTTTATCTTTCTCCTGTTTTCCTCTTTTCTGGACTATTGGACAGACCCTGGGGGTTTGTCAAGAAAATTTTCCTTTTAATGTTTCAGGAATTGTAAGGACAAAGTTAGGTCCCTCCTATATCTCTATCCTATCATCATCAGACCCCTCTTATCCTCCTGCCCTCCCCTGCTTCCCCCGATGGAGAAGAAAAAACAAAAACAAAACAAACAAGCAAAAAACCCAGTCACCATGTCAATAAAAAGGAAGATTATAGTCGTTTCCAGAACAGACATTCTGAAGAATGTTTCTTATGATCTGGAAAAGAAAGAGTTCACTAAAAGGGGTAATAACCCTTCTAAATAGCCCATCCTTGGCTCTATTTACTTCTATCCAATTCAACAAACATTTAGATCTCATCTAGGTCCCAGTTGGTCTCCTGTGGTCATACATAAAGGAAAAAACTACTCTTTAGTAATGGACAAGCTATTTTATTTCCCGAAAATGTGATTTTTTTTTTGAAGGCCACTGCAGCCAGCATGGTCCTCCCTATGTGACAGAGGGAAAACTGGGGTCTTAAAAACACACAGGCTATTTCTGAGGCCTCTCAGTTAGCTATGTATCTGAGTCTATCCACATCATCCATCCTAGGGCCCCCTTTGGGAAGGGGGTATTGCCATCTACAGTGACCCCGAGGGACCTGTCTCGTTCTGAATCTCCCCCAAACTCCAGGGCTCAGGACTTAGGTATGATTCTGGGTCATTCAGGGGTTCAAAACCCCACCTTTGAGCAAGAAGAATTTGGTGTTAGCATTGCCTGGAACGTGGATGTCGCATGTCCCTCTGCCACTCCCAGAGCGTAGAGAGTAAACAGAGATAGGAGTTTGGCAGAAGCTCCTCATCATTCTTTATTAATTCCTTCCACCCTCCCCCAAGCGCTCCCCCTCCCCACTCCCCTAGCCTCCAAGTGAAATATTGCTTTTGCTGCCTGCGTGATTTGATTTCATCTGAGGCTGCTTAATGCCTCTTCTGTCTCTTGCTGTGTTTGTCTCATGATTTCCCAGAACAATCAAGAGCTTCCCCTGCCTCTGGCAACTCCATCTTACTCCCTTCGCCTCCTGCCCTGCCCTGCTGGCAGCCAGAGGTGAAGCAGGGACAGGAAACCAGGGCTGGGTTTATACCTGTGCTTCTTCTTAAGACCAACTCTGGCATCCTGAACCATCTAGTCATTTGCCTCCTGTGGCATCTAGTCATCTTCTTCTTCCTAAGGGCTGACAAAAGTCTCCCCACCAAAGATAGAGCCAGAAAGCAGGTGATTCTTTTTCTGCTCAGTGGCTCATAGTGTCCCTTCTCATCTTACTGTGGGGGAAGAGAGTGCTATGGATTGGGCAGTGGCCGGAATGTCTGTGACTGGTACATAGTAAGAATGTTTTATCTGTCCATCTTTTTAGTTCTTAAATATTTGGAATTGGATTGAAAAAGGGATTTATTAAACATGCCAAGTGTCCAGCATCAACATGGACTAAGGATCCAACAAGGTTTCCCCTCCCAGGAGGACAGGAGAGAAAGTAGCCATTGAAAGAACTTGCCCATAGTCCACTCCTTCAGTAAGGCAATGGATCTGTGATCTCATCAATTTGAGCATCCCTCCGTTGAAGCTGTCCATCCTGTGCAACTCTTGCCCATGTTCATGTTGTCCCATTAATCCACCAGAGGGAGGGTTGACTCAACATGCTGGAGATCTTCTAAACTTCTTGACGTTGTGTGGATACCAGCGTATGGGATGTCCATCAGTTAGCTCTCTCCCCTCTCCCCATTTTACTCTGTGACCAACCCACGACCTATCTTTGGTTTATACATTTCTTTGATATTGCTTAGATTCTTCTCTAGACCATTTTCCTCCTCTGTAATGTGTTTCAACCACATTATCAATAATAGGTTATGTAGTCATTTTCGGTTTACAAAGTACTGTCCTCACAAAAACACTGAAAAATGCAATATTATTCCCGTCTTATAGATGAGGAAATTGAAACTCAGATTTGTTGAGTCATTTGCCTGGGATCCCTCAGCTCACTCAGAACCAAAAACTAAATCTGGCTCATATGACTCTAAGACTTGTTGCTAATACGTAAAGAGAAATAGCCACACACTATCCCCAACTCTACCCAGAAAGCCGCCCAGCTGATAGGATCTGAGTTATTCAGTTTGTATTCTGAAGAGCCTTTATCAGGGTGACTTGCTTTATTCAGCCTAGACAGTAAAGGGTAGGCTTTAGGGGCATTTTTCTCTCCTTTTTCCACTCATAAACAAACAAATGCACAGACACACACACAGACAAACGCACAGACACACACACACACACACCCCAAGAGGAAATGCCCTCCTTGTCACTTTACCCCTTTTTAAAATGTCTTTTGACATCCCCGACCCTCTCTGATCACGAGTACTTGTGCCAACCACACCCTAGCTGAGGACCCTAGGCAGGTCCTTAACATTCAAGTAACCTGATATAATTGTGCCTGGATGGAAATGTCAATCTTCAATACACATCCTTCCTTCCAGTGCCAAAGCCCTGGTGATTGACAGCTCATTTGGGACAAGTGCTAAAAGGTACCTGGGTAGCAGGTCTGGGGGAGGGAAAGGGGATGAGAGGAAGGGAAGATGAATTTGCAAATCTTAGAAGAGGTCTCCGGTCTCTCAATGGACAAGACCCCTAGTCATTCATCCCCTCTCCCTCTACCCTTCTGGCTCAGTACAACAGACAGGAGAAGTTTGAGCTGCCTCCTTCTTTCCCCTCCAATTATCCAGGCATTTAGAGCCAGGCTCCCAGTCATCCTCCAGGGAGCTTCAGCCTGCTGGGTTGTGCCTTTGAACGTTTAGTTAACATTTCCACAGCTCAGAGGTTGGGGAGGAGGAGAGCATCGAAGTTGCTGCTGCTGCTGCTGCTGCTGCTGCTGCTGCTGCTGTGTGTGTGTGTGTGTGTGTGTGTGTGTGTGTGTGTGTGTGTGTGTGTGTTTGCAGGATGGAGGGAAGATGTATTTCTGAGATTGAATTTACCAAAGACTTCAATCTATAAATAATTCGGGTCATGAAGCTGTACAGAAATAAACTGAAGCTTGAATCCCCCCACCCCTTCTCTTTCTCTCTCTCCCACTCTTCCTCTCTCTAGCTCTCTGTCTCCCTCTCTCTCTTCTTTTCTTTTGCTCTCTTTCTTGCTCTCTCCCTTCCCCTTCCCCTTTTTCTATTCTTTCCTCTTTCTTCTCTCCTCTCTTCTCTTTTGTCTCTCGCCTTTCCTCCCCTAAATGCACAACTACAGACACAGAACCTCCCTACCTTCCTCTCCAGCTTAGTCAGAACAACACGCCACAGCTTCCCTACCTTTCCCCAGGTTCAACATGCAAATACATTCACACAAACAAGCACAGTACCCTGTCAAGTGCAGAGTTCAAAGGGGAGTTCAAAGAGGACAGAATAGTAGCAGCGCCTTCCCCAGGAAAACCAAAAATGTTAATGGGGAGGCTTGATGCTAAATCCTTTCTGCTCTGAATTCAACACCAAGTGTTTCAGTCCTCCGAACACCGAGGCAGTGTTGGGGAGAAGTTCTAGCTCTGGAGTCAGTCAAAGGGCCTGGATTTCAAGTCCGGCTGTTTTCCTTAGGTGTCGTGTTATCTTGAGTAAGTCATTTATAGTCTCTGTGCCTCAGTCTACTCAGTAGGAAAATGGGGATAAAAATAGCATTTCCTTCAAAGAACAGTTGTGAGGATCAAGTGAGACAATATACTTCAAAGCTTAAAGATTATGTGTGTGTGTGTGTGTGTATACATATATACACACACTATATATATATATATATATATATATATATATATATATATATATATATATATATACATATATAGGGTGTTCCTAAAGTCTGGACACATAGGCAAAAATTCATGTTTTCAAGAAATGAAATGATTGAAATTCGACCGCATTTTATTTAATTGGAATATTAACAAATAACATCTTCAACTTCCAATAATATCACATGATTTTATATTCGTATTCCAAGAGTGAATGTGCTAAAATTGACGGCAATGTGGAGTTATTGAGTTATTGCATCAAATTCACGTGAATCTTGCAAAGTGCATCAACCTTTGCACCACAAATGATGGAAATCATGTTAAAGATGTTATTTGTTAATATTCCAATTAAATAAAATGTGGTCGAAAATTTCAATCATTTCATTTCTTGAAAACATGCATTTTTGCCTATGTGTCCAGACTTTAGGAACACCCTGTATACATATATGTATATATGTGTATATATTTATACATATATGTATATGGATGCTACTTATTATTATAACTTTTCCTCCGTGGGCCTCAATTTCCCCACCTGTAAAGTGAAAGGTTTGAGCTAGGTGAGCCATAAGGCTACTGCCATCTCTAAATCGAATCCTATTCCTGATCATGTTTAGGGAGGTATAGTAGCGTAGTAAAAAGATCTCTAGGCTTAAAGTCAGGGGAGATGTGGGGGCAGATCCTGCTTCTGACACTTACTAGCTAGGCAAGTCATTTAACCCTCTGAGCCTCAATTTTCAAATTGAGGCTCAGAGGGTTAAATGACTAGGATTGTTTTGAGGATTAGATAAGATAACATATATAAAGCACATTTTAAAACTTAATGAATGAAACGTCTAGTGCTTTATACTATACGTTGTCTATATAAATGCATTTGTCTAGCGCTTTCTAATGTTCAAAGTACTTTCCTCTCTGTGGTCTTACTTGATGTTCTCAAGAATCCTGTAAGGTAGGTAGGGCAGGTATTGTTACCTCATTGGATAGAAGAGGATAATATGTATAAAGAAGTAAAATCCTCACAGTGAGGGTCCCTGCTGACTTCCTATCCCAGGAAAAACCTTTCTTCTCAGAGTCCATGCTAAGGTCTCCCAATTCAGTTTTCCCCCCGTGATTCCATATGGTCATCCCTGAGATGGAACCTCAGAATCCCAGCGCTTACCATTCCCCAGTGTGATGCCCGATGCTTGCTGTTCCTCAGCAGCGCTGGGGAAGAAAAAGTAATATTAAAGTGTCAGAGCCCAAGTAAGCGCTGCCATAATTTAGGGCTAAATAGAAAAAGGAATTGACGCACAAGAAAAAGGAGTTTCAAGGGGCCTGCAGGTAAGCGAGTTAATTGGATATGCTGATTTGAATTGGATGTGCTTGTAAAGAGACTGTCATTAATTTCTGCATAGACGTAGCTGTGATTTAAAGGAAAGGGACTAATAGGATTACTATTTCACTCTCATTTCAATGGGGGAACCTCCCACACAGAGGACAGGATGGTAAATCAGACTTGGATTGCTCTCCTAATGATTTGGCTCCAAGGCCAGCTCCCTGGCAAACTGAATCTTCTGCCTCCCTGCAGATTTTTGCCAAATTGAGGTTTTCAAGCCTATTGCAATTGTTAGTTGAGGAGACACACGTGTGGCCCCCATCCACAGGGAGAAACATCATTGAGAACAGAGATGTGGCTTTGGTCAGTCTATTCAGCCATTTCTCAATCTTCAAACTTTTTTGTCCTCTCTGGAGCTCTTAACCCTGCCAGATGTTCTCTCCTCCTGGGTTTTCATGATGCTTCTCTCTCCTTGTTCTCCTACCTGTCTGACCATTCCTCAGTCTTCTTTGATAGATCATCATCCCCCTGAATGAACCCCAGGCTTCTTTAGCCCATCTTCTCTTCTCTCTATGCTCCCTCTTAGTGATCTCATAAGTTCCTATTGTGTGCAATTATCACCTCCATTCAGTTGACTCTCAAATCTAAATATCCTGTCCTTATCGTGTATCTGATGATCAACCCCAAATCATCAACCATATGCTGGCCATCTCCACCAATACTCCTCATACTCAAACTCAACAAGTCCAAAACAGAACTTACCTCCTTGCCAAAATATACCTTTTTCCTAACTTCTCAGTTTCTGTTGAGGATTCTACCTTCCTTCTAGTCACTTAGATTGAAACTATAGAGTCAACCTTGACTCTTCACTCCCCTTCATCTTCCATATTCTATTAGTTCCCAAGTTCTGTTCATTCTACCTTTAGAATATCTCTTGTATCTGTCTTCTTCTTTCTACTTAAACAGCCTCCTCCCTAGTTTAAGTCCTTATCATGTCTTTCCTGGACTATTTTGGTAGTGTCCTCACTGGTCTTCCTGCCTCAAATATCTCCTCTCTCCAATTCATCCTCCTCCTAACTGCCAAAGTAATGTTACTAAAGCACAGGTGAGATGTTACTCCCCTATTCTAGAAGCTTCCATGGATCCCTTTGGCCTCTAGAATAAAATACAACCTCTTTTGTCTGGTATCTAAAGCCCTTGGCTCCAGCCTCTTTCCAGACTAATCAGCATTAGTCCCCAACACACTTTTCATGTTCCAGCCAAAATGACCTATTTGCTATTCCCCATATTTGACATTCTGTCTTCTTTTTCCATGTTTTTGTCCAAGCTGGTTTCGACCTTAAATGTTCTTCCTCTACACCTCCACTTCATAAAATTCCTAGCTTCCTTCACAGCACACACAGCTCAGGTAATACCACTGATTTCGTTATTCACCCTGGTTATTAGTTCCTTCCCCCAGACTCCTTTGTATTGACTCTTTGTCCATTTTGTATGTATTTATCACTGTCTTTGTTGCTTCCCCAATAGCTCATGGAGGGCAACTATTATACTTTTGTCTTTGTATCTACAGAGCCTAGAATAGTGTCTGGAACATAGTAGGTGCTCAAAAATTTCTGATTAACTGAATTAGTTGTGAATCTCCTATAGATACTGGAGTATTAACAAAGAACAACATTGTTTGTCTATCCTTAGCCAATACCAAAGCAGTTAAGCACAGTATATACAGTAACTGGATCTGCCACAAAAACCTATGTTTAAACACTGACTCTGGTGCTTGCCAGCTGTGTGACTACAAGAAAGTCAGTTGACCTCTCTAAGCCTCAGACAACTCTCTCATAATATCTTATACTTTATAGAAAGACTATCATCTATAGGGGTGGCAGGAGTCCTTAATATATTGAAGTGTTGTTGTTGTTCAGTTGTTTCAGTTAGGTCCAACTCTTCATGACCCCATTTGGGGTTCTCTTGGCAAAGGTACTGGAGTGGTCTGCCATTTCTTTCTCCAGCTCATTTACAGATGAGGAAACTGAGACAAACAGTTTAAGTGACTTGCCCTGGGTCACACAGCTAGTAAGTGTCTGAGGCTAGATTTGAACTCACGAAGATGAGTCTTTCTGTTTCCAAGCCCAGTGCTCTATTCCCTGTTCCACCTAGCTACCCCTGTATATTAAAGTAACTTATCTTAAAGTGGGCCTTAGCAGGGCTTTTGAAAGACCATAATGTCATAGATCTAAATTGGGAAAAGACTTCAGACTATCTAATGAACCTCCTCATAATACAAAGAGGAAAGACTGGTGGCCATGGGACAGTCTACCATTCCTGTACAGAAAGGAAAGGGACATTTAGATATCAGTTATCTGGAACTAAGATAAGTCACTGCATTTAATTTGTTTTTAGTGTTTTCTTGATTTATATTATTGTGGTCATCGGGTATATTGTTCCCCTTTTCCTACTTTCTTCACCCTGCATCAGTTCATAGAAGGCTTCTCCTGTTTCTTTGAATTCCTAATGTTTGCAGTTCCTTAAAGGACAATAAATGCACCACAGTTTCTTCAATCATTCCCCAATCTGTGGTCACACATTTTGTTTATAGCCTTTTGCTATTACTAATGGTTCCACTATGAATATTTTGGTAAATATTGTACCTTCCTTTCTGTACCCTGGCTTCTTTGGGTTCTATGCTCACTAATGGGATCTCTGGGTCAAAGGATATGTACAGTTTAATAACTTTTTCCCCCCAGGATTCCAAATTGACTTTTGGAATAGTTGGGCCAACTCCCAGGCCCACCAAAAATTTATTAGTTTGTCTTTCCATACCTTCTCCAATATTGATCCTTTCTGTCTTTTGCCATCTTTGCCAATTTACGATGATACCTCAGAGTTGTTTTAGTTTACATTTCTATAGAATTTTTTCATATAGTTATGGATAGTTCCTATTTCTTCTTTTGAAAATCTGCTTGAATTTACAAGAAACTCTTCTTCTGAATAAGCCAAGTGTTTTTCTTCCTAACCTGAAGTGTTCTTTCTACTACTTCACAGCCCTGATATATGGTGAAAAGACAAGGGGCCTGGCCTTAGAGTCCTTGACCTTGGCCAAGGTTCACCTCCCTGGGGATGCATTTCTTCAGCTGTCAAATAAAGGGATGATCTCTACGCTCACTTGTCCTTCTAGCATTATATGACTCCAGCAGATAATAATCATAATAGCTAATACTTATATAGCTCTTCCTAGGTGCCAAGCACTGTGCTAAGCACTTTCCAATTATTACCTCACCTGATCCTCATAACAACCCTGGGAGGTTGGTACTATTAGTATCCCCATTATACAAATGGGGAAACTGAGGCAAACAAAGTTAAGTGACTTGCCCAGGGTCACACAGCTAGTAAGTGTCTGAGGCCAGATTTGAACTCAGCTCTTCTAGATTCCAGACTCACCAATGACAGAAAATGAGCAGTATTATCTTTCCTGGCATATAAGGAAACATTAGGCTCTTAGAAACTGACTTGCTTAATAATAACAGGAATAATAGATGTTTAGATAGCTTTTTGAAAAGCAATATGTATAGTAGATAAAGAGCTGGCTTTAGAGTAAGAAAGATCTGGGTTCAAGTCCTACATCTGACACTTATTGGCCGTGTGACCTGGAAAAAAAACCACTTGACCCCTTTGTGCCCTAGGCAACTCTGAGACTATAAATTACATTGGTGGAGGGAGTTTCCTCATCTGGTAGTCCCATATACTATTGAAAACACTCCAGTCCCTATAGCACTTTGTATTCACTCATCCCATTTGACTTCCCAAACACGGCATAGGTAATACAAATATTGTATCCATTTTCCAGATGAATAAACTGTGGCTCAGAGAGGTTACGTGATTTGCCCAAGGTCACATAGCTGTTAGTTGGCAGAGTTGGTATTCAAACCCAGTTCTTCTGACTCAAACCCTAATGTGTTTTGTAATACACAACGGCTGCCTATGAAGCATGGCATGGGTAGGGCCCAGACCCTAAGGGGCAGAGTCAGGAGAAGAGTCACAGAATCCCAGACCCAGGTTCTCCCCACTCTGCTATACGGCCCAGAGAGAGTCACAAGAATGGAGAAAGGGAAAAGGGAAAATGAGGACAAGCCCCTACTATGCGCCAGGCACTGTGCTAAGCCCTTTGCAAATACTACCTCATCGGATTTCATCTTGAAAAGGTGTCTTTTGGGGCAGTCTTCTGCTCAGAATCCAATCCCTATTTCAACTGCTTTGGGTGACCCCAAGGCTGGGGGTTGGGAATTGTTGCGTAAGCTTGGGCTCAGTGTCATGATGGAGGAGGAGGAGAAAGAAACTTCTTGGTTTGACTTTGCTCTCTTTACCGGGAACCTGAACCAAATAACTTTTCAGCTTAATTCGGGCTCATTTTGCACTGGTTCACATAGTTCTTTTGTTTGTTTGCTGTTTTTAATCACTGAATTATTTTCTGATTCATTTTAAAAAATGAAACTTTAATAGTTGGTTTGGAATCTGCCAGGAGTTCGGAAAACTTGCGCCCTTCAGCCCAGTTAGTTTACACCATTGCCTCTCACCTGATTTTCTGCCTGCATCCCCCAACTCTGGCCTGGAGAGTTAGCCCTTCAAGAGCCCTGCCTTTGGATTCTTCCTTCTGGGGCCTGGCTCTGTCATCCAGGTCAAGTCCCAGATGTGCAGAGAGGGCTGTTCTTACCCACAGTGGGTTAATTTGCAACCCTGATGAGGGAGATCTGGATGGGAGCTCGAATTCCTCATCTCTAAAGTGAGGGGATTAGATTTGAAGCCTTCCAAGGTCTCCTATACCTCTATATCTTTGATGCAATGCAGCAACCAATCTCCCTATTTTAAGGAGCAGGAAAACTGAGTCAGAGAACAGCGATGTACATAGCAGAGCCAGCCAAGACCCTGAACTCCCAGTCTTCCCAATCTCCTTTTAGTTACTACAGAAGGGGCTACTCGGTCAGTGATCAAGGACCCAAGTCTTTGTCAGGATTTTTAAGGACACCTCTTTTTAACAGGTGTGCCTGGATCTGTCTCTTCCATGAAAGTTCAAAGTCATTTATGCTTAATCTCGACCTGTCTGCTGTCAGAGAACACTTGTATTTGGAGGTAGAGGCGGGATGGAATTAGTCCTCAGGAGGTGAGGGAAGATGCCTCAGCCTCTGTTAGGATTCAAAGCAAAAAGATACAACGTGATACTGTAGAAAGAGCACTGGCTTTGAGATCGGAGGACCTGGGTTCAAGTCCTGTCCAATCTGGGCCTCAGTTTCTTCCTCTGTAGAATCAGAGGGATTTGGCCAGGTGACCACTGAGGTCCCTCCTAGCTCTAAATCAATGATCCCATGATTCAAAAACTAAAGATCTCCCTGATCCCAGCATGGGAAAGGAAAACAAATGACCTTCCTCCCCCCACCCCCAAATATTGGAAGGAGAGATTTCAGCAGCAGTTGTCAAGGCAACTGCTTTAAACATCAGGTTGGAAAGCGGAGGAGAGAGTGAGGCTTGAAGAGGAGGGGAGGAAGAGGAAAGTACAGAACTGGAGAGCAACAGGGGAAAACCGGAACAGAAGTGGGTTTGGTGTTGTACCCCTGAGGTCTGCCATTCCACCCAGCCCTAGGTCCAGGGCCCCTCAATGCTGCCAGGGCTAAGATAATAGAGGTGGACAGTGCCTGTACCCCCACATCCACCCACTTCCGCTGGAAGATTGAATCACAAGTGGTCACAGGAAAGGAAGGGAGCAGAGAGCTGGGGGCCCCTGGTATCTCTGTCCCTGAAAGTTGCAGGGACTGGGACCTCACCTCCCCCTCCCTGGCCCTGAGCCCACAGCCCACAGCTGTCCTCCAAACGGGCGCCAGCTGTGCCCTTATCGTGTTTCTCTGGCAAGTGTGCAAATTCTAGACAGAATAGAGGAATGTGGCCCACAGGACTGATCTCCCTCCCCCAGTCCTGCAGTAATCCCAGCCAGAAACCCCACCCCTGTGGCCTCTGTTCATCTTCCCTCACATTGGGGTTGGGGGTAGGGGCAGGGGGGTGGCAGAAGAGGAGGCCCTGGATGCCGGTCAGGAGAGACACCAAAGGGGACAGGTGGAAACAGCAGTAATAGAATTAATAATAATAATCACTCAAATCTCCATAGCTCTTTAAGATTCCAAAGGCACTTTCCCCACGGCAACAGTCCCACACAGTAGATGTAAAAAAGAACCTAATATTAAAATCATACAAGAGAAATACTTGGCAGCCTCATGTTGACTATGGCACCGAGGCTAAGATGCCTGAGTTGTTTGGTTTGCAATTCAGTTCTATTGCAAAAGTATTTGTTGAATTCTATAGTAGGAATTGAGTGGCCCACACAGGAAATAGACACTCCTGACATCCCTGATTCCCAGAATCTCTCCATTGGAAGGGGCCTCAGAAGCCATATCTGATCCAGTCTGTGCCCTAACAAGGATCCCTCTATGGCCTCCTCATCAAATAGTTATCCGGCCTTTGTTCAAAGACTTCCAAGGAAAGGGCACCCAGTGCCTCACAAAAAATAAAAGAAAATAAAACCTTCCTCCCTTGGGCATTGCTGTTAAAATGTTTCTTCTTTCATCAAGGCAGGCTCTGTCCTGTGCTTCTTCAGCTTCTATCCTCCGGTGCCAAGCAGAATGAGGCTCAATCCTCTTCTCCATGACAGTCGATCAATAAATAATAGCAACAGCAGTAATGATAACGTAATAAGAGCTAACATTTCTCCAGCACTTACGACAGCCAGGCGCCGTGCTAACACTTTAGGATCATTATCTCATTTGGCGCTCACAACAACCTGGAGAGGTGGGTGCCGTTATTTTCCCCCTTTTACAGATGAAGAAACTGAGGCAAACAGTGGTAAAGAGACTGGCCTAAGATCAAAAAGTGGTGTTTGCCTAAGGTAGGATTTGAACTCTCCCTGGTTCTAGGCCTTGAAGTCTTCCTGTGCTTGTCCACTGTACCGTCTGGCTGCCCCAAATAAACAAGCATTTCTTAAGACCTTAGTATGGAATGGGCATTGTGCTAAGACTGAAGGAGGCTGAAGGAAGACAAAAGCAGCCCTGCCCTCAAGAAGTGTACATTCCAACAGGAGAAACAACAGAGCTTCAGCTACTTGAAGGGAGATGTGATGATCCTCACCCCACTGCCATCTTGGCTTTAGTCTGCCCTTTTCCTAATTAAACATCCCTAGTTCCTTCATATGGCAAGATCTCCCGGCTTGGTCTCTCTTCAGCTTGCCAATATCCTTCCCAAATGTGAGCATGATACAAGGACCTTGCACAGTCTTTTGCAGGGTGATCAGACTTACCTCTATGTAGCAAGACAATATATAATGATGTACCGAATTGAATATAATTAAGCACCCAGAATGTATGTTACAAACAGTAGTTCAGGTAAGGGGGATAAGTGATAAGTGTGGACTGAAGTAGTCTGAGACAGAGGGCTTCAGGGATGAGCAGTGTGTGATTTGAGCTGCACCTCAAAGGATATACAGGACTTGTGTTGGTGGAGGAGAAAGAGAGAGTATTCAAGGTTTCCTGGCTATTGCCTCCCCTCTGTTGTTTTGTTGTTCTTCAGTCATTTTCAGTCATGTCTAACTCTTCATGACCCCATGTGGGGTTTTCTTGGCAAAGATACTGGAGTGGTTTGCCATTTCCTTCTCCAACTCATCTGACAGATGAGGAACTGAGGCAAACAGGATTAAATGACTTGCCCAGGGTCACACAGCTAGTAAGTGTCTGAGGCCACATTTGAACTCTGGAAGATGACTGTTCCTGATTTCAGGCCCATTCCCTCTGTTGATTACCTATAATTTAGCCTATATGTTTCTTCTTTGCACATAGTTTTTTACATGTTGTCTCCTCCATTTAACCATGGACTCCTTGAGAACAGAGATTGTCTTTTACCTCTTTTTGTATCCTTAGCACACTGCCTGGCCCATAGTAGGCACTTAATATATGCTTATTTCTTTTCAACTTCCTGTTTCACAAACCTCCCACACTAGGAGTCTGGGCTTCTATCTAGCTACCTAGGTCCCTGCTACAAAACCACTCCATTCATTTCTTTATTCACCAAGCATTTATTAAGCTCCAACCAATGCCTTCCCTCTTTTAATTGTTTTCTAGTTATCCCGTATACAGTTTGCTTTGAATATATTTATTTGCATGTTGGCTTATAAGCTCCGTGAAGGTAGGGATTATCTTTTGCTTCTTTTTGTATCTCCAATGTTTATGCCCATGCCCAGCCAGTAGCAAGCACTTAATAAAGTTTATCGATTGAGTGATTACTATGGGCCAGGCACAGGGCTAAGTGCTTGAGATGCAAAGGAAAAGCAAAGAAACTTCTGATTCTCAGGGAGTTTCCTTTCAGTGGGGGGAGGGGGAACAGGTACACACAAGTATATTCAGCTATACTCCACAAGGTAACGGGATGGGGGAAGGAGAATCTGGAAAGACCTCCTGTAGAATGCACCCCATGAACCGAGCTTAGAAAGAAGCTAGGGATTCTCTAAGGTGAAGGTGGGGACAATAGCAGTCTCAGCAGAGGAAAGGAGATAGAAGTTGAAATGTCGTGCATGGAGAAGGGTAAGTGGGCCAATTTACCTGGAAAGTAGAATGTATGAAGGGGAGTAACATGCAGAAATCCTAGAAGGGTAGGTGAGAGTCAGACTGGACTGTGCCCTCCCCAAGCAGTCAGATCTCTGTGCTTTATGGGTGATATCTCTTTCTATCAAAAACTGCTTTCTGCTCTCAGCTCTCATCCAGCCTTCAGAATTGAAAGGAGCTAATAAACTAACTTGCTACCGACTGATAATGGATGAACATGTCTCCAGGCTATTTGTATTTTTACAAGGGTCAGTGCCTTTACCCAAAGGAATGAATATCTAATGATGGAATTTCAGGCGTTGGTGACAGGCCTGAGTCAGGGAGATACTTTGGGGTGGAACTAGGACCTTCCCCAGCCTCCTTAAATCATACTGCCTGAATGACCACCAACATGGAAACCTGCCTCCCTCTCTCTCCCGTTGAGTTCCAGGAGCTGGCCTCATTTCCCTTCCAAATATAGCAATGCCCCCTGAATGTCACCATCTTGCAGCCAACATGCCCAGGCAGGCAGACAGGCATAAATATATGCATTGTGCATGCTGGCTAAGGCATAGCTGTAGGGAACATACGAACACGCCTCCGTGGCTAGAGGGATCAGATTCGCATGTCCAGCAAACACAGACTTGTAGAAAGCAGGACCACCATGGTGCCCCTTGGGCCAGTCCCATCTCAGGGACACACCCACAAGAGCCAGCATTTACAGGTTTGCCTTAAGGGTTATTATAAAGCACTTTACACATGTAATCTCGTTTGATCCTCACAACAACCCTGTGAGGGAGATGCTTTTATTATCCACATTTTGTAGATGACGAAACTGGAGCTAAAAGCATTCATCTCTCCCCACCTCCTAGTAGCCTGCCTGAGAAGTCATAGGAATTGTCCACTCACTCATTTTTAAAATAGGGAGACTGAGTCCCAGAGAGGAGTAAACTGCACAAGCTCATGCAAATTACAAGTAGCAGAACCAATATTTGAACCCTGGACCTTTGAGTCCAGACCTAGTGCTCCTCCTCTGTACCAAGGAATACTTAGTAATTTCCTAGTCTTCTTTTGGGTAGGGTGGGGTGGGTGGGGTAGTGTAACACTCAGGGAGAGCAGTTAATGGTTTCCCCTTCAAAGGGGGTTAAGAGTAAATTCAACTCAACTCAGTTCAATTTAACCAAGATTTGTTAAAGTCTGATGCATGCAAAGACATTATGCTAAGTGCTAGGAGGTACGAAGGTGAAACAGGCTTGGTCCCTGTAGAGTCTTGCAGGGGGAGTTAGGGTTAAACAAAATGGACCTCGTGAGAAGCACAAACGAGTTGCTATGGGAGAAGGCTTTATGGAGATACTGAGGACACCTCTGATTCTCTTTCAGATTCGGGCAGATGGCCCTCCCCACGGAGGGGTTCAATATGAAATGGTCTCCATTCTCAAAGATGGGAGCCCCATCCTCCGGGACATGGCCTTCTCCATTGACCAGCATTACCTGTACGTCATGTCGGAGAGACAGGTGAGTGCTGACATCCTGAGGCTACCCAGAAGTGATGATGGGAGCCCCTGGGCAGAGCTTGTGGTTTGTTCACTGAGATCATTGGACTTCCCCACTTGGAAATCCAGAAGAAAGCCTGAACCCACTCTGGGTTTTAGTAATCATAATACTAACTCCTATTTCTATAGTATTTTAAGGTTTCTAAAACACTTCCCTTATAGCAACCCTGCTAGGTGGGGAGTTTTGAGGGAAGAACCTATGATGTCATCAGCATGAGGTACTTCCAGTGCTGGAATCCCCTCCATTCATGAATATCGGCAATTCATCTATAAACTTAGACTATTAGAGAGTTACCTAGGGTGCTCAGAGGTTAGCTGGCTAGGCTGTGGCCACACAGTTCATATCTACGAGAGACAGGGCTTGGACCTGGGTCTTCCTAACTCCCAAACTGACTTTATATCCAACATGCCAAGCTTTCTCTGTGAGTATCCACATTTTATGGATAATGAAGTAGAGTTTCAGATGCACAGTCACATAGGTGTTCCATAGTTTTCAGAACTGCAACAAGTCCTCTGCCCACAAGACTACCGCCTGGCTCTTCTCTCCTGTTCACTCTTGGTCTTTCAAAGGGAATTAGAGAGAGACATTTGGGGGCCAGCTACTTCCTGAATGCCTGCTGCCCCAGCCGCAGCTCCGTGTCTCTGAATATGATAAACTGCCCCACAAGAACAGGCCAGACTGCACAGAGCATCTTGGTGTGATTAGGAGGTAGATTTATGACCTGTGGGCCAGCAGAGTCTGCTGCTCTAGGGAGCCAACAAGGTGTAAATAATCCAGGCCTTGGTGCTTGGACCAATCTTGTAAGGGACCAACCCAAGCGAGGAATCAGGAGGGAGAGAAGAAATCTACATCTTAGCTCACACTTGCATAGACCAGATGAAACTCAGCCAGCTGTGAGAGGTGAGATCATGCCTGGGAGAGGGGGAGCTTGGGCATATACAGTCTGCTGTGAGGCTTTAAGGGAATCTCATGGCATTAAATTTGTATACAGGATCATAGACCTAATAACATCTAGCATTTAAACACTGCTTTAAGGTTTGCAAATTGCCTTACAATATTGTCTTATTTTGTCTTCGACAACAACCCCAGGAGGTAGGTACTATTATTGTCTTCATTTTGTTGAGGCAGACAGAGGTTAATGACTTGCCCAGGGTCACACAGCTGGTAAGGGTCTGAGGCTGGATTGAACTCTCATCTTCCTGATTGCAAATCCAGCACCACCTAGCATCCTGAAACTAGATCTAGAGCTAAAGATAGAAGTAATTTCAGGGTCTCCCCAATCCAATCTCCTTATTATAGATGAGGAAAAGAAGCCCAGAGGGATTAAGTGATTTACCTGAGGTCACACAGGTACTAAAAGTGGGATTTGAATCTGGGTCCTTTGACTTCAAAGTCACTGCTCTTTCTTACTGTATCATACTAGCCACTAATCTGTGCCTCAGTTTCCTACGTGTCCTGATGAAGCATTCATACTCCAGTTAGATGGTAAGGACTGGAATATGCTAGTTCTGATCTTCCATGACCAGAGAATCTAAAAGCTTTTGTCTATTCCTAGCCAAATATAGGAGAAACTTTTGAAAAGGGGAAGGGGAAGGGGGAAAGGCTGGCCATAGTGTTCTCCAGGATCATATGTGACTGATGGTAGGGAGAGGGAAATTTTCTAAAATTAAGTAAAATTAACTTAAGAAAATGAAAGAAGGGACAAAATTGTCTTCATTCAACCAATATTCACACAGCATGGTCCCAGGTAGTTTTGTTGGTTGTTCAGTCATGTTCAACTCTTCATGACCACATTTGGGGTTTTCTTGGCAAAGATACTGGAGTGGTTTGCCATTTCCTTCTCCAGCTCATTTGACAGATGAGGAAACTGAGGCAAACAGAGTTAAGTGACTTACCCAAGGTCACAGAACTAATAAGTGTCTGAGGCCAAATTTAAAAGATGCAAACATGGCTGTTCCCAGCAGGGCCCCATGGTTTTATAAGGGACTTAGGATTTTAATGCTGGCAGAGACCTTCAATGTCATCTAATCCAAACTGAATCCCAGAGAAGGTAACTTGTTGCTGGTCCCACAGCTGCTTAAATGGAGAACCACGCATTAGAACAAGGCTCTCCTAGCTCTCAGCCCAGTGCGTTTCCCTCACACCCTGTTGTTTCCCTTGAAGGGGACTTGGTGGTGAACCCACGTCTCTAAATTTGGGGTCCCTGACAAGATAGCAGAACATGCCAGAAAAGGGCCGTGGGTTGACTCCGAGTTGACACTTCCAAACTGAGTCTGCCAAGATTTCTGGTATCCCTCTACCTCTCCTGCCTTTCCCTGAGCTGTTAGAATGTCCCCAGCTCTCCCACATTCCAGATCGGGAGGACCTGAGTCAAGTGTAAACTGATGGGTGAGAAGGAACACAGGAGAACTAGACAGGGATGTGGCGCATCCAGAGAACAGAGAGGGAATTTTAACTTAAACATTGCCTTGGAGCAGACGGCACACACCATATGTGAGACACATGCAGGCAGTGTGAAGATCCACTTGGCTCCTCTTATTCCTTTTATCACTTTCATGTGGCCCTTTCTCTGGAGCAGAACTGGTCCCAGGTGGGTGATGGCCTGCACACCCAAGCTTGCCAAACTTTGCAGATTCTGAATTTAGAGTCAGAGTTGATTTTCCATGTAAATGGATCATATCTATGGCACAATTTGAAGGTCACCAGGAAAGTCAGCCTATCCCCAAAATAACTTACCTATGGACCTGTTACAACTCCTATACCCAATGCTGGTGATGAATTCCTTTCATTTTATTTCACTCTGGTTATTTTTAAAATACAAATACACTTGAGAATGGTAAAAAAAGAAAATCATATATACATTCATTCAATTCATAGCATCATGAATTTAGAATTAGAAGGAACATTAGAGGACATCAATCCTAACTACCTCATACTACAGATGAGGAAACTGAGGCAAAAGAGAGACAGTGACTTTCCCAGGGTCACACAGGTAATAAGTAATAAGTAGCAAAGCCTCTGATTCCAAATCCAGTGACCTCTATACCTTTCAACAAACATATTAAGGACATACACACACACATACACACATATACATACACATATACATATACATATGTATGTATGTATGTATGTGTGAGTGTATATATATACACGATGGGGGCAGCTAGGTGATAGAGTGCATATAGTGCCTTAGTGTAAATTTTCTGTTACCGGGACAGCCAATTAGCCAATTGAGATCAGGGTGCCAGGACAATAAAAGTAATTGCTGGGGGCCGGGGGTAGAGAAGGAAACTTTGAAAAACAAGACCTTGCTTAAAGGTAAGATGCTACCAGTATCAATAGAAGGGCATTAGATAACTGGGAGGTTTAATAAAATGCAACAGGGTGCAGAAGGCAGAAGGTAGAGGCAGCATCAGAAGAGATGGATGCAAGGTCAAAAACTATGTATTTATAATTGTGCCTAGGGTTAGCTATATTTGGACTGGATTTATTTTTCCTCTAAAGCCTAGCTCATTTTACAGATGAGGAAACTGAGGCAAACAGGGTAAGGGACTTGCCCAGGGTCACACAGCTAGTAAGTGTCTGAGTCGAGGACGATGAGTCTTCCTGACTCCAGGCCAGGCGCTCTTATCCACTGTACCACCCAGCTGCCCCTGGCCAGTTATTACCTGTATACTTGTCCTCTCTGGTCTTTGTATTCCTCACGCACAAAAATCCTCGTATTCTTCATTTAAGTCTGTAACTTCGGCTCACGTAGGTGTTCTCCAAGGCAATGTGACACAGTGGATATAACTGTAGGGAATACATATATGTATACACACACATATATACATATATACATGTGTATATATATGCATTGTGCATATATGTATACACACATATACATGCATGCATGCATATACATGCATACACACATATATGGAAGGCCTGTGTTCAGATTCCACCTCAGACACTTGCCAGCTATGTGACTCTGTGGCCTCAGTTTCCTCATCTGTAAAAGGGGGATACCAACAGCACTTACCTTACAAAGTTGTTCTGAGCATCAAATGAGATCACGTATGCAGAGTGGATTGTAAACCCTAAAGTGCTTATCCAAGTGTGAGCTAATATTATCAATAAAGTGCCCATCAGCTTTAGATTCTTTTTGGCCCAGTGGAAAGAACTCAGGACCTGAAATGAAGTGAGATCCAGGTTTAGATCCTGACTGTAATATGTCTCAACTGTGTGGCTCTGGGAGTTGATCCTGTCTAGGCCTCTGTATTAGGAGGGCAGAGTTTATAATCTCAAAGAGGATCATAAACATGTCTGAAACGTTCGGAACCGCCGGATATAAGAAACTCTCAAAGTAGAAGGCAGAAGAATCAAAACATTTATTTAGGCTCCACAGTAACCAACCCATGAACCAGCAACCCCATTTTGATATATTGATCAAAAGCTTCCAGGCCCAATAAGTACGCCTTGAAAGAGTAACCAGGAGGCTACAGAGAAGCATGATTGCGTAAAGCAAAATCATGTTTCCCCCTCTATGGTAATAAGATTACCCACTGGCCTGAAGTCTTTGTTCAGCTTCCTCCCGTAGGTCAGCTCTGCTACTGGCAGCTCCTGCTTCAGCTGTGGCTGTGGCTGTAACTGTAGCTGTAACTGTCGCTGTAACTGTCGCTGTAACTGTCTCTGGCTCCAACCGGAAAAGGAAAAGAGGATCTTCAAGCTGTCCTCTCCCCTCTTATAGAGTTTTTGACATCATCAAGCACCGCCTGAACGACCAGGGCCGATTGGTTCTTGACTTGGCCCCTCCCCCTAGCGTAGCCGTTAACACCTCCCCTCAGCCAGCCCCATGACTCATCACACAGGAAGTTGTCTGCTTCCTGGAATGCTCTTTGGGCTTCCTGCCCCGGAAGAGCAAGCCACAGTGTCCAGAGGCTCAATGAGGTAAGCTGAGTCATTCAAAGAAAACAAAGGCCATTCTGGCTACACTCCACCCCTTGTTATAGGATACATAATCTAATCAGCCATGTATCCTAGAACATACATTGTGATCCAATTACAAAGGAAACTAAAACATATCATTCATTATAAAGCAAAACATATCATTTGGTGACATTCCTAAATATTGGTTTACGATTCAAATGTGATCCACCCCTAGGTCCCAGCAAGATAATCTCTTCAATCAATCATCCCCAAAATAATTATTAATAATTCAAATGTCCACCCCTAAATCCTTGTATCCATTACATAGGATCAATAATATCATAACAATAAAACAACACAGCAAGGATAACACAAAATAAGTAAACAGAACACTATCATCATTTCCACCCCCCTTGAACGATTGGGGCTCAAAATCTTGGGGTGAGGGGTGAAGGTCTCATTTTCCATAGCTTCTTCATGCTGAAATTGGATGTAGAGATGGCCCTGCCCCCAAAAAGTCCCATTCCAGAGGTCATTTCTTTAACAAGCTGGCAGGAATTCCAAGAATGCTACATGCTTAGGCAGTCACCGGAAAGTGCAGGGTGCTTAAGCCTGAAGGAAACAAAACTAGCAACAAGGTTAACCAAAACAAAGGACAGAAAGAATAGACAAGTATGGACTATAATTCTTCAAATAAAATCATCTCAAGTTTGGTTGAGATTTCAGTTATGCAAAGATCCAACATCAAAGCCAAACTAAGGTGGGAAATGAGACAGAGACTAGGATTGTCCTCCCAGCCTTTCCCCAAATGTACAAGTTTTCATCCGTTAATCACACAAAGTTACCTTTCCTCTGAGTGGCTTATGGCATTTACCAGCATCAGCCATACCTGTGGAGTCTGTGAATCTATTATTATAACCTATTCACGGTAAAATATATGGTTCAGGGGTACGATTTGGTAATTATTTTCCCCTGAATAGACAACTGTTACAGTGTTGTCCTTCCCATGGGCTATAACTTCTGCAGCCTTTGGAATATCATCTGGCTTCCGTTTTACCCATACCTTAGCTCCTGACTTTATTCTATCAATGGAGCAAGACCCTTTTGCCCCTCTAGTAGTTATTTTGGGAGGAGGGTCAGTTTTCACAAAGGGTATTTTTTCACAGGGGATAATAATGACTTGAACCATCCTATCATTTCTACAAAATTGTACAGGTTTTTTACCCATATTCTGGAGTGTCACAACAATTTCTTTTTGATAATTAGAATCTATCACTCCAGCCAATACATGTATTCCTTGAGCCGCTAATCCTGGTTTAGGTAATATCCGTCCAAGATGATTCTTGGGGATTCTCATACATACTCCAGTAGGGGTTTTTCTTATCTCTTTCCTATTTAACCTAAAATTCTCTATACAATGTAAATCATATCCTGCTGAACCAGGTGTTCCTGGACTTGGTAGTGGGACATCTTCCCTCACAGTCCAAAATTCAATGTTTTGGATCTCACATGTTTGCTGTTCTCTGATCTGCAGATTTGGGGTCATCATTCTGGCTAGAGGTGTACTCCCCCCTAAGGGCCTATTATTCAAATTACGTAAGGCAATAGACAAATTATCCTTCCAATGTCGATATGAATTATTTGAGCTTAATTTTCTCAGCTGTTCTTTCAACAATCCATTCATTCTTTCAATTAGCCCAGATGCTTGTGGGTAATATGGAATATGATATATCCATTCTATATTATTCAACACACAATATCTTTTCACTTCTTTGCCCTTGAAATGTGACCCATTGTCACTTTGAATCTGCATTGGGGTTCCATAATATAAACTTACAATATCTAGAGTTTTACAGGTGTTTTTCTGAGTTGCGTCTTTATAAGGACAAGCCACTAGTACACCTGAATAGGTGTCAACACACGTACATACATATTTACATCCTTTATCCTGGGGTAGTGGGCCAATATAATCTATCTGCCAAATTTGGGCTGGAACTTTTCCCCTTGCTATTTCTCCAGTAACTATCCTAGGAAGAGTTCGTTCTTTTTCTAATTGGCATATACAACACTCCTCTGTTATTTGTTTTAACAACGCATGAGAAATACTGATACCTCGATCCTGTGCCCATCGATGGGTGGCCTGGACCCCTAAATGGCCAGCAGTCTGGTGGACCCATCTTGCTAAGGCTGGGTCATCAGTTGGAGTCGGAGTAGGGACAATACATTCAGTAGCAATCTTTGCTAGTCGATCCGCATGTGCATTGTACTCACGTTCTGGTGTGGTCAGGGTTGCATGAGCATCAACATGAAAAACTGACAGATCTGTAACCAAAGACATGTCCCATATATTTTCCCATAACTCTTTACCCCAAACTTGTTTGCCATGAATCTCCCAATTCTGATTCCTCCATATAGGCATCCACGTAGCTAATCCATTAGCTACCGCCCACGAGTCAGTAAATATATGACATTGTCCTCCTTTCTCTGCTCTGATGGCCTGATGCACTGCCATCAGTTCAGCATATTGGCTACTTCCACCTATCCCAGAACTTTCCAGAGTTCTCCTTGTACAGGGGTTATAGGCTACTGCTTTCCAATGTCTCTTCTGTCCTAAATATTTTGCTGTCCCATCAGTAAACCAAGCATGTTTCTTCTGTTCTTCATTTAGTCCGTCATATCCATTATTCCATTTCACTAAGGATGGTACCATCTGTTGCTTAGATTCAAGGGGCCTTTCATTGCTCTCAGTATCAATGTTCGCCACAGATTCATGTAGAGCAGAAACTCCATTTTTGCCTGCTCTGGACCTATTCTGAATATACCACTTCCATTTGATTATGCTTGCCTCTTGTGCATGTCCAATTCTGTGAGAAGCTGGGGTACTCATTACCCAAGTCATAATTGGAATTCCAGGCCTTAATACCACTTCATGACCCAGAGTTAGTTGCTCAGTTTCTACTAAAGCCCAATATGCAGCTAACAGCTGCTTCTCAAAAGGTGTATATTGCACTCCAGATGAGGGCAGTTTCCTTGACCAAAAGCCTAAAGGTACACTTCGGCTTTGTTGTTTTTGCCACAGACTCCAATTTGCATAGTCATCTTGTACAGTCACTTGTAACTCCACTGGCCCATTTTGCATAGGCCATAAGTCTAGAGCTAATTGAATAGCAGCCTTTGCTTCCTCAAAAGCTCTACTTTGTTCAAGTCCCCAGTCAAATTCATATTTCTTTCTGGTGACTTTATACAAGGGTTTTAAAATCTGTCCCAAATGTGGGATGTGGTGTCTCCAATAACCAAACAGCCCTATGAACTTTTGGGCCTCTTTCTTATTGGTAGGGGTGGGAAAATCCTGGATTTTTTGTCGAGCTTGTGGGAGAATTTCTCGCAGTCCTCTATTCCACTGTATCCCCAAGAATTTTACAGTTTGAGCTGGCCCTTGAACCTTTGCGGGGTTGATTTCCCATCCTTTGCTTTTCATATGGTCAATTAATAATGCTAAACTCTCCTCCACCTCCTTTATATTCTTTCCCTGTATCATGATGTCATCTATGTAATGTGTAAGCTGTACACCAGGTAACTTTAATTCATCCAAATGTTCAGCTACAATCCTGTGGCAAATAATTGGGCTATGAATATATCCTTGCGGCAGGCGTGTAAATGTATACTGTCGGCCTTGCCAAGTAAAAGCAAACTGATTCCATTGCTTGGGGTCTATTGGGATTGTAAAGAAGGCATTGGCCAAATCAATAACTGCATACCAAGTCCCTTCACGTTTTTGTATTCTCTCTATTAAAGTAACCGTGTCTGGGACAGCAGCATACAAGGGAGGAGTCACTTTGTTCAGCTGTCTATAATCTACTGTCATCCTCCATGTTCCATCTGACTTTCGGACTGGCCAGACAGGGTTGTTCCATTGAGTAGTTGTAGGGACTAACACTCCTGCCTCAACACATTCTCTTATAGTGTTGGCAATTTCATCTTGCCCACCTGGCACACGATATTGCCTCAAAGTAATTATTTTAGAAGGTTCGGGCAAAGTGATTGGATCCATCTTGATTTTCCCCACTAAGACTGCATTAATGCCCATTTTCCTCACAGCAAATTGGTATTTCCCTTCGGGTAAATTTAAGGTCATACCCTTCAATATGTCTATTCCAATGATGTATTCGGGAATAGGCACAATAACCACACTATATTCTTTCTTGGGCAACTGTCCAATTTTCACCATTAATTTGACTTGCCTGGCTGATATTTCAGTCCCTCCTAGTCCTGTAATGGTAATAGGAGTTCCATGGCTGAACTTGTCTGGATTTCCATAAATAAGGGTGGCCTCGGCCCCAGTATCTATTAATGCCTCAGTTACCGTACTTGACCCATTTTTCCAATATATGGTCAAGTTAATGTGAGGTCTACAATCCAGCCTGTGTATTTCCTTAATTTGGACTGGGGCTCGGCCTGTTCCCTAGTATTCCCTTTCATATGATTCACTTGGGTTTGAAGGTTCAACATCTGTAGTATTTGCAGGAGCAGTTCTTATTTCCCTATCTCTCCTGTTATCAAGGCCTTTATCTCTGTACATTCTATATAATTCATTGGTTGGAATTCCATCTATCATTTCAAAACCTACCCCTGCTCTCAATAAAGCAGTAAACATTTCTTTCCTTGTTACTCTCCTTTGGCGCCAAGTTTGCTGGTTATTCACCCTTCTCTCTCGAGGAGATCTATCCCTTCCCCAGTCACCTAAGTCATGTAACTGTAAAATCTTATTTATCACTGTTGTAAGACGGCTCCCTACTTCTCCAAGTAATAAATTCAAAATTAGTTGTTTATAAGCAGGGGGAGCTGTCCTAATTATTAAATTCCTATGAGGCAGTTCCATTGGATCATTGTAATATTTGTCTGCAGTTCCTATCATAATGGCAGTCTTCATTACCTCCTCCTTTAGTCTCATGATACAATCTCTAAGTGAATACCAGGGTCTGTGCTCAGCGGGCCACATAGAATCAGTAGCATATCTCTTATTGCATCCCACAGCGGCTAATGCCAACAGAGTAGTCCTGCTATCACCATCTCCTTGCTGATGATGTTCCCTAAAAGCTTGTTGAACTAGAGGATCATGGCTGATACCTATGAATCTCATGCAGTCTGTCCTATCTACTGATATTCCACTGGCCCCTTGATCACTGAGTCTTACCATCCAAGATATCAATGGTTCTCCTATTCTTTGGCTGAATCTACTCAAAATATCTGTGACCTCTTGTGGTGAGAAATCTTCCTGAATTTCCCTTGTAACTGAATCTTCACCTCGGGTTTCTGTCTTCCTCCTTTGTATGGGTCGAGCCCTTGTCTGATCATTTAACCATCTCCTATGCTCTGTGTGAGGCACATCCTGAACCCCAGTAGTGTTTTGTGCCTCAGCCCCTAACATTGTCTCATTCTCTCCCCACTCACTTCCTCTGCCACCATGGCTAGGACGAAGCAGGCAGTCAGGCTCTTTCTGGGCTGGGTTGAAATGCACTCTGGGCTTTTTTGGTCTCCTGTTGCTCTTAGCCACATTAATAGAAAAGTTCTCATTTGAGTCAGTTTGGTCTCCTGCTATCTGAGATTCCCCTTCTTCCTGTGGGGTAGGAGTGCCCCCATGTCTTTCACTTAATCTCAATCTTTCGTATACTAGCCGGTAGGCTGATAACACTATCCAGCTTTGCCTAGATAGTGATGCCCCTGACTGAATCCCAACTTCTCGTAAACACTTTTCCAAATCCCTAGGATCTCCTCTCCGTAGCCTTGGTTCCCAGTTTTCACAGGGTCCAGCTTTTTTAGCCAATTCTTTTGCTAGGGAGGAATAAAATGGATCCTCCCATCCTGGGATATTCATCTCTTCCTCTGGAATTGTTCTGCTTCTAAATAGAGATCTTATACCTAGCGATCCCATCCTCGTCGCCAAATGTATTAGGAGGGCAGAGTTTATAATCTCAAAGAGGATCATAAACATGTCTGAAACGTTCGGAACCGCCGGATATAAGAAACTCTCAAAGTAGAAGGCAGAAGAATCAAAACATTTATTTAGGCTCCACAGTAACCAACCCATGAACCAGCAACCCCATTTTGATATATTGATCAAAAGCTTCCAGGCCCAATAAGTACGCCTTGAAAGAGTAACCAGGAGGCTACAGAGAAGCATGATTGCGTAAAGCAAAATCATGTTTCCCCCTCTATGGTAATAAGATTACCCACTGGCCTGAAGTCTTTGTTCAGCTTCCTCCCGTAGGTCAGCTCTGCTACTGGCAGCTCCTGCTTCAGCTGTGGCTGTGGCTGTAACTGTAGCTGTAACTGTCGCTGTAACTGTCGCTGTAACTGTCGCTGTAACTGTCTCTGGCTCCAACCGGAAAAGGAAAAGAGGATCTTCAAGCTGTCCTCTCCCCTCTTATAGAGTTTTTGACATCATCAAGCACCGCCTGAACGACCAGGGCCGATTGGTTCTTGACTTGGCCCCTCCCCCTAGCGTAGCCGTTAACACCTCCCCTCAGCCAGCCCCATGACTCATCACACAGGAAGTTGTCTGCTTCCTGGAATGCTCTTTGGGCTTCCTGCCCCGGAAGAGCAAGCCACAGTGTCCAGAGGCTCAATGAGGTAAGCTGAGTCATTCAAAGAAAACAAAGGCCATTCTGGCTACAGCCTCATTTTCCTATTCTATAAGATTTAAATAATAATAATAATAATAATGCTGATACTACCTACCTAACAGGGATGTCATCATCTTAAATTGCCATGTAATTAACCTTAGACTATTATAATCCTTTGAAATGCTTGTGGGATGATAGGAAAGCCATCCCATGGCGGGGGGGCAGGGTGTTGGGACAGAGGCCTACAGAGGCCTACCTGACGTTTACTAATTCAGCTTGTTCTAAGGGAAGATGATGTGATAAGAATGAGGCAGTGTGACTTCCTAGCCACTGGCCTGCAGAGGCCACCAATTGGGAGGGGGGGACGCAAATGGTGATGTGAGGCCTGGTCGGAGGAGAGCAAAGTTTGTGGCTCTTCTGTGAGATTGGTGGGGTCCTCCTAGGGATCTTGAAGCATTTCTGAACTAAAGGGAGATCCAAGAATAGCAGAATTGTTCATACAGAGCCATGCCCTAGAATTGAGCTTTCCTGGATAGACAGAGGTTGATACCTGGATGAAGAAATTACAGATACTTCAAAGCACAGAAAAAAACAGGAAATAGTTTCCCATCCCCTCATCCCTTCAACTCCCCCCCGCCTCCCCCCCCAAAAAAAACAGCAGAAAAAGAAGTTGAAACAGAAGGAGAAGAAAACTAAGAGTTTCCTAGAGTGACTAAAATAGCATAGAAATCATGGACCCACTGGTTCATAACTTAAACATGGCAGCTAGCAGGCACAAAGGTAATTCTGTCTCCCCTGTGTCTTTTTCTCTATTTGATTTTCATGAGAATGAGTCTGGCTGAGGTCAGGGAAGGTAACTTGTGGTGTGGCTCAGCCTTCTTAGCCCTAGGATGTGGGGGAACAATAAAATGATATTTAATAATAATTCATGTGTACGTGATCATAAAGTTTTATAAAACACTCTATTCACAATGGGTCTGTGATGGTACGCATTGAAAGAAGTATTATTTACATTTTACAGACTAGCAGACTGAGGCTTAAAAGGACAAGTCACTTGTCTTGCTTAAGGTCCCACAACTAGTAAATGTTCGAACCCAGAACTCTTTCTGACTTGAAGCCTAGCATTTGCTGACAGGAGTCACTCAGTGAGTGACAGAGCCCTGTGAAATGGAGAATGTAAGCTTGTTGAGGGCAAGAACTGGTTTTTTTGTTTTTAGTTTTTGTCCTAGGTGCCTGGCACAGCGCCTTGTACCTAGTAGGCATTTAATAAATGATTGCCAAATTGGATGGATTGGAAGGGACCATGAATGCTTTTGCCTCTAAATCTATTTGATTTGTGAATGAATGGTTTTTGAAAATGGTTTGCAAAGCCATAGATTCATGAGGGGAGAAGATTTGGGCTGGGGGTGGTGATGGATGAGATGAGAAGGACTCAATGCACATAAAGACTTTGGAGGAATAAGTGGCCTTGCTTCCAGAAGTATTAACTCTGTTCCCGATGGGTGCCTCAACTTGCAAACATCCTTCCACCCTCACCAGCATCTCTTCCCTCAGCTCTCCGGCTCTTTCTTATCCTGGGCTGGGAACAGCGATACTGCAATAAGAGACTTTGACCAGTCATGGCAGGAATCTCAGTCTAACACCACTGAGCTGTCTGTAGAGATATATGGGGTGGAGAGGGGTACCCTGTGCCAGGGAAAGCTGTAATCCAGGGGGAGGGAGTTCCAAGGGGGATTTGCAGTGGAGCACCTAACCCTGGCACCTGAAGAACTGTAAATCTTGTAGAAACAGGTGCCCAACTGATTTAACAAGGGGTCGAGATCAGGGATGGGAGCCAAGAACAGCTCAAGGCCCATCTGTCTGAGGCTGAGACATTGTGAGCACAGAGAACGTCCCCGGAAAGCTGAGGCCTCTCGGGGGAAACATTGAAAAATACAAGGCAGCCTTGTCTGACAGTTCCCCTGGAAATACCTGTTTTGGGGTATCGGAGTAATTATTAAATAAAAGAGAATGGGCAACATGATGGAAAAAGACCATTGATGACCCAGAGGAGACAGGAAACCTGAGCTCTATTAACTAACCATGATCTTGGACACCTATTTAAATTTTCTTGGCTTCAGTCTTCTTGCCTGTAAAAGCATCCTTTACGTCAAGGGCAAACTTACATACCTTATACTTAAATCTGATCACATCACTTCTCATAAAGCTTCAATGGCTCCCTACTAGCTCCTGAGTTAAGTTCAGACTCCATAAACTTGTATTAAAAGCCCTCCACAATCTGACACTCAAAATTTTCACTTTTCAGTCTTCACTCAAAATATTCCTCTCTATGGACTTTATGCTCTAGCCAAATATATATACCCTCTGCCCCCAAACACCTCCTTCATGTTCTAACCTCTCTGCCTTCACTCATGTTCTTCTCCACGCCTGGATTGCTTTCTTTTCCTCTTTGCCCTTGCTTCTTTAATTTCTACCCATCCTTCAGAGTCCCCATCCGCCTCCTCCAAAGGGATCTTCTTTACCTCTGTAGTCAGCGATGGCCTTCTCCTGTACCTTGGACCACATATAATGCTTGAGTTAAAACTCTCTTATGCACTTATGTATTATAGTTATTTAGGTAGGTGGTTTACACCGCCGATTGGCATACACCAATCACACATACATACACATACACTCATATACACTCACACACACATGTAAGATCTATGAGGGCAGGGTTCAGATTTTATTAAATATATCTCTTGTATTTATATTATAGATATACCAAGTCCTGTCCTTAGACCAGTAGCTGCTTTACAAGTATTTGTTGGATTGGACTGAGTGGATTACATTGGATAATTTCCAAAGTCCCTTCCAATTCTAAATTACTTGATTACGTATATATATATATATATATATATATATATATATATATATATATATATATATGTATATATGTATATATATATATACACACACATATACACATATATGTGTTTGTGTATTGTGTGCATGTACATATATGTGTGTGTATATGTGTGTGTATGTATGTATTACATTTATAATACATACATATACATACACAGAGAGAGAGAGTACCTGGAGGCAGCTAGGTAGTTCAGTAGACTGAGTACAGAACCTGGAGTCAGAAAGACCTGAGTTCAAATGTAGCCTCTGAAACTTACTAGCTGTGTGACCCAAGGCAAGTCACTTAACCTTTATTTTCCTTGATCCACTGGAGAGGGAAATGGCAAACCACTCCAGTATCTTTGCCAAGAAAACCTCATAGACAGTATGGTCCATGGGGTCACAAAGAGTCAGACATTACTGAATGACTGAACATTGATAACAACATACAAGATCTAGGCTGTATCCTCACAAAGGGCTGAATGAGAAGGAATGGACATAGACTACATATACAGCAAGGAGTGTGGTTAGATCAAAGGAAGAACTTCCTGAATTATGAGCTTCTGGTGCCCAAGGAGGTCTGTAGAATCTCCTTCTTTGGAGGAATTTTAAAGCCCTCATCAACTGGGGCTAAGATTAGAGGCCAGGGTCTGGATGAAATGATATCTGGAAGACCCTAAGATTCTGGGAAAGCTCTGATATGACAAGACACGTTGGGAATGGTATTTTATGTAGGTCAGTGTTTCAGCAAAGAAGATGCAGACCTTATTTATCCTGCTCCTAGACCCTGGAGCCAATGCAGAAAACACTTTCTATCCCTCTAATCAACTGTTTTGTAAGATTCTTGGGTCCATGAGCACAGAGAGAAGGTCCAGAGAGAACAGAACATGGATGCTGCCTCAGGGATTCATTCTTTCTCCCGTAGATCTGCAGTAATCCAACATAAACTTCTCTTTTTTTCCACTCTGTTTTTCTTTTGAGTCAATTAAAAGTAATTAAGAAATGGGGCTTAGTAAGACGTGTCAATGTTAATGTACCATTAATGGACCTAAGACAAATATGTTGGGAGGTGGGGGAGAGAAGAAGGAATTGGGAACCAATTCCCCATCCATCTACTTGGCCAGGTGCTCCATTGACAGGATGCCAGTCTACCACCTAGACAGGTCATTCTCCCTAGAACCAGGAGTAATGAATCAACAGATGTTTGTAAAATTCAGTGCTGTCCAGATCTCCGGGGCCTAGTGGAAAGCAGACAACAGTGAAAATCCGGCCATTGGCCAAGTGAAAGCCAAGCAGCAGGCCTAGAGGAAGCCTAATATCCCATTTCCACCCGACTTGTCAGGGCTAACCACTCCCTAAGAAGGAATATAACTCACCACCAGGGCTGATGGGGAAAGAGTGTGGGGATGGAAACAATTATCCTATTTTATACTTTAATTGGTTTGAATTAGCAATGGGAATAGAGGCATAAAATGATCCAGTGAAGGGTGAAATGGGGAAAAGGGAACCGCAGCAGAGGGCCTCTTTCTTCTTGCCAGTGGGACAGGACCGTGGGACAGGTGAAGATACTGTCAATATGGCCCCTGGCAGGCTGCACAGGGGTTGAAATGTCTAAGGGGAAATGACTAGGTGGAATTCTCTCCACTGATCTCCTTTTCTCATTGTTATACCTTCCCAGAGGTCTGTCTCCTTTCCCTCTCAAAGACCAGGTGTTTTCTCCCATTTACATCTCCACTCGCACCTCAGCTCCAGTTTCCAGGCTCCCCATCCCTAAATAATGACACAAATGGAGAGAGCTATGCAGAGTAGCCCACACCCGTGACAATCACACTCTCCCCTGCAGGCCCATCGCTCCATCCCTAGGGACCACTCAAAGGCTTCCAGCTTGGCTAGATGACAGTGTGAGGCCGAGCCACTCATAATCTGCTATTTATTTTAGAAATCCAGGAATGTGCCTGGCAGACTAAACAGTCCCAATCCCCGTCAATGTGTATGGAGGCAGTTTCAACCTGGTGCAGGGACCACAGATTCCAGCTCAGCAACCAGCCTCGGGGAGAGAAGAGACAGTTGCTAAGCCCTGATCCAACTTCAAGTTTGATTGAACATAGGATATCCCCCCCCCCCATCCTAAGGGGACATCCAAGGGGACATTGCCATACTTGGTCCTTCTGGGTAAAATGAGTCAGGAAACGGGACAAATGAAAGTTCTATTATCTAATTATCTATTGGTGGCTATTCATCTCCTTCCCCTCCCAGGCACCATAGCTCACCATGCCATATTTGGGCCCGAGTTCTTTCTAACTATATCCTTATGCCACCACAAGAGAAAGGTTTAGTAACTAAACTAAGACCCAAAACTTCCAGATTGTTTGTTTTTTGACTTCCTGACCACCCTCACCCACCCCGTAATTCGCTAGGTAACTGTGGTGATGATTTTCTTTCCAGGATTTTCCCTTTAAAAAAATAGGGGGAAAAAGCTACATATAAAATCATAGTACTAGAGCTGACAGAATCCTTAGAGGCCATCTAAGTAATGAGTTTCTCATCACTAGAAGAGTGCAAGAAATGACTGGATGACCACTTGCCAAGATTGTTGTTGAGAAGATTCAGGCTTTACATGAAACTTAGATTAGCTGACTTCTGCAGGGCCCTTCCAGCTCTCCAGCTTATTATATAGGAATTTAGATGTGAGGAAAATCAATGGGTAGTTAGGGATAGTTTCATGGAGGGGGTAAGGTTTGAGCTGGTTGTTGAAAGATTTTTGGGTAAGAAGAGAAAATTAACCCAGAATATTTTACCTGACCAAGGCCTCCTTACCGAAATTCTTTCCTAAGTCTTTCTTGACTCTGTTGGTGGGAGGTGATCAGCCAAGAAGAACCCTGAACATGACAGGGAGTAGGGATAGAAATAAAATAAAATATAAAGTACAGGATCATAGACCAATACCTTAAGGAGCCTCAAACAATATCAGAGCTGTATATTTTACCCTCTCCTCCGGGGACCAAATCTTTTCTCATACTTCCCTATCATGATAAGACTATCCCGACCTGAACTGGCATCGACCAACTTCCCAGTCCATTAGGTCTGGCCAAAGGAAATAGACCTCAAATACTGGGCCAACAAATACAGAAATGGACTGAGATAGGGAGTGGGAGGGAGAGAAGTGGAGATGGGAAAAGTGAGATTAGGTAAGACAGAGCAAGTCAGTTGTGGGGAACATTGAACCACTTTGGACAGTTAAAAGTGATAACTCTTTTAGGAGTGTGGTATAATGGGACTTGGAGCCAAGAGACCTGGGTTCACTTCCCAGCTTACCCATCATTCGTATTCATATCCCTCTTACAAGCTGTGGGACTATGGGCAAATCACTTCATTTCTAAAGCCTCAATTTTATCCTCTGTGAAATGGGAATAATGATGCTTATACTACCAGTATCACAGGGAAACCTCACAGTTTTCCCAAGGAAAACACCATAAACCTTTATGTCCCAGAGCCCTATGAGCTGTTCTCTGTGAGCTAGTGCCCTGTTCCATTGCTCCAGAGACACCAGTGTCCCTTTTCTGTATGGGTCATCTCACATCAAAATCTGGTTTCATCTGGACCTGACCCTAGCAGTCTTAAGGCAGCTTAATTGGCTTTGGTGTTGGTTTCTAATCTGCTGAATCTGGCATTAGCCTCTAAAGTGGTTGCCCAAAGCAGGGACTGGAAGGAGATTTCTGAAGAAATTGGGAGCATTTTTTAGAAGGAGCTGAATCAGGGGATGGCTTCTCACTGCTTGGAAATCACTCACACAACGAAAGGCTGATTCGGAAGACCCTTTCCTAGGCAGGCCCAATCTGGCATCATTGTTATTTTGGTGCATTAGGCAGGTCCTGGCTTTCTTGTTGCCTGCCACCTCCTTCAAACCTGCCATCACCTTGCGTTCCAGGAGGCTGGCATTTTAACTATATGCTGTCCACATAGGGAAAAGGGGAGATTATGGCCCGAAACTAGTAGAAACAAATGTCATATTGGAGAAAATGTGGGATCCTCTAGAAGGCTGAGTGAAGATCTTGTCTAGAGATCGTGAGAAGAGGAGAGACCCTTCTTCCTCCTCCTGTTCCTCTCTTCCCCCAACCCTCGGTTCTGGATTGTGTAAGAAGCTATCCTGATCAGCAAGGGGAGAGACAAAATGCCACGTGGAAGACCTTGCCTACTTAAGAATCATAGACCTAGGAGGGACCCCAGAGGGATCTAGGTTAGCCCCCTCACTTTCTAGATGAGGTTAGGTCACTTGTCCAAGGTCAAACAGATAATAAAAATTAGAGATGGGGTGTGATGCCAGATCCTTTAATCCCCCGAGCCAGCATTCTTTCCACTGGGCTCTGTTGTTTCCAAGAGTGTCAACTCCTCAGAAACATCAAAAGTGGGGATGAGATGAACCCTTCCTATGAATTTACTGCCCCAGCAGCGGCAACAGCAAAGGGCCCTGACCTGAGACCAGAAGACTGACTTTTCTTCTCTTGCTTAGTGTGGAGCTTCAGGTTTATTGGGCTTGAGTAAACTCTGCGGCCTGGGTCTTGGGTCTGAAAGGAGAATGGCTCTCAGAGGACAACAATGTGTTTGTTGCCCCAGTATGGGAGATCTGTTACCTTTGGCCACATCTAACAGCTTGGGAAGTTGGCAAGGCACCCGGAGAATCAGGGGAGGGGGAGAAAGGGGAACAAACTGGAGGAGATGAGATGAAGGCAGCAGCTCTTCCAGATGTCTTCTGTTCATTTATTTTGACATCTCAGTCCATTATTTTGGTTCTGCACATTTGTTTAGTCCAGGCGATAACGCTTCCCAGGGCGCGGGCAGAGCGTGCCGGGGTGTATTTTTACAAGAGGAATGAAGCTTCGGTAACATGAGACCTCCCTGCAGCTTGGGCCAGAGAGGCCTTGGCTGAGCCCCAGGGGGTTGTGGGGGGAGGGGAACCTGGTGGGGAGAGTTGGGGGGGAGGGAAAAAGAGGGAGAGGGGCTGAGTCAGAGGGTCTTTTGGAGGGAATTACAGAGTTTTGGGATTAAGAAAGTGAGGATAAGGGACTTTCGGCTACACTTTGTTTTACAATGCGTCACTTTCAATAGGATTCTTGGCTCCACATGTGTTTCTGGTTAAGAACGTGGGAACCTGGCCTGCTCTTGGAGCTGTGCTGGGGTATCACAGCCTTTCCCTGTTTGGGGAGATGCTGATTCCTGGAAGAGAGGAAGGGGAAGGTCCCATCAGGTACAGGCTCTTCACTCAATGATTGCCCCTTGACTCTAGTTTCCCTTTTTTCCTCTCCTCCCCACCCCCCTACACTCCCCAAATCCCTGGGAACAGACAGACTGGCACACAGCGAAGCCATCCACTTGCTATTAATATTCTCATCAGAGCTTTTTTTTATTTAATAAATATTTTTGTGGGAGGGAAGAGAAACGCAAACTCACCCTATTCATCAGTTGCTTGGCTTGGTGCTTTCCAGAGAGAACAATTTCCAGCTCCTATTTTAAAATCCTTCACTTTAGAAAGAGATGATTGAACACAAAGCCCAAACTTGGGGGGAGGGCAGAGACTGGTGCCAAAAACCTCATCTCTGTTAGTGGACAGAGGGCTGGAGTCTCCTTCCCTAATCCTCCAAAAGCAGTTTGATCTCTTTTTCTCTGCTGGTGCTGAAGGCCAGCAATCCAAATGCCTGAAAGAAACATTCTTAGGACTGAGAATTGAGAACTCATAATATCCTGGATCTTGAAGGAGCCTTAGAAATCATATCATTCAGACAGGCAACAAGCATTTATTAAGCGCTTACTATGTGCCAGGTACTGTACTAAGCCCTGGAGATAGAAATACCAGAAAAAAGAAAGACAAGTTCCATCCTAAAGGAACTTGTATTCTAATGGGATGTAACAACACATAACAAGAAGCCACAAAGATGAGGGGAGTAAGGGAGAGAGGTCTCCATCCAGGGATGTGGTGTCATGATCCAGAGAGTCAGAAGCAGGGCTGAGAGGGGAATGAAGCATGGCATGAAGAATGGAAGACTCAGAAGGAAATTGCCAATGGGAAAAGGGGGCTGTGTAACAGTGGGATGTTCCAGAGTAAGAAGGCAGCTGAGTCATGGTGGCAAAGTCTAGAGAGAGGCAGAAACATCACTGGAAGGGACCTGTACCCCAAAAAAGATCTCAAGAGGAACTCAGCAATGGGAGAAGGGGTCCAGTGTAGTCAAAGGATGTTCCAAGGAGGGAAGTTATGGTGGCAAAGTCAAGAAAGAATCAAAAGCACAGCCAAAAGGTGAATTTTACAGATGAGGAAACTGAGGCCCAAAGAGTCTAAGGTCATCCAGCTAGATAGTCACAGAGCAAGGACTAGAACCCACATCGTTGACTTTTCCACTCCAATACGATTGAGTCTTTACTCAGGCATTTAGAGCAAGGGAAAAACTGAACTATAAGGGGGATATGGTGAGAAATCTTTACATATGAAGTTCTCTAGCAGAAATGCTGTGAGGCTCGAATGAGATAAAGGATGTAAAGAACTTTGCAAACCTTAATGCACTATATAAATGCAGTTATTATTATTAATTATTATTATTAGTCTTCAGTCATCAGACTTCTATTCTGGTAATGACTTCATTTCCTGAGCCTTGTACTCCACTCCCGCTTAATTCAAGCAATGTTTATAGAACAATAGAGAGGTGTACTCTATGTTTAACGTATTAAAATATTTAATAAGCAGGCTGTCTGAGAAAAAAAGTATGCACACACTTTAAAGTTTAATCTGCATTATTAACACCTTCTTAAGTCTAGGCAATCAACAAAACAATAAATTGAGCTCTTTTTGTTGTTATTCAGTCATGTCTGCGACTCTGTGACCCCATTGGGGTTTTCTTGGCAATGATACTGCAGTGGTCTGCCATTTCCTTCCCTGGCTCATTTTGCAATGAGGAAACCCTGGCAAATAGGGTCGAGTGGCTTGCCCAGGGTCACACAGCTAGTAAGTGTCTAAGTCCAGATTTGAATTCATGATGATGATTCTTCCTGATTCCAAGCCCACTGCTGTATCTACTTTACCACCTACCTGCCCCAATCAAGCACTGCTTTGTAGTGACTGACGTATTTCTGACATGTAAATGATCACACTGAAAACTTAAGAGGCTTTTGCAAGCTGGTTAGAGCTGGCTCCAGCACACTGCTGCTGTCTAAGTATCTTTCCAAAGGTCAGATTAAGATGCCTTGTAGACTGGGTGTTGCATATCACCAGCATATACAGATATACAAAGGATTAGGCTGAAATCATAGAGCTAGAAAGGATCTCAGTCATTCAACAAGCATTTATTAAGTGCTTACTTAAGTGCTTACCAGACGCTGTGCGAAGATCTGGCCATATGAAGAAAGGCAAAAACGTCCCCTGCCTTCAAACATACCACCTTCTGTTAGGGTAAAGAACATGTAAACAACTACATTCATACAAGATACATACACACTGAATGGGAGGTAATCTCAGAGATAATACACTGAAAGTTAGAAGAGGGAGTGCGAAAAGTCTCCTGTAGAAGGTGGGACTTGAGCTGAGTCTTGAAGGAGTGCAGGAGGCTGGGGTGAGAAAGGAGAGTATTCTCCACATCGGGGACAGCCAGTGATGAAGCGTCCTCTAATAAGAACATCCCAAGGGCCAGTGCTGATAGATCATTGCTACAGAGTAAAGTGTAAGAGGCTGGAAATGACTGGATGGTAAAAGACTCTGAAAGCCAGAAGGGAGGATTTTGTATCATCTGGTGCACCCCTCTTATTTTCAGACTAGAACCTGAGACCCAGGGGTATAAAATGACTTGCCCAAGCTTGCCTGGCTGGTAAGTGACAGGATCAGAACCCAGGTCCTCTGACTCCCAGTCCAACGCTCTTTCTCCCAATTCACACAGGTCAGGCCAAGAAGAATAAAGCCTTTCCTGAACCTCACCTGCCCTGCACTAAGTAATTTATTGAACATCGGAGTGAATGAAGAGCCAGCATGATATTGTGCAGTCTCAAATAGAAACAGGGGTCACTAAGTTGTACTTAAGGATGCCCACTGATCACATATTGAATACTATCTATATTCTACTGTATTTTTATTCATTTTGTTAAATATTTTCCAATTACATTTTAATCTGGTTCCATGTGCTTGGGAGTATTGCAAGAAGTGAGCATTTGACACTCTTGATATAGTGGATAGGTTACTGGTCTTGAAGTCAGGAAGACCTGTGTTCAAATCCTGCCAAAGATATTTACTGGTGACCCTAGGCAAACCATTTAACCTCTCTGTGCCTCATTTTCTCAACTGTAAAATGAGGGGTTTGGACTAAATGGCCTTTAAGGTCTCTTCCAAAGCTAAGATCCTATGACTCCCGAGTCATAGATGACTTGGCTGAGTGTAACTCAAACACGCCTTGCCCTTCTACATCCTCTCTTAGCCGAGGATTCCGCAGACCTTCCTGTGCCTTGATAACCAGGCAGGGTGAGGTACTGCCTTTTCATGTGTCCTACCCCCACTCTCTTTGCTTTATATTGATCTCTTAAGATTTGATGATCAAATCATATTACCTTTGCTACCATGAAGAGTATGACAGCTTGCTATTTTACAACTCTACTCAGCATCCTTGTTCTTCAGTGGTAGGTTGCTGACGCCTAAACCTCATACCCATCCATGTCAGCTCCACTGTGCCCTTAGGAACCCCTATTCAGTTGTGAACAAACCTCCCATCATGTTCAGCCTAGGTGCTCCCTCCCAAAATGACTCTCTGAATTTATTCCATATCTTCTCCCTTGTGTTCATGAGGTTCGCCTCCTTCCCCACCCCTCCCCATAGAGCACAAGCTCCTCAAGGACAGGGATTCTTTTGTTTTGCCTTTGTACCCCCAGAGCCAAGCACATGCCCTTCCTATGACTAGACCCCTAATAAATGATTGCTGAATTAAACTGAATTTTCCCCATACCACTCTACCATTATATAATGAGACTATTTTATTTCCATTTCTCCTGTGGCACACTAACATTTCTTGCTGCTATGGTTATAACAAACTGTATTAAATTTAAAATTCTATACAACAGATGTGTCTATAAATGCAAGTCAATTCCATGAAGATTTATTCAGTGACTGTTTATGTACAGAGCATTGTACGGGGGGGGTAGATAGATAAGTAAGATTTGGGGGCGACCCTGGTGGCCCTTACCAAAGGGGACATAATATATTCATAAATAATGAGGCTACAAAACATATCATGGAAAGTACATAGAAATCCAGAGTGTTGTAGGCAACTGGAACAGGCAGCCTTCACTCCCCATCAGGTGCATCGTGGGACTTAAAGACCATAGAGACCACCTGGCCCTACTCCACTTTGTAGAGGAGGAAACAGGCCCCCTTAGTACTTCTACCTCCCTTCCAGGCTCAGCTTTTGAAGGCCTACCCTGATCCCACCCACCCGGTTGTTAAGTGGATCCTGCCCTTCTCCAGGACCTTGTATTTATTTGGTATTTGCTTCTCTGAATTTATGTTGTTCCCCACCAGTAGGGTTTAAAACTCCTCACTGGCAGGGATGGTTTTCATTTTTGCCTCTGTACTCATGCTGCCCATTTACGGTGTCTGACACACAGTAGATGCTTAATAAATTCCTGTTGAACTAAATTTAACTGAAGTAAGCTATTCAAGGTCATTCATAAGCAGAGCCAGGAACTAGGATTCCAAATACAATGTTCTTGCCACCAGGCCAAGTAGTAGTCATCAGAGAAGGGTAATTAATTAGCAGTCAATCTATTATTAAAGCGTGCATTTATCCATTTATGTAACTTGCCCTGTGATCGTTAGGTTTACAAAGTGTTTTGCATACATTACCTTATTGGATCCTTACAATACTACAGTGAAGAAGATACTGCGAGAATCATGGTGATAGCCCAAATGACATTGCTGTAACAATTTTTAAGTGATAATTTCTTCACAGTGGCATTACTTATGGTAGGTAGAGTGCTGGGCTTGGAGTGAGGAAGATCT
This sequence comes from Trichosurus vulpecula, assembly GCF_011100635.1. Taxonomy (NCBI): domain Eukaryota; kingdom Metazoa; phylum Chordata; class Mammalia; order Diprotodontia; family Phalangeridae; genus Trichosurus; species Trichosurus vulpecula. Next base: position 110,104,975 of record NC_050576.1, on the reverse strand, counting down.
GAGTTCAAATTCTTTATCAGTGTATAAACCTGAGTAAGCCACTTAATACGTCTATGCCTTAATTTCTTCATCTACAAAAGGGGGAATTGGACTTGATGGTCTCTAAAGTTCCTTCTAGATCAAAATCCATAATCTTTTATCAGGGACTTAGTTTTATCAAAGTATGCTTCGATTCTGAAGATTGGTGATTTAAACGCAACAAGGTGGTCCAATGGAAAGAGGGCTGGATTTGGAGTCAGGAAGACCTGAGTTCAAATACAGCTTCAGGCAATTACTAGTAATGTGACCCCAGGCAAGTCTCTTAACCTCTGCCTCAGTTTCCTCACCAGTAAAATGAGGATAACATAGCTGGGAAAGGGTCATGGTAAGGATCAAATGAGATAACATATGTATTTTGCAAAACCTTAAGCGCTATAGAAATGTTAGCTTTTTCTTTTCTTTTTTTTCCATTGGTATGGGCACACCCTTTGACAATGAAGCCAAAGCCAACTTCACACCTTAGTAGAAGGTCTTTATCAGTTGCTGAGACCAAAAATATCCCTCACCTGGCTGCCAGCCTCCAGTGATGAGTCTCTCTAAACTTCCCTAGGGGTCTTGGAAGGCAAACACAGAGCCCTTTCCAAATTGGTCGAACCTGCTGGAGCTTGCACTTCCTGGCTGAGCCTTTATGAAGCCAGTATAGGTTCCATGCCAAAATGAGATGTGAGAAGAGGACTTCAGTGGAGGTCATTTAATATGTGGAGGGCACACACAAGGGGTTGGTTGGTTGGTTGTTGTCCTTCATTCTAGAGGAGGACCAAAATAACATCACTATGTTAGAGTCAAGTTACAATGTATCTGACTGGCTGATCAGACTAATATGAGCTTGGAATACTCTAACCACAAGTGGAGCACAAATAGTCCATGTGACCCTTTGGGGTGGATTCTCTAAATTTGCGTATCTCATGTTTCTTTTGAGCTACTTCAATTCTTCTCTGATGTGAGCACACCATGCTGAGCAGTCCTGTGCCAGTGTCTCCCATGTCACACAATCAATTCCAAAGCTCTCAAGAGAGACCTTGAGAGCATCCTTATATCGTTTCTTCTGACCATGTTAGTTCTCCATAAAATAATCTTTTAGGCAAGTTTATGTTTGGCATTTGAACAACATGGCTAGCCCATCAGAGCTGCACTTTCTACAGCAGAGTTTGAATGCTTTGCAGTTTAGTTTGAGTAAGGACCTCAGTGTCTGGTACCTTATCGTGCCAGGTGATCTTCAGAATCTTTCTAAGACAATTCAAATGGAAGCGATTCAGTTTCCTGGCATGGCGCTGGTAGACTGTCCAGGTTTCACAGGCATACAACAATGAGGTCAGCACCACGGCTCTGTAGACCTTCAGTTTGGTAATCTGTCTAATACCTCTTCTCTCCCATACTTTCCTTCCAAACCTCCCCAACACTGAGCTAGCTCTGGCAATGTGTGAGTCAACCACATTATCAATGTGTACATCCCTGGAAAGTACACTACCAAGGTAAATGAACTTATCCACAGCATTCAAAACTTCTCCATTTGCGTAAGTGATGGTTTCACGAATGGATGGTGTGGTGTGTGGTGGTGGCTGATGGAGCACCTGTGTTTTCATGGTGTTAATTGTTAGGCCAAAATTAGCACAAACAGCAGAGAAATGATCCATACTTTGTTGCATCTCAGCTTCAGAGGTGCATGGAGTGCACAATTATCCGCAAACAAAAAAGTCATGTACCAACACTCCCTCCACTTTAATCTTGGCTTATGGCCTCTTCAGGTTGAATTACTTAGCATCTGTATGGTAGCTGACCTTGATACTGTGTTTGTCCTCATTGAAAGTGTTTGACAACATGGCTGAAAACATCATGCTAAAAAGCATGGGAGCAAGCACACAGCTTTGTTTCACTCCACTGGTGACTGGGAAGGTATGAGAGCATTGTCCATTTTCTAGAACCCGGACAAGCCATCATGAAATTGATATACAATGCTGATGAACTTCTCCGGGCAACCAAATTTTGACATAATTTTTCATAAGCTCTCATGACTGACAGTATCAAAGGCCTTAGTGAGATCATCAAACATTATGTACAGACCTTTGTTCTGCTCCTGGCATTTCTCTTGAAGTTATTGGGCAGCAAACATCATATCAACCATTCCTTGGCCCTTTCTGAACCCACACTGGCTCTCAAGTAGATGGCCATCTTCCACGTGAAGGATCAACCTGTTAAGGAGGACTCTGGCAAGAATCTTGCTAGCAACAGCTAAGAGAGAGGATACCACCCCACCCCCATTCCCCACCCTTCCGCCATGATTGTCACAGAACAATCTATTTTCTTTACCTTTATAGAGATGGACAACAGAAGTGTCATTGAACTCCTGGGGGATGACTTCCTCTTGCCATATAAACCAAAAAAGTCCAGTCAGCTTTTGTATGAGCAATGGATCCCTCACCTTGTAAATCTCAGCTGGAATAGAATCAGCACCAGGTGCTTTGCCACAGGAGAGGAGCCTACTGGCATTCAAAACCTCTTCTTTAGTTGGAAATTTGTTTAGAGAGGGATTGACTTCAACCTGATGTAAACGGTCAATGGCTTCAGCATTGATTGATGACACTATGGAAGTGTTCAGCCCATCTCTCCAGGATCATGTCCTTATCACTAATCAATGTGGCTCCATCAGCACCAAGTAGTTGAGATGCACCATATGTCTTTGGACCATAAATAACCTACAGGATGTCATAAAAACACCCTGGATTGTTACTATAAGACTGAATTTCATCTGCCTTCTTACTGAGCCAAGAATCTTGCATCTCTCTAACCTTCTCTTGCATTTTTCCTTTGATGAAGTTAAGTGCTGCCTTCTTAGAGATGGATAAACTATCTTACTGATAAACCTTGTGGAGTTCTTATTTTTCATTAGCAGCTTCTGAATTTTCCCATCATTTTCATCAAATCAGTCTTGATGTTTGCAACCATTCTGACCCAGATGAACAAATGCAGTGCTGTACACCAAATCTTTTAAAGATGCCCACTCCTTTTCTCTCCACTGTCGCCAATAGTGTGTTGGCTCAACTTTCCCTCCAACTTAGCAACAAAACCTCAGAGAAGTGCTCTAATCTGTTGACATTAAGTCTTCCAGTAGTCATTTTGCCTTGAGCCCACCACTTTTGTTGAATGGGAATATTTAGCTTGGAGAGGATAAGTCTGTGATCAGTCCAGCATTTTGCACCACGTCATTGCCTTTATCACTTTCACGTCCTATCTGCCTCTTCCCTTTACAATGACATAGTCTATTAAATGCCAATGTCTGCTGAAAGGGTACATCCATGAAGTTTTATTGTGTTTAGGTAAATGAAGACAGTGTTGGTAATGAGAAGGTCATGAGATGCACAAGTCTTCAGTAGTAAGTGACCATTACTGTTGCTGTTTCCACCTCCATTCCTCCCGAAGACTCCCTGCCATATCTGGTAGTCTGAGTCTATTCTAGCACTAAAGTCACCCAGAATTAAAAGCTTATCCTGTTTTGGCACATTGATGATGACGGTCTCCAGGTCTTCATAAAATTTTTCTTTGACCTCATTAGGACTCTTCATGGTGGGAGCATAGGCGCTGATGATGGTGGTGTGATATTTTCCTATAACTGGCAATCACATTGTCGCAAGCCTGTCATTCACTCCTTTTGGTAGGCATACAAACTTGTTGACTAGATTAGTTTTGATTACAAAACCTACGCCAGCTTCACGGCACTCCCCTTCACTGTGCCCAATCTAGACAAACATTTATCCAACTCTGATTTCAGTAAGCTGGCCTTCATTTGTCAGCCTTGTTTCACTCAGTGCTGCTATTTGGATATGATACCTGCTGAGTTCTCTCACAACAAGAGCTGTTCGTCTTTCAGGTCTGCTGGATTTTGTGTTGTCTATAAGTGTTCACACATTCCATGTATTGATGGTAAGTGGAAGCATCTTTGCAAAAGTTTTTGTACATTTTTTTTGTGTTTTGACCCCATGGTGGGATCTTCGCCTACCACAGTAAACAGGCCAGGGTTGGGTAAGCAGACAATTTTTAGGGCATCTTTTCTAGCCCCTTCCTCACATCAGGAGGTGAGCAGTGCAGTCCTTAAAAGGCTGCTCAGGCACCCAGGGGGGCTGCTAAATACAACTGCTGTTTCCAGTGAGAAACAACCCTATGGAGTAGGACACCTGTGTGCAGGGTTGTGACTACAGCTCCCAGTGTATCCGCACCTGCTGCTTTGGCACTTGCCTGTTACCACAGGACTATAAAATAGGGGAAAATGGTAAAATGGTATAGGTGATATTTTTTGATTCATGCATAAATTGGATGAGGTAGAATTGCACAAAGTTGTCAGCCTCACTCTCTCCTCCAGAATTCTCACAGTCCAGTGGCAGGATAGAGTCAAGATGTCTGGCGATGGCTGAAGATTCACTGAATGACCTTAGAATCTTCAATGCCTAATCAGGCTCTAAGCTCTCCACAGCATCTGCTTCAGCTGCCTTCATGGCCATTGGAACAAATTGTTCTCATCTACCCAGTCCACTAGGGAAAGCCTTCACATATTTGGGGTAGACACTTCCCTAACTCACCAATGGGTTTGAGACCCCTTGGTTACCCTCAACCTGGTTTAGCCCGTCTGCTGAGACAGTTTACTGGGGAATGGCCACTGCTCATGCTACCGCTTCTTGGAGTCACAGGTGAGAGTCAGGTGGACACCAAATGTGAAAAGCAACCCTCCCACCAGAGGTACTAGTCTTCTCTGAACACACCCTACACCCCAAGGTATAGTTGTTCTCCATAGCAGTGAAATATCGAACAAGAGGAGAACATGGGATTACACAAAACCAGAAGAAGTTTCAGGTGAACAACAGGAAGGGCTTCCTGGTGGCATGATCTTGGGCAAAGCACAACTGCTTTCAGTTGTCTTGTATTCATATTACAACTTGTATTGTAGATATTTATATTCTGACCTCAGGCAGGACTGCGTGAAAGCAGGGACTGAGTCCTTCCCTCTGTACCTAGCATGATGCTTTGGAGATGGGAGACCCATAACAAAGATTATTCAGTCTGTAAAATGAGAGGGTTGGACTAATTGGTCTCTAAAATCCCTTCCAGCTCTAAGAGTCTATAAGTCTTCTAGGCGCCTCCAATCCTTTGTCCTTACAGCTTCGGTACAGGTGGTAGTCTGTCTGCCATTGTCTCTGGCTGTCTTGCTCTCTCTCTGAGACTGTTTCTTTCTCTCCACCAGCTTGTTGTAGTGAATTAGAGGTGGCTCCTCTCATTCCACAAGAACAGTCCTAATTTGACAACTTAACACTTAATATGCTTGAGAGGAAATGAAATTGTGAAATCTTCTTAAGAAAAAAAAGCGTAAGTAAGAAAGTCAGCTCTTCGTTGGGCAGTTTCCTCAAAACAGCAGGAAGTAGCTTTAGCGCCCAGCAATTGATCAATCAGCAAATATTTGTTAAGTATCTAAACTACTACGTTTGCCCTGATGAGGCACTGAGCTGAGCACGGGAGATTCAAAGATAAAAAATGAACAGTTACTGCCTCAAGGAGCTTATGTTCTACTGGAGGAGACAATATAGACATGAACAAGTATGTATACAAAATGTACATGGTTATTTGGAGAGGGAGCATGGAGAAGAGTCCCAGCATGACTAATACGTGAGCCAGCTAGTCAGCCAACAGCTTCAATGACTGTCTGGGTAGTTTGGGTGGTGTATGTGTACTACAGAAATATGCCCTTCTCTCGGGAGCTTCCAGTCTAATATTGAGTACAGAAGAATCAACAGCCGGCTGTATCTCCCAGTTTTGTACCTGACTTGATATTAGAGACCAATCGTTCAATTGTTTTCAGAAGTGTCCAACTCTTCATGACTCCATTTTGGAGTCTTCTCAGCAAAAATACTGACTAGTTTGCCATTTCCTTCTCTAGCTTATTTTACAGATGAGGAAACTGAGGCAGACAGAGTAAAGTGACTTGCCCAGGGTCACACAGCTAGTAAGTGTCTGAGACCAGAATTGAACTCAGAAAGATGAGTCCCAGCACTCTATCCACTGCACCATCTAACTGTCCTTTTAGACCAGAGGGGGTCATTTATTTTTATTATTATATCTTTTAAGGAATCCTAAGTAGTTTTGATGAATACATGCAAGGAAGACATATTGTTAGGAAAGAGTCAAATGCCTTTTTAGAGTCCACAAACAATTAGCACAGTGCAATCTTGTGTTCTCTCCATCCTTCAGTTAACCATATGATGGTAAAGATGCAGTCTCCTCTGGAAGATTGCACATGTAAGCCTACCTATTCCATTCTAATGCTTTCGACAAAAATGCCTTCAATGTATGTGCGAAACATTCCTATGAATGTTTCTGGCTTTTAAATGATCAAATGAGACAACATATGTAAAATGCTTTGCAGATTTTAAAGTGCTATATAAATGCTACAGTCATCCTCATCATCATCAAACCCTAAACCAGAAACCTACTTTTACAAAATGCTAAATGTTTCCTGAAGGGAATTGTGGGTCAGTTTATGTTGGCCAGTTGGAGAGCGGATTGAACAGCGTTTGCTTAACTTCTATCATTGTTTGCCCATTTCCGCCACACAGTCTAGCCCTTAATTATATATATGTCGTATTGTTCTCTGGTTGTTACTGTAATTGTTAGTCTTGTCTCCCCAACTAGAAGGTGAACTCTCCGAGTGAAGGGGTCATGTTTTATACTTTCCCTTCTCTCTCATCCACAAAGTCCAGCTTGGTATCAGATAAATGATAGATATTCAAGTAGTTGTCGACTGATTAATGGGAATCCTGGGAGGCTTTCTGAAGAATGGGGATCATGGCATGTGATTCAAAAGAAATGCCATATGGTGGGCAGGAGAAAGGTTTGTGGTTCACAAGATTTTATCCAGCTTCCTTCTTTGTGGACAACATCATACAGAGTCCTGTGGAACACATAAAAATGAATAATCCTTGTCCTCAAGGAGCTTACCATCTGATAGAAAGACAAATTGCATCCACAAATAATTGCAATGTAAGGAGGTATGTGGTAAGGACCATATGGAGAAGGTATGAAGTGCATCTTATAAAAGATCAGAAAAGGGAAAAATTACTTCTGACTGTGGTGATCAGGGGAGGCTTCATAAAAGCAGTGGCATTTATGCGGGGCCTCCAAGGATGAGTAAGGTTTACTGGGTGGCTTTTGTCTTTGTAACTCCAGCGCTTGGCTTAGCCAATGCCTGGCTTAATAAATACTTGTTGATTGATTGATGTGGGGAAGTCATTCCAGGAGCTGAAAATAGAATAAGTAAAGGCAAGAAGGCAGGAAGGAACAAGACTTCAGGAAAGGCAATTAGGTTGGTTTGGCTGGAGTACGAAGGTAGGGTTCATTGAGGGGAGTAGTAAAAAATAAGACTGGAAAAGTAGGTGGGGTTAGATTGTGGAACACTTTGAGTTGCTACACTGAGAGGCGTGGATGTCAAGAGGCACTTGGGAACCATTAAAGGTTTCGGAGCAAGGGGCAGCCATGATGTTCAGTCCCCTCCCTTCAACTTGCATTTGAGACTGCCTTGCTGATGGGAGCCTTTAAGATGAGGGCAGGTGCAGAGAGTGGGAGATAAGACATAGATATCCCAATTCTATCCTTTGAATTCCACTTGGAATGTGAGCTATTCATTCCAATGTATACTGAAGCAGCTCATAGTGTGTAGGAAGATGGCAGGTACAGGGGGAAACCAGGAGAAATGCCTGCCATTGTCTCCATCTAGCATCTTGTCCCACTGACAAAGCTCAGAAGAGGGAAGCCAGGATGGTAAAGACCCTCGCGTCATTTCTAAAGGAGAACCAGCTGAAGGAACTGGAGATATTTAGCCTGGAGAAGAGAAGACTTTGGGAGCACATAAGGGCAGGGACTGTTTTTGTGTTATGAGCTTGGATTTCTAGCCCTTGGCCTAGTGCACAGAGCAGGTGCTTAATAAATGCTCATTGGATTGGAGTAGGAATTTGAATGGTTTTGCTTGTCCTCAGCAGCAAAACTAGTTTTAAAAGAAAGAGTGCAAATTACAAAGAATTAAATTTAGGCATTAGGTAAGGAAAATCTTGTTAGCTTTATGCTAACAATTAGAACTATCCCTAAACGGGCTTCTGTCTCTGCAGATAGTGATTTCCCTTCACTGTAGGTCTTCAGACAAAGGCTAGATGAGCTCCTGCTGGGAACATTCCCCTTCAGGTCTGGGTGGGGGAAATGCCACCCCCCCACAGGTAGTCCCTTCCCACTCTGAATTTCATGACCATTGGGAGCCCTGTGCCAAGCATCTTCCCCCCACCCCCACTCCTTGCCCATGCTCTCCCACCCACTCAGCTTCCCTCCCACTCCCTATGTGTGAGATTCAGTAATCGAATGTGTTTTATTTAGACCATAACATTTAGTGCCACTCTGGATTTCCAATTAGGCTTCAATCAGACGCCTAGAGCCTGATTCGTTTTGTTGTTTTGATCAACACAAAAGATGGTGACATCAGAGAAGCTGCCGTGAAAAGTTATTTTCTTCCTCTGATGACTAGGACAGTGGCTATGATGTAGTGATACAGACACCAGAAGTGTAAGCAGAGATGCCAAGCACCATCAGGGAAGGGGAGGGGGTAAAAGCAATGGGGGTTGGGGTACTGACATTGTCTTTGGCAAGATGGAGGTATAATCCCCAGTCTCCTAAGGATTTGACTTTCTTGGAACCCTGATATATAGAAGGCAGCCTGGTACCATGGAGGGCATACTGGTATTTTTATCCCCTGTTTACAAGTAAGGAAACAGGCTCAGAGAAATTAAATAACTCAGCTGGGGTCACACAGCTGCTTAGTGTCAGAGGCAGAGGACCTGGATTCAAATTTTACCTCCGATACTTATTAGCTCTGTGATCCCAGGCAAGGCTCTTAATTTCTCTGAACCTGTTTCCTTACCTGTAAAAACCAAATAATGATACCTACAGGACTTACCTCACTGGGCTGTTGTTAGATTCAAATGAGATAAGTGATGAGGTAATTATGGGTATTATTCTTAATAATGATGATGCTATATGGGTGCTGACTAGGTCTAAAGAACCAAGAAGCCTGGTTCCTGCTTGGCCACCTGACCTGCCTCCAAAATAAAATTCTTCATTAATGATCAGTGCCTGGGGGTGAACAGTAGTTTGGTGGAGGTCAGAGAAGTGGCTTCCATACCACTGTTTTATCCCACAGGACTGAGCTTATTATAGGAACTGACTCAATCATGATCCTTTTACCCAAGAGCATCTCCCTGGACACAGGGCTCTGTATGGGATGGGCAGCTGACCAAAGGTCTCACCTTCAGGAAGGCTTCAGGGTCCTGGGTCCCTCAGGTAGAAATGAATTACTTAGCTGTAACCAATCACAGGCTCTTCCTCCCAGGAGGGAATTTCTGATCAGTACATTTTACTTTGTTTTGGAGGATGATGGGACTTGAAAAACGGACCTTCTGCTGGCATGAGGCTAGGGATGGTCAGGGGAGATTCTGCCCCTCTTTTTCCCATTTGGCACCAATTAAGCCCTGAGTATGAGAATGAAGGAGTCAGTGCTTGGGTGGGAGCAAGAGCCCTTCCATGTACTGTATATGCTCATCCATTCTGTAAGCTCTTGCTGAGTGCCTTCTGGGTAAAAATCAAGACACGAGGTCTACAAAGGTGGATCTGGAAGAATGCAGATGTGTGGTGAGAGGGTGATCACATACATCCCGGGGAACATGCGTATTTGAAGAAACAAGGTTCTATGTGCACTACAGGGAAAGACCATTTTGGCCTTGGGGAAAGAGCAGGATTCCATTGCACTAGACTGGCTTACCTCAATGGCTCAATTCTTGCTGGCATTTCGAACCAGACCTGCTCTAAGACCCAGTATGCCAACCAGGGGCTCTGGTTGATATTTCTCAGGCTTGTCTGATTTTATTTCAGGTTACTTTCTCTATGTAAATCAATAAGCATTTATTAATCACCTACTATGTGCCAAGCACTGTGCAGAGCTCAGAAGGACACAACATTGAACTGAAGAAAGAGGTCTGGGCAGTGACCAAGGAGCCCTCAGGACAATAGAAGCAGTTCCTATGCTGGAATACTGCGTGATGTTAGTGAGCCTCGGTTTCTCCAGATGTAAGAAGGGGAACATCCTCCCTGACCCATGGTGAATAGCATGAGTATAAGCTCTAGCTCTGTGACTATGGACAATTTGTATCACCCTTCTAAGCCTCAGTTTCTTTGTCTGTAAGATTGGTATAAATAATTAGGGTTAATAATAACTACAATAATGTACTAGGTGGCACAGTGGATAGAGTGCTGGGCCTGGAGTCAAGAAGATCTGAGTTCAAATCCAGCCTTAGACTTTTACTAGCTATGTGAACCTGGGCAAGTCACTTAACTCTGTTTGCCTCAGTTTCCTCATTTGTAAAATGAGCCAGAGAAAGAAATGGCAAACCATTCCAGTATCTCTGCCAAGAAAACCCCAAGTGGGGTCACAAATCAGACAGGACTGAAACAACTGGACAACAAGAAACAACATGTAGCAGGGGGTATTTGAAATGAACTTTGGTTTAATCCACAAGCACTTATTAAGCACCTGGTATGTCCCAGGCACTGAGATAGGCTGCTATTTATTTATTTTTAAAATTTATTTTTTTTTATTTTTAATCGATAGGCTGCTATTGAGAAATTATCTCCCACTTGTGAGATTCTAGCCTAGCTACAGCAAATTTGGATTCTAGCCTAGCTACAGCAAATTTAAGATGAATAGAGCTCAAGAGTGGTAATATTCCCCAAACTCAAGCAATCAAAGCCCCCAGCCACTCTCTGGCTTCAGCACTCCCCCCGCCCCCCATCATCCACCATGAGCTCCAGTGTGCCTAAACCCCCCTGACCAATATGTTGCTCATTTTTCATACTTTAGTCATGTCCCAGTCGCATCTATTTACAGCCTGGAGTATTAGAAACAGAAACAGATAACTGCAGAGATTCATTTGCAATTGTCAGCCACCTGCTGGCAGGAGAGTGATCTGTCTGCTTCCCCCTCCCCTGGTGCCTTAGAAAATCATTGTGACCTTTCATTTTCTGGGCCTCCTAGTCACCTCTCATGGCCCTCCAGTCTTTGCTGTCCCTCCCACGGCCACCCCAGGCAGCCCAGCTGCTGCTCTGTGATTCCCATCCAGACCCTCCCCGGTTAGAAAGAAAGGCTTCTGTCATGCACAGGGACAGACAACCTAGGTGAGTTTTTCAGCTCTCCTCTGCGCTTCTGGCCTAGGCCTTGGAAATTTATGAAGTAGGGGACAGAGAGGGGGGTTCCATACAACCTTCTCCTCCCTTTTCCACCAGGTAAATGTCCTAGGAAGATTTTCTTGTTGCCTGGGGTTCTCTGCAGCCCTTCCCCTAGAGAGACATAGAAAGAACTAGGACACAGCCTAAGTAAAGATTATTTTCCCTCTTTCACAAAGGGTATAAACTGAGGCTCAGAAATGTCAAGTCACCAACGTGAAGATCCCTCAATATGTCAATAACAAAGTGCAAAGGAAAACCTAGTTCTCCGAGCCCCTAGTTCAGCATGCGTCTCTACTCTGTCCATCAACCTTGCTGTCTATTGTTTGTCCTCAGAAAGGGGGTAAGAGGGCCAGCTCTAGAGTCTGAAGATTTGGTTACATCAGCTCTGCCAATTACAAGCTCTATGATTGCAGACAAGGCATTTAATATCTTTGAACCTAAACGTCTTCATCTGTAAAATGGGGGATTACAAATCTGTATCACCTCACGCACAGGAAAGTATTTTGTAAACCTGCAAGCGTTCTATAAATGTCAGCTATGATTATGTCCCCCCTCAACCCGACATGCTTTGAGCTTTTCTTCCCATCTCCAGTCTTTCGCCTGGATTGCCCATTTTTTCCCACAGCTGTTTCTGCTTTAGCACCTGCCTAATGGGCCCCAGCTGTGACTTCCCCAGCTTCCCATGGGCCCTTCCAAGCCACATGAGCCGAGGTTTCCACAGTAGTAGTGGCAAGGGTGACAGGGAGATAGAGTAGAGAAGTGAAGAATGAATGGTGGCAACAAGGATGGGCCTGGTAGACCCAGGCTACATCATTGTTCTTGCTGTATTAATGCCGTTAATGCAGACTCTCTCTCCCTCTCTCTCTCTCTCTCTCTCTCTCTCTCTCTGTCTCTCCCTCTCTCTCTCTCTCTCTCTCTCTCTCTCGCCCTTCCTCTCTCTCTCTCTCTCCCTCCCTCCCTCCCTCCCTCCCTCCCCCCCTCCCTCTCTCTCTCTCTCTCTCTCTCTCTCTCTCTCTCTCTCTCTCTCTCTCTCTCTGTTGTAAATGCATAAGCTGTTTAGTGCATAGGTGCATATGTACCCCCTTCTGGGGAAACTAACTCTTAATGGAGTCTAACTCTCTCCCTCCCCTCTTTCTGGTCATATGTTGCTAGCTTGCTGGGGCCCTTATCACAGTTTCAGGCTTGGCAAGCTTCACAACTCCCTCAAATTTCAGAAAAGGAATGTTAAAAACCTTTTGCACAAAGCTCCTGCCTGTTTCCTAGCCACCTTCCCAGCTCTCAACGTCTGCATCAATCTTCTTCGGGGAGTGATTTAACCTTCATTTATTCATTAATTTCTTTTCCCCCTTAACTTCATTAGGTAAGATTTATAAGGGTGCTGAATTGGAAAGGTCACCTGTCCCCGGGTCCAGAACACACTGTACCAGCATCTCCTGCTCACAGACCTCCACTATGATTGGTTCAGGAGAGTAGGGTGATTCGAGGAATGGTCAGGGAAGAAGGGGGCAAGTGAAATCCAGGGACTGTGGTTTCTGGGGAGGGGAGAGAAGACATGGGTGCAGAGAGTTGCAGAGTAGGTATTCTATGTTAGTTGTCTTGCAAGGGACTGTGGTAGTACTAGCCAGTGGTTAGATTGGGCAGCTTTACTTCTGTCCCCATGGAAGTAAGGAAAGAAAGAAAGGGGTAGAGGAAGAGAGAGAGAGAAAGGGAAGAGTGGGAGAGAGAAAGAGAGGGAAAAGGAAGAGTGGGAGAGAGAAAGAGACAGAAAAGGAGGGGGAGAGAGAGATACAGAGGGAAAGAGACAGAAAGAGGGACAAGAGGAGGGAGGGAGGGAGGAAGAGAGAGAGAGTGAGAGAGAGAGAGAGAGAGAGAGAATGAGGATGAATCTGTTGCCCCAGATCAACCAAGATCCTCAGAAGAAGATTGAAAGGCTCCTAGTAGTCAGTCCATACTCTCTCATGAGCATAAGATTCACCTCTCATCCAACACTTAGATACTTTGGCTCCATGATATAATTGATTTGGGCACTCCCTCCAACATTGCCACTCAAAATCCATTCATGATTTCTCAGTCTGCTTTGCTTTTCTCCATGTCCTACCATCAGTCCTCTATGAAGGAATCCACCATGTGGACCATGCTGAGGCCTCCCTCTAGATCTCCTGACATGTCATAGATTCCAATGAATCATGTATTCTATCCACTCATTCTCACTCCTTCATACCCCTCATTCTCAGTTCATGATGGCTCACCTTCTTTTATGGAAATTCATCTCTCTAGTGATATCCTTTATCTAGTTCTTCTACACAACCCATAAAACAATGAAAAAAATACAAAGATCTCTTCCAAATTCTGGGGTTATTTATAGCGTTAGCCCCTCCTCTGCAGCTCTAACTCCCATCTTATCCTACCTTCCACCTCCATCCTATAGCCTAGGCTGGAAGTTTTAGGAAATTGTCCCAAGGAAACAATTTTTCTCCCTAGCTGTGCTAGGGAGATGGTGATGTCGTGCATGGCTGCAAGGCCATCAAGAGATTTGGAACTCATGGGAGAGAGATGTCGTGGTCCATCTTCCCTACAGTATCTAGCAATACAGTTGTACTTTATGCCCCACTGTTGCCCACAAAGTCTTCCCTTATCCCCCCCAGCCGTCAGCGCTCTCTACCTCCTTTGAATTCCAGTAATGTGACCCTCTGTACTATTCCGACTCAGATAATGTCAGAATTGGAATGGGCTTCAGAGATCACCCAGTGTCACCCACTCCTGAGGACAAAACCCCTCTGTGGTATATCCACTGGCTAGTGGTTGGCTCAAAGTCTTTTAATGGGAGGAACCCAATGCTCTTCACTCTGCCTTTTGGGGCCAAGCAAAGCAAGTCTAACCTTTCTTCTCTGTGAGAGCCTTTCAGATACTTATAGATAATTATCATGTGCCTGCTGAATCTCCTCTTTTTCAGATCAAACATCTCCAACTACTTCAGCTGAACCTCACATAGTAGTTAGTTGTGTGCATGTAATGGCGCCTCAGCTAGATTAAGATCTTAAAAGGTAATGGATGTGTGGGTGTATTTGTACATATGTACACACGTGTATACATATACACCTACACACATGTAAATATGTAATATGCATGCATATACTTTGTGTTGTACAATATGCCTTTATGTGAATCTGTTTACAGATATACATACATACAGGGGCAATGAGATGCGAGCTTATTACTAGGTAGTAGAGAGGCTGTACCATGTACATGTAGATACATTTACATATACATATACATATAGACACATGTGTATGTGTGTTGTATTTATGTACATACACATATGCTCAGAGACCATCATCAAAACAGAAAAAAACAAAAGTGACTCTGCCTCAGCCAAGCCTTCATGTTTGAAGTTTGGAGCCAAAGGGAAAGAAATGGACAATTTTGTAGAATACACACATGCATGCATACATACATATGTGTTATGCATGCATACGCGTGTATTTATATGTGTGCATATATATATATATATATATGTATTATGGACACCCCCCCCAAAATCTAATATAGTATCTTTTTGAATAAGTATTTGAATAAATGAATGAAATATTCAGTGTGTCAAGCTATGAATAGTAGTTTTGAATATGATCAGGGAAGATTATAAGAATTGATTTACAGATTGCAGGAATTAATTTTATTTTATAGATTTAGAGAAGCCTCTTAAATTCAACATGCAAATTTATGCCTGCAATGCAAATTAATAGTATCCCTAGATTAACTGAGAAAATCCTAGTACCTTGACTTTTCCCAGAATCTCATATGCTTTTGCTCCCAGGGACAGCCTGATTTGTTTCACTGGGAGCATAATTGGGAGTAGATTGCAAAAGGGCTTCAGGGCCAAGTAAATGGGCTGGACTTTGCTAGATGGAATGCAGACAGGCTCGGAGATCTGGATGGCAGGAATCCCAGCAGGGACCAGGGCTCCCAGGCAGTAACCATAGGTCTCAGGGCCAGCTTTGCTATTATGCAGATCATCCCCATATATTATACATTAGTCTGTACTCTCATCATGCATTTATGTTTGATTAAATTCTTTGCTCTCTTTAAAAGAGCTATTCCACCCTTTTTGGAGTTGTTACACTGTATCATTGCTTGTTTGCTTTTTCGGCACACACCCGCCTCAAAGAGCTGCCATCTTAGCAGTGGTTTAAAATGTATAATAAAATTAATTTGATTGGGGGACTTGGACGGCATCCCTTGAGATAACTGAAGACACTATGAGTATTACCACCCAGGGTGGGGGATTCCTGCTAAAGAGAAGGATAGATACAAAAAGATTCTCAGCTATGTCTCCTGATTAATTCTAATTCTTAAAAGTTTAGGCTTGAGAAGGCCTCATTGGAAGGAGAACATATATTCCTTTTTTCCACTTGGTGGAAAGAGTGTGGACTGGTAAAGAAGGCACTCGCATTGATACAAGTGACTAAGGAGTACATCAGCCAAGGTTCTTGAGGCCAATGGCGTTTTCATCGGTCTTTTCCCATAGGTATGCCAGACTTTTCTCCTTCTACCATCTTTTCAGTTCTGGAATCGTCATCTTCAGGCTAACTCAACAATGTATTCTTGTTCTGACCACCTTCCCCCTAGAATTGAGGGTAGTTAATCTAGGGCTCAGATGCTAGCTCATGATGGTCACTCAAGGCTTTCACTGCTAATTCTGGACCATTCCTTACCATGCTGACTCCAGTTTCTCTGTCTCATTCATTCAAAAACTGTATATTGAGACCAACTATGTGCAAGATACTATCTTAAGTGCTTAAGAGGAGGCTTGGCTCCCACCCTCAAGAACCTTATAGTCTAGGCAGGAAATCAACAAGCTTTCATTAAGCATTTCCTATGTGTCGAGCACTACATTAAGTTCTGAGAATATAGAAAAAAAAATAAGTTCCTGAACTCAAAGATCTTACATTCTAATAGAGGAGACAATATGTAAGTAATTAGATACATATAAAAGGAGATGGAAGGTTACTTTGGAGAAGGCTCTAGAAGCTGAGGGAACCAGGAAAGTCCTACTGTAGCAGGTAGCATTTGAGTTGTGTGTTTAAGGCCTAGCATAAGACACATACACATATTATAATTTAACATGGAAGCATAGGGAAAGTGTCATAAGAGAAGACCAAATTGCTCTAAGATCAAAGGAGGGAGAATTTACATCTGGTTAGAAGAAATCAAGGAAGCCTTCATGGAGTAGATGGAATTTGAGCTGGGCCTTGAAAATTTTTGAGACAAAATGGTATGTCTGTGCTGAGGGGATGGCAAGGAGATATATCCCAGAAGCAATTTGGGGAAGTTAGGGACACACGGAGAAGGTCTGGGAAGCAAGAGCATATAACATATAGCGTGGTTCTGACCAATAACCTTTCACAATAATGTCGTCAATATAGTATAACCAAATCCCATCCTGATTTCCAGAACAGTGATAACACTTTGTTAAACCAGGTCACTCAGGTTTCAGATGTTCTCTTCCCTATAATTGGTATAGAGAATAAATAACCTACAATTGACCTTCCCAAGGAACCACTCAAACATGATTGCAGGGAAGGTCAGGGTGGCACCAGTGCATGGCACCAATACACACTGTCTCTCCTGTCCACCAGGCAAAGACAGGTAGGTAGAGCGGTGGATAGTCAGAGTCAGGAAAACCTGAATTCAAACCCAGCTTCAGACACTTCCTAGCTGTGTGACCCTGGGCAAGTCACTTAACCTCCATTTGCCTCAGTTTCTTAATCTGTAAAGTAAGGGTAATAATAGCACCTACCTCCCGGGTTGTTGTGAGGACCAAGTGAGTAAATAACTTGTAAAGTGCTTAGCACAACATCCAGCAACATAATTGGTTGTTTCCTTCCTTTCTTCCTTTTCCCTTTCTTTTTTCTACGCGTGGACCTCATCTTTGTCTTTTTCTATCCAAGATGGGGAGAGAGTAAGCAAGCCTCATGATTTACTACTATCTCCTGGAAGATAACAGCACTGGCCTGAGTGCTGGAGCTGAGGATGTGGATGAAATGAAACGGCAGGAAAGCGAGGAGATTACAGGAGAAGGGGGAAGAATTAAGGAAGGGGCGGGGAGCATCGCAGTTATAAAGATGACATAGTCTCGGCTCTCTGTAAAGGCCTATTTTAAATCTCTGATTTCAGTACAGACCTCTGGACCAATTCTGGCTGCTCAGGAACATATCTCCCATTTATAGCATCGCTGCTGTTGAGCTGAGACAAATGCTGTTTCACCTAAAGTGTTTTTGCCAAAACAATTAATGATGTTAGGTGGGTCGTGCCTGTAGTCTAGTTTGGCTGAAGTATAGAATAGATGTGTAGAAATGGACTTTTGGGCTTTATTCCGACAGCAGTGAGGAGTCATTGAAGACTTCTGAATGGTCGAGTGACATAATCAGAGAGGCATCTTGAGGTTATTCTGGCAGTATTATGTGGCATAAATCTGAGTGAGAAGGAACTAAAAATAGAATGTCAGTTAGAAGGCTATTTGGAGAGTCTAGGGGGAAAAAAGGTAATGAGGGCATGACCTAGGAAAAAGAAAGCAGGAGATGGATGTGAGAGATACTTTTGGAAGGAGAACCAACAGGACTTGGAATTTATTGGCTATGGCATGCGAAGGAAGGAGAGTGTCAAAAGAGAAAGCAACATGGTGCAATGAATTTGGAGTCAGAAGCCTTGGGTTCTAATTCTGACCTTTCTACTTACCTGTGACCTTGAAAAAGTCTGATTACCTCTCTGGGCCTTAGTTTCCACAACTGTAAAATGGGTGGGTTGTACTCTATATCTTCTATAGTCCCTTCAGCTCTACATATATGATCATACACCCCCAAGGAGGGGAAGGAGAGTGTGGCAATGTTGGAAATGTCAGGGATGAAGAAATGTGGCACCAGGGAACACAGGGCTGAATGGCTTAGCTCTTCCCAGGAGTGGTCTTTAGGGAGTATCCCATATGGAGGTGTAGTAGCAGCACTGATAATGTACACAGAAATGTAAATGCAATATAATTTCAAGAGGCTCAGAACAACTAGGATTATCAAGAAAGACTCCAGGAGAAAGTGGCATCTGAGCTGAATCTGGGAGGAAAATAAGGATTCAAAGAAGAAGAAATAAGAAAGGAATCCATTTCAAGCAGTGATGATAGCTTGTGTATAAATTCATAGAAGCAAGATCCATGGAGGAGATCAAGGATTGAGGCTGGGGTACTAGAATGAGGCGGGGAGAGATAAGGCCCAGGATACCACCTTGGGGACACCCATGCCTAGAATGTGGGAGATAGATGCTGAATTAGCAATCAACACCGAGAAGGATCAGTTAGAGAAAGGTTGATTTAGTCAGTCAGTCAGTAAACACTTGTGAAGTGCCTGCTCTGTGCCACAAAGCCTTCAATGGGGAGAGTATCCAGGAAGAGGAGGGGTTTCAACAATGGTGCAAAGGAGTCAAAAGGTGCATGGAGGTCAAGCAGAACCATGAGTAAGAGAAAGTCATCGAATTTAGTAATAGATCACTGGTAGCCTTTGAGAGAGTTGCTTCTGTAGTATGGTAGGATCAGAAGCCAAATGATAGAGGGTTGGGGGCAGCTAGGTGGCACAGTGAGTAGAGCACCAGCCCTGGAGTCAGGAGGACCTGAGTTCCAATCTGGCCTCAGACACTTGATGCACTCACTTACTAGCTATGTGACCTTGGACAAGTCATTTAACCCCAATTGCCCTGCCCTTCCCACTCCAAAAAGAAAAAAAAAAATCTTCAAATGATAGAGGATTGAAAAATGAATGGATAGAAATGGAAACTGGGAATGTAAGTGACTGAGTTTGGTAATTAAGGAAGGAAAAATATAGGAAAATAGCTCGGAGGGAGAGTAAAGTAAAGTGAAAGTTTCTTTAGAGAGGAAGATTAGGGGAGCATGTGGGTAGGCAGTAGAAAAGGAGCCAGTAGATAGGGAGAGGCTGAAGATGACAAGGTGGGAATGATCAATGGAGTAAGTTCTCAGAGGAGACAGGAATGGATAGAATCCAGAGTGCCAGGAGAGGACATGGCCTTGGGGAGAAAAGGGCCAGTTCTCCCTCAGAGACTTAAGTACATATACCTGGAAGGATATTTAGGGAGGGGAATTTTGATATGTGGAATGGAAAAAATGAGGGAGTTCACAACTAACGGTCTAGATTTCTTCAGTAAAGAAGGAAGTGAGAGAAATTAGGGCAGAAATGGCAAAGGAGAACTGAGTTTTGAGAAACCACCACAGGAAGCCTGATAGAACCAATCAAGGAAGAATAAAAGGATTGACCCAACAGTGATGAGGGTCCCGCTGAGATTGGATAACATGAATTTATAGTTGACCCAGTCACCACAGTTGGGTGACCACCTTCGGCAATTTTTAGCAGCTAGGGAGTAAGGGCAGGGAAGGCAAAATGGTGCGTGTGAGCCAGGATTAAGGAAGGGAAAGGCTTTTATGGCATAGAGCAAGGACACAAGGAATTTAAAGGTGGAGGACAGTGTATAGTTGAATTGGTTAACTTCCAAGTCAATACTGTAAGGGAGGAAAATGAGACCAGAGCAGGAATGATAAGCCAGAAAACAGGGAGGAGTGTAGGGACTGGAGGACAAGGGAATGACAAAGAATATGTTTAAGAGGAATGAAACAAAGGGACAACTAGAAGGTGATTTAGATCCGAGAAAGCAATGGGGGAATCCAGGGTCGTGGAGGTGACATGGTTCTGCAGTGGTTAGGTCTGAGGTGTGACCACTGCTGGGAGTGGTTGAAATGGAAAGAAAATACAAATCATAGGAAATGAGGAAGGTGTTAAATTGAGGTGTTTAAAGAGCCTCAGCACATTGAGGTCCTCAAATATAAGGACAAGGTTTGGGGTGGAGAGAAAATATTGACCTTCTTAGTATTGACCTCCTTGAAAAAGAAAAGAGAGAGATAATAAGCTGAAGGTTTGTCTATTATAGCAACAAGCTTCTAGAGTGTGCTGTAAAAAGGAGTGACCCTTTCTCTCTTCCCTGTTCCCTTTGCCCTCTCTTCCCTTTTCCCCTTTTCCTTTCTCTAACTACCGAATGTATCTGATCTGACTGTGATCTACATGGGCTTTGGATGCTAGTCCCGTAAGTGGCTCTTTGGGAAATATGTTTAGTAACCCCTCCATAAAATCATGGGAATGAGAAGCCCAACAATGGGAAGGAGAAAAAAGAGAGAAAGAGAACTTTAAATATGATGTTGGGTCTCATTATTTATTGATGAATTATAATGGCAGTAATTTGATAGGGTCCATAATGGCAGTATCCAGGATTTCATCTGTTGGTCTAATATTTATGGCCATTTATGGGTGATATTTGTGTGCTCTTCCATTCATTATAATTTTCATTAAGACTCTAATCCCATTTAGAAGTCTGTTTGTCATTTTTAACTCTTCTCTTTAATCTTAGGCAGCCCTAATCCTTCTTCCCAAAGCTAGACTATGACAACTTCAGATGGGCCCTGACATTTCTATACTGTATAATTTTCTTGAGATCGAGTTCACATGAAGTCACAGGAAAAGATCTGAGGAATTATCTAGGCCAAACTCCTCATTTTATGAATAAGGAAACTGAGGACCAGAGAGATTAGGTGACTTTGCTCAAGGTCATATAGTAGAAAACAGAATCAAGATTTGAACTCAGGTCACCTACTTTCAGATCCAGTGCTGTTTTATTTATTTATTTATTTATATAGTTTGTCTTTACGTTCATTTCCTACCCCATCCCCCCAGACCAAACATTCCTTTATGACAAAAAAAAATTAAGTTAATACATTTAATAAAGAGACCACGTCTGCCAGTATACACAATATTCTGTCCCACCTTGAGCGACAAGCTATGTTTCATCATCCTTTCTCCATGGTCTTCATTGAGTTTCAATTACTCAGAATTCAGCTTTCTTTTAGCAATATCATTTACATCAGTGCAATCATCGTGTATGGTTTTTTCCCTTGGTTTTATTCCTCTCAATGCGTACCAATTCATACAAATATTCCCATTTTCTCGGAATTCTTATATTCATCGTTTATTACTGTACAATGTTATAGCATTACATTCATATGCCACTGGTTTTTTTTTCTTTTTTGTAAAAGCAAATCCACACATTTACTGTGTTCAAAAAGGTATGTCTCATTCTACACCTCTGAGTCCATCACCCGTCTCTCAGGAGGTGAGCAGCACACTTCCTCATCAATGTTTTTCTATCCAAATTGTTCTCCGTATCTATTCATAAAAGTCTTCCCGTGTTTCTCCAAAATTGCTGCTTTCATCATTTCTTATTGCACCCTAATATTCCATTATTTTGATATACCATTTTTCTAAATCTTTGCTCCAACAATAAGAGAGGCTGTCAATATTTTTGTACATATGGGTCTTTTTCTTCCTTCTTTGATCTCTTCAGGGTATAGACCTACTAGTGGTATCACTGGATCAAAGAGGAGTCACAATTTTGTCACTTTAGGGAAATAGTTCCAAATTGTTCTCTTAGGCCAATTCACAACTCCGCCAACAATGCACCAGTGTGCCTATGTTCCCATCACTCCTCTGACTATTGTCGTTTTCTGTTTTTGTCATCTTTTCCGGAATGGTGAGTGCTACATGGAACTCAGAGATGTTTTAATTTGCGTTTTTCTCATTATTAGTGGTTTGGGGAATTTTTTTCGTATGGCTATTGATACTTTGGATTTCTTCTTTTAAGAACTGCCTGTTCACATCTTTTATTGATTGAGGAACTGCTGTCATTCTTACATATTTGAATCATTTCCACATAGATAGATATAGATTGTATATGCGTGTCTAGACATATATGTATATATTGGATGTAAAGATTAATTTCAAGTTAAATGTTTCCTTTCTGATTTTCACCATATTGTTTTTGGTTGTGAAAAAGCTTTTCAATTGAATGTAATTAGTGGTCTTCTTTTTCTGTGATCCTCTATACCCATTGTTTGGTCATGAACTCTTCCCCTATTCTTGGTTGTAAAAGATATTTTCTTTCTTGTTCTTCTAATTTGTTTATAATGTAATGTTTTATATCTAGGTAATAAATCCATTTGGAATTTGTTGTAATATATATATAATACGAAATCTCAGCCTACACCTAATTTCTACAAGACTTTTTTCAAGTTTTCCCAGTAATTTTTGTCAAATATTGAGTCATTACCCCAAATATTGTCATCTTTGGATTTATCAAACACTATGTTACTAAGTTGATTTCCTTCTATGTGTTATGTACATAATCCATTCCACTTATCAAAATTTCTATTTTTTAGCCAGTACAAAATAGTTTTGATGATTACTGTGCTGGAATATAGTTTGAGATAAGGTACTGCTTGGCCCCTTCCTTTCCACTTTTTCATTATTTTCCTTGAGAATCTTGACCTTTTATTCCTCTAGATGAATGTGGTTATTATTTTTTCTAGCTCTCTAATGAAATCCTTTGGTAGTTTTATTGGGAAGGTAGTGAATAAGTAAATTAATTTAGACAGATTTTATTTTTTATTGTATTGGCATAACCCAACTATATTTCTACACTTATTTAGATTTATATTTATTTCTGTAGAGTGTTTTGTAATTTTATTGATACAGTTCCTGTTTGGATCTTTGTAAATGGAATTCTAAATCTTCTGTATTTTCTTATAGTTGTTTTGAATTGAATTTCTCTTTCTATCTCTTCCTGATGGATTTTACTGGTAATATATAAAAAGGCTCATGATTTATGTGGGTTTATTTTATATCCTGATACTTGTTGAAGTTATTAAATGAACAAATAAATTTTAGCTGACTTTCTAAGGTCCTCTATATAGGCCATCATTTCATCTCACTTTGACTGTGCCCTCCCTCACTGAAATCTAATTCACTTGCAAATCATGGCATCATCTTCCTGGATATTATGGTCCTCTTTGAGAATGAAGGGCAAACCACAACAACACATAACAACATTTCATATTTTAAAAAGTAATCATTTTTTTCTACTTTGCCTATGCCTATTCCTTTAATTTCTTTTTCTTGTCTTATTGTTATACCTAGCAATTCTAGCCCTACATTAAATAATAGTGATAGTAATAGACTTCCTTGCTTTACCCCCGATGTTATAGGAAAAGCTTCTAGTTTGTCTCTGTTACATATAATGTTGCCTCTTAACTTTTGAAAGATACTGTTTACCAATATTAAGGAAAGGCTCATTTATTCCTCTGCTTTTTAGCATTTAACAGAAGTGGATATTGCATTTTGTCCCAAACTTTTTCTGCATCTATGGATATGATCATATAATTTTGATTACTTTGATATTAATATGATCTTTCTTGTTTCATTTTCATAATATTGAGCCAATCCAGTGTTCTTTCCACTAGTTTGTCCTGCCCTGAAAAACAGGTGACACTTCTCCCTTTAAAAAATTGTTTTGTAAAATACCCTTCTTTGTGACTCTAAGTGGGGGGGGGGAGTGAGAAATGGAAGCAGGGTAAAATCATATCAAAAAAGGAATAAATATCTCTCTGAGGCTGTGTTCCCCTGGGCTTAACTGGGCCAGAATTAATCAAGCCAGGCACCCTGACCAATCAACAACTCTTAGGGAGGTTGTTCTGCATCCTCTAGGGGACTAGGGCCAGACTCTATCAGCTATAATCAAATTCTCCTGAGCTGAAAAGTTACTCTCCATACTTTAAAACTGGGGATTGGAAGGGAACCTCTGAGAGTCCCACAATCACTCCAGAAGGGGTTACCTTAGGAATGCAGTGAGGGCTTTCTCCCTCCTCTAGAGCATTTTTTTTTGGAATGAAGAGTACAAGACTAGGAGTCAGGAGCCTCAGGTTCAGGTCTTGACTTTGCCACTTTTACCTGTGTTACCTGGGCAAATTATTTAATAACTTGAAGTCTGAGTTTTCCCATCTGCAAAATGGACAGCCTAACATACACTCTGCCTCCTTCTTAGGGCTGTCATGAATATAAAATAAGAAAGCTAGTCTATGTTATGAACTGCTGCCAATATGCATTGATAAATAAAGTTTCCTCACCAAGTGCTCTGCATACTGATAGAATCACAAATCTGGCACCCCCCACCACTCCCCCTCAAAAAAAACTCCATAGTGGAAGTGATAGGGTGCTAGACTTGGAGCCACAAAAACTGGGGGTTCAAATTCCACACTAGACACTTTCTAGCCATGTGACCCTGGGTAAATCACTTCAGCACTCAGTGCCTCAGTTTCCTCATCTATTAAAATAATACACTTGGACTCAAACACCTCCAAGACCTCTTCTAGCTCTAAATCTGTTATCCTACATAGAGTCCTATGACCTGGCATCTAGTGCAGGATGCTTTACAGAGCTGGTTCTAAATTATTGCTATTGACTAACTGACTTAGGTCTACCAGCCCTGGAGTTTTAGTTTAGAGCTAGGGTCTGGGGTAGTCATCTCTCCCCGAAGCAGATACCTCACTCTGCATTGTACACTTCTTCCTTTCATTCTTCTTCTCTCTATACCATTTCAGCTAAGAAGCCTCCAAAAAGAAGCGTTGGAATCAGGGGAAACCAAATAGATTTTTGGCCCTAGCCTCCCTTCCTGAAGTCCTAGGACCCTGCCTAAGGAGAATTCACCCAATTCCAGCTCTCTCTCCCTCCATTGACTCCAGGTTCTGAACAGGAAAATCAGGTTCTTTACTCTTCCCCAGAGTCACTTTTACTCATTTATTTAGTGAATTCTGGATTGGCCTTCTCTAATGCTCATTGGCATGAAATTAACTGAGATTTTCCTTGGGATGGGCAAAGGGAGGTCCTGTGTTATGCCAGGGACCTGGACAAAATGATCTCTGAGGATGCTGTCTCATGCAAAGATGGGGTCAGAGGTTTGAAAGGGAAGTGGCATGTTTGTCCTACATTGGCAAAGCAACACATCTCTACTCATTTGTCCCCCAGGTCTCAGAATCCTCCCCATGTCATGCTCCAGCCATCTTGATCACCTCACTTACCTAGTACTCAAGCATGGACCCTGCCCAAATATGCACACACATATGTCTGCACATAATACACACCTATAAATGCATATATGTACATGGCCTCTGTATTCATGCAGCCCTATATATATACCAGTAGTATACATGGCTACACCTTCTCATGCACGAATGCATACATGCAGAGTCCTGTGCATACATTGTATATGCGTAGATATATTACACATATACATTCACATATGTATGCAGGTATATATCCATGCATTTGCATGGATAGTCTTACATCTAGTGTATTGATACATGTTTTGTACGTGTATATAAATGTAGTATGCATGATATATGGACACATGTGCACAGGTCTTGCAAGAAGTACATTCACAGTGATCCCCATACACGCTTATATGTGCATGTAGATGAGTATGTGCATTCATACCTGTGAGCACGCATTGCACTGCATCGATACACACATAGGCATATGCACAAACATTCCAAAAGAAAGCATTCAGGTGGTCACTAAATAGCACTGTTGATGCTCTGTCCCTGCATGCCCTGCCATGATAATGCATCACCCATGGTACATAGTGAGACGGAGCCAGAATACGCTCAGGTGGTTAAAAGTCCAGGTCTAATTAGAGTTCCAGGGAATCAAGCCATTGTATTATTAATGATTCTCCGGCAATGTTCTGATTAAAACAGCAATTTTAATAAGCACGGCTCGATGCTAAGTGTTCACTGAGCACCTAATTACATCGGTTATAACTCTAAAATTATTTAAAATCCCCCCCTATTTTTTTTTACCAGACCCTGCATGCACCAAGTAAAATACAGACTCAGAAAGAACCGGGTGATTATTTGCTCTAATTAATTTCCTAAGCACCTGTTTATTAAAAAAAAAAGAAAGAAAAAAACCACTTTTATTCTCCCCTCACACCACACACCACACACCACCCCACACACACACACACACACACAGGTGCACATGTATGCATATACGTTTTGTGGCATCATGATTTTGGTGACATCAAGTATAGGAAGCAGTAGAGTGAGGGCAGGTGAAGGTGATTCAGGACAAATTCTCCCAGGAAGGTCAGAGTTTGTTCTTCTAATCCCTGGAGCTGAATGGGAGATAGGATTCCTTCCACCCAACACCCTAGCATCAGGGACCTGGAACTAGAAGGGTCCACATAGCCCACACAGTCCAACCTCTTCATTTTACAGATGAGGAAGCAAGGTTTAGAGAAATTAGTTAACTTGCTTATAGTCACATGGAAACGGGATTTGAAGCCTTGCCCTGTGACTTCCCTTGCCTTTGCTTCTTCCATTGGGTCCAGTTGTCTCCAGGAGACTATTATGAAATAGGTTCTTCTGTGACAGCTTTCCCTGAAGGACAGATGTAAATAGATCTGGTGTTTGCTACACCTGCAGTCCTGAAACTTTTGGTCCATGGACCAGTTTGGCAAACTTCACAAACCATTGCCCCCCACCCATTCCTTCACCAACACAAAATAAGACCATTGGTAATACTAGAAAGAATGGAGTTGTTTTTGATGAGACATTCACAAGTTCTTGTCTTTATTTAAAATTATCCTTAGCCTTATTCATCTTCTGAACAAATTATTAGTTTATATCAGAAAGTCAGTTAAAAGCAATGATGTTATTAGGAGATCAACCTACCAGCTGTCTATCTGTCCTCTTTCCTAAGTCCTGGTCAACAAGAGAATGAGTTCCAGGAAATATTTCTCTCAAGGACAGGGCTCTTGACTCAAAAGTTGTCCCTTGGTCCTTAGCATGGGTTTTCTTTAGAGCTATTATTAGCCTAAGTCTGGAGTTCAGCATAAGAGGAAAATTATAGCCCCCCAATACCATTGCACAAAGTTGTTTTTTTTCCAGAAGAAATTAAATTTGTGCATACACTTACACACCACCACATTCTGTCTCTATGTCTGCTTCTCTGTTTCTGTCTCTGTCACTCTCTTTCTCTGTCTCTTTGTCTGTCCCTTTTTTACTCTCTCTCTATCTTTATCTATCTTTGTTGCTTTCTTTGTCTGTCTCTGTCCCATTCTTTCTCTGTCTGTCTCTTTGTCTGCATCTCTGTTTCTGTTTATGCCTGTCTCTCTCTCATAAATGCACAGAACGTCTTGTGTTAGAAAATGGAGAGCTATAGGAAACTCCCCCAATGGAACTAGGCCCTCACCCTACAGAGAAATATCAGGGAAGGATATTTTCAGGCCAGCTAAGGGCTAAGCAGTCAAAAGGAGCACAAACCTTCAATGCTTAGAAAGAGAAGATTGAGGGGCAGCTGGAGGGAGGGAACCCTCTGCAGGCAGCCTTTTTGAAAATCTCTTTATACAACATGAAATTCTGGTGTCTCTTCTTTAGGCAAAAATGTCCCCCAGAAACCACTCACCTTGGACCAGAAGATACTGGCTTCTCCAGGCTATGAGGCTTCTTTCTGTTGGGACAGATGTTGGCTAGGGCTGATGGCATAACCCAAGGTGATGTCTATAAGCATAGTTTGAGAGAATGTCAGTGGGGGAAGGCCCAGAGACTCTTGGCCCCAGCCAGTTCTGTTTCTGCTGAGGGTCCTCTATGGGCATTGGAGCTCCTCATAGCAGGATGAGCTTCAGGATGGAGGAGGCAGGAATTAGGTCTTCTACACCCCACATCCATTAATGTCTATCTAAGGCCCTTGGACACTTAGACAATGTGACAATCTTTTTACCCAAAGGTCAATGGATTCTTTCTTAGGAAAGGAAGGATCTGGGAGAGGAAGAGCAGAAACTAGGTGGTGATATTCTCAGAAGCCCTTGCTATACTCTGTGTATAGTAGCTTGGGAAATCCACCAACCCAAGGAAAGCTCTCCCTGTCCCAAGAGTGATCCCTACAGCTATCACTTCATAGGACACCATACTCCTTCCAGATCCTTGATGTCCTGCACACGCTATAGCACTAGTAACAATGATAATCATAGCTTGAATTTATATAGTGCTTCCAAGTTTGCGAAGCTGTTTTACATACATTACAAGCATTATCTTATTTGATACTCACAGTTACTCTGAAGTGGGTGTTATTGATATCCACATTTTACAGATGAAGAAACAGAGACTCAGAAGGGTTAAATCATTTGCCCAAGAACAATGATGCTCCTCTCCCAAGTCCTCAGTCAGCCTTTGCCCCGACCTACCCATCACTGAGCTGTACTTGAGCACATTTGTTTCTGACACTTTGTTAAGAAGGTGAGATGAACTGAAGCTCTGGACAGCTCTCCAGTTAGCTAGTCCAAATAGTGGAGAGTAGTCCATGCATTTTCTACCCAACCATCCAACTGGGGAGGGGTGGTTCGGTTTTCAGACTAGCAAGATAATTTTAAGCCCCAGGAGAGTATATGGAAGTGGGGTGCCTGTTCATATCAGGATTTTTCTCTTGTGTTATGTGCATTCCCTTTCCATTCAGGAACTTTATCCCCTGCCCTGGCATAAGAGAAGCTAAATCACCCCCTGTAGTTAAGTTTTATCGGCTTCTTTGACCATATATGCTCATGAGAGGAGTAGAAGAGACCGAGCTGTCTCTGTTATTTCATGGGACCCAGCAGGTCCTCCCATTTCCAAATCCCTCCTAGCCCCCATCTCCAGCCCCATTTGCTCTCCCTGAGTAATTTCATTGTTGTCATGGAGACAACACAGTATCAGCATCTCTGCTCTTTTTGTCTGTTTACCCTTCCAAAAAGCACAGCTATGCAGAGTCCCACTGCCACATCAAAAGGGTTGTAGGGAAACAAACCATACCTTCTCAGAGAGCAAATGGGGGTACATTTGGAAGACCTATTTTGCACAGTTAGTCTTATTATCTTGGGGGACCTGAGCCTCTTTGTACCATTTCCTTGTTTCTATTTTTCCTGCCTCCTTAAAGGAATGCTCTTAATTTGGCATCTTTCAACTGAGCAGACTAAATCTCAGCCTCTCTTCCAAGCAGGGTGGTAGATATTCCATCAGTTAATTCATATCCATATGCTTCTTTTAAGGAATACAAAACATTTTCCTACTTACATCAAAATATCCTGATGTGGTTTATGACATGCTAGATTTAGTCAGAAAGATCTGGGTTCAAGTTCCGCCTCTAAGATTTACTAGCTGCATGACCGTGGACAAGTCACTTAACCTCTCTGAGCCTCAGTTTCTTTATCTATAAAATGGTATTAATAGTCCCTAGTTTGCAGGGTCGTCGTGAAGTCCCATTGACATGATTTAGGGAAAGCACTTAGTAAACCTTAAAGCTTCTAGAAATGTGATTTATTTTAATTACTGTTCAGTGATTCGCTCAAGGTCATAGAACATATTAGTGGCAATCAAGATTAAACCCTGGGCATCCTGACTCTTTCCATTAAATTATATTATAGCATGTCTCTCCCAGCCCTTCATTGCCACCTTTAGGGAGGCATGCACGTATTCAGAATGAAAGTTGAATTCTGGGAAGGTCATTGCTCTGACCCTCATCCAAAGGTGGAATCTCCCCCTGGCTAGAAACAGCATCTTCTTCCCCTTCGACCTCTCCCCTCTTTGCTTCCTCAGGGACCCCATGCTGAGTTTTTATGAATGAAGGGGGGAAACCTCATTGAAAAGTTCATCAACTTTGGGTTTCTCCTCTCCAAGTGATAGATAGCTTTAATTACACAGAATTACTCAACAACTCAGCTCTGCTCCCCTAAGTCATTAAAAATAGATTTTCTCTTTGAACTCCACTCTACCCCTCTGGTCTCCAGGTAGTCCATAGTTCTTAGGGCACAGCCTCAGGGGCACCTCCTGGTCACAAAGGTTGGCTATTGTGTTAGTAGCAATCGCAGATTCTAGAAACTTTAGCTTCTTTTTTTTGGAGGGAGGGATGGGGGGGGCGGTTGTTCCTCCTCTTAATAGGATCGCCCACTTTGTTTTCATAGCTCAAGGGGCTGTAGGGGGCTATGCCAGTGTTTACAATAAGGATTTAAGGGGATCTGGACAAGTTACTATTGATTTTTAAAGGAATAAATCCAACCCTAGGAAAAAAACAATAATGAGTCTTTCACATTAATTACAGGAAAATGGGTTCCTGCTTAGGAGTATAAAAATCCAAGAACAAGATATGGTTGGAAGGTACTGAGCACAATGGGGGCAGGTTGGCCCATACCCTAAGGAAAGGTTCCCTTTTTGCACTCCTCTAAAAGGCAAGGGGGCCTTGGCACTGGTGGGTGAATGCCTTGCCCTCAATGACAAAGTATCGAAAATATGGAGTCAAGATTGGCTTGGTCTGTCTCCTATTGGCACTACCCTTTAAAGCAGAACTCCTTAATTCTTTTAGGTATTATGAACCCCATCGACAGTCTGGTGAAACCTATGGACTCCTCAGAATAATATTTTTAGATAATTGAAGGAGACACTAAATTTTAGTTAAAGGTTAGTAAAAATTAAGATGTAATTTTTTTGCCCCATCTACATTCAAGGACCTCTTGAAATTTATCCACAGACTCACCTAAGAGTTAAGAACCCCTGATCTAGAAGGATCCCAAAAAGAAATCCAGTAAGCTAAAAAGAAATCCAGATGTGAACTAGTAAGAATTTTATTTATTTGTTTTTATTCTGTAGAGACCAGTCATTTAAGTGGTATAGGGACCTACCATGATGGAGTAGAAAGAAAACTAGGTTTGGATTCAGAGCAGCTGGGTTCCAGTCTCAGCTCTGGCATTTGCTATCTGTGTAAAAAATTGGGCAAGTCACTCCCTGGGCCTCAGTTATGTCATCTATAAAATGAGGGGTCTTGGACTAGAGGACTTCCTGCTCTACTCTGAATCTGAAATCCTGGTGAGGAAACTTCCCATACCAATGATAACCAGCAATTGTTTTTTAAATTTTAGTCACTGAGTGACCTGGGATACTGTGGAGTTCGGTGACTTGCATGGTCACACAGCTAGTACGTGCCAGAGATGATGGCCTGAGGTCCACTTTCTATCTGCTACATCATGCTGCCTCTCCATATTAACTGATATTTATGTTGTTCCGGGAGTCTTAATAAAACTTAAACATTTACTCCCCTCACATTCAGCAGTCCCAGCCTCTGAGCACTAACTTTCACCTCCTGCCAACTCTTTATTTCTCACCATTGCCAGAGATCTCATTGTTAGGATGCGAAAACAAATGAGAAAGACCAAGAGATACTTTGTGGACTGAGAATGTATTCATTCTGGCTGGTATTTCAGAGGTGGTATCTGCAAGGATGGCTAATGCCTCAGCTTGGCACAGCTGGTATCTAGCTTCATGGTATGTAAATGGAAGAAGTGCATTGACTGTCCCTCAAGCCAGTCCCTGAAAGTTCTCTCCTCAGCCTGATCTCTTTGCTTGGCAAGTCTGAGGCTCACTGAGCTGCCCTCAGTGACCACACTGTGGCTACATGACATCTGAAAAGCATCTCCTTGACTCAGAGCAGCAAGACCCCGGTCCCCTATCAGCTCAGAGGGAGGATTTTTCACTACAGATCCCACTGAATTTCACTCAAGGGAGATAACCATAGGAATACAGATTTAGAACCTTGAAAGCAATCTAGACCAACCTCCTAATTTTATAGATGAAGAAACAAAGCCCCAGAGGGATGAAATTACTTGCCTAAATTCATAGGTAAATAACAGATTTGGGATTTGAATGCAAGTCTTCCAATTACAAGTCTAGTTGTTCCACGGTACAATGCTAGCCCATTTCCATGATCGGGACAGCAAAGGGGCTGGTTTAGGTACTTTACTATGGCCTTTAGTAAGCCAAGAGAGAAATGTGGAGCCAAGAGCAGTCCTCCAAAGCACATGTTTTCCCTGGAGACTTCCCATACCGAGGAAGGAAAAGAAGTGCTAAACCAGTTGGAAAGTGTTCCTTTCCCCTCTGGGGGCACGGGCTTATGGAATGTCCACCTTGGCTCCTGTGCCCGGGAGTACTGAAGCGCAGGCTAAGGCCCAGGCTTGGCTTCCCCTAATGCCATCTGCTCACATTCCTCTGGTTGGAGATTTTTCTTTCCCGCTAAGAACTGTAAACCTCAGCTGACCTCAGCTCCCTGGTACAGAGGAAAAATAGAGAATCTTTTGACTCAGGACTCTCTCATAAGCCAGTCTTGCCCACTACCCCCACTGGGGTCAAAAGTTGGGCCACCTGAGATGAAGTATGGTGATTTCACCAATTAATCTGTCAATAAACTTTTACTAAGTCTGTACTCTGGAGGTTAGTAAAAAGAAACATTGCCCCAGAAGTCAGAGAGATTGGGTTTGGGGGCCCATCTCCATCTCTTGTTAGTCATGTGGTATTAAACAAGTCACTTGTCTTTGGTGAGCCTCATCTGTAAAATGGGGATAATCATGCATGATCTCTCCAATTTATTGTGAAGGTTGAAGAAGATAAAGTCTATGAGAGTGCCTCATTAACTTTAATTATTACTTAATTAGTTAATTAATCATCATTAACATTAATAAAGCTAAATAATATACAACATTCAAAGTTATTAATATAAAATATAACATGTATCATATAAATATATAAATAATAATTAAACATTAATATAGTATAAATGTAAGTTATAAGAAGAGGCAAGGTGGCATAGTGGATATAAAGCTAACTGAGAATCAGGAAGACCTAGGCTCATGATCTATCTCTGATGTGTAATGTCTGTGTTACCCTGGGCAAGTCACTTAACCTCTATTCACCTCAGTTTCCTCAGGGGGATAATAATAGCATCTATACAACAGGGTTGTTGTAAGGATCAAATATGATAATATTTGTAAAGTGTTTAGCACGGCGCCCCGCGCATAGTAGGTTCTATATAAATGTTTGTTATTCTTATTTATTAATATTATTGTGTGTCACAACCACTTACCATAGGTGTCCCCCAAGGCTCTGTCCTTGGTCCCCTGCTCTTGGTGCTCTGTATTAGGTCACTGGCTGATCTCACCACTCCCATGGGTTCCATTATCATCTCCATGCTGATTGATGACCTACAGATCCATCCATCCAGCCCAGTCTCTCTCCCGAGTTACAGGCCACCTGCATCTCTAATTAACTCTTGGACATCTTGAATGGGACGCCCCGGAGGCACCTCAGATCAGCGTCCAAATCTGCTCCTTGCTTTTCCCCTCTGAACCCTGCCCCCTTCCAGCTTTCTTCTGACTGTGGAGCTACCCCCGTCCTCCCAGGCAGCCAGACTCACGACTCAGGCATCATCTCCCAGTCTTCATCCTCACTCCTCGCACCTATTCAGTCCATTGCCAAATCTCGTTATTTCTGCTTCCATGATATCTCTCGTATACACCCCCTTCTGTGCATTCATACAGTCACAACCCTATTTCAGGCCTTCATCACCTCTTACCTGGATTACAGCGATAGCCTTTAACTGGTCTCTCTGTCTCGAGGGAAGGGAATGAGCATCTGTATAGGGCCTACTACGCACCAGGCACTGTGCTGAGTGCTTTTTACAGATAGCTCATTTGATCCTCATAATCTTCCTGCATAGTCAATGCTATTATGTGAACCCTGGCCGGTAGGTGGCGCAATGGATAGACTACTAGGCCTAGAGTCAGGAAGACCTGAGTTCAAATTTAGCCTCAGATAGATTAACAAGCTGTGTGACTCTGGACAAGTCATTTAACCCCGTTTGCCTCAGTTTCTTCAACTATAAATGGGGACCATAATAGCACCTGCTGCCATGGTTATACACCTACTCCCCTCGACACTCTCAGCGAACCAACTACACTGGCCTACTTGGAGGTCTTCACAATGTTCATCTCCTCTCTCTCCAGGCCTTTGCGTTGACTGCTACCCAAACTTCCCCTACCTGCTAAATTCTGCCTCCTTACCTATACCTCTTAGTTTTCTTGGATTATTTCAGGACAATTAAATCTCACTGTCTCCCGTAGGATTATCCAGGTCCTTTCAGCTACTAATGTCTTCCCTTTTGAGGTTGACTTCTATCAACTTTGTATATCTTCTGTGTGCCTAGTTCAGGGGTAGGGAACCTGCGGCCTCAAGGCCACACATGGCCCTCTAGGTCCTCAAGTGCGGCCCTTTGACTGAGTCCAAATTTCACAGAACAAATCCCCTTCATAAAAGGATTTGTTCTGTAAAACTTAGCTTCAGTTAAAAGGCCACACCCAAGGACCTAGAGGGCCACATGTGGCCTGGACGCCCCAGGTTCCCTAACCCTGCTATCTGTTTATATGTTGTCTCCCCCACTAGACTATACGCCCCCTGGAGGCAGAGATTGTGGCTACTTCGTGTTTGTTTGAGTGCCTGACACATAGTAAGCGCTTAATAAATGTTAACTGACTAGAACTAAGCTCTATAACTCAACATGAAGTCTTTTCACCCAGGGACCTGGGCCAAGGAACTTGGCAGGGAACTCAGCACATGAATTGTGTATTTCTATTCTTGGGTTGTGGTCACGGAAGCACCTCTCGTCCCATCTGTCTGAAGCATCAAAGGCAATGAGGTTATAGATTGAAGTAGTACCAGCACCGAGGGGAACCGGCCAATGAGACAAAACCTTCGCTCAGGCTTTCTGTTGCTGTCTAAAGCTTCCTGTCGAAATCTTCCCCTTCGCTCTGAAATTGTGCTGTGTTGAAGGATCTGTGTCTTGGGCCTCAGAATCAGCTTCCTGAGACCCAGGCTCTAGCAGACAGAGCTGGAGTCCTGGGAAACTCGCCTTCTGCCGCAGGACTTTTAGCCTTCATTACTTTCTAAGCCTACGCTGATCTCTTCACCCCATCTGAGGCTCTGAGCCTCTTGGACCTTCCTCTCTGGCTCAAAGAGTTCAGAGATCTTCGGTATCCAAACTTTAATTTGAAGAGCCTTCTTTTCCTCTCCTGCTGCTGCCTGTTGCCAGAATTCACCTCCCTGTTTAGCATTCCAACCTTTGTGATCACACTCTCCAGGCCAAGGAGCATATTTTCTAGGGTTTATTTTTACAAGAGGACAGAAAACATAGAAATTCATAAATAATAAACTGGGGGAAGAGAATTAGAATGACATACAAAAGAAATCTATCTTGTCCTAGACTGGGTGGCCCTAAGCTTCCTATGTTGTTCTAACTATCTTTCTTTGGAAAGCCTCCAGTGATTCTGGGCCAAGAAGATCCAGCTACCTCAGGACTCCCCTGATGAGAATGACCTTTTCTGCCTCAAAGTATCCCTTGTGGATTCACCTTCCTGCGCCTAATGGATAGATAGATAGATCTTTCTTTAAATTTACTTTTCTCCCTCTTCCCTTCCCCCTTCCTTTCAGCAATTCAGAAAACTCCCCTCTTAAAGAATAGGTTATTGATGTTCTCCTATTTTATAAAGAATCATTTAATTAATTAACCGGGTATTTCCTTCCTGCTCCTTGCTTTCATCCCAGCCTCAAACAAGGAAATGCATCTGTCCTCAATATCAGAATAATTCAACCCAACACTCAGCTGATCCCCACCACCATCACCCCTCCATTCCCAAAAAAAAGCCCTTTTTAGGGTCTAACACAGTGCCCTGTACATTGTGAGGGCTTAATAAATGTTTGTCAAATTGCATTATGACTCCTTTCAGAAGCCTTGGCCTCTGACAGCTTCCAATCAGATTGCATTTGATTCTGAGACTGTCTGCTTGGGAAGGATGTCAGAAAGGGTATTTGCTGAGAGTAAAAATTTTGAAGATTTTTATAGCTAGTGCAAGTCAAGCCCAGTTTCTGACCCTGCCATGGATTTGGCATTCCTTTTGAATGAGTCATTTCCTCTCTATAAGATATTTATTACACAGGCTATCATGATGCCCAAACTCTGTCCAGAATTCAAGCCTCTCTCCCCTAGGACTATTTGCATCTCACAGGTCTCATCGTCATAGGATCATTTACTTAGAGCCAGAAGGACCCTTAGAAATCACCTAGTCCAATCCCCTGATCTTACGTGTGAGGAGTGGGAGTACACCCAAAGTTATGAATAACTGGTAGGTGAGCCAAGCAGAGCTGGGATGTGAGACTTGAAAGCAGCATCAGGGCTAGCGAGATCCAGCCTTGCCCATAGGCAGCCACCTATGTTGAAGGATTTCAGGGGCAGCAGACCCAGCCCCCCTGCCCTCCCCCCTCCCCCCCCCCCCGCCCTCAGAATATCCAACTAATGCTTGAAGTCCAGTTATTGGAGTTTCAATCCTTTAGATTAAAGCTTTGATTCCTTTTAAAATGTATTGTTGTTCTTGTTGTCCTTCGTTCAAAGAGGACCAAGATGACATCACTCCATCAGGGTCAAGGTACAGTGACTGTATCTGACTATGACTGATCAGACTAATAGATCTGGGAAAGCTCTACCACAGGTTGGGCGCAAATAGTCCATATGAACATTTGGGCTGGAGGTGTCTCTAAATTTGCACATTTCACATTTCTTTTGAGCTACTACAATTCTGCTTTGCTCATAGAGCACAGTGCCTTCTTTGATACCACATGCCATGCTGGGCAGTCCTATGCCAGTGTCTCCCATGTCACACAATCAATTCCAAAGTTCTTCGGAGAGACCTTGAGAGGATCCTTGTATCACTTCTGCCTCCATGTGAGCGCTCGCCTTGTGTGGGGTGTGAGCACTTTGCCTTGCGTTCCTCCCCATGCAGGGTGACTTGGCTGCACTGCAGCTGAGTGGATATGGATCTTTTGGGTTATTAGAATATAAATGCTCTCTGGAGTAACTTTTTAGGCCAACAGTCAGCTTGAAGTTTTTTTTCAGAATGATAGAAACAGAGAAAGGAGATAGATAAATGATAGATGGATGGATAGATAGACAGATGATAGATATAGAAAATGGATTTATCCTTTATTGTTGTGACAGGCACTGTGCTAAATGCAAGAGATATAAATAAAAGCAATCAAGATAGCCTCTGCCCTCAAAAAGTTTATATTCTAATGGGAGAAGAAAAAATGTATAGATGGGTGCTAGAAAGCATGGGGAAGGAGGAAGGGAAAGAGACCACAGCCCTTCTGGGGCCATGGTGAGGATACAGCCTGGAAGTAAGGTAGAGGCCTAGGCCACCCACCAGAGTCAGTCAGAGGTCAATATAAACTCATCACTGAAAAAAATCACAGAATCACAATAATCATCATTTTAGTTAGCTTTAGGGTTTGGAAAAACACATTCCACACATTATCCCCTTTGGTCCTCATGACCACCCAATGAGACTGGTTTGACAGATACAACAGTGCCCTTTTTACAGATGAAGAAACCAATAGAAGATAAGCTGTCCGAGGGCAGGGACAAGCTTGCTTGTACATATATTTGCATCATTAGCACCTAACTCAGTACCTGGCATAGAGTAGGTGTTTATTTTATAAATGCTTGTTGGTTGATTAAACGAAGCTGCAAAAAGATAAAATGACTTAGAAGGATCACACAGCAAGTACCTGAGGTAGGATTTGAACCAGCCCTCGATCCATTACAAGAATCCCCACCCATCCACTCATTGTTTACTCGTCTCAGTCACGTCCGACTCTTCATGACCCAGTTTGGGGTTTTCTTGGCAGAGATACTGGAGTGACACTTCCTTCTCCAGTTCATTTTACAGATGAGGAAATGGAGGCAAACAGAGTTAAGTGACTTGCCCAGGGTTACACAGCTAGTAAGTGTCTGAGGCCAGATTTGAACTCAGGAAGAGGAGTCTTCCTGACTCCAGGCCCAGTACTCTATCCACTGTGCCACCTGGCTGCCCCAGTCGTCCACTGCCCCGATCTTTTAGAGCCAAAATCATAGACCGACATAATGCTCGTACCAGGAAGGATCTTAAAAAAACCTAGTTCTACTTTGACCTTTGCCAGTGAAGGAAACTGAGGATCAGATAAGGGAAATGATAAATATCCATTGAGCTGAGTTGCCCAGGTTCACCTAGCAAGTAATTGGGGAAAGGAGGATCAGTAACTAGACTTTCTTAAGGCCTCCTTTGTACCAGGCACTGTGCAAAGCACCAGGGATTCAAAGAAAGGCAAGCCCAGTCCCTACACTCAAGTAGCTCACATTCGAATAAGGGAGACAGCATGCAAACAATTCTGTACAGACAGGATATAGACAGGATAAACTGGGGGCGGTCTCAGAGGGAAGACACTAAGATTAAGGTGGGCCTTTTGCTGAGCCTTAAAATTACTCAGTATGGGCTGCTAGTGGCTCAGTGGATAGAGTGTCAGGCTCAGAGTCAGAAGGATCTGAGTTCAAATACAGCCTCAGACACTTTCTAGTTGTGTGACACTGAGCAAGTCACTTAACCCAGTTTGCCTCAGTTTCCTCATCTGTAAGATGAGCTGGAGAAGGAAATGGCAAACCACTCCCATATCTCTACCAAGAAAACCCTCGAATGGGGTCACAAAGAGTCAGACAGGTCTCCAGAACAACAACACCCGAACAACAACAAAATGTTTCAGGAGATAGAGGTGAGAAGGTAGAGAGTTACAGCCAGTGAAAGTTCTAAGAGTCCAGAGATGGAGAATTGTGTTCAAGGAACAACCGAGGATCATGCCCCAGGATCGCAGAGTACGTGGAGAAAAGAAAGTATTGGGTACCTGAGATGGGCTTCCAAGCCAACTGCGTTATAAAAAGGGAGAAGACCAAAGAGTTGGGAAGGGGAGAATGGCTAACCTAGCCAGTTTTTCCTCAGGGCAATACAAACATCTGCCTCCCGGCACTAATTGTCACCTGGTCGCTCCCAATTTCCCCTTTCCCCAGTTCCCTAGGGCAAGAAATAGGAGCCTGTTGATCAGGCCAACTGTAAGCTCAGATACATACCAGCTGTGCCAGTCCGTGACATGCCCCACCGTTCATTCTGTGATACCTCCCGGAGGCGGGGGATGAGCGTGGG
Organism: Trichosurus vulpecula; assembly: GCF_011100635.1. Lineage (NCBI taxonomy): Eukaryota > Metazoa > Chordata > Mammalia > Diprotodontia > Phalangeridae > Trichosurus > Trichosurus vulpecula. Next base: position 110,065,798 of record NC_050576.1, on the reverse strand, counting down.
GACAGGTGTACCATCTGGCAAGGCTGGGGAATGGATTCCTGTACAGCGGAAGGATTAAGTGCTTAGTGGCTCAGGGCTCTGAAAGGTCTGGGGAAGTAAATACTCTCTTTCCAAAACTTCACAGAGTCCAAGAAATTGAGAGTGGAAAGGGCCCTCAGTGGTATCAGTTGGATCCTCCGATGCAACCCATACACTCAAAGGAATTGCTCCTACAGCATTGCACATAGTGGATAAGGCATCAGAACTGGAGTCAGGAAAACCTGGGTTCAGTTTCCAGCTCATATGTGTCCAGCACTCACTGTGTGACTCTGGGCAAGTCACTTAACTTACCTTCAAATTTCTTCATCTGTAAAACAAGGGGTTTGGGCTCCTCGACCTCTGGGGTTTTTCCCAGTTCTCAATGTATGATCCAGGGATTCTAAGAGGTTCTGAAAGCTCAGTTTGAAAACTGCCTGAAGCAGCCTGATTCTACGATGGGTCGTTTGGATTGCTAGAAAGTTGTTTTTTCCCCCTGACTCAAGCCTGAATTTGCCTTTTTCTGACTTCCACCCTAGCTCTGCCCTCTGGGGCTAAACAGAGCAAATTTAATCCCTCTTCCACTTGGCAGTGTCTTCCTTGCCTCTCTCTCTTCCTCCTGTGGGATTGCAAAGGAGCCCAGCAAGCAGTTTTTGCCTCACTGAGTGCCTGGGCTAGGCAATTTCTAGAGCCAGCCACGGACCACATCCGGACTTCTTCAGGATGCTTGCAATTCTGGCACATGTTGATATATTTGTGGACTTCTAGAAGCTAGTTTGTGGTACTATATCTCTGTTGTGGGCTAGCTTCCTTCATGGTGAAAGACCCACTGAATTTCTTTGCTACCAAGCTAGTGACTCCTCTGACTGTCCAAGCCCAGATACAAGTTGTTGCTATTTAGTCGCACATACTCTTAGTCACCCCATGGACCATAGCAGGCCAATGTTGTCCCCTTTCTTGACAAGGATACTAGAGTGTTTTGCCATTTTCTTCTCCAGCGATTGAGGCAAACAGAGGTTAAATGACTTTCCCAGGGTCACACAGCTAGGACGAGTCTAAGACCCAATGCTCTATCCACTAAGCCACCTAAGCTGCCTTCCCAGGTACAAATACAGGTGCTGTAAGTCCTGTATTCTATTCTCTGAAGTCTGCCTACACAATCAGCTAACCCAGCACAGAAAGAAGGAATCATGTCTTAGGTCTCAGCTCCAAGGGTCTAACTATGCTATGTATCTAGCCTACCTATTAGAGTAGGGGCTCGATTATTTTTTGAGTCACAGACCCTTTCGGCAGTAAGGTGATGCCTTTAGATTCCTTCTCAGAATACTGTTTTGAAATATATAATACAAAGGAAACAGTTGTACTGAAATATAGTTATAAAAAGTGTTTTTAATTCATGGACTCCAGATGAAGAACCCCCGGTGTAGAAGCAATGTAGTATATGGTGCATTGGACCTGGAGCTCATGGGATCTGAGATCTAGAACTTGAAAGGACTTTATTGTTGCTGTTGTGGTTGTTGTGGTTGACTGTTCCACACTGTCTCAGCAGGGTTCTCAGAGAGATGCTCTCAAAGGGCCCTTCTAGCTCTACATCCCTGGTCCTACAATTCTTGGCCAGTATAGACCCAACGAAGTGAAAGGAGGGGAGATGTCTGTTGTTCCTAAAGATGCCTAGGGCTTCCATTGAGTACCAGCAATCAACTATCCAAAATTCTCTTGAACTATGCAATACCTAGCACCCCGCAGACATCCTCAGGGTTCTGGGTGAATGGTCAGGGAGGGAGGTAAAAGGCACATTCTTTTCCTTCCCTCACCTCCACCAAAGTCTTTCTACACCCTTTCTATACCCAGTTGAACTCAAAACAAAAGAGACACTGGAGACTCGGATCCCTGAGGCCACCAGAGCCAAGAAAGCAGCCAGAGTCACTTTAATTAAGAGCATTTCTTAAGTAAATGACTTAATGGGACAGTTATAGTCATCAGAGGCGTAATTACAAAACATAAGATCATGCAGAAAAGAATGCACGGGGGGTCAGAGTGCAATTCAGTCCAAAGAGCAGGTGTAACACAACCCTGGGCTGGGGGAAGGAGGGGAATTGAAGTGGGGGTCAGGATATGGGTGTTCCTTCCTAGACCTAGGACCCATGATTCCCAAACCTGTGCCTGTTCCCATCATCCTAACACCCCGATACTGAAGGAGCTAGGAGAGCCTGGGGCATAATTAAAATGAAATAATAATAAACAAACACTAATTAGAGCATCATACATTGTTCCATTAAACCCTGAATCAGCCCTGACAGAACACCTCTTCTCAATGGAAAACTTTCCAAGAGAAAGCTAATTAGGAGGTTGAACTAGGTGATCTCTAAAATAATACTAACAGGTCGCATTTATGCAGCCACTTTGAGCTTTGTAAAGCACTTGGCAAATATGATCTCCTCACAACAACCCAGCACAGTAGGTTATCATTTTCTCCATGTTTTTTTACAGATGAAGAAACTGAGTAAAATGGTGGTCGAGTGACTTGCCCAGGGTCCCATCTCTTCTCAATGCGAAGGCAGAGATTTGAACGCCCATCTTCTTGACTATAAGTCAAGCATTCTATCCCCTAGGCCACCTATCTGCCCCAGATCCCTTCTACCTCTAAATTCTAAGGTCTTATGATCCCTTCTCCCTCCAGATCTGCGGGTGAGCTTCCCTCTTCCCCCAATCCAGGACAAAGGACAGATGCCCTGAGGAGGCCTTAACTAACCATTGGCATGACCACTAGCCCTGGGAATTCAAAGTTACTAACTTCAAAGAGATGAATCTGCCCCTCAGACTCTTAAATAATAGGTCAAGTTCTCACAGGTTATAAAGTACTGACTTGAAGTACTTTTTGGCCCCTCTGGAAGTCAGTGTTTAACTATTGTAGTGTCATGAGGTGGGCATTTATTAGAGTCACTTCTCTTGGCCTAAGTTAGTAAAGTTTCCAGAACTGGAAACTGGAGGCACTACTAGGTGAGACACAGTCAGGAATGGCTGACATCCAGGGAGACTCAGTTTTCCTTTATGGCCAAATCCTTTTCCAAAGTCATTTCTCCTTCACATACTATATGTAGTTGACTGACTGTTCCCTGAAGCCAACATGGCAGCTCCTGCCTCTGGATTCAATCCTTCTTCATCTCTAGCTTTGAGAATCTTTCTCTTCCTTCAAATCTCAAGCTCCCTGTCGTCCCTTCTCCAAAGCCTTTCCCCCAGACCTCAGAGGAAAGCGTTTTCTCCCTCCTCAGATCTTTACAGAATAATTTGTACAGATTCTGTCCTCCACCTCCCATTCGGTACTAACTTAGAGTATATTTGTTGGCATACATGTCCTCACCCCCTGGTTTGCTCTTGGAGACCAGGGACTATGGCACTTTTCATCTTCATATCCCAAGAACTTAGCCTGAGGCCTTGTTGTACGGTCATCTCAGCTGTGTCTAACTCTTCATTATCTCATTTGGGATTTTCTTGGCAAAGATACTTGAATGGTTTGTGGTTACCTTCTCCAGCTCGTTCTACAGATGAGGAAACTGAGGTAAACAGAGTTAGGTGACGAGGAAGGGTCTGAGGCCAGATTTGAACCTGGGAAGATGAGCCTTCCTGACTCCAGGCCCAGCACTTGTACTACCTAGCTGCCCTTGCCCATAATAGGTACATGATAAATATTTGAATGGAATTGAATTTCTAATAGCCCAAATCAGAAGCCTTGAGAGCCTAGGTGCATTGTAGACCTTAGTAAGATCAACTCGTATTTATAAAGCACTTTTAAGATTACAAAATGTTTTCTCACAGCCCTGTAAGGTAGAGAATGTAACTATTATTGTCCCCATTTATAGATATGGAAACTGAGGCACAGAGAGGTTAAGCAATGTGCCCAGGTCAAAGCCTGGACTTGAACCAAGGTCTTCTGGCTCCAAGATCAGGGCGCTTTCTATTACACCATACCTAGAAAAGCAATGTATTTTGTCTTTGTCAAATTGCAATGTTTCTTCCCCATAGTAAAGGGAGAAATATCTTTCTGGAGAGATGGATTCAACTTTCAGTTTCCTCACCGTACCCCACAGGTCATCTTTTTTGCACTTTGCTCTTCAAACTATTTTTTAAAAAATAAAAGCCGGAGGGCCCAGGAAACAAGATAAATAATTGTGCTATTGGTTTCATGTTTAGAGAGGAAGAGGGTTCTCACTATCTCCATGGCACTTGGCTTGAAAGTGGGCTTTGTTGCCGGAGACACTGCTCCCTTTCAGGAGCTTGTTTCCCAGCTGCTGAGAGCCGGGCTGTGTTTTGACGGACGGGGTGAATGCAATGCAGACAGTTGTTTTAATTTCCAGCCAGATGCAGACATCACTCAACAAGGAGCCCGAAACCCAAGAAAGGGAGGCTGAGCACTGGGCTGCTGCCATCACTGCCTAGAGTAGAGGACTGGCTGAAGGGGGCTGGGCGGAAGGAGACCAGGCGGTTAGGGTAACGGATATCCTACTGTAGGGTACAGAGTGAAGACAGGACCTGGAAGAGACAAACTAGAGAAGAACCCCAACATGCACTTGTCATAAGACTGCTCTTTGGGGGCAGGGGTAATAATAGGAGGAGGAGGGAAGAAGTGATGTGGAGACAATGTATTTTAATACAAAACATTATAGAAAACAAAAATATGGATGAGTACAAGAAAGGGCTTTTGTAAATCCATGTTGGTAAAAGAATTACAGAATTTTTGGAAGAGACAGGGTCGCCCAGCCCAGCTTCCTACCTAGAGGCAAGAATCCTCTCTTCCAGTAGTGGGAAGAGAGCTAGACTTTGAATCAGAACTGGGCTTGATTCCAATGCCATTACTAACTCTGTAACATAAACAAATTATTCTCCCTCTTTGGATCTCAACTACCTCACCTGTAAAATGGGTTTAATACTATTTGGACTAGTTATTGACGTTATTGTGAGGACAGAGTTCTGCATACCACAAGATACAACTCTGCTTAAAGCAGGAGTTCTTAACCCAGGGGGGTCTGCAAGCTTTTTCTTTCTCTAAGATTATGATAACTATCATACAACATAATTGGTTTCCTTTGTAATCCTATGTATTTTTATGCATCTAAAAATAGTATTCCGGGGAGTCAATAGTCTGCCAAAGGGGTCTCTGACACCAAAAAGATTTTTTTTGTTGTTCAGCGTCCAATTCTTCATGACCCCATTTAGGGTTTTCTTGGCAGAGATACTGGAGTGGTTTGCCATTTCCTTCTCTAGCTCATTTTACAGATGAGGAAATTAAAGCAAACAAGGTTAAGTGACTTGTCCAGGGTCACACATCTAGAAAGTGTATGAGGGTGGATTTGAACTCATGTACAGACCTAGTGTTCTATCCATTGTACCACGTAGGTACTGTAACTAAAATGGATTTTAAAAAAAAAACCTGATTTAAAGCAATCCTGTTTTGTAGAACAATGGTCTTCAAATGAAGATTCTTAAGCAGTGATCCACCAACTGGAGGGTCAAAAGACAGGCCTCATCCCACCCCTCCCTTCAGTGTGTCTCCAGCATAACCACACCTACCCTAATCCTCCAAAGTCCCTCCCTTGGCTGTGCAAGAAGCCAGCCTACCTCCTCTTTTCTGATCCCAGCTAGGTCCCTCAGGGAAGTAACCCACACCCACAGAAGCCATTGGAAAAATTCCCCCATATACTCCTAGCAAACCTATCCCCCATGCCCCAACTCATCTCTGGGTTGCAGCAGGAGTGCCTCGGAGGGATGGCTCTGAGGTAGTGACCACAGAAGTCCAGCTTTCCCTATTTTCATTTTGCATGTGACAGAGTGAGTCAAACCAAGACTCGGATGGGTTGCAGTTAGAAACAAAGATTTCGTTCCATTATTTCTCCCCCAAATCCACTTCTCTTCCACAATGGCCTATTACCATTATGGAAACTTCTCATCATTCAGGTCCATAACCTAGAGTCATTTCCAGCTCATTCTCCCACACCCTGCAGATCCAAACGAGTCCTTCAATATCTAGCATCTGTTTCTTTCTCGGTACCCACACAGCTACTACCTTAGTCTAGGTCTTTATCACAGTCCTGCAATGACCTCCCATTTGGTTTTCCTGCCTCAAGTTTCCCCTTATTCCAATCTATCCTCCATATAGGTGTATTTTCCTAAAATACAGGTCTGATCATGTCACTCTCCCTGCTTAATAAACCCCTATGGCTCCCTATTGATTAGGATCAGGTGGCACAGTGGATAGCATGCTAGAGTTGGAGGGAGGAAGACCTGAGTTCATCCTGCCTCGGAGAGAGCTGTCTAGGTTGAAGCAGCCAGAAAGATACTCAGATATGAAAGTGTCATAAAAACATTTTTAATTAAATAATTTCTAAGACAATTGCCAACCTGCATTGATAGGAGCAGCTTCCACACAGGGAGCTCCCTACACCAACGAAATCACAGGTTTAAAACTGCCACCAGAACTACCCCCACTCCAAAAAAGTTTACATTAGCTTTTTTTTTCAATAAACCATAGTAGACTGTTGCCTAACATTGAGCTTATGGTCCACTTAAATCCCCAGATCTTTTTCTCATGAACTGCTATCAAGCTGTATTTATGTAATTGATTTTTTAAAAGATCATAAATACAGGTCTACATATTTCTCCTTGTTAAATATCATCTTATTGGTTATTAATAACTCCCATATACTTTAAAGTTTGAAAATACTTTCCTCACAATAAAATCTATGCCTATTCTTTGAAGAGACCATCATAGAGGAGAGGGCTCATAGTTACCCAGTGGACTCTCCCAGTGTCTCTTTGTGCCCAATCAGGTATATAACATTGCACTGGAGGGACCGCACATCTAACCTGATAGATTGCTTATTACCTCTACTAGGCCTATAGCTCAGACACATCAAAGAAAGAGGAAAAGGACTCATACGTATAGAAATATTTATAGCAGCTCTTTCTGTTATAGCAAAGAGCTAGAAACAAAGGCAGGGCAGGGGAGTGGAAGGGTGACCAATAAATTGGAGAATGGCTCAACAAATTATTTTTTATGAATTTATTAGAATATTAATATGCTATGAAAATAACAAAAGGGATAGTTTTAGAAAAACATGAGCACACTTGTATGGACTGGGGCAAAGTGAAGTGAGCAGAATCAGGAGAACAATTCATATAACACTGCAATATTATAAAGTAAATTTGGAAAGACTTTAGAACTCTGATCAATGCAGTGACCAACTGGGATTCCAGAGGATTTGTTGGAGCGGGGTGCCCATTTCCTGGCAGAAGGGTGATGGACTCGGGGTGCAGAGTGAGACACACTCTTTTTTTGGACAGGGCCAAGTGGGGAAGTATTTTCCTTGACTACACATGTGTGTTACAAGGGTTGTTGTTGTTGTTTTTTTCTTTTTCAATGGGAACAGAGGGAACAGGAGTTAGAGGGTGTCGGAGCAGCACAGTTATCCTCCTATCCAATTAAAAAAAGGCAAAGAAAGGAAGGTTACTGAAGCCTTTTTTTAATGCACAGAAGAGAATAGAGGGCAAGAAACATAGACAAAGAAAGACAGTTTTGAAAATTTCAGGTCGAATTTATTAAAGGAAAGGACAAGCTACACATGGTAGAGATTTGCCTGGGCTGCCCAATTTTCTCTTCTACTTTGTACGTAGAAAGAAATTCTCTTTTTATTTGGGGCTTATTAAGTTCACAATAAAATAATAATAAAACAGAAAAAATCCCACTGACTCTTTTCCCTCCACCCCAAACAAAAGGATATTTCTTCTATGTTGCCTGAGCTCACATATTTCTTTGGTTTGTGATGTGGAGTGCAGATAGACTAGAGACTAAGCCCTAAGAGGGGAAGAAAAAATGGACCAGTATACAAAATATTTGCCTCAACCTACCACCTCACTTACCTTTGCTCTTCCAGATGGATAGCCTGGCGGGAAAGAATAAAGGCATCACTCTTATGAAGACCCATAACACTTGTCTGGTCCTTCTCTATTGCCACTTTCTTTGACTAATAGATGAAGTGAATCTGTGCTTTTCTACAATCCAGGGGAGAAATAAGGAAACTGATCTCTCCAATGGGGATAGAGATGGGTTCTGACTCTACAGATTCCCATTCTCCCCAATGAGACGAGACTCAGACAAACAGCTTCCTCATCAGTGGGGATGGTTCCCCCTTACCCAGACTTTCCAAAGACTAGGAGATTTACTAGAGAGCCTGAATGCACAGAGAATGGGATAATTGGATCCAGGTGGTATATTTTGTAGAATGTAAAGAGATTGTGCCATACTCTGAATATTATTTGATGGGACAAGTTTTCCCCCCCTCTCTTTTTTTTTGTTTTCCGTGCAAGCAGGATGTCTCACCCCAAGCCCAGCTGACAGCTCTTCACAGATGAGTTTGTCACTCACTAGCCTTTCAGCAGATTTAACCATTTTTCAGCTCTAGCCCACTGGCATGAATAGAGGATTTTAAAGGCTGGCAGAAGGAGATTAAAGAGTTCTATTTGTATCTCTAGAGGGGGTAGGAGTGCCTAACCCACTACCATAGTAGCCAACAAATTTATCTCTGCCTTGAAAATAGCCACTGGCCTGTTTGAATTGGCTGAGTCAGAACACCTGTTGGGCAAGTAGAATGGACTGATGTCATTCATTCCACTCCTGCTGTACTCTCCTCCTCACAGGAGATTGGGGGGAAAGCGTGGGTGGTTAGTGGTGAGTTGTTTAGACTGATCCACAAGACTGATTGTCCCCATGCTCTTTTCCATTTCTCTACTAGGTTTCCAGGGTCCCAGTAGAGTCCTGTGAACAGTATACGACATGTGGGGAGTGCCTGAGCTCAGGGGACCCTCACTGTGGCTGGTGCGCCTTGCACAACATGTAAGTCTGGGAAGTCCTGGCATTGGTAACAATGGCTCACATTTACATAGAGTTTTACGCTATACAAAGTGCTTTCCTCACAATAACACCATGAGGTTGATAGCACAGATATTAGGGTTCCCGTTTTATAGATGAGCAAAGTGAGTTTCAGAGAAGGTAAGTCATGTGCCCCAGACCACATAGCTCATTTAATGGCAGAGCCAGGACTTCTGATTTGAAGTATAGTGATTTTTCGTTTTAATAGCCTCTGCATGAACACAGGGAACCAAACATAAGTGTCTTCTGTTGTGGAACTGTGCTTGATGGGGAGAAAGAGGTGAGAACCTCTTTCCCCAGCTCATGATACTAACAGTGGATAGAATGTGGAGAGTGGGTTGCTCCAGGAGCTATGACTTGAGACTCCTTCCCATTCATCCATCTCTCCATCCCTCCATTTGGTTCTAGAATCCATCAATATTGGGAACCCAGGCTCTGATATCATAAGGAGTCATGTCAATACCAAATACCCCTGTAGCAGGAAAAATTGAGTACCTCTTCCTCTGCTTTGGTCTCTTTCCCAATCGCTCCAAAGTCAGGCCTGTGTGTCCCTAAGCAAGAACTAGGATCACTGGAAAGAACTCCAGTATGAAACTGTAGCATTTCCTTACTTAATAGCTGACATTTATATAGCTCTTTAAGATTTGCGAAGTCCTTTGCATGTTATCTCATTTGACAGTGACATCAATCCTGTGAGGTAGAGCTCATTTTTTTTTTTAAAAAACAGAAGTATGATTTCATTGGCAAAAGGAACTCCCGTCTTGGATGGCTCCCATTTAGCATTCACAGCCCTCCATAGTCTGGCCCCCTCCTGCCTTTCCAGTCTTCTTACGCCTTACTCCCTGACACAGACTCTTCAATCCAGTGATACTGGCCTCCTGGCTGGACCATGGACAAAACTCCATCTCTCAGCTCCAGGCATTTTCTCTTGGCTGTCCCCCATGCCTGGAATGCTGTCCTTCCTCTGCTCTCTCCCTGGCTTCCTTTAATTCCAACTAAAATCCCACCCCTCTACAGAAAGCCTTCCCATACCCCTCTTAATTCCAGTTCCTTCTGCCTGTTAATTATTTCCTATTTATCCAGGTGATAGCTTGCTTTGTCTATATTTGTCTGCTTACATTAGATTGTAATCTCCTTGAGAGCAGGGGCTGTCTTTTGCCTCTTTTTACATCCCTATCCCTTAGCACAAGCATCTTACACACAGCAGGTGCTTAATAAATGTTTATTGCTTGGTTGGTTGATGCACCTTATTGTCTTAGAGAGTTCTCCAGTGCTCTGAGTGGTCAAATGATTGGCTCAGGATCGTGTGTGTCAGAGGTGAAACTTAAATCCAGGTCTTTTTAACGCTAAGATAGGCTTTGCCGCTGTATAAAACTGCTTCCCCTTGCCCCCTTTTTACAGATGAGGAATCTGAGGGAGAGGAAGATTAAGTGATTTACCCAGAATCATATAACTGTTAAGTGTCTGAGAAGGGATTTGAACCCTGGGCCTCCTGACTCCCTGTCCAGCATTCTAAGACTCCCTCTCTCTGTCTAGAGTGACCAGTAGGTAGCACAGTGGTTAGATTGCTGGGCCTAAGGTTTGGAAGACCTGAGTTCAAATCTAGCCTCTGACATAGTAGCTGTGTGACCCTGGACAAGTCACTTAATTGCTATCTGCCTCAGTTTTCTCATCTGTAAAGTGGAGATAATTAAAGCAAATGAGATGATAATTGTGAAGTGCTTAGTATTAGTAAGTGCTATGTAATATGAATATTATATCATTAGAGTGGGTTAAGCACAATCCAGCCTCAAGGCAACCCAGTGTGGTAGAAAGAAGATGGGTAGGGGCAGCTAGGTGGCGAAGTGAGTAGAGCCCTGGCCCTGGAGTCAGAAGGACCTGAATTCAAATCTGGCCTCAGCACTTGACACACTTACTAGCTGTGTGACCTTGGGCAAGTCACTTAACCCCAATTGCCCTGCCTATCCCCCTCCAAAAAAAAATTAAAAAAAAAAAGAAGACAGGTAAGGAGCTCTTTTGGTTCTAGCAAGAGATCTGTCACTAAGTAATGACTGTGTGAGTCATTTGCTCTATGACTCGGTTTCCCTATCTCAGAAACAGGAATTACCACCCTGGCTACTCACAGGCTGCCACAACAGCAAAAATGCTTTGAGAGGTATAAAGTGCTATACAAATGCATGAGATGACCTTTGGAAGACCCTACCAGCCCCAGTACTTTATGATTCAAAGGCTCTGGCATCTCCTCCTGACTGTGCCTAGATACAGACAATGAAGTGGCCCATGTCTGAAAGAACCAGTCCTATAAAAATGCAGGATCGCTGCCTTCCTGGCCATGACACCCTAACTCCAAGAGGAGCTCGGGAGGGAAAAGAAAGAGAGAAAGCCTGAGAGGCTGCTTGATGAGAAACTAAGAATCCTTCACCCACCCCCCTCTCCCACCACCCCCCACCCCACCCCAATAGAGTTGGAAACCCTGTGGCCATGTGCCAGCCAGAAAACATCTCCAAGAAATGTGCTGAGTTGGGGCGGAGGCAGAGGGCCAGAGCTCAGGGTCCCACACAATAGCTCTTGGCTCTCAGCCTTAGCAGCAGGTGTTGGGAGGGCTAAGAAGGGAGGGAGACTGGCATGTCACAGATGCAAAATCTGGACTGGATTTGAGCCCCCCACATGCTGGGTTCACTGCTTGTGTTTGGGGGTAAAAGGTTTAGGTACACCCCACCCCCTGCCCACCTCACCGACCCGAGAGTATTCTAACCACCTACCACCTCCTACAACCTGCAGGTTCCGATTTAGATTAGGCTCATAGAAATATAGCAGGGAGGGACCTTAGAGGTCATTGAGTCTTGCCCCATCGTCATACAGTTGAGGAAAATGTGACCCAGAGAGATTAAGGAGGTTAATGTCACGGTGACAAAGATAGAAGTGACAGGACAGGATTGGTATCTGACAGCTCGGTGGATGCCCAGAGAGGTTAGTGAGGTTAATGCCACAGTTAGAAAGTTTGAAATGATAGAGACAGGATTAGTACCTGACAGCTCAGTGGCTAGAATGCTGGGCCTGGAGTCAGGAAGATGTGAGTTCAAATTTGGCCTCAGAGACGAATTAGCTGTGTGATCTTAGACAAGCCTGCCTTAATTTCCTCTTCTCTAAAATGGGGATAATAATTACACCTGCTTCCCAAGGTTGTTGTGAGGATCAATTGAGATAATATTTATAAAGTACCTTTATTATCAATACCTACTATTGTTATAAAGCACCTTTGTGCCTTAGCACAGAGCAGATGCTGTGTAAATGCTTTATTATTATAATCATCATTACTATTAACCCAGGTCCTCTGACTCCAGAATCAGTCTTTCCACTGAACTACTGCCCCTCATCTTTATTTTCATCTTGCCCCACCTCTTGAGGCCCAGAATGCCTTCTCATGTACAGATTTTCTTCCGAGACCATTTGGTTCTCAATAACAAAGGCATTTGCCACCACCGCCACCACCACCACACACAATCTTGCTTGTTCATCTGGTGCAGCTGTGGTAAACCATCACAGCAGCACATTCTGCTTCACTGAGGTATGGATTCCAGAACCACAAAATTGCCAGTAGGCATGTCAACTCAGTCATGCCAATGTGGGCTGCTGTTGCCCAACCTCTGTCACACAATTCCTCAACAGAGCATTGTCCCCTGAACCGACAAGAGATGATAAATCTCCCTAGACCCCTACAAGGTTTTCCTCTTCTTCCCAGTCATACTGCCCTCCACCAGAATATGAGGCCTTTTCTGATCCTCTCCCCTTCAGTGGGTGCCATCTGCTTCCCAGAAATTGCTTTCTGTGTATTTTTGTATTTACTTTTGGGGGGAGGTATTATTTAGAATATAAGCTCTTTGAGGGCAGGGCTATTTTTTTTTTGTTTTTATATTTCCAGGGCCTAGCTCAATGCTTTGTTGAATGGATAAATGACTGAAAGAGAAATTAGATCATCTCCCCTTTATTACCAGAGTTTTCTCCACCCCATCCCCCTTCAACTGGGCCTTCCCAGAATCATCCAACCCCAGCAGCGACGGGCAGCAGCAGCAACAGACGGAGTTTGTCTGGTTTCTTCACTTCCAGGCCCACATCTTCTTCTCGGAGAGGGAGGCAAAGAACTGGGGAAGATTGCTAAAGAGCCTCTTGGGTCTGGGGGGGATTTGAAACCTTCCTGTCTCTTCTGTATGCCACGCTATTCCAAGTGTGTTATTGTCTCCGGGGCTATTTATCTCTGTTAGGGCTGTTGCCATAAATAGTATGATAAAAAAAAAAAAAGAGCCATTTTCCATGAGTCAATGAGATAAAGACTCCAGTCAAGAGCTCACTTTGGAGCTATCTTACAGATTCACTTAAACCTCAATAATTCTTTTCTTTGACAGCATTCATATTTAGATCCATTATGTGCCAGAAAAAGGAAAGAGGAGGGGACCTTAGGGGGGTGGGGGGATGCGGAGGGAGTTGGGGTGGAAGTGGCTGCATAAAATGTGGGGAAGTGCTAACCTCAGAGAGTTTTCTCCTCCTCAGCAGCAGGCCCTGGCCTCCCTGGCTGTGAGGGCACTTAGCTCTAAAGAGCCCGAGTTACCAGAGGCTTAGAGTGGGGAGAGGAGGATTGGGAGGTTTAGAGGTGGAAGAAAGGACCTCAGATGTCATCCACTTAAAGCCCCACAATTTATAGAAAAAGGAAACTGAGGCCCAGAGAGGTTAAAAAAATCCAGGAGAAACAGATGCGGAGGCCCTGAAAAGAGACATTGCCCTCAGATGGTCCCTTGTTCAGCTGAGATGGCCCCAGTTGGCATCTCTCCTCTGTCCTTTTGTCTGCAGGAAGCATTGCAACCAAATTATCCCAAATATACATCTTACAAAGGGTATAGATAAATGCAATTTCTAACCATAAGAATTAACTGGTATCAAATGTAAATTGATGGGCTTGGATTCAGTGGCCTCTGAGTCCCCTTTCACCTTTGGATCCTATGGTCTCTCCATCCAATACCATATAGTCAATATATATACAATAACAGTATCTTATTTAAGCCCCAGAACAACCCTAAGGTAGGTGCTATTATTAACCTAGCCCTATTTTATGGATTAAAAAAACCCTAAATTGGGAGAGTCTAATGACTTGCCCAGTCACACGGCTAATAAGTCTATGAATTAAGATTCATATTCAGGTCTTTCTATCTAGGAGGCCAGCACTTTTTCTACTTGTCCCTGACAACAACAGCAAACATCTATGAAGGGCCTACAAAGAGAATCACCTTAGCAGGTGCTGTGGATACAAAGCTAGGAATGCACGGTCCCTTCCCTCTTGTATTCTACTCAACCCCTTCAATCACTTATCCCAGCTTTGTAGGAAGTTATCCATCAATAAGTTCTTACCAGAATCCTTAACCAGGATTTTTTAAAATTGCAAGTAAGGAAAGACTTTATTTTGGGATGGTAGGAAAAGAGAAAGATACAAAAGATGGATGGGCCAGATGAGCCTGCTTGCTGGATGTCTTCTATAATTCCTCACTTTCGTCTTTGCCCTCTATAGAGTCTGTGCCTACCTCTTCATAATTCTTCTCCAGGGCAGACACATCTTCCCAAGACTCCTAGAATTCTCCTTCCTCCGTGCCTTCACTCACATACCAGTGCGCAAATGCTTGCTTGGCATACATAAGGTCAAACTTGTGATCTAGACAGGCCCATACTTCAGCAATGGCTGTTGTATTACTGGGCATTCATAACTGCCCGCTGTACGTGTAACCAGGTGCCACAGTTGGAGGCTGGTAATCGATTCCAAGTTTCAAACCAACAGGACACCAGTCTATGAAATAAATGGTTCTCTTGGTCTTGATTGTGGCAGTGGTGGCATTGACGTCCTTGGGTACCACATCAGCACAGTATAGCATGCAACAGGCCATGATGTGGGTCACATATTACCATCTGGTCAGAAGGACCAAAGCAGGCATTAAAGGTCTCTGCTACAGAGAACTGCTCATTGTAGGGCTTTTCAGTAGAGACAATGGGTGAGTAGGTGATGAGGGAGAAGTGGATTTGGGGATAAGTCATCAGGTTGGTCTGGAACTCTGTGAGGTCTACATTGAGGGCACCATCAAAGCACAAGGGGACAAGTAATGGAGGAAATGATCTGGCCAGTGAGCCAGTTGAGGTTGGTACCAACCTATACTCAAACAAGACTTCTCTCAACAACATCTCTAAAGACTAGCCATTCACCCTCCATCTGAGACTTTCAGTGAGAGGAAACTCACTACATGCTAGCTGCCCATTGCATCTTTGGATGGTTGTCATTGTTAAGTTTTCTTTATATCAAGTCAATGTCTTTTTTTATCTAAGTTGGTCGATGCTCTTTAGACAAAGCATCACTTTTATCAGATCATATATTTAGAGCTAGAAGGAAATCAGTTTTACAGATAAGGAAACTAAGGCACTGAGAGGTTAAGTGACCAGCCATGGGTCACACAGCTAGCTAGTAAGCATCCAAGGTAGGATTTGAACTGAGGTCTTTGTAACTGCTAGTCCCATGCTCGATCCTCTATGCTATCCAGCTGCCCGGTCAGACTCATCTGTGTTTGTACCACCAGAATTTCATTCTTGAGAGTTTCCCATCCTCCTTGGGAATGATTTCTCCCATAGACGCTTCAACCGTGGATCTTGTCTTCTTGAGCCTAAGTTCAATCCCCTTTGCTGTACATTGAATCCATTCCCATTCAGCCTGAGTTCAATAGAAGTCGATATAGTAGTCACTCTTAGATAGCAGCCAGGAGTCCTTTGCCTAGGCAGAGGAGAAGAGGGGAGGAAAACAGAGGAAGGCCTGAATGGATCAGCCCTCAACTCTAACATGATAATCCCTCATGTCACTTACCCTGACCAAGAGGAAATAAGAGCTCTGTCCCTTCAATGCCTCGATGCCTATTGTAGGTGCTCCCGGAGGGACAAGTGCCAGAGGGCCCGGGAAGCTAACAGGTTTGCTGCCAACATCAGCCAATGCATGAGCCTCAAGGTAAAACCCAGCAGCATCTCCGTCTCTGAACACAGCCAAATGGTAAGTATCCCAATCAAAGTGTGTGTGTGTGTGTGTGTGGAGGCTGTCTCTAAGTCAAAAGCTATATGTAGTTCAGTGTAAACTGAATCTTGTTTTAAATCCACTGGCAGAACTTTCTATTTAGAGAAATTCTATAACAAATCCTTTTTTTTAAAAGAAGTGAAGGGGAAAGGGAGGGAGGAAGGGAGAATTTGGAATTCAAATCTTTAAATAAAAATGTTAAAAAAAATTGGGAGAAAGGAGGGAAGGAGAGAGAGACAGATTGAGAGAGAGAGAGAGAGAGAGAGAGAGAGAGAGAGACAGAGACAGAGAGAGAGAGAGAGAGAGAGAGAAGGAGGGTCAGGGAGGGGCCGACCACAGGACTAGAGAAAGACTTATGCTATTCTGACTTCAAAAAAAGTGAAGAGTTGTCTTGTGAGTTTGACTTTAATTTTTAGGGAAAAGCTAAAAATAAAACATTGGAAATCTTAAAAAAAAAAGAAGTGAATAATCTCTTACCCCAAGTGCTTCCCCCAACCTCCCCCAAAGCCTATCTCATGTGCTTTTTTTTTTGTTTTATTTGAGACTTTTTCATCCAAAGGATTTCATGGAGTGAAGTAGTCCTGAAACATATTCCAAAACCATTTCTTGCCATTATCCACTATTCGAGGTTACCCTTAACATTGCTTCTGCCCCTCCACTGGCATAAATCATGAGTTACTTCTATGTGTATTTGGGGGTGGAGGGCAATTAATCCCATACCTGTGTGAGTTCAAGATAGAAAATCCTTTAGCCACTTGTCAAGGTCCAGCCCAAAATATTCCATGTCCTCAGGCCCTGCGCTGTCATTCAGTTTCAGAGGATTTTTATCAGCATCTATGAGTGTTAATTAGCGATGAGCCATCCATTATTTCAGTTCCTACATCCCTAGAAAGAGGTCTGTCCTCTGTCGGGCAGGGTAAATGGATGATAAAGAGGGAAGAATGATAGATAGGGAGCCCACTGTCTGAAGGGAACCAAACTAGACCAGAAATTTGGGAGCAAAGTTACTAACAAGGGACTGGAAAATACTATCAATCAAACAATATACATTGACTAAGCACCTACTGTGTGTCAGACACTGTTCTAGGGAACTGAGAATGCTGTATGCCTTGAAAGCTCTCTATAGAATTTCCCCAGGTCTCAGTTTACCCATCTCTCAAATGAAGGGCTGAAACTAGATGTTCTCTGAGGCTTTCTCTAGCTCTAGCATTATACGATCCATAATGGATAATTGCACCCCAAACTTCTTTTATGAAATTTATGGCAACCTCCTTCCTACCCAGCACCAGCTTTTAGTAACATTATTATTAAAAATCAGAGTGAGCCCCTATTTCTATTTCTTTTATTCCTCCTGCCCCACCCCCACCATTGTGGAATGGAAGGTGGGGAGCCACTCCTAAACTGGAAAATGACTGTGAGATAATGCCAGAGAGGAACACAGAAGAAATGAGAACTCTGGGTAACTCATGAACTTGGTCATTGGCCTCTGATGATTATTAAAGAAGGAGAATTTATTTTGGCACTTAAATCTGAAGAAATCACAGAAGACCCCATACTCCAATTCAGGGATGCAGCCTGAATCAAAGAGCTGAGTTCTTGACTCAGTTTCAAATTTGCACTGTCGTTCCACCCTGCTCAGGCCCTCAGTGATTCCTAGGAACAGACAGTTTGGCCTGATGGGGGAAAAAATGGGTTAGTCTCTACCTTATCACCTAATGATAGGGCACTGTCACTGGCAGGGTTATGAGCAAAGAACCTGAGGGCTGGAAGAGAGCTTAGGGATCACTGCTAGAGGCAGTGATGATTCCATCTTGGTCTTTGAATCTCAGGGCCTGATACATAATAGGCATTTAATAAATGCTTCTTGATTGCTTGATTGAACTGGTCCAATATTCCCATTTTACAGGAAAGGAAGTTGAGGCCCAGATTCACCAAATGTGGCAAAGGAAATCAGTAACAGGGCTAAAACTTGGACCCAGCTCTACTGAATCCCATCCTCCGGTGCATTCCATTGTAACACTCTACCATTCCATTTTCTGAGGCTCTTTTCCTGTAGAATATAATCTCCATAAGGGCAGGAAGGGTTTCATTTTTGTCTTTGTGAGCCCAGCACCTGTTGTAGTACTTACCTTGTAGAAGACCCTAAGTAAATGATTGCTAGATTGAATTAAATTAAATTTCCTTCTCCTTCAGCTCACCCTGACCGTCAGTGATGCCCCAGACCTGTCTGCAGGTGTTACCTGTGCTTTTGGGAACCTGACGGAAGTGGAAGGACAGGTGGCGGGGAATCAGGTTAAATGTGCCTCCCCTGGGGTCAAGGATGTCCCTGCCATCCCTGTGGATCAAGGTAAGAAGGGGTCTATGACAGGAGGAGGCTCTCAGCAAGGAGAAAAGGGAGCCATAAGAAAGGCAGGGTGCTAGGCAGAGTATTCTCACCCCACCCCCTCCCTGAGCTGAGCATACCCTTATCCTGAAGACCAGAAACAGGACAGGATCTGGCATATACCATTATATTATTTGAGTGCTCAGAGTTATTTTGGATCAAAGAATGTGGAGTCATGTCTACTGAATCTGCTGTGTGGATCAAGCACTGGGTGCTTTCCAGGGCTCTGATGAGATCTGAAAGTCCCTCAGTAGCTGCTTTTACCTCCACCCAAACCAAGAGATTGTAGAACATATGGTCAATCAAAGCCTCTTTCAAATGAGTCAGAATTTGGAAGGTTAGCATTTCCCACTCCCAATTTTTTTTAAATTGATTTTGAAGTTACTTATCTGCTTATATGGTGATTCCCCTAAGTAGAATTATAGGCTCCCTGAAGGCAGGTACGACTGTTACTTTTTTTGGTCTTTGTATCCCCAGCACCCACTGCAATGCCTGGTATACAGTAAATGCTTAATAAATGCTTATTAAACTGAATGGAATGAAATTGACTTGCTTAGAATCAGCAGCAAAAAAAGGCAATTCCCCTTTTGAGAGGTGATGCAGGCTTAGGGCTCCAGCTGATTAACAGACTCCTAGGAAATTTGAGGAGTCATTCCAAAAACTCCCATTAGCTTATCTTCACAGTCCCCAGGGTTTCACCCCTTGTGAGGACACAGGTGAGGAAAAAAAAATCATAGCTCCTAGAGGACCTTGAATATCATCTAAACCACACGTTGTGTTATCTCCCCACTAGATCAATGGCCTCAAGAAATCACTTGAACCCTGGTCAGTCTGAAGGCAGGGTTCTAATTATGGTTGGTCTTCATTCCCAAGCTATTGCCACCTTGCAGAAGCTGATCATTGAAGCATCCGCTCCCCTTTCTCCCAGCTCCGTATGCTGGTGCCAGCATAAAGTTAGGTGCGGGAGTGCACACCTCTGTATGCATGTGTGTGCATGTTAGAAAAGGCACGTGAAAACAAAAGGTATAAAAGTTATCTGACTCGTGAAGAGGTGACCAGATTTAAACTCACAGATCTAATCTGTAGGCTTTCTTCCTAGCCCATATCTTGAGAGCATCAGAATGCCTGTTTGTTCATTCTCTTCTCCTTTCTCTTCCAGACTGGTTTGGCCTGGAACTACAGTTAAGGTCCAAGGAGACAGGGAAGATGTTTGTCAGCACTGAGTTCAAGTTTTACAATTGCAGTGCCCACCAACTGTAAGCATTACTTATCCCTCGACCACCATCTCCACCCTCTCCCCAGTCCCATATCCCAGCAGCTCCTACCCTCAGCCCTCACCCGGAATCACAGAGCTCTGAATCAGAAGGTAGGTCAATTCAGAGATGCAGGCTCTGGTAAAAAAAAAAAAGTTGAATTTTTGACTCATTTATAAATTCATTTACAATGACCCTGGTGAAATCCGAGGTCTTGATGGCAAAGCAGCAAAAAAAAGAAAAAATAATAAATTACCCATTTATAGACACTGGGGGTGAAGGGAAAGGAGGGACTTTTGAAGATGGAGATGGCAGTATACAAATTGTGGGAAGACTAGGAAGGGCGCCATATGCATTTGAAGTTAGAAGAGGCTCTGTGTTGGGAAAGACTCTGAAGATCAGCACCCATGAAGGAGGGGAGGGAGGGGAGAATTGGTCTGGAGCAGCGCAGGTTAAATAAAAGAAGCTGGGGAGAAGGAGAGGGATGCCCTCTGTGCCCTCCTTCCTTCTACCTTCCTCAGAGGAAGTAGAAAAAGGGCTTCTAGGATGGTCGAAATGCAGCCTAGTTGATAGAGCCAAGTTCCTCTTGGGGCTTTAGCATAACCTGATGGTGCCCCCAAGCTGTATGATTCTGTAACTGTACACAAAAGCTGGGAACGTCTTCAGGGAGAGGCCTAGCCAGAAGGGACAGGCATGAAGGATAGGCTTTTGCGTGGAGTTTTTCCTGAATGAACCCTCTCTGGGGAAAGGCTCTGAGTCTCCTCCTACAGACTCATAGGCATTTGGCTTCAAGAAGGGGAAGTATTGGCATCTTATTTGGCTGCAAGAAGGGGCATGGAGCCAGAGGCCCTGGGCATTCAGCAGAGAGGGTGGACGATAGACACTGAGCCCAATCAGGTAATTCCCAGAGACCCAAGCCCTAGGAATAATACACACTCTGGAACCTGGCATAGGACACACAGAGCCTGAGCAGGAGTTAGGATTCTACTAATGTCATGTTTGTAGGACACAGGCTGGAGAGTGTACTGGAGAGAGACAACACTAGCCCAGAACAAAGAATTTTCTCTAAAGAGAGGAGAGAGAGAGAGTTCAAATAAATAGCTAAATAAACCCCAGTCCTTGATCTTTCCTGCTTAGATCTGCATTTACATTTTTAGAATAAGGTCACTAGAGAGACTACTGAGCTGTTCAGTCATTTCAGTTGTGTCCGAGTCTCCGCAACCTCATTTGGGGTTTTCTTGGCAAAGACACTGGAGTGGTTTGCCATTTCCTTCCCTGGCTCATCTTACAGATTGAGGCAAATGGGGTTAAGTGACTTGGCCAGAGTCATATAGCTAGTAAATATCTGAAGCCAGATTTGAACTCAGGGAGATGAGTCTTCCTAACTCCAAGGCCAGTGCTCTATCCACTGAACCACCTAGCTGCCCTACTGAGCACCAATGGGGAAAAACACAAAACATCTAGTTAGGTTTGTCCCGGAAAAGGAGAAAGCCAGAGTCTTAGGGCTAACTAAGGTAGGCCTGGGTGAAAAGAGATCAGGAGAGCCAAGAGTAGCATGTAAGATGAGGCCAGGCTTCCCAATAACCACCCTCGCCAATCTTGCATTTTGGAAACTTGAGAATCTTGAGGCTGTAACCTCTTCCTTCTCTTTCCCAAAGCTCAGCGTAGCCCTTGCTACCCTGATGGTCCTCTCTGTTCTGCCTCCATCCTATTAATCTTGCCAGTGGGGCAGAGAAGGAGAGCCAGAACCAAGCCCTCCTCCCTTGGGAATACATTCTTTGTGACAGCATCCTCATTTCCATGACAACCTTCTGTGATGTCACTGCTTTCTTTCTCAGGTTACTGTAGCAATATGGATGCTGTCACAGTGTACAGGGATGCAGGAGAAACCAGGAGGCTTTGGCAGTAG
The DNA here is from genome assembly GCF_011100635.1 of Trichosurus vulpecula. Lineage (NCBI taxonomy): Eukaryota > Metazoa > Chordata > Mammalia > Diprotodontia > Phalangeridae > Trichosurus > Trichosurus vulpecula. The sequence goes on along the minus strand of NC_050576.1, from coordinate 110,044,225 downwards.
AAATTTCACTTTGCTGCCAAAAATATTCTTCTTCTTGTAGGAAAAAGAGCACTTGCTTTAGAGCTGCAGAACCTGGGTTCAAATCGAACCCCTACCACTTACTACCAATGTGACTTTGCCTTTTCTGGACAGTTTCCTTATCTAGAAGATGAAGGAATTGTCCTAATGATCTCTGAAGCCCCTGCATGCTCTAAATCTGGGATCCTGTGATATTTCTACCCCGGCATTCATGATTGAACATCTTGGAACCAAGGAGTCTAAGAAATCCTCTTGTCTATTATATGAATTTTACAGATTAAAAAAAGCTGAGGTCCAGATGTTCAGTGATTTGCTCAAGATCACACAGGATCAGAAAGGACTCCAAAGTCAGCTAGCTGGATTCTAGACCCAGTGTCCATGAATCCCCTCTCCAACATTCCTGGGAATGGCCACGTCCAGTGACAGGGCACTCAATTCCTGGATCCTCTGGACTTCAACTCAAGGAAGTCCATCCTATTTTTTTACTGTTCTGTTAGGAAGTTCTTCCTTATTCTGAGTTGAAATCAATCTCCCTGAAACTTAGGGGTTTTGGCTTTTTTACATAAAAACCTAGTGTTTTTACACCTCCCTTCCGAGGAGAACTCATTGGTCCTGTAGAGCTGGGGTTGAGAAGCCCCAGTCTCCTTTCCAGTACTTTTCTACATTCCATAATTGAGCTTCCTGATATCCTAAAAGCAAGATCCTATTGGATCTGAGAATATGACATTAGTCAACAGAGCCAAGTCAGATCCAAAAGTGGACCTAAAAGAAGCTGAATGAATGGTTTCTGTGTGTTCATTAAATAACCCCTATGTTATTTTGTTGCTGTTGGAGGATGCCTATCTGTGAGTGCTTGCTATAGACAGAAACTCTCCGACCAGTCACTTAAGCAGTGGTACCAAACTCAAATAGAAACAAGTGTGTATATTTCCTTAGAAAACCACAAATTAACGTTATCTATGTTTTATTGTATTTTTATTTGTTTTGTTAAACATTTCCTAATCACATTTTAATTTGGTTAGTCGAAGCTTGGGTTATAGGTTCTCATGCAGCCAGTGGGCCATGAGTTTGAGAGAGAGGGCAGAGGGTCAGGGGTAAAAAGTAGATAGGTTTGGGTATTATGGGGAAACTGAGCTGAAGAAGTTTCTCTAGAATATTCATAGCTGATACAGGGGACATGACCAGTGTCACCCTTCTCCTGATTCCTAGCAATAACACGAGCCCCACAAGGTGGCACTAGATTGTGGACCCAGCTCTGGGACAAGAAACCAGCCCTGAACCTTAAACCTTATTGACTTCACTCAACTTCCAGAAGCCTCAGGGACCTTACCTTTTGCCTCTCAGGGCTTTCATCATCACTGCTTTCTAAACTCCCCCAACCATCAAATCCCACTTTGAAGCCCAAAGTCTCCTCTGCTGTCTTGGCTAGAGGATAGAGAGCTGGCCTCAGAGCCAGGAAGACCTGGGTTGAGGTCCTTCCTCTGTATATATTGCTTGGTGCAGTGTATAGAATGCTAGACTTGGAGTCAGGAGGACCTGAGTTCAAATTCAGCCTCAGACACTTTCTAGCTGTGTGACCCCAAGCAAGTCACTTGACCTCTCTGTGCCTCAGTTTCCTAATCCGTAAAATGCAGATAATAATAGTGCCTACCTTCCAGGATTGTTGTGAAGAAAAAAGGAGAAAATACTTGCAAAGCACTTAACAAACCTTAAAACACTATATAAAGGCTAACTATAAACAGAACTTTAGTGCTGGTTTCCAGCAACTCCTTCTTTCTTTTTGACTCCATCTCTACAATCACTCACTCAAAATTGTGTTTTCTTTGCCTTCACAAAAATATAAATTGGCATATTCTCGGAGGGGAAGGAATCTTGGTCAACTTCCCTCTTTTTTTCTTTTTCTTTTCTTGGGCAAGGAAGCTCAGACCCAGTCACAGATGTTAAACGATTTGACCAAGACCACTGAGGGGGTCCTATGATAGGATCATAGCCTCAGAGCTAGAGCCATTGATTACAACCCCTTTATTTCACATATGGGGAAAATGAGGCCCACCCAGAGAGATTCAGTAATTTGCCCAAGGTATAGTAAGTGTCTGGGGCCATATTCAAACCCAGATCTTCCTAACTCTAAGTCCATGGGTCTACACCACCTAGCCACCCTCACTACACTACACTGTCTCTCAATGCCTTATCAATGGCAAAGGTGAGATAAAAGCTTCTGTTTCTCACTCTCTCTGAGTCAGTTTAGAGTGGAAAGCAATTAAAGGAGGTGCCTGACCTGCTCTATCCACTAAAACCAGATCCGTTTTATCAATGGGCCAGTCTCTCCCCGCTACACACACTGACCCGTGCCATCTCTGAGAAAATACCAAGAAAGCAGCAAAGGTTTGTCTGTTGTATGTCAAGGAAGCCAGTGTATCAAGCTAAATTCTGATTATATTGTCCTAAGGGCTACGTGACACACTTTAATTGTACCTTCTGGGTCTTAGATTCTGGAGGAAGAACAAGAGGGTCTGGCTAATCCACTACCCTTTCCTTCCCCTATTCAAAAACCCCCAATTTTCTGAGATAATCACCACCCCCAAAAATTTAATATAAAAAGTCTTTAACTCTTGAGAATAATATCTTCTATTTTATATTACATTTTATTGCTTTTTAAAGTGTTTTCACAGATACTATCTTATTTGATCCTCTCCTTGTGAGATCAATTTATTGTCTCTATTTTATAGATAAGGAAATTGGGATTTAGAAATGTTATAATAACAGCTAGCACTAATATGGTCCTTTAAGGCTTGAAAAACACTTTTCATATGTTATCTTACTTGATCCTTACAGCAGCCTCGTGAAGAAGTATTATCTCCATTTTAGAGATGAGGAGACTGAGGCAAACAGAAGTTAAGTGACTTGCCCAGGGTCACACAGCTAGTTACCGCCTGAGATAGGATTTGAACTCTGGGCTTCCCCATTCCAAGTGCAGCATTCTATCCATCTTGACATTTGGCTGCCTGGGTAAATAGCTAATAGCAGAAGAGGTAGGTCTTCTGACCAGTCAAGGCTTCTTTCCACTACTCCAAGCTCCTTCCAAGTCCTTTTCCTCTCTCCACCACCCCTGCACCTGCTAATGTATTCAATATTAAAACTACTTTCCCGACTAAGGCTGGTGAATGAATGAATCACCTTGCTTTTCTCTGGCTTCATTCACTCACTAGTGACAGGATCTTATTATAAGAGCTTTGGGTGGAAAACAAATGGTTCTCATTGCTAGGAGCTATCCCTATTATCATTTTAAAGAGTGGGAAATTAAGTATGTGACCCTAGCCTCTCAGTGTCACTGGAATGACTGATCAGCGTGAACCCATTCTCAACTCCCCTCTCTCTGTCCTTCCTTTCCTCCCTCCATGCAGGTGCCTGTCTTGTGTTAACAGTGCCTTCCGCTGCCATTGGTGCAAATATCGAAACCTCTGCACCCATGACCCCACGACATGTTCCTTCCAAGAAGGCCGTATCAATATTTCTGAGGTAAGGTGGGCAGAAATTAAACATGGGCTTTATGTAGGGGTGTGTTGGTAAATGTTTAACAACCAGCTCTCTGGAGGGGGTGGGGGAGAACGGTGTGCATGACACCCTCCTAAATTTAATTTGCATTATTGGCATTTTCTCCATCACTTTCTTAAATAAATAAATCAAGCTCTGATTTGTAGTTTATCTCTTTCTAAAGTGTATGCTGGCCCTTTGAAATTTAGCCATCGGCCTTCACAAGCCAGTTTGAGCTAGCTCCAGCACATGCCTGGCTTTATAGAATGCTTGTGAGTCTGAGTGGCCTTACCCGTTCTCATATGGTAAGTTGTAGGCTCCTTCATGTCATCTCCCTGTCTTAGGTCTATCTCTGGTGTCTTTGAAGCATGAAAGTGAATCGGGTTCCAACGTCCACCCAAAAAATTCCCAAAGGAGGAGAAAATTATCCTTGCAATGGAAATATATATCGCAGTTCCCAGTTGGGACCGTTAACTCTATTCCTTAGAGCATTAGCTATCCAAATATCCAAGGGGTCAAAGGCAAAGGCTTAGAGAAGATGTACATGGACAGCCAATCAGATACCCTGTACTAGAACATCAAAGAATGGCCTTCATTCATTGTGTTCTTCAAGGAGAAAAGTCATTTTAAGACTGGCTAAACATAAGCTCTAGTTCTATAGAAAACTGTCTCATTTCTCTTCCTCGATCTTTCGTACCAAGGTCCCTTCCACTGATAAAAGACTGTTTTTTTTATTCTAACACATTAGAACATTAAATATTCTAACACGTTAGAATATTACATATCCTAATACAGACAAGTAGGTGACACAGTAGATAGAGCTCTGGCCTGGAGTTGGGAAGATCTGAGTTCAAATCCAGTCTCAGACACTTTCTAGGTGTGTGACACTGGGCAGGTTACTTAACCCTGTTTGCCTCAGTTTCCTCATCTGTAAAAATGAACTGGATAAGGAAATGGCAAGCCACTCCAGGATCTTTGCCAAGGACACCCCAAATGGGATCACAAAAAGTCGGATGTGATGGAACAACCACAAGTGTCCTAATATATACACAGGTGGTGGCCTGTTGGAGGGAAGGAGAAAATGAATTATAGCCAGGGGAGAGTGCCATGTATAGCTTAAAGTGTCATTTTGTTATCTAGTAAACATCCCATCCATGGTGCCTGACCTGCCTTTGTTATCAACACAGTGAAATGCCAAGTTGCTTATCTTCCCAATAAATATTTCAGGTCAATGAATATTGATTGAAGCTGGCTTGCTGGGCCTATTTCGAGAGCCTGAGGATAGTATGACTTGCCGGGTCTGTTTCCTTTTTTGTTTCTAATGTGTTTTACACTCCAGAACAGCAGGATTTGAGTTTCAAAGACCACAGATGTCTTATCCAGACCGATGTGTGTGAATGTCTAAATGCTTTTGTCCCTTTAATTCTGTCTTTGAGAAAAAATAACATGAATGGAGAGAGGTCCATTCGTTTGGATAAGATCACTGTACCTGAACGAGACCCCTGCTGGTGGCTGCTTGGCTGAGGATTCAAGGGATTGGGAGTTGTAGGAGATAGTTAGGGGAGACTGATAGCATGCATGCATTTTGGCTTTAGCTGGAAAACAGTGCAGGACGTGTGATGCATTGGTTATGAGTGTTGGTGGCTTCCAGGGGTGGGGGGACACAGGATGCTTGGGGAGCACAGCTTGAATTCTCTCATTTTCTTCACTTCTGACCTCGATCAGTTCTTAGCACCTTACATTTTTACATTCATCACTTACAGGCTGGTAAATGGGGTTGCCATCATTGAGAGAGAGAGAAAGGATAATGGTCTGTCATCACAGTCAGGCAGTAAGAATTTATTAAGCACTTAGGACTGTACCAGACATGATAGTAAGCATCAGGCTTACACAGAAAAGACAAAACAGTCCCTGCCTTCAAGGAGCTCACATTTTAATGGGAGAAACAAGTATGAAAACAATGAGAGAGAGAGAGGTGGAGGAGGAGGGGGAGAGAGAGAAGGAGAAAGAGAAAGAAAAAGAATGAGAGAAGGGGAAGGGGAGAGAGAAGGAGAAAGGGAATGAGAGAGGGGGAGAGAAAGAATGAGAGAGGGGGAGGGGGAGAGAGAAGAGAAAGAAGGGGAGGGGGAGAGAGAGAAAAGGAGAGAGAGAGAGAGAGAGAGAGAGAGAGAGAGAGAGAGAGAAGGTAGAAGGTGATGTCATAAGGGAGGGCTCTGGCAGCTGGAGGGACTGGGAAAGACCTCCTACAGAAGGTAGGATTTGAGCTGAGTCTTGAAGGAAACCAGGAAACTAAGCCTTGGAGGTGAGGGGGCAAAGCACACCAGGCTGAAGGGACAGCTCGTAGTACAAAGGTGTGGAGGTGGGAGTTGAAGAGTCATGTTTCAGCATCAGCAAGCACACATGTAGGGCTGGTATTGCTCAGAAATCTCAGGCTACCAGTGCCTCGGCATGACTTATTTGAAACCGCCTTCCTCTTGCTCAATATGGACAGTTGCACTGAACTAGCGAGCTCTAACATGGAATGGGCAAGTCATATCAGCTTTCTCAGCTTCAGTTTTAACATCTGTAAGATGCAGGAGCTGAATTAGAAGCTCCTTCCCAGCTCCTGTCATTCTAATGACTGAAAGATGATTGGGAATCCCCTTGGACTAGATGGCCTCTGAGAGATCCTGCCAGGTCTCAGTCTATATTCCAATCCTCATGTAAACCTTTCAGAATACGGGCACTAGTATGGAACTCCCTGTAGGGGGAAATTATTCCCAGTACATTGGAAAGAGTCCTGGAATTACTGTCAGAAGATCTGAGTTTGAATCATGACTCTGCCACTTACCAAGTGACCTTCTTTAGGCCTCAGTTTCCAGATCTGTTAACTGATGGGATTCATCCCTTGCAGGTCTAGATCTTATAAAAGAATCCCCTTTTCAGTTTGGGATCAGTAAATCAGTCAATAAACATTCATTAAGCACCTACTAAGTGCTGAAGATATAAAGAAAGGCAAAAAAAAAAAAGGCAGGGATATTTCGAATGTGGTTCCGGCAGGAGATGGGTAACTCTTTATCCTAGCTGGAGGAGCTGAAAGAAACTTCAGAGGTCGTCATCCTCTCTAACTCCCCCACTTTACAGATGAAGGAACTGAGGCCCTTGTTCGTATAACTTGTTCATGTTCACGCAGGTTGAGTCACAAAATGATAGCATTAAAACAGAACTTAGAGATCTCATCCAACCCTCTCATATTTATAGAAGAGGAAACCAAGGCACAGAGGAACAAATGGCCCTTTCCAAGGAAAAATCATTAGTGAGAGGTAGAGCTGGGACTTTAATCCGCATCTTCTGACACCAATTCCAGCATTCTTCCCCCATGCCCCGCTTCTGCCCTCAACAATTACTGAGTTTTCTTCCAGCCCTGCGGTTCTATGAATCAGCTTCCAGTCAGGAGCTGGCCTTCTGCCCCTTCGGTAGGGAGAGAGGTTTCCCAATGAAACAGTAGACTGGAGAGACCCATTAGCCCAAGCTGCCAGAGAGGGAGGAAAATGGAGATTGAAGGCCCAGATTCCTGGATTCCACAAAAAGATATCTGAGAGTAAAGGTGGATGAGGAAAGGAGCCAAGGTAAGGAAGGGACAGCTGTAGCCAGGTGAATGGGAAGACGGGTGAGTTCAGTTCATGGCCAGGCCTGGAGCCTGGGCACTGACTCCCAGGGATCAGCACTAAAGTCTTAGGTTTCTTTTGAAAGATGGGCCCAGGAGAGAGCAGGGGAGGCCAATGAAATGCTGATCTAGACAAGAAAAGGCAGCTGTTTCTCTTTCTCCGGGGGAGCTCCCCCCACTCAGTAAAAGTTGAAACCTGAGGCCAAACTTGAAAATGATCTACAGCTGGGGAGATCCTGGGATGAGTGTAACACAAAGCCAGACAAATAAACTCACAGCCCGGGTGTGGAGACCGGCAGGGCTCGGGCACAAAGAAGCTAATTGGAAACAGGCCCGACCTCCCTTGTGCAGTTTACATGAAATCTCCCCCTGTCACCCTCAGACAGGCCCCAGAGCTGGAACCCCAAGAAGCTATGTGACTCCCCCTTCCCAGGATCAAGGGAATCCCAAGAAAGCCCTGGGGACAGATTGGGATGCTTCCTGCCTCCCTGGAGACACTCTCCTCCCCATACTGAGCATCTCTCTGCTTCTGGGGGTGGGGGGCGGGTCTGCTGTCCGCTCGATCGCTGCCTTTCCCCCATTCCCCCTAAGCCCGTGAAGGAGGAGGGGGAGATATTCAGCTGGTTTTATTCCAGCTAATATTTACCGACTAGGCCCTTCTCCAGGGATTTCCTCTCTAAAGGGGAGAGAAACAAAAAGCCCAGCTCCTAACTTTGCTACAGGTTGTCAGGGAAGTTGTTAGGAGCTACTTCCTAAAAAACACTGCTTTAACTCTAGGCAACAGCTCATCACACTTCCCATCACTACAAACCCCAGCTGCTGGGGCCTGGTGCTGTCGGCCAGAGCCCTTCTGTTTGGGAACAGCACCCCAGAGAGGCTGGGGCACAGCAAGGGAGGATATGCCCCAGGGGGAGGTCATGGGGGTGGGGCATCCCCTACTTCGATGGGACCTCGACCAGTCTGGTGGCTGGGTTTGGGAAAATTCCTTTCTGATACTATGAAACTTCAGTTCTACTGTGTGGTGTGTGTGTGTGTGTGTGTGTGTGTGTGTGTGTCTAATCAGAGGGCTTGAACAGTCAGAATCATGAAGCCAAATTTCATTAATACCTATTTATCCAGTCGACCCAATGCAATCTAGTTTAATTCAACATGCATTTATTAAATGCCTACTACATGCAAGATGAGAGGTAGGGAGTTGGAGAGGATACAGGTCTGGCCTTGGAGATACGAAGACCAGGGTCCAGAGTCTTGTTTCTGGCGTACAGTGGCTATGTGACCCTGGGTAAGCCTGCAGTTCAGTCGCTATGATGACAGTTATAAAGAAGGTTCCCCTTAGGAGCAGATGCTTAGCATGGGAGGGCGGGGGAGGGGAGAGTAGGAGAGTAATCCCAACAAGGCAGGAGGCATCCCAGTCCATCCCCAGGATTCCCTTGATCCTGGAGAGGGGCAGTCAGCTTGGGTTTCCAGCTCTGGGGCCTGTCTTAGGGTGAACGGGAGAGATTGCATGTCAATGCACAAGGGAGGTCAGGTCTGTTTCCATTAAAATCTCTGCCTCTACTTCCTCCATCTATAAAATGAGGAAGTTAGACTCAAAACATCCAAAATCCTTTCCAGCTCTCAGTTGCCTTATCTGTACAGTGGTGCTAATAATAGCACCAGGTTCTTGCAAAAATCAGCTGAGGTAACATTAAAGAGTTTTGCAATCCTTGACTGAAATATTGCTCAGTCATGTCTGGCTCTTTGTGACCCCATTGGGGTCTTCTTGGCACAGACACTGGAGTGGTTTGTCATTTCCTTCTCCAATTCATTTTACAGATGTGGAAACTGAGGCAAACAGGGTGAAGTGACTTGACTTGGGTCACACAGTAACTGTCTGAGGCCAGATTTGAACTCAGGAAGATGAGTTCTGACTCTAGACCGGGCACTCTATCCCCTTCACCACCTAGCTGCCCTGTGCAAACCTTATTAGTCACCTTCCCTTCACCCACCAAAAAAAGAAAATGAGAAAATCGACCAGGCTCTTTAAAAGAATTTGGGCTTCCTTTAGGGCTGTGGGTAGGACTGTCCCTCTCCCTGATGCATGCTCAGCAGCCCTGGAGGTGGGACCCTGGAAGGAAGCCTCTCCTTGCTCAAGCTGGGTCCAGCCTATGACACAGCATTAACGCTTCAGGGTTGTGGGTGTGCAAACAGCTTTTAACTTTAAAAGCTCATCTGCCTCCATGGCTAAACCAGGCCTAGCATGATGTAGATACATAAATACCTTCTTTACGCCCTGTCCCAGGAGAGAGATAGAACTAAATAAATCCGATTAGCTTCCCAGGATGCCTGCTCCGCTCCCCCTTTGAAGTCCAGTGGGTGAAGATAATGCCATTTCCACATAGAAGTCGATTCAGCATGCTAGAGTGTCCCCAGTTCTGGGAGCTGATGAAGCGGAGCTGAACGAAGCTGAGCCACAGGGCCCACCTTTCCCTTGGCTCCTGGGCATCCATCTTTGGGGCCATCACCTTCCCTAGAGTCCTCTGGGACATCCTTAACATGCCTCCCCATTATGGTTACCACGATAGAGAAGGGGACTTAGGGAGGAGGCGTTGCCTGGACCTGGTTAGATGAGAATCTGTCTAAAAGGCGAGGGTCAGGAAGGGTCGGGGGAGATATGAGATGACCTTGACTGGTGTCTCCCAACCCCAGCAGACTGGGAAGATGCCTCGTGACAGTAGGCATTCCCAGTAACACTCTACATTCCGCATCACCCGATGTAATTATTTTCTTTCCTGTCCCTAACAAGGGGGCAGTGTTTGTATGCATGGGTGGGTATGTACTTATGTATGGACAGAAGTGGTAAAAGCAGGAATATTGTAGGAGACTCACAGCCTGCAAGGAGTTGTGCTCCTTGCTTCTACATATAGACCTTAGAAGTCATTTCTCCACCCCTTTCAGTTTACAGATGAAGAAACTGAGTCCCAGAGAGGTCACACGAGTGCCAAGTGGCAGGATTCTGACTCAGGTGATTCTACTCTAAATCCAATGCTCTTTCCACGACACAGTGGGGGCCTATGCTACCCAGTGGCTACAGGGGCTAGGTGGTGCAGTGGATAGAGCACTGGGTCATGAGTCAGGAAGAACTGAGTTCAAATCCAGCCTCAGATGCTTACTAGCTGCGTGACCCTGGGCAAGTCACTCAACCCTGTTTGCCTCAGTTTGTCTGCCAATTCCCTAGACCTGTTACACAAGGGCCAAAGAGTCCGCACTCTCTTGTTTCTCACAGTGAAGAGCAGGGAAGGAAATAAGCATTTATTAGGTGCCAACTATGTGCCAAGCACTTAAACTACATTATCTCATTTGATCCTCACAACAACACTGGGAAGTAGATGCTACCATTATCCTCATTTTACAGATAGGGAAACTGAGGCAGAGAGCGGTTAAGTGACTTGACCAGGGTCACACAGCTAGTAAGGAAGGCTTCAAACTCAAGTCTTCCTGACTCCAGGCCTGGTACTCTATCCACTATGCTACTTAGCTGCCTTCTAAAGAGATGTGCTTGGGACCCAGTCAAGTCAACAAGCATTTAAGCACCTACTACATGCCAGGCACCGTGCTAAGCACTGGACATATAAAAAAATAGAAATCAATCCCTGCCCTTGAGACCTACTGTAGGAGACAGCACACAAAGAAATATGGACAAACAAGATATAAACAAGATAAACCGGAGCTAATCACAGAGGAAGACAAAGACCTAGAAAGGAGAACTAACTTGGCAGTTAATGACAGAGCTGCGAATAGAACCCCTGACCGCTGACCTCGGTGCCAGTGTTCTTTCCCATGTCATTCTGGGAATGACCCTGCTGGCCGCTCAGCTGAGGAGTTTGATAAGCAAATGGGGGGGGACCCTTCTGAGAAAAGGGGTCATCTGTTTGTGGCCTCAAAGCCTTAGGGCCTGAGATGCTTTTGTGGGGCTTTTGGAGTGTTTGGTTTTCGTTGTTTTTAAGAAAAGGAAAAAGAAAACCCCCTCTGTTAATGCAAATCACCAATTGTTCTGTGATTCAGTTCCTGAGAAGCCTGGTGACTGTTGTTGTCCACTCGTGTCTGACTCTTCGTGACCCTATTGGGGGTTTTCTTGGCAAAGATGCTAGAGTGGTTTGCCATTTCCTTCTCCAGCTCATTTTACAGTTGAGTAAACTGAGGCAAACAGGGTCAATGAAGCTAGTTGACTTGCCCACAGCCACTGAGTGGGTAAAAAAAAATGGCGGCGTGAGGCTTCCAATCTGTCTCCTGGCTCCGCCTGGTACTCCTTCTCCCGTACCTGCAGATGACTTGAAAGAAGGTAGAGAAAACCCAACAAGCATGAATAAATGTCTCTCCCTGTCTTCCCCCTCGGCCCCTCCTCCCCAAAATAACATTTTATTCTATTTCTTTTTTTGTTTTCCAAAGCAACATGGCATTCACGCAGGGCCTGGTAATTAAACGAGATAAAAAGCCCGAGCAAGTGTTTAGAGCATTGCTGGGAGGGCTCGATCCACCTCCTGGAAAGCCAGGCTTCAGCCGGAGCTGGAAAGCTGAAGCTACTGATAACATGATGCCTTTGGCAGAGGGGAGCATGAGGGGGTCAGCTGGCAGAAATGGGGCAAAGGGAGAAAGAAGAGAGAGCCTCTGGATGGCGGGAGGGGGCAGAGGGACTTGAGGGTTCTGTGTCTCAGGAGATAAAATCCGTGCCTTCGGTTTATTTCCTAAATTGTGAATTGTCATCACCCTTTCTACATACACGCACGTGCGCGCGCGCACGCACACACACACACACACACACACACACACACACACACCACAGGACTGTGATGACAATATCAAAGCCCCTAGGAGTTGCGACAGAGAATTCATTTTTCCTTCTGCCTCCCCACATGTAGATTTTTTTTTGGCCTGTAGTGCACATCAGTGACCAGGAAATTCCCAGTAAGGAAACTCCCTCTACCAGGGCAGATCAGCACCTCTTGTGCAATGCAGAGAGTTGTCTAGAGTATTGAGAGGCTTGCCCAGGGTCATATAGTCAAGTATATGTCCATGATGGGACTTAAACTCAAATGTTGCTGATTCACATATCACATTAAAGTGACAGATTTCTCCTAGGACAACCTGAGATAAAATATTCCTCGGCAAGAAGGGGGCTAGTTCTCACTCCCCCAAAGGTGTTCCTCTTGTACCCTACTCAGTAATTCTCTACTGGCCCACATCTCAGCATTCTGAGGACAGGAAAGGCACATCTGTCTCTTAACAACTGCTGCTAATCCTTGCCTCAACAGGGATGGAGGAGGAAACAAGCATTTATTAAGCTCTTACTGTATGCCAAAAATTGTGCTAGTCCTTTTGTAAATATTATCTCATTTGATGGGTAGGCCCATCATAGGGTCTAAAACTAGAAAGATCCCTAAAGATCATATTACCCTTCATTTAATATAATTGGGGGGACTAAGCCCCAGATTCAGGTTGATTTTTCCAAAGTCACACAAATGGATAGTAAGTAAACAGAGCCAGGATTTGAACCCAGAACCTCTGCTCCTTTATCCAACACTCCTTCCATTTATTCACAACAGATGGAGCTGTGAAAAGAGAGAGCTGGATTTGGAGTCTAAAGTCCTGAGTTCTAACCCTGGCTCTGGAGCTAGTTACCTCTATGACTCTGGGTAGGACACTGGGAGTCCTTGGTATAAAATGAAGGGGTTAGACTAGATCAGCACTTCTTATACTGTGATCATCGACCCCATAGAGGGTCATGAAAAATTTGGTAACAGTAAAAGGTTTCCAAACGTGCAACAACCAAAAGTTAATCAAAAATCAAACGCGTGATTAATCTGATGTATTTCTGGCCCGGCTTGCCCATGTTGCATGGGGCAACTTCACTGCAGCCTTGGTTCTGAACACAAAGCATGTGCACTTTGCACTGTGCATGGCATCATGCCACACAACGCCGACAAACGCTGCTGAAACACACGAAGGGGTCACAAGTGGAAAAAGTTTAAGCCCTGGACTAGATGATGTCATCTCTAAATCTGTGGTCCTCAGACACAGCTGGTGACTTTAACAGAGTTTCATCAGAGAAGAGGCAGCCTGGTGTAATAGATGGAGAGCTGGCCTTGATGCCCAGAAGACATACATGGCATCTAATCATGCCTCTGACATACACTGGCTGTGTGGCTCTGGCCAAGTCACTTGTTTCTCAGTATGCTAGGCCAGAGGTGTCAATTAAATGGGCCACAGCCTGCATGAGACCTACAACACTGCCGAGTATGACCAGAACCAGATTGAAATGCAATTAGAAAATGTTTAACAAAATAAATAAAAATATAATGCATATATAATATTAACACGTGGTTATTTAAGTCAAGATGGGAGCCCACGAGGATCCTTATGTTTGGCTTAATGGCCCCCATTTCTATTTGAGGTTGATGCCACTCCTCTAGGCAACTCTGACCTATATTAGGAGAGGGAGTATCCTCATCCCAGAATTCTCTGTACCAGTGGTTCTCAAAATGTGGTCCTTGGACCAGAGAACCTTCCAGGGAGTCTCTAAGGTCAAAACTAATTTCTTTTTTTCTTTTTGTTTGGAGGGGGAAAGGCAGGGCAATTGGGGTTAAGTGACTTGCCCAAGGTCACACAGCTAGTAAGCTTGTCAAGTATCTGAGGCTGAATTTGAACTTGGGTCCTTCTGACTCCAGGGCCAGTGCTCTACTCACTGTGCCACCTAGCTGCCCTGTCAAAACTATTTTCATGATTAACAAAGACATCTTAATTTCTAATATGGCAAGTATCAATAGATATAACCCACAAAACTCTTTGGGGTACTTCATAATTTTTAAGAGCATAAAGAGAGTCTGAGACCAGATAGTTTGAGAACCAGTGCCCTATTCCAATGAAATTACAGTCCAATCTGTTTCTTCTTTTAGCATATAAATTCCTCAATGTGTGTGTCTTCTACTAAGATACCCCCTATTTGTCCATAAATCATCAGCATAGCTTTCTGGGATAACTATCCCCACACCCCACTTTCTAGCATCTTTAGGCCTGGTTTTAGCTGTCACCACCATGCGACCTTTCTCATACCAATCCCACCTTCCCCTCTGGGCCAAGTCAACTCTCATTTTTTTTCTGTTTTAGAGTTGATTCTCTTTCTGCCCTACCCCCACTTCATGCAATGCCCTCCTTTACACACACACACACACACACACACACACACACACACACACACACACACACACAGAGCTTACTAAATGTCCTGCCCAAGATTCCACATGTAACCAGGGACAGTGCCAAGATTAGAACCCAGTTCCAGTGTTCTTTCTACTGTACCAATCTGTCTTCAGTGACCTACTAGAAGGAAGCAAAGACAACAAAATACAGTAATGGTCTAAAAAGGGGTCATTTGAACTCATGAAGCATCGATACACAAATGGCTCCCTGGGCCTTATGCTCTTTTGAGAACTGAGCTGAGTCTGAGGTCCCTAGCCACGTAGGATGACACAAATGGAAGAGATTAACTCTATCTGTTTTCTCCCTCCAGGATTGCCCCCAGCTGGTGCCCACAGAGGAGATCCTGATCCCAGTTGGGGAGGTGAAGCCAATTGCCCTGAAAGCCCGAAATCTGCCTCAACCACAGTCTGGCCAGCGGGGCTACGAGTGCGTCCTCAATATCCAGGGGATCATCTACCGAGTCCCCGCCCTTCGCTTCAACAGCTCCAGTGTCCAGTGCCAGAACAGCTCAGTAAGAAGGGCTCCTGAGTGACCTTATGTCTTTTACATTTGCTCACCCAATAATCCAAGGGACAGAGGAGAAGCCACTTTGAGTAGTCATGGACCTACAACATGGCATTGTTTAAACTATGTCAGTAGGTCAAATGTAGTTTCAGTGTTAAGACTGGGTCATATGGAGCTTGAGGAGATGAGTTGGGTTGGCGTTCCTGAAGCATCATTTACTTCCCCCCATATAACTTTGACATTAATACCATCTTTACCCGAGGCTGAAAGAGCCAAAGCCTGCATAGATCTCAGATTCCATCAAACCTTGGGATAGGAAAGAGGGAAGAGGGGGAGGGAAAAACCAGAGGAAGTGGGGAAGGGGGAGGAGGAAGTAATGCATTTCCTGAGCCACAAGGGTTAAACTAATCCTGAATGCCAGACAGAGAGCCGGGAGGTGTTTAATTATAATACTAGCCCAGAGAAGATCTTTTTATCTGCCAACTCCCTGTCTCTGACGGTGGGGGGTCAGCTCAGAGATGTGTGTGTTGTGGGGGTGAAGTGACAGAGGTGTTGAGGCAAGCTAATTCGCCTGGGAGAGATAAAGAGAATCTCAGGCCTCTTATCTAGGAGCTGTCAGATTCCCAGGTCACCGGTGCTTGATAGAATTTGTAATCGGTGGAAAGCCACCAGGCACAAGGGGAAGGGGGGATGAGAGAGGAGCTCGGCACAACAAAGGCAGAAGAGGGGGTGGGGGTTGCTTGGGCAGGATCCCAAGCAGTGACACAATCAATAGTTAGGTGCCAGGAGCCCGGGGCAGCCTCTAGGATAGGAGATTCCTGGAGTTCGTCATCATGAGCCCAGCAAAGGGATCCTGGAATCAAAGATTTAAGTCGGAAGGAAGGACCTTTAAAGGCCATCATCTTACAGGTGAAGAAACTGAGGACTAAAGACCTTAGGTGGTCTTTAGTCAGTGGTCACACAGGTAGCAAGTGACAAAGGCGAGATTCAAACTCAGATCCTCGGACTCCAAAGCCAGCTCCCTTTCCACTGTACCTCTCTGATATCCCAACCAGATATGCACTTATACTTTGCTATCCAGTCCAAAGCATAAAGTCATTTTTTAAAGTGGAGGAAGAATCGTAAGGTCCTCATTACACTGGCAATAGGAGAAGATCTGTCTGTAGACCCCATCTCAATACTTGGGGTTTGAACAGATCTTGTGCTCAGGAAGTCAATGGGTATTTGTCCTGAATGGACTTATTGGCCAGGGCCAGGGAGGAAAGAGTAGGCAACGTGGACCCAAGGAAGAGGGAGAGAGGCCAGCCGTGGACTGTAGTCAATCCAGTGGTCAATTTATTAAGCACCTTCTATGTGTAAGGTTCTGTGCCAGGCATTGAGGATAAAAAAAATCCTTCCCTTGAGGATTACATTTTACTTGAGGGGTACAATATGCATGCAGATAAGTATGGAGAGGATTGTTTGAGGAGGAAGAGAACCCAGGTAACTGGGCAGCTGGGGAAGGCTACCAGATTATAAGATATACATATGTATATACTTCCCTCCAACTGCCGGTGGCCTCTGTCTCAAACTACCTTGTATTGAGCTACTTTTTAGATATGGTTATTTATTCATTTTATGTTAATGTAGTATTATATTTATATATATAGCGCCCCACCCCCCAAGTAGGGAGGCAGCTGGATGGCCTAATGGGTAAAGCAGAACCTGGAAATCGGGAAATCCTGAATTTAAATCCTGCCTCAGACTAGCTGTGTGGCTCTGGGCAAATCACTTGACCTCTAACAATCTCAGTTTCTTTATCTTTAAAATGGGGAGAATAATGGCACCTATCTTGCTGGATTCTTTCAAGGAGATAATGTGGATAAAGTGCTTTTGAAGCCTTAAAGTATTATAAACATTCTAGCTATTATTATTATTATAATTATTATTATTAGGGATTATTTCATTTTTTGTACATGTATCCCCAGTGCCTAGAATAGTGCCTGGCACATAGCAGATGCTTAATAATTACTTATAGGTTGACTGAGTGATTGATATAAGCCATGACCTAGTCCTCCATACTAGGGGCAGCTAGGTGGCGCCATAGTGCATAGAGCACCAGGCCTGCTCTTCCAAGTTCAATTCCAGCCTCAGACACTGGCTGTGATTTAACCCAGTTTGCCTCAGTTTCCTCATCTGTAAAATGAGCTGGAGAAGGAGATGGCAAACCACTCCAGCATCTCAGCCAAGACAATCCCAAATGGGGTCACAAAGAGTCAGATATGAGTGAAAATGACTGAACAACAAAAGCCTTCTATACCATAGATTCCCACAGAATAGGTCCAGTCGAGGCTGAACACCCTACCCCACCCCCAAATATCACAACTTTTTGGTTTGCGTCTTCCCCAGTCAGAGTTCACTTTGATGCAGATAAGAGAGGTTCCCCATATCCGCTTGAGTTAACAGATGCGTGTTTCAGATACAGGACAACCTTTATCTTGCCCTAAAGATAATGGAGAAAATGTAAAGGATTCCCAGGAGCCCATAGTCAGTAATCATCTATTGATCGACTGCTCCACATAAGGCCTATTTTACAGTCTACGTGGGGAGATAAACAGATACACTTGAAAAGATAGCAAACAGCACAGGATAGCATAGGGTCAGTGTCAACATGAGGACTCCGGTTATTGAGTGGCTCCAAGGTTCAAGGAAGAGAGAGATCACTTAGGATGGTGGCCTGGGAAATGTAACTTTAGCTGGAATTCGAATGAGTAGGACTCAATATGTGAAGGTAGGAGAGGGCGGCAGCCGAGTAGCCCAAGAGGCATTCCGAAGCTGGGGAATAGTTTGAGCAAAGGAAAAGAGGCAGGGCTCACATAAGGGACAGTGAGTATACCAGTCCAGCTAGAATGGAGAGTTCATTTGAGGAAATAAAATTAGGAAGATTAGGTGGAGTCATATTGGGACCAGCCTTGAATGTCAAGCTAAGGAGTTTGGATTTTATCATGTGGTATTAGGAAGCCACTGAAGGATTTGGGGGGATTGTTTAGGTGGACTGATTAATGATGGAGGCATAGTAGATATAGTGATGAATGGAACAGGGATGGGGCTCTCCTGGGGATCTCCCATTCTCATTTACGCTGATCCAAGGATGGGCAAATTTGTGAGTTTCTCCCCTGAGCTCCATTGCAGTGTCTATTTCCCCAAGAAGCCAGCTCTATTGGTATAGGGCTTACCTTATTCCTCACATGGATAGGGACTTCTGACTGGCCTTAGGTTGGGAGCATGTGACAACATCCTGGTAAGCCATGCCTATTTCTCTTTCCCTTCAGTACCAGTATGATGGGATGGACATCAGCAATCTGGCGGTAGACTTTGCCGTAGTATGGAATGGCAACTTTGTCATTGACAATCCAGAGAACCTTAAAGGTAAGTGACAACTTTCTGGTTGCATTTTGATGTCCTAACAACCCTGGGGAAGGACAAGGCAGGAGGGAGAAGATCCAGACAGCCACTGTGCGATGAAGAATGCATCCCCTGTGTTTGGGGAATAGTTCAGTGGATCTACAAGCAAAATTTGGGGCCATCAAAGAGGTTCCATGTGGGGTACCATGTTTTATTACAAATAGAGCCTTTCCTGTGTGGCCTGCTGGTTCCTCCTTGTTATTCTTTGACTCATGGGGCCTTTGAAATGTTCTATGGAATCAGATCTATTAGAACAGAAGGCAGAAGAGCCCTGCCAGCTTCCCTGGAAATTGAGACATTGTTTTCCATTAAACTTTTTCTCTTGTCTACTTGGCTGGGGTCATTACACAAAGAGGGCTTTCAAAGCTATTCTCCTGTGATACATGGGAAGGAAAGTTTAGGAAGACAGAGTGTTATGGGGGTGGGAGAGAATTCCCTCTGGGGATTCAGGAACCAGGTTACCCCAGCTGTTCTAGTGCATAGCTCTTCACCTATCAAATAGCACCAGCCTGGTCCTCGAGCCCCAACCCAAACCATCAGCAGGAACTGAGTCCAAATGAGGGAAGGACCAAGGTTGCAATGCAAGGAAGAGAGAGTGGTATGGGGGTGGGAGAGAATTCCCTCTGGGGATTTGGGAACCAGGTTATCCCAGCTATTCTAGTGTATAGCTGATCACCTATCAAACAGCAGGAGCATGTTCCTTGAGCCCCAACCCAAACCATCAGCAGGAACTGAGTCCAAATGAGGGAAGGACCAAGGTTGCAATGGTACCTATGAGGGCAGAGAAAGGAAGCAAAGACCTTGACACGCTCTATGACACAAACATCTGATCTCTGATTTTGTAATTAAATAAAGGTTCCTAGACTATGATGGGACCCTGATGAATCTACGGCTGCACTGGGGTCACAGATCTGAAAAGGGATGATAGATTTAGAGCTGAAGAGGACTTCAGAAGCCATTGAATTCAACCTCTTCAGTTTACAGATTTACAGGAAACTGAGGCATAATTGGAGCTTCCAGGTTAAATGATTTACACAGTTAGCAAATGTCTGAGGCAGAATTTGAACCCTAGTCTTCTTGACTCTTGGTCTAGTGCCCTACTTACTAACAGCAGCAGATTCTCAAAGGAGTCTCTTCGCTAGGCTGCTACCACCTCCCAGGATCTAGTGTCAACCTAGTATCAACCTCCGTACCACTTAATCAGATGCCCTCACTCCAATATCCATATTCTCTTCCCAGACCCTGAACTGTCTCTTCACAACTGAAACAGATTCAGCTTAGGGAGGATTTTGTTTACAAATACAACCAGTATTATGAGAGTAGAGTCAAATGACAGTGTATCAGACATTGTTTATTAAGTGCCCATTGTGCACCTACCTAGTCCTGAGGATACAAAGTAAAAATCAAAGCAATGCCTATCCTCAAGGAGTTTATATTCTCTCAGAGGAAATAAAATATACACATCAAAGTAGATACAAAATACAATGTACAAAGTAAGTCAAGGAGATTTCAGGTTAATACAAGGTAAAAATGCACGTTTGGCAGAAACGATGGTAATTCAAGTGTTCCCAAAGTTAAATATCTTCACACACACACATACACACATACACACATACACACACATACACACACATACACACACATACACACACACATACACACACACATACACACACACACACATACACACATACACACACATACACACCTATACACATACACATACACACACACATACACACATACACACACACACACACACACATACACACACACACACACACACACACACACACACACACACACACACCCCTAGGGATTTAGGTCTGATCTCTTTAACCCCATGGCTTCCTCCATTAATTCAAATGAGTAGCTGGAGCCATCATCCCCGGTGCCTCCCCCTCCCTACCTGGTAATAGCCGTTCTTCTAGCCATCATCCTCGGCATTTTCTTGCCTCTGCCCGACTTTTATCGCCTAGAGGTTTAACCACTTACGAATCAAATTCCCAATAAGTTGAGAATGGCCACCTCTACCTTACTGATCCCTGGCGCTTCTACCCTCACAAATATTATCAGTGTAATCATTAACTATGTCTGTACCTGCCTCATCATCCCTTCTAAGGGAACATGTGCATATCAGGCAGATGATAGACAATAGCCCAATAGCTCAATGGCTTTCCCTTCCCCTTCCTTTAAATTCTTCATAACCAGGATATCAGAACTGAGCTAGAAAGCTGTCCTACTGTTCCCAGTTTCCAGGCCAAATTTCCCCACTGCTGAGAGACAGGAGAGATTTCCCTGACTAGATGTTCTGGGCTTGACTCCCAGAGCTTGATTTTGCACCTGGAGCTTAAAGAAATACCACCCCATCCAAGCTGTCACATCCCTGAAGCTCAGGCTGCAAGATAATAAGAACTGACATTTATATAGCATTCTCAAGTTTGCAAAGCACTTAGCATACACTGTCTCATCTAAACCTTGAAACAATCCTGGGAGGTGGTACCACAGTCTTATCATCGGATGAGGAAACTGAGTCAGAGATATTGATCTTGAGCATATAGCTATTGTCAGAAGCAGTATCTGTACCCAGGTCATTCTGATTTCCCTTTTCCTTTTGTTACTTGTCTTACCCCCATTAGCTTATAAGCTCCTTGAGGGCAGAGACTATTATATTTTTGTGTCCCCCGCACTTAGCACAATGTCTGGCACATTGATGCTTAATAAATAGATATTATATAAAGTAGATGCTTAATAAATGTTAATTGAATTTATTTTAGATCTGGCACTCTAACCATTATAGCACACTGTCTCCCAGGATTGAAGAAGTCTAGTACTTTTCTATCCTCATCACTAGAGGATTCTGTTTGTGTGTGTGTGTGTGTGTGTACATACACACATACACAGACATACATATACATATATATGCACACATGTATATGTATGTGTGCGCATGCATATATACATACATATACACAATGCATACGTGTATGTATACATGCATGTATACATACATATACATATATGCATGCGTGTGCATGCATGAGTATATGTGTATATATGCATACATGTATGTATATATGGGTGTGTTGTATGCACATGCATATATGAAATGTTTAATATTCATATTTAATATATTCATATAGTAAAGAAACTTTTGGAATAAAGTAAAACAATAAGAACAAACCTTAAGTGGTTTCTTTAGGATCGAGACTGAGAGATGGGCAACAGAAAGCATAGAGGAGTCACAAATGAAGACCTTGGGAAGATTAGAAAGTATGGCTCTTCCCTTAGGGGTATTGTTTCAAACCCAGCAGAAAAACACCTCTGAACCCTACTGGCCAGAGCTCCAGACACTAGCTAGCCACTAGGGGTAAGAGCACAGCTTGCTCACACATTGTCCCTACCTACTCCACTTAAAACCTATTCAGAAAGTTAAGAGCTAAAATGAATTTGATTGCTTTGGCCCGGCCAGGTAATTTCTAGCTATTGTGGCTCACATGTCAAGGGATTTATAAACTCCCAAATACATCCTAGTAAAGTTTTAAATGGCTAGATTGTACTAAATAGGGTCATGCCTTCCAAGTCACTCAGAAACATGAACAAAGCTGTTTTGGGTCTCATACTGTCAGCTCTTACGGGTCTTTCAGGGCCCATCACAGCTTTCTACTCAGCCCCTTGCACCTCCAGCACAGCTGTCAGGCAAGCAGCAGCTCCATATCTGTGTCCCAGAGTACAGACAGCACTGTTGATTTGAGACTTTGGAGTTCAGATTTTGACCCCAGCACTGGCATCCTGTGGGGTTTCTGGATATCAGTAAACCTCTCTGGGTCTCGCTTTTCTTATTCTGTAAAACAGGGAAAACCAGTCTTGTCCATCCTTATTTCTAATGAATATATATAAAAACTCAATGGACAAAATCCCTAATACTTTGAGCTTGAAAAAGATATTACACATAGGTACCAGATGGTTCTGATTATGACTGTTACTCATGATAACTATGACTGGTAGCATTTAATAACAGATAATTATCTCACACTTTAAGGTTTGCAAATGTACTTTGCATTTTTTCATTTGATCCCCACATCAACCTAATAGCTACGGCTACTATGCCCATTGTACAGATGAAAACTGAGGCTCAGAGAGACTAAGCAATCTACTAATTTTAATACAACTATAAGGTGTCAGGGATAGAATTTTCAAATCAACAAGCATTTGAACACAAGTCTTGACTGACTCCAAATCCAGTAACACGCTACGTCTCATATCTACAAACGGAAACAACTTATATCGGAGAATCATGAAGTTACAAGGAGAGGACAAAGACTAGGGAAGGTGAACACCTAGTTTCCATCCATCAGCACGGGGTATAGCTGTCCACTTCTCTCCACAGTCCACCTCTACAAATGTGCAGCCCAACGAGAGAGCTGTGGCCTCTGCCTCAAGGCTGACCGGAAGTTTGAGTGTGGCTGGTGCAGTGGTGAGCGCAGATGTACCCTCCATCAACATTGCTCCAACCCAACCTGGCTCGATTGGTCCAGTCACAATGTCAAGTGCACCAACCCTCAAATCACAGAGGTGAGTGTTCAGATTGGAGAATATTGCCCAGAGCGGAGCCCTGCACAGTGGGAGAGGCAGCAGTCTGTGCTTGCCTCATCAGAGTATTGTATGTACTTGCATATACATGGATATACAAGCTTGTCTGCAGAGCTGGAGCAGATCATTCAAGCTTTTCCCCTGCTGTATACATATAGATTTTTCACTATGTGTATATATCTATCTATCTATATATATGTATGTATATATGTATGTATGTGTATATATATGAGGGTAATTCTAGAGATTTTACACTGTGTTCATTGAAGGGTGGTTCTTTGTGTATATATGGATATGCATGCTCGTCTATGGACCTGTAAACATACAGGATTAATTCCAGGAGGTTTACCACTGGCTGTGTCTTCCCAAGAGATCTCTAACACTTTATGGGGATATTAAGTATAGATTTTGCTACTCTATAAGGAAACTGGAAAATTTCATTGGTTCCACCTTTTATAGCACATGCTTACACAGAAAGCAGCCTAGCATGGTGTAAAAAGCATGGTATTTAGAGTCAGAAGACCTGGGTTTGAATCACAGTCCTCTCTGGCCGTCACTGGAGTTTGTGGTGCAGTGGAAAGAGGACTGTTCATGGATTCAGAGGAGCTGAATTCAAATCCTGCCTCTATCCCTTACTACCTGTGTGACCTTGGGCAAGTCACAACCTCTCTGGCCCTTGGTTTCCTCCTTTGTAAAATGCAGGGATTGGATTAGATGGCCTTCAGGATCCCTTCCAGCTCTAGATCTGTGATCCTAGAACTAGATCCAGGGTCTTTCCCAACTCCGAAGTCTGCGATGCTATAGATGCAATTCAAATACAATTTATTAAACATCTACTATGTGCAAAGCACTGGCTAGGCAATTTGGGATACAAGAAGGAGAGGAGACATAGCCCCTAATCTTAAAAAATTTAAAATCTGCTGAGGGGGAGTAAGATATGAAGTGGCATGGTGTGGTGGACAGAGAACTGGAGTTAGAATCAGAAAGACCCAGATTCAAATCCTACCTCAGATACTAGTTGTATGACTCTGGGTAAGTTATTTAACCTTGGCCTCAGTTTCCTTTTCTGTAAAACAAAGGTGGGGAGGGAATTTGGATGGTCTCTTCTAGATCTAAATCTAGAATCCTATAAGGCCGCTGGTGTCACTTTGGATAGAGTGCCGGGCCTGGAGTCAGGAGGCTCTGAGTTCAAATCTCCAGTCCAATACTTAGTAGCTGTCTCCCTCTTGCCAAGTCACTCAACCTCTGTCTCTCTCAGCATCCTCAACTGTAAAATGCAAATACTAAAA
This sequence comes from Trichosurus vulpecula, assembly GCF_011100635.1. NCBI lineage: Eukaryota > Metazoa > Chordata > Mammalia > Diprotodontia > Phalangeridae > Trichosurus > Trichosurus vulpecula. Next base: position 110,019,961 of record NC_050576.1, on the reverse strand, counting down.
TAGCTCCTCCTTTGCAGGGTTTTTGTGAAGACCAAAGGAGATAATGTTTATAAGGTACTTAGCACAGTCCCTGGCACATAGTAGCACTTAATAAATTCTTGCCTCCTTTCCTTCCCTCTTTTCCTTTCCTTATGTACGCAGAGGAGTGTGGTAGAGGCAGAGAAGAAAGTTCCATGATGCTCTAAGCTGAGAAGGGCAAGAATACTTTGAGCTGGAAGGAGGCAATCAGGGAAGGCTTCCCAGAGAAGGTGGAGCTTGAACTGAATCTTGAAGTAAGAGAGGAGGTTTACAGGCAGAGTGGAGGAGGGTGAGCGTTCTAAACAAGGCAGCCAGATGGCCTGATTGCAAAAAGGCCAACATTTCCCTGTAAATCAAAACCATTCCAGAGAGAGGCAGAGAATCTGCTATGATTCAGGGTCTTCATTTAACTTCATATATCCCCACCATTACCATCAATGCATCAAGTCCATTAAGGTTCCATTAGGGTTTCTTTCCTGAAGAAAGAGTTCTTCTCATTCAATAAATGTTCTACACAAAGACAACCTTCCTGCCTGTTAATGGATAGAGAAAACCCTTAATTGTGCCAATTAAGAATTTGGGGAAGAGCTAGCAAACCAACTATCTAGTACAGAAGAATGTGTAATCAAATCAGAAATATAGGTTGTATTGTGGGACTCATGGTTGAGAAGGGCCTTAGAGACCATGTTTCTGGAGCTGGAAGGGGCCTTAGATAGCATCTCATTTTACAGATGAGGAAACTGAGGCCCAGAAAGAAGTGACTGCTTACAGTCACATAGGCAGTAAGTTAACTGTGCATCTGTGTGTATTAGGGTATACAAAATGTGGAGGTGTGCAGGGATACATACACAGGTACAGCAGAGTGTTCAAAAGTGGCTGTGTACATGCAGTTGTGATGTGTGTGTATGAATGTGACTAGGGAGTGGATATGTCAAGCTTTGGGACATCCAAACATGCCCATGTGTGTGTATGTGTGCATACAACCCTGGGAGACAGTGATGGAGACAGCCTGTCCTCCCTGCCATGCTAACTGATCCAGGTGGGGATGAGAAATTGGCTCCACAGTAGGTGAGCGTCGCAGAGAGCCGCTTTAGCTTTTCTCAGCAGAAATGGGATTTTGGTGACTGCAATTAGCTTAGAATCACCAAGCTGAAACTGGAATAAGAAAGTAAAGGCAGCGACCAGATCAGCCCCGGTGCTCATTCTCAGGGTTTTCTCTGTGTCCCAACTTGTTTGTGCATTTTAATGGGAAGAAACAGGTAATTAGTTACCCAGAAAAATGATGTTTCCTGAATAGCAAATTACAAAGGAAGATGAATAGATAATGCATAAGAAAATATAGCTGCACTCAGGCTTGAATGGCCCAGGAGAGGAATAGGTGTACTTTACTTGAGGTTGCATTGTCTGCTCATCATCCTTAGCGACTTGCTATTCATGGCCTGTCATTTGTAGCTGGAAACTAATTGCATATTTTCTAATGGTTGGGATGAATAAAAGACTGGGCAGGTAGCATTGCTGTCCACCATCAAGAGCAAAGGAAGATTCTGTTTCATCTCTGCCTCATAAAAATGAACCGTAGAACCTTCAGATGGCTCACTCCCCTCCCTCCAGCCTCAGTTTCCCTGTATGTACAAAGGAAGCAGATCTTGTTCATTTTCCACCCATTTCAGGACAATTTGTACCTGAAAATCCATTAGATTATAAGCTTCTTGATGGCGTGGACTGTCTTTTGCCTCTTTTTTTTTAATATCCCCAGCATTCAGCACAGTACCTGACACATAGTAGGCACTTAATAAATGTTGAGTGATATCTGATTAATCATCCTATCTGGATTTCAGTTTCCTCCCCTTTAAAGTGGGCAGATGTGATGAGATGATCTCTAAGACGCTTTCCAGTTCAAACTTTTATGATTCTACAAGCCTTTGACTGCACTACATTTAAATATTTATTTCCTTCCCTAAAATTTTACATTATTCAATACATTAGTAAATTGCGTTTATATAAATATAATTCAATCGCATTTACATAGGGCTGAGAGGTGGGTACTATCATTATTCCCCTTTTACAGTTGAAGAAACTGAGATAAACAGAGGTCAAGTGACTAGCCCAGGGTCACACAGATAGTAAGTATCTGAGGTCAGATTTGGAATAAGTTCTTTTTCACTCTAGGCCCAGAACTCTATCCACTGTGCCACCTCGCTACTGCCAATCATCATCATTAATGTAATCATACCTCCTGCCCTAACAGATGGATTGACTTGGACAGGAAATAAGTAGCCTCCTCCCCCTCCCCTCCCCATCTAGATTTTTTCCTGACTGGTATCGATTTCAGTACATTCACAAAGCAGCAAGATCCCTTGTTAAAGGAAATCTGGATCCCCCTAGGGAAGCTGTAGGCAAGTGCACCTGGATCCAAATTCATTTAAAAAGCAAACTGCTGGCCCCAGCATTGCTAGCTGTCTGACTATGGCTGAGCCACTTAACCTTTTAATGTCTTAGACATGGCCAGAAGTGGAGAGGATGCTCTCAGGAAGTAAGGAGTTCTCTCTCTTGTGATTTTCACAAGAATGAACTAGCTGCCCACCCACTGAGGATATTTTCAAGAGGCTGTCTTTCCAGTTATAGGTTAGAGTCAGGGTGGGGAGCCTGTGGGCCTCGAGGCCACATGTGGCCCTCTAGATCCTCAAGTGTGGCCCTTTGATTGAATCCAAACTTGACAGAACAAATCCCCTTAATAAAAGGATTTGTTCTATAAAACTTGGACTCAGTCAAAAGACCACACCTGAGGACCTAGAAGTCCACACTTGAGGACCTAGAGGAACACATGTGGCCTCGAGGCCGCAAGTTTCCCACCTCTGGGTTAGGTGAAGCAACCTTTGAAGTCCCTCCCAGTTGGGATTCTGTGATTCCATGTTCTCTGAGCCTCAGTTTTATCCACCATCTGCAAGATAGGAACATAACAATTATGCTCCCTCCGTCACAGTGTCATTGTGAGAAAAACACTTTGGGAAACCTGAAGCACCACAGAAATAGGTTTTTCATTCATGCGATGGCTGCTTCCCCCCCAAACATGGTTCTAAGGGCCAATACAGATGTGATCTGAATATCTCCTTTGACTGTTATCAGAGTGAAGAAAGAAACATTAGCCTGAGACACTGTGCTGCCGGAGAATGGTGTTTGTCTCCAGCTGGTGCCCCCAAACGGCTTCGCTCCCTGAGCTGCGTCTACAGCTCCGTGCTTTCTCTCTGATCCTAGTGATTTGACATGTGTGCTGACCTGAGAGCATGGACAGTTCCATAGTCTCTTTTACATTAGCAGTCATCCCACTCAGCAGCCAGCTCTCTGAGCATTGCAGAGAATGTTAGGCGGAAATTGACCACCGGCCCTCTCCATCTCCCTACCGCCAGAGGCTCCCCCCGCTGCTGCTTTGCAGCCAGGTCAGCCTTGACAGCTAGGGAGCTGTCCCAGCAACCCGACAGCAACATCCTTGGAGATCCTCTCCTTTTCTGCCTGTTCCTAGAGGGCACCCACTCTATACTGAGGCTAATTAACCCCCTGAGGTAATTAGGCTATAATTGATTTTGCCAGATAATATATCAGCAGGGGGTTGGGGCCCTGAGCTGAGGTGTCTCCCATTAGTTTTATTCAACCAGAAGCAATGGACTGAGAAAAGTAAGGCCCTTAAGGAAACCAAAGCCCATGAAGCAGAGAGGCCTGGGCCCTCTGGGAGGCCTCCCTCACTGGAGCAACCCCTCTGTGGGGCAGGATGTCTGCCAGAGCCCTTTTATTTCCCATGAGCTAAAATATCCTCTTTCATTTTATTCCTCCCAACCCTTGCCCTGTTTCTCCTGTCATCTCCCTGCAAAAGTCATTTTTAAGACTTTTTTTTTTTAAGCATCCCTCTGGGCTCATAGTCAGCTGTCTCTGCCCAACTTGGTGAAACCTGCAAAGAATTTTTTTACAGTCTCTTAATCACTAGGATTTACGAGGACTGTTGCTCCTCTTATTAATCTCCCCATAACTACCACCTCCCACGTGTACACACACAGTTCCCTATCATAGATGATCCATTTAAAATGGGCCCCTGGATAGGTCCAGGCTCCCTCTGGAACACTGAGGAGAGGTGTGCTGGTCCTGGGGGAAGTCTTCAAGCAAAGGCCGAGAGACCATTGGCTTGGGATCGTTGGTGAGGTCATTCACATAGCTGGTCCAGGATTAGATGAGATGACCTCAGTGGTCTCCCCCAATTCTTTGATTCTAAGATTCTGTGGGGACTGACTCTATCTGAGCAGGATAATCCAATTTCACATCCAGAAAATGTCCTTTTCTGAATGGCCTAGGCTTTGTTCTATCCAGCCTTGAATGACAGGAATGAATGAAATGACCTGGAGAGGACCCTTCTCCTTTAGAAAAAAAGAGGGATGGTCTTGAGGGCATGTGTTCTTCTTCTTCTCTTAGCCCCCCTTCCCATTGTCACTATGGCAACCAAGCCTATCCCTTGGAGACTCAGCCTTCCTGGCAGCTTCAGGTAGGATGAGTCAAAGAACCTGTCGATTTCCCAGTTTGCATAAACTTCAGGTTAGGACCCCCTCAAGACTCTCCGTCTGCTCTTTCCCAGCCAACTCTGGTGCGATAATGATGCTGTCCCCCTCGGGAGCTATCTCAGGCTGTTCCCACCTCGGCTGTCAGCATCGTGTGTGTGTGTGTGTGTGTGTGTGTGTGTGTGTGTGTGTGTCTTAGTGCGCATGTGTCACCTGTTCAACCCCCAAAATAGGAAAACTGTAGACGATTGAAAGCCTGAGAGACTTCTGACCAACTGTGCTTGATTCTCTCACCCCCTTCTGCTCCCCTGCATTTCAGAAAGCCTAGGTGACCTGGGACCTTCAGAGCGAGGGACATGTGGACAGCCCCCATTTAGGAAGTGGAAATCTGGGGAACAGATTTCTCAGGATGGCGTGAGCAGTCTAGGGAAGGAGGAAGCAAAATACGCCCTTGAGGGGATAAATCCCTTTGGAAGAGAGCAGGCCACAGAGGTTAGGATTTTAGGGCTAGAAGGAACTCTAGAGGCTCAGTGACCTCCAAAGTATTTTTCCAGCTCTCAATCAGTTATCTCAGTCAATAATGATGTAGCCCAACTCCCCTTTGTGTAAATGAGGAAACTGAGGCAGAGAGTAGAAGTGGAAGCCTAAGGTCACACTGCTGTACATAAACACTGGTGGGATCACAGTCCTAGTGATGGGAGGAATCTTAGAGAGCATCTGGTCCAATTCCCCTGCTTTACAAATGAGGAAATGGAAGCCCCCAAAGTTGAAGCGAGTTCCCCAAGGTCATACAAATAATGTGGGATTCGAACATAGGTCTTCCAGCTCTAAATCTAGTGCACTTCCCGCGAAAATGTGTTGCAAAAATGGAAAGCTCAGATTCTATCAGGAACAGTTTATCAACTGGATAGCAAGCTTGTCTGTTAGACTGTATTCTTCTCAAGGCCAGGAATCTTCTTTTGCCTTTTTTTGTATTCCCAGTGCTTACCACAGTGCCTGGCACATAGTAGGTGCTTAATAAATGCTTATTGGCTGATGGGTAGCTGTCCAAGTTCAGTTTTCACAGATATCTACACACACAAACACACACACACACACACACACACACACAACTGAGCACACTGAGACACATGCAGGAAACCTGAAATCTAGTCTTACTTCTGCTACCATGTGACTTTGTGCAAGTCACTTAATGCCCATGGGCCTCCCGCTCCTCTTCTCTCCACTGAGAGGGGTAGATGTCACTTAGAATAGTCTCTACACAGCGCTTCTTTTAGGCATGGGGCTCAGTACATGTTGTCTCATTTTACAGAAGAGAAAAATGAGGCTTAGAAAAGTGAAGCTGCTTGCCCAAAGTTATTCAGCTAGAATTAGAACAGAGACTCACACTCAAGGCTTCTGACTCCCAGGCCAACATTCTTTCCACTGTACTGGACTGCCTCTCCTAAACTAAAAGAATAAAAAATTAAATTTGAAAGAGAACTTACAGACCATCTAGCCCAAACCCCTAATGATGTCCCAAAACCTTAGACAGCATGATGGCATTGGAAGCTTGAAGTGGAATGATCTAGGTCTGGGTCCTGTCTTATGTAATTACCACTTACTAGACTTGACCTTGAATGATTATCTTTCCTGGGGCCTTAATTTTCTCTCCCATAAAATGGGGATGATTTCCTATAAAATAGGACTTTGTCCCTTACAGGGTTATTATGAAGATCAAATGAGATGACAAGTGTAGTTTGTATAGATCATTGTACATGTCCAACTGCTATTACCCTTTCTAGCTTTGCACCTCTGACATGACGAGCACTCACATAAGCCCATACACTTAAGCACGTGGTACCGGTCCACAGACAAGCCTTCCGTCTTCCTGCCTTGGCACTTTTCCGTATGGTTTGATAATTGAGCACTCAGTGGTACACAGATCTCTTGGCCGAGGCCCACGTCTTGCCTGAAGTCATTCACCAACTTTAACCTCACAAGGGACACAGGAACCTACTTGCCCTGTAGGCTACAGAACTTTCAACAAATAGCTCAGGACTGAACCTTCTCATCTCTCTTCGCTACCTTGAGGCTGTCCATCAGCATCGGTAGTGTAGTAGAAAGAGCAATCTTTATAATCTTGAGCACTTCACAATCTCCCTGGGCTAAAGTTTCCTCATCCATAGAGTAAGAGGGTTAGATTAGAGGGCCTTTAAGATCCCCTTCCTCCCTATATATGACTTAATGAGCTCAGTACCTGAATTTTCTCATCTGCAAAATGGAGCCAATAACACCTGTAGTCCCCACATCACATGGTTATTTTGAGGCTCAAATAAGATAACATATGGGAGGTGCTTGGCAAAAACTTAAAGTCCTCTATAAATGCCAGTGATTACTGTAGAGGGAGCCATTTTGCCCTTGACCATTCTCTCCAAGGACCTACAAACCTGACCAGGAAGCCACTGCCAATTCAGGAGCAGGGAGAGGCTTAGGAAGTCTATGTATTCCACTCCTGGGAGATTCGGTCCAAAGAGTTAGATCAGGTAGAATCACGTTACTCCTCTGTTCTCCATCCAGACTGGAAAGGGATATTCCAATGTCCCAAGTCCAGAGCCTCCCAGAAGATTCCAGGAGACCCTCAGAAAATTAGAGAAAACTGGCAAGTCTAGGCATGGAGGATCAGGATCCCCTCAACCTAGACTTCTTCCTCTGCAGAATTAGGAGCAAAGATCTATTGATTAGAGACTACAAAAAGGCATGAGATGATTCAGCATGTCTGAGCCCAAGGCAACCATGCCCTTGCTACCCCTGGGCAGGAGGGCCCATCACTTCAGGCTATTTCTAGAGGGGAGACTAGGATCAACCTTAATTTAGGCATTTTCTGGTTGTTTTGATCAGTAGGAAGTCTGGCTAAAGTAACGACCTGAGCCCCAGATTTCCCAGTCTGGATGCTCTGACTTCTCCAACATCTCAGCTTGATGGAAAAGCCCAGAGGACAGGTCAGAAATCAGTTCACGGCCACTCATTTGGAGTAGAAAGGAACGCCAAGTGAAGGCAGAGTAAGCTAGAAATGAAAAGAGTGGTGGGTGCCTATCCTTGATTTGGGTGTTTCATAGGATTAGAACTGAGAAGGACCTTAGAAATCATCTCATCTAATCCCTTTATCGTACACATGAGGAAACCAAGGCCCAGAGAGGTAAGTGGCCTACTCAGGGCCACACCAGTATAAAGTTACAGAGCTAAGATTCAAACCCAGGTCCTCAAGGCAGTCTCTTTGTTGTTCAGTCATTTTCAGTCATGTCTGACACTTTATGACCCCATTGGGGTTTTCTTGGCAAGGATACTAGAGTGCTTGGCCATTTTCGTCTCCTGCTCATTTTCCAGATGAGAAAATTGAAGCAAAGAGGATGAAGTGATTTGCCCAGAGTCACACAGAGTCTGAGGCCAGATTTGAACTCAGGAAGCTGAGTCTTTCTGACTCAAGGCCCAACACTCCATCCACTGTGCCACCTAGGTGGTGATCCCAGGCACATCCTAACCTTTTGTGCCTGGGGTAGGAGTGTGGGATTGAGAGTAAGAATCTGTTCATATTCTGAATTGAAAGCATCTTGCCAATCAATACCTTATTGGAGTGAGGCATCCTTTTTGTCAAGGAAAGAGTGGCTTTTACAGCTGGCTTCCATCCATCCACAGTTGGCTTACCCACTTTCTGAATTTTTTTATCTTTGGTCATCTTCTATAATTTCCCTTCAGTTCTAAATCCTCTGATCACAGCTATTATCAATTCAGTGCGTGCCTTAGGAGATGTAAACTTTATATACCAAAGTCCTACACCAATGTCTTCTTGTGATATGGTCTTGATTCCCAAAAGCTAAGCACAACATCTGGAAGGGTCTATTAAGATGGAAAGGCTTTGGGTGTGGGATAAGATTGCATTTCACCTGAGGACCGGCTTAGCTCCAGCAAAGAGGTCCAATACCAGGTTGGTCAGAGGACAATGCAATTTCAGGCCACAGTAATGAAATGAAATTTTAGACCATAGATGGTCTTGAAGACCGTGGGCTAAGCCAAAAAGAGGATGCCATCTAAGTCAGTGGAAGAAGTACTCGCCCGCTCAAAATCATGTTTCCTTCAAGTACTCAAGTGTGTGTGTGTGTGTGTGTGTGTGTGTGTGTGTGTGTGTGTACACAGAGAGTTGCCCCCAAAGCTACAAAGACTTTGGTTCCAGTCTGGCTTCTGATGCATACTGGCTCTGTGACCTTGAGGAATCATTTAATTCCTCAGTGCTCTAGACAACCCTCTATGGTAAGTTAGAGCAAGACACAGATCTGCTGATAGAGTGAGTTCCCAAAACCAGTTAAATCCCAAGTCCAGATCAAAAGTATAGTCATATAAATATACATACACATACAGGATCACAGAGTTAGAACTAGAAGGGTCCAACCTTCTCATTATATAGACGAAGAAGCTGATGCCCAGAGAGGCGAAATCCCTTACCCAAAGTCAGAGATGGGAAATTACAGAGCTGAGGTTCAAACCCACATCTTCCAATTTCAAATCCAAAGCTTTTTCCACTGTACTAACCTGTCTTCTCTCTTTCTTTTTCTTTCTTCTCTTTCTTTCTCCCTTCCTCACTTTCTTCCTTCCTTCCTCTATTTCTTTCTTTCTCTCTCTCCCTTTCTTTTTTCTCTCTCACCTCTGTCTATCTACATATTTATATACATATACAAAGCAACGAGTGTGTAATGTTCATATGCACATATGGAATGCTGTTTGCTATGCACAGATATAAAATATTATCACATAAAATCATAATTTATATGACAAATAAGCTGCTCCCCCCAAAACGTCATAATATTGCATTCCAAATCAGAATTTAATTTGTCAATCTCTTATTGACTCCACTGGTTTCATTCCCCCTTTCTGAGATTTTATTAACAAATTATAACCCACCTATGGCTTTGTAAGTAGGCCTTAGGGAGTTTCCTGTGACCCTTTGAGATTAAATGACTTGCCCGGTGTCACACAGATACTAAGCATCAGAGATAGGTCTTCCTGACCCTAGGACCAGCACCCCTAGGATTCATACATCCAACTATACACAACACTATACAATTCTTGCCATCCTTGCCATAAGCACACATAACAAAAAAAAATTGACTCATTTTCTTTACTCCCCATCTTCCTTCAGGATGGAACTAGACTTATAAAGGGGCTTATGGGCTGGGTCATTTGTGAATATTTATCTGCAATGCTGCGCCAAACCTCTGCTTAGAGGCCATAAGCCAGCTGTCCCAGGCCATGGGGATGACTTGCTATAAAGTTCCCAGCAAATAAATAAATAAGTCATCCAGCTTCGTGGAGAAACAAGGCAGCTCTCTGATCTCCTGTTCATTTATTTGCAGGCCTCATTAATATAACATCAGTGCAACAAACAGCTAAAGGGGGATAGTGTCAGGATGAATAATGGAGTTACTCTGCTGAGATAACAATTAGGTTTTGAATGTACTATCAGCTAAGACAGAGCCAGTGAGGATTCATGCAGGGCTGAAGAGCCGGGGCTGTCGATGCCATAGACTCCTGCTGAGCTCATCAGCTGGGCTCCAGCTTGCTCTGTAGAGCTGACACACGTGTGTGAACGTGGGCACACACATGAACACACACACACACACACACACACACACACACACACACACACACACGGGGCACTCTGAGAAAAGGCAGAAAAACCAAACGCTATTTTGTTCCTACTGTCCCGGGGCCTCGGTCTCCACTCTGTCGGGACAGGCTGGGACAGACTCTGCCACAATGAGGTCAACACTGCTTTCTCCAAACGTTGGAAGAGACTGAGCAGCTGGGAGGGAGAGGTAAAAGCCTGAATTCTCGAGGGCACCGTAGTAAATGCCTGTAACCCTGTGCACGGGGGTCAGCAGCAGCAGATACTCCCTATGGAGCTTCTGGATGTGAGGAATTTTAGAGAAGACAGGGCCTCTGCCCCAGAGGGCATAGAGGAGTGAGTGACCCGAAGGAAAAGGGAAAGAGTAATGGAAAAGCACATTATCCCAGAGCCTGTCCTAGTGATGCCAGAGATGTAGCTTGGTAATCTTTGTGTCCCACTCAGCAGGGGGTGCAGCGATCTTCGTCCATGGTTGTCATATAAATGAATGAACGAATGAGCAAATGGTGGCCGTGGCTTGGGAGTCAAAAGCTTTGCATTCCAGCCCCTGGTTCCGCTGAGCTCTCTAAGCTACTGCACCTGGCTCCTTATGTCCCCAAACCCGACGTTCCCCCTCTCCTCTCACATCCCAGGTTGCCATGAATTAGCGAACACAGGCCTAGTGATTTTAGAACCTGAAAGAATGAGGGCATGGTATGGTGCGGTAGTAACAAGAGCTCTGTACTTGGAATCGGAGGACCTGGGTTCAAATCTCTCCTCTGCCATTCACTAGTCATGTGACTTTGAGCAAGCTGTTTAACCACTCTGGGACTCAGTTTCTTCATTTGTAAAATGAAGAGTTGACCTCTAAAGTCCTTTCCATCTCTAAATCTATGTTCTTGAGATCCTGTGGATTATATTGATACGTTATACTGGAGAAACAAGGCAGCTTGGTTTATATTGATACAATCAGCAACTGGCCATTCAGATAGACAGAAATTCAGCCTGAGTCTTCTAACACAGGCCAGAGTGGGCCTGTCAAAGAGGGAAGTGCTAGGAGAGTCTATATGGGGTGGAATAGAATTGTTTCTATTCTTCAAGGGGATTGTTTTTGTTTTATTTTTCCAATGAACAAAAATCTACTTTCTCTTCCTTCCCCCATCGGAAAAAAGGGAAAAAACCAAAACGTTGATATCAAAAATGCATTGTCAAGCAAAGCAAATTCCCACATTAGCCATGTCCAAATATATATATATATATATATATATATATATATATATATATATATATATATATATATATATATATATGTATATATGTATATATGTATATATGCATATATATATGTGTGTGTGTGTGTATGTGTGTATATGTGTGTGTATATATATCTTAATTTGCCTGCTGAATCCATCATTTCTCGGTCAGAAGATGCTTCATCATGGGTTCTTTGGAACCATAATTGGCCATTGCATTGCTGAGTTCTCAGCTGTTTCAACGTTATTTGTCTTGACAGTGTCTTTGTTATCATGTAACTTGTCCTCCTGGTTCTGCCCACTTCACTGGAACAGTTCACTTAAGGTTTTTCTGAAACCATCCCTCAAAAAGCAGGATTTTTAAGAACCAAAGAAGCCCCCTACAGGTGACTTGTACAATCAGCTGGATATGTAGTCACAGACTTCCCTTGTCAGTGACTGGGCCAACAGATAGAAAGAGCCCTGGCCCTGGAGTCAAGACCTGTATTTTAACTCCACTCTACTGCTCCCCAGCTGTGTGGTCTCAGCTAAGGCCCTTAACCTCTCTGAACCTCCGTTTTCTCCTCTTTAAATCCAAGTCTTCCAACTCTGACCATCTTTGAATCTAAACACCCCTTGAGCAAAAACTATTTTACCTCTGTGAGCATTTGCATTACCACATAATAAGGTTAAAGCGTTCTAGAAATGTCCATTTCTTCATCTGTAAAATAAGGGGGTTGGGCCGAATGACTTCTTTTTTTTTCCCAAATGGGATATCTTTTGTTTTTACATCATCTTTATTTCCAAATATAGAATTTCTCTTCTACACCCCACCCCCAAAGCTATCCCTTGGAACAAAAAATTTTTAAAAAGAAAAAAGAAAGAGTGGTTGAGCAAAGCTAGCAGCAGATCAGCCAAATCTGACAGTATTTTCAATGTTCCACACCCATGGATTAGATGATTTCTCCAGTCTCTTCCAACTCTAAATCTTTGATCATGTGAACCTTTGGTTCTTTAAGAACTGGGCAGGTGGAGCTAGAAAAGCTGGTGAGGCAACCCCCTCTCCTCCTCCCCATGCAGATGACACTTCCCCAACTCAAAAGGGAATCTCCCATCTCCTTCTCTCCCTATCCACCCCTCCATCATTCTCCCATCTCCAGCTTAATCCCCAGAACTTCCATAAAGACAAAAGCCTTGTAAAACCTGAGCCATTCTCCCCATGGATCTCAGCCAGCCCGTCTTCTGCCCTGCACTCACTAGACAGGCAAGACCAAAAATCCACCAAAGTGTGAGTGACCCCAGAAGCAGAGACTCTCCCTTGGCATCATACATCAAGTCAGTGAGAGAGGGTGGGGCAGAACTCAGGTGTCCCAGCTCCCAGCCTCAGACTGATCTTAGATTGTGACAGTTTAATCACCTCATCCTCAGCAGCAGCCGACATTTATTGACGCTGTAAAGGGTAAGACAGGGGCTGGAGCCTGTCCTCAAAGACTTAACAATCCAACTGGGGAGCAGGGACTTGCTGCTCTACTTTGATAGACCTATGAGCTCATTAATGCAGCTACCTCCCTACACTGAGGGAGATGGCAATTCAAACGTGCCCTTTCATTTTATGTGGTAGAGATTAAATTTGAACCCAGGACCTCTTGACTGCAAACCCAGAGTTTTTGTGCTGCTAACTCAGAATGAATTAAAAGGCAGAATTAGGGTCATGAATCTTTATGGCTTGATGAACTCTAACAAATGGGTAAGATAGCCAGTGCTGGGTCTGAATGAGGCTATGAAGCACTTCTCAGAATTGAGTGATTTAGGGAGACCTCAGCAGCCATCCAGTCCAGTTTATTGTTCAGTCATTATTCAGTGGTGTCCAACTCTTTGTGACCCCATTTGGGGGTTTTCTTGGCAAAGATACTGGAGTGGTTTGCCATTTCTTTCTCCAGCTCATTTTTACAGATGAGGAAACTGAGGCAGCAAACAGGGTGAAGTGACTGGCCCAGGGTCACACAGCTAGTAAGTGTCTGACGCCAGATTGTAACACGGGAAGATGAATGGGTCCTTCTGACTCTAGGCCCAACACTCTATCCACTGTGCCACCCAGCTGTCCTCTATCTGGTGCAACCCATACCCAAAAGGAATCCCCACTATAAGCTATTCTACATGTGGTCATATAGCTTCTGTTTGAAGACTTCCAAAGAGGGGGAAACCCCCACTTCCCAAGGCAGCCCACTCCACTTTGGGGCACTTCTAATTGTTATGACCTTTTTATCTTTGACATCAAGCTTAAATTTGCTCCTTTGCAATTTCTAGCCATTGATCCTGGTTCTGCCTTGTGGAGCCAAACAGAACAGGTCTAATTACTAGATACCTGCCTTCTATTATCCACCAGTAAGGCACTGGAGAGGAGATACTTTTGAGTTCCTTCTCCTGATGAGTAATGGGGCGGTGAGAGTTAAGGTCCACCATCAGCCCTCTGGGCTCCTCCAGGACCCGAAGCCTCTCTGTGTGTTCACTCCTTTCTCTCCATCTCTGTCATGGCATTGACTATGGGCCCTGTGCCCCAACCCTGCCTAGACCTTGCCCTAGAAACAGCCAAGTTAGGCCAGGAGTGCTTCTTACCCTGCTAAGCCCCTGGGCTTTCCAGTGCTTCCCAATTCTGGTGCATCCCAATGGATCTCCCTAGCTGTAATTAATCGCTTGCATCTGCTCTCTTACCCTGGGGCGGCTTTGTGGCACAGTTCCCTCCCAACCGTTCAATTAGCTGCTGTAAGAATCAAGAACGGGGGCGAGTGTAGCTCCGTGTGGGCTGTTTTCCAGGTCAGGTCACCCACGGAGGAAAACAAACTTGACAGGGTCTGGCAGTGGAAGGCACTTGGCTTGAATGCCCAAGGCTCCAGGCTTGGCAAGAGATGTATTTCTGCTCGCTGGTTGGGTTTCAAGAGGTGGGTAATAGGGCAGGCCAAACCATAGGGCCCAGTCTCACACGGACCATGACACTATTGTGGGCTGAACAGATCCTGGCAAGCAAGCAGTCCTTAGCTCATTCTCCTGGCTTCCTCCTAGGTGGTTTGACCTAAGCATGCTGACACCGCACTTTCCCCTTACCCCACTCCCTAAAGAGTCATTACTTGGAATGAACAAATGAATCAAAAGATGGCGTAGACATGTGACTTTGGGACACATTAATAGGCCTGGTCACTTTGAACAAGTGGATAGTTTAGAATCATCATGATAGTAATAAACAACTAATATTTATAGAGTGTTTTAACCTTGTGTATGGTCATGCAAATATTTTAACTCACATTATACAGACAAGGAAACTGAGGCACAGAGAGTTTTAGCAACTTGCCCACGGTCACATGGCTAATAAAGGTATAGACTATCCAGGTCTTCTGACTCCAAATCCATCTATATATAGTCTTTCTACTGTATAATAATACCCTTTTTGTGGCACTGGAAAGAACCATAAAGGTAATTCAATCCAACCCACTTATTTTACAAATAAGGAAACTGAGGCCTGAGATTTTCAGATGTTATCGAATCATAGGATTTAGAGATGGAAAGGATCCTAGAAATATTCTAGGGCCAGATGAAAAAAGTGAGGGAATAGGGAAGGGAAATGACTTGCCCAAGCTCACTCAGCTACTTTGTGGCGCAAACGGGACTTTGCGATATGAATTCAGGAATTCTATGAAAGATCTACTTAAGTGACAAAACCAAACCCCCCAAACCCTCTTTTGTCAGAGTGTTGATTTATGGAATTATTCTAATAGGAAACCAAGTATTTCATTTCAAAATAACGTAACTGAAAAAAATTTAAAGTAAATAAATAATAAGTAATTTTTTTTAAATGACATTACTAGCTTAAATGCAAACTCTCCTGCAAGAGGTAACAGGACGACTTGATTGACACTTAGATAATCTGTAGATCTGTCAATATCATTGTTGAACTCTCTTCAGTGAGGCAGACATAGAAATTCACCCACCCCTGCCTATCTTATACCCTCTTGCTTATGCCATTCTATAAATCT
Source organism: Trichosurus vulpecula (assembly GCF_011100635.1). Taxonomy (NCBI): domain Eukaryota; kingdom Metazoa; phylum Chordata; class Mammalia; order Diprotodontia; family Phalangeridae; genus Trichosurus; species Trichosurus vulpecula. The sequence goes on along the minus strand of NC_050576.1, from coordinate 110,004,504 downwards.
ACCACAGGGGCTCTTTTCAAGGGTCGGAGGTCTTCCTCATTTTGTGGACACCAAAGGAATCCATGGGGTATTCATTGGCTATGGACTTATGTTAAAGACAAAATGACTGATTTCAGATCCTTTCCTGAAAACCAATTTTGATGAAGGAGAGAGAGTAGGAAGATACCAGAATGTTGAAAGAAGGAAGAGGGTAGAACAAAGGGAGGAAAGGAACAAGTCCAGAAAGGAAATGGGAAGATACAAAAGATGACCTTGGCCTGCTTCATAATTTGAACACGTTCCCTGTAGTCTTCATTAGTCAGGCTTTTATTAAAGTATCCTATGCAATTGACGGTCAATACATTTTGCTTGGCCTCAGAGAACTAAGACCCATAGATGGAAGTTGCATAAAAGAAGATGCTGATGCTTCCCTAAAGTAGAATGAATTGCCTCAGAGGTGATGGGCTGCTCATCACTGGAAGCTTTCAGGCTGAGACTGGATGGCCACTTAGGGATGTAGTAAAGGGGACTAGGGTTCAAATACTGATTGGACTCTATGGTCTTTGGGGTCCCTTCCTAAGACCAAATGGATGCATAGAGTCCATTGATTGGGGAACAGATAAACAAATCTCAGTACTGTGCTGAAACAAAGGACAAACATGATGAATACAGAGAAGCATGAAAGGCTTAGAAAAGTATTAGGCAGCACCATGGATAGAGAGCTGGACCTTGAATCAGGAAGAACCGAGATCAAATCTAGCCCTACACACTCAAAAGCTATGTGACCCTGGAAAATTCACTCAACTTCTATCTCAGTTTCTTCTTCTGTAAAATGAGGACAATTATAGCACTACCTCCCATGGTTGCTGGGAGGACAAATGAGATAATATTTGTAAAGTGCTTTGCAAACCTTAAAGCATTATATAAATGCTAGTTCTTATAATTATTTTCTGTATGAACTGATGCAAAGGGAGGTAGGCAGTCAGAAAAATAATAGGCAGAAAGACTCCAACAAGGTAAATGCAAAGAATAACAACCATAGAACAGTCGAAATTGAATGTTGCAAAATTGTAATGACCAAGCTTTACCCCAAAGAAGGTGTATGAGCATGTACCTCTTCTTCTTCCTTTGCAAGGGGTGAGGGTGCTCCACAGATGTGGAACGTGGCATATGACATCAAATGCAAACATTAAACAAGGTCTAATCCCTTGTGGAACTGTGACAATATTTTAAGAGTATGATCTCATACCCCCTAAGTCTTCTCTTCTTCCTCCTGTCTGAATCTCTCCTCTGCTCCATCACCCCTCTACCTTGTATTACATTTCTCTGTGTATGTGTCTTATCTCCTATCCCCACACTCGGTAGAAAAATTCAAGGTACTGGAATGCGTCATCTTTTATCTTTATATCCCCTGTGCCTAGCACAGTGACTCACACATAGTAGGCACTTAATAAAAGTTTGTTATATCATATTGATTCCTGGAGAATATCCTTGACTTGTACTTCCAGATTGCTGATATATCTGAGAAGGGATGTAAACCCATCGTAATCCTAGTCACTCACACTGCCACCTCTAGGAGACAAGTGAGAAAGTGTCCGAGGGAAGTAAGGGGTAAGAAAGGGATGGAGAGCTTAAAAGATACTCTCCATCTTATCCAAGAGGAAAAATGAGGCATAGCCAGAAAAGGGACCTCCAACCTGGATGTCTGGGCTGCCATCCACCAAACAGCACTCGTGTGATTCAGTCCTGGATTGTCACAGGGCTCCTTGGACTGAGGAAGAGAAGTTATTCACCTGCCAGGAGCCCCCATGGAACTGGCAAGAAAGAGTATAAAATTGGGATAGCCCCTCCCCACTCCCAGGCAGGTGGGTCAGTCTCTCAATCAAAAAACATTCATTGAATGGTAGTGGGTGCTAGGCACTGTGCTAGCCAGTGGGACCGCAAACACAAGATTGAATCGACCTTGCCCTCAGAGAGCTTGTGTTCCAATCGGACAACACACACTCATGGAAGTAGATTCAGAATATGTACAAAATAAATGCCAGCCAGTTTGGAGAGGTGGAGTGCCAGCCATCGGTGTCCCGGGCTCTCAAGAACGGAAGCTCTACTAAGAACTGCCAGGAGAGCCCCATCCTCTGACCTAGTCTGGGAATTAGAGGGGCTGATTACTGAGCCTGGAACTGAACGCAGAGGGCAAGGGGATATTCAGCTCCTTTCCATTCCTCGAACATTTATCAAGCATCTACTGTCGGCAAGGTCCCGGCAAATCCCTGAGGGCACAACGATGACAAATGGCACTGCAGCTACCCTCCAGGAGCTTGTAATCTGCTCAAGGGTGTGACAGGCACATAAATAACTAGAATACAGGTCAGAACGTGGCAGGTGCACAAAGAAAGTGGAATATACTGGAGAGATCCAAGGGGGAACAGAAAGATCATGGCTGCCTCGGGGGATAGGGGAGCCTTCATCGGGCAGGAGGCACCTGTCCTGGGCCTTGAAGGATTAGCAGGATTTCAACATGCAAGAATAGATAGGAAGGACATTGCAGGCATGGGAATTAACTTAAGGCAAACCTGTAGAGTCTGTGAAAGGGAAGGAGTGCGAGGTGAGGGGCATAGATGATATTCGGAGCTTTAAATCATTGTTCAATCTTGTCCGACTCTTTGTGACCCCATTCGGGGTTTTCTTAGCAAAGATAGTGGAGTGGTTTGCTATTTTCTTCTCCAGCTCATTTTATAGATGAGGACTGAGGCCAACAGAGTCAAGTGAATTGCCCACGGTCACACAGCTAGTAAGTGAGGCCAGATTTGAACTCAGGAAGATGAGTTTTCCTGACTCCAGGCCCAGCGCTCTATCCACTGTACCACGTAGCTGCCCTGCCTCTGGCAGCCACCAGAGATTTAACTCAAGGCTAAGTTTGGACTTTAACCTGCAATTCCCACAAGTAGCTATTGAGAATTATTGAAGATTACTGATCAGAGCAATCTGATCAGACCTATGCATTAAGAAGATTATGCAGGCAGCGACAGGCATTGGATAGGATTGGCATCTCCAGGTCCTAAGCCCCATTCTCGCTAAGCCTTGGCACTGAGGATTTTTTTGGAGCTGGAGAAGATAGTGTGTGGTTTGAACTGCTACTTGTCCTGGATGCTATAAGAAGGATTGGGGCCCAGGGAGCTTCCTTCACAGAGCATCCACGTGGGCCCACTCCCTTGCTTTTTGGGGTTTCCCGGAACTTGGCTATTAATTGTTTCCCCAGTGGTCACCTTCCTCCTTCTCCAGCTGCAGTCATATAATCATAAGCACCATAGAATTTTAAATCTGGAAAAGGGAACTTATAGGTCAGCTGGTCCAAGCCGCTCATTTTACCTTTGAGGAAACTGAGTCCCAAAGAGACTTGCTCATAGTCACACAGAAAATAATGACAGGCTTGGGATTTAAACCTGGTCTTCTCATTCCAAAGCCAGTTTTCTTGCCACTGTACCACACTGTCTCCACGCCATTCTCCTCTGGTTGTACCCGCATAGAGAGAGGAAGATGCCCATACTGGTGAACTGAAGCCAACTCCCACTGCCTTGGGAGGGCCCATTGTTAAAATTTCAGTATGAACTACACTACAAATCAGGGCTTAATTAATTGTTTGGTGAATTGTCTAGACTTCAAGTGATGGAGACAATATTAATCATTCAAATTAAACTTAAAAATTTGTTGTGCATACCTTTTTTTTCTGGAGAGCCAGTTATTAAATATTTACTAGCATACCCTTGGGTGGACCTGTCTGACCTTGCCCTGTGGTATGGGTGAATTTTTGTTTCCTCTAATTGATGGGTTCCTTTAAAGCTGTGTTGAAATAGGACTTTCATTAATCAAATCATATTTTAAATTCTCTAGGACAGTTGGTTATTTAAAAGAACCCTGTTGTGAATTGTCTCAAAAATCAAACAATTATCTCCTAATTTCCATTTTAAAAATCAAGATGTTCACATTTCTGGCTTATTTAAAGTGAGGTACACCTATAAACTGTGTCAGTCCATACCTGAGTGGCTCACCACCTGTGTCTCCTGGGGAGAAATGTGCTCCAGGTACCCCTGGCATGGTCCACAGCATCCTAGAGTCTTTTATACACTCCAAATTCTATGGAAATGGGGGACCACCTGGTTTGGTGACTACCTAGGGAAAAATGGCTTCATTCACCTAAGAGCTGACATCCAGGTTAGAAGGAACTCAGCAAGACTTATGTGTTCCCTACATCCGACTCTTTCCTGGTCTGAGGTCCCCTTGCCAGAGCTATATCACTTGTCAGTCAGTCACCGAATAAACTACGGCTCTCTTTCTCTAAGCACTAGAAACAGGATTATGTTGCTACAGGATTATTGTCCTACAATAACAAACCACTATAGTGAATGAGGAGCGTGAACTATCCTACAGAAAACAATAAGCCAGGCAGCCTACTGTAGAGGAAAAGGCACTGGCTTTGGCATCAGGTTGTTGTTGTGTGTTTGTCTTTCTTTCTCGAAGAGGACCATGACATCGGAGAAATGACATGACTTGCAGATGACTTTGATTGGAGTGAGGGAGAGCTGTGCAAGGTCACCAGCCTCACTTTCTCCTCCAGAGCCATCTGGGTCTGGTGGCCAGATATTCACCAGGATGACTGGAGATTACCCAGAATGCAGTGAGAGACCCTGACCCTTTTAGTGCAAGGCATCAGCAGGCCTGGGCTCAAATCCTATCTGTGTTACCTACTACCTATGTCACCTTCATCGAGGCACATCATTTCTCTGGGCCTCAGCATCCTCATTTATAGAATAAAGGGGAAGTGGGAAAAAAAAAGATCTCTAAAGTGCCTTACAGCTCTAAAATCCTATGATCTTGAGACTTGCCTATGCACTACCCTATAAAGCATTGTCCACAGGTCACCCTGCAATAACAAGCGTGTATCTGTGAACAGTAACAAACCAGGATTCCAGCAAGCCACTGCCCCCAAACCCAAAGAACAAGCAGTGAAAACTTTTCATCCAGGGATAGCCCACCCCCTGCAGCTACCTGACAGTGCCCCAGAATGACCCCACAATCAAATCTCAGCTCCCTACCTTACCTGCAGGAGGAAAATATTTTTAGGTTCCCTGAAATATTTCGTTTTTCAGCTTCTCTGAAAGGTTGTAATTAACCACAGCAAGGCAGAGACTTTTTTTTCAATGGAGAGAACATGTGACAGAGGCTGAAGGGAGAGGGAGAGAGGAGAAGAACACCACAGCTGTAGGTGAGGAGGGGGCTGAGGGCCTGGGGCCAAGGGGACCCAAGGGCTGGAGAAAGCTATTTCCTGAGCTCCTCAATAGAGGCAATGGCAACTGTGATACTAATGAAGTTCTCCTGCAGTGGCAACCCTCCAGAGCCTGCCTCCCAGTGACCCACTAACGAGGCTCCAGCTCCCAGAGCCCGTGGGGCCTAAGGCACCTGGAGCCAGGGGTGGGAGGATAGAGGAGAGGGGAGAGGGGGTAACCCAGTTGTCACTGGGTATTTTTAGAACCCCTGAAGGCAGACAGGTGGCCAGTGGCTGTGGCTTAGTGCTGGCAGCTCCTCCCCCTCCACCTTCCCAACTGGAGGAAGCTCAGAGACACCTCAGCAAGCTCTCCTCTGTATCTTCACAATCTGTACATTTGTCTTTTTATTTATAAGGTGAAATGGTTTATTCCCAGGGAAGAGGCCAAGCCACTGACCTGAAGGAAAAGGGCCCCTAGGTGTAGCTGTCAGGAAGTGACCCAGCTGGGACAGAGGCGAGTAAGGCCATCTGAGCCCTGAGCTCTTTGTGTGGACTTGAACTCAGACCTCTACCCCCCACTTGTTAACCCAATCAACAAACATTTAAGTGTTTACTGTGTCAAGCACAGAGCTAAGCCCTCAAGGCAGCTAGATGGTACAGCCAGTGGACTGTACCAGGAGTCAGAAAGACTCATCTTCTTGAATTCAAATCCAGCTTCAGACACTTACTAGCTGTGTGGCCCTGGGCAAGTCACTTCACTCTATTTGCCTCAGTTTCCTCATCTGTAAAATGAGCTGGAGAAGAAAATGGCAAACCACTCCAGTATCTCTGCCAAGAAAACCCCAAATGGGGCCCCAAAGAGTTGGAAACAACTGAAAAATAACTAAACCACCACCAACAAAGCCCCGAGTATAGAAAGGAAAAGCAAAACTCGTCCCTTCATTCAAGACGCTTACATTTTGTCATATGGGGGAGGGGAGGGGAAGGGAAGGAAGGAAGAATGATCCAAGATCCTTTACAGATCTTTAAGACTGTTTGATTCTAGAAGAAAGTCGTCTCAGAAAAAAATCTTCTTCCCTTCATAAAGTTATTTATTGTATAGCTACTATGTATGTATGGGTTACTGAACTGAGTATCATGAGGAATACAAAGCTTTTTAAGTTGGGATTCCCACGCTTAGGAAACAAGCTATTGAGGGGCTAGGAGATTCACCCAGAATAATGATCACACAAGGTGGTATGTGGTGATGAGTGATAAACCAAGGGCTGTGGGAGTCGGGAAGACTTTAGTTCAAACCCAGCCTCAGCAGCATACCTTGCTAACTATGTTAGCCTGGACCAACCACAAAGCTCTCTGAGTCGTCATTCTCATCACCGATAAAATGACAGGGTTGAACTCAATTGCCTTAAGGTCCCACCCAGCAGGAAATCTATGATCCCATAAGTACAGAGGAGGGAGAGATCACTCCTGGCTGGTGTGATAAGTGAAGTCCTCAGGAAGGAGGTAGTATAGCAGATTCCCCACGTGTATGAGAGATGCCATCATCCCAGTTCTTCCACTGTGCCCAGAACATGGTGACCCAAGAAGTGAGTGGCATACAGCTGGAGACTGTCATAGAGTCATAGTCTTTCTAAGCTGAAAGGGAACTTGAAGTCCATCTTGTCCAACCCATTCATTTTACAGATGAGAAACTGAGACCCAAGGAGGTTACCCAAGGATGCATAACAGTAAACAGCAGATCCAGGATTTGAACCCAGGTTTTCTGATTTCTAAATCCAACGTGCTTTCTACCATGCTAAAATACCTCTATCCAATACTTATTTTATGTCCCTTACAACATCTAACTCAATATTAAGGATGTAGTAGCCTTCAACACCTTCATCAACGAATGGGGGAATGAATCAAAGGAGACAGAATTCTGCCGGGAAAAGAACACTGGAGTATGGAGTAAGATTTTCTGGTTTCCAAGTCTACCACATCATAACACCTCCCCCTCAGATCGCTCCAGAACACCCAATATATGAATGTAATCCATTGAGCCTAAAATTCACGTCAACTGGAGGATATGACTTTCCTTCAGGGAGAATCTGACAGTACAACCCTTGTTCTTACCTATTGCCCAGGGAAAAATGAGATTCTTAATTACCTCAATTATGGAAGGCATTGGGGTGCAATGGAAGGAATGAGGAATTTAGAATCAAGGGACATGAGTTCAAATCTCAGGACTGCCATTTGCTACCTACATGACCTTGAGCAAGTCACTTGACTACTCTTGGGCCTCAGTTTCTTCATCTGTAAAACAAGGGGGTTGGATTAGATGACCTCTGAGGTCCCCTCCAATTTTAGGTTCATGAACCTAGGTCTATCCTAGTATGTGTAGAGAGATCCTCTGAAAGCCATTTCTCTTTCTTTGAAATGAATGACATTTACTGATTTACCTCCATTTAAATTTTTTTTGGAGGGACAAAGGCAGGGCAATTGGGGTTAAGTGACTTACCCAAGGTCACAAAGCTAGTATATGTGTCAAGTGTCTGAGGCCGGATTTGAACTCAGGTCCTCCTGACTCTGGGGCCAGTGCTTTGCTCACCGTGCCACAAAACTGCCCCCATTTAATTTTTTTTGTTGTTGATATCTTTTGTTTTTATCTCACTTATCATTTCCAGATATAGCACAATACCATACCTGTTATTAAACCCTTCCTTGTAACAAAGAAAAGTAAATCAGGATTTTAAAGTGATATATAAATATAAACTATTATGATGATTGTTATTCATTCAATAAATATTTACTATCTGTCCTAAAAAAAAAAAACAAAGCAGAACCAATTGATACAGTAAACACATGTGACAATGTCTACAACACTCTGAGCCTGTAGTCCCCCACCTCTCTGGAGGAAGGTAAGATTTTTTTCATTCTATTTTGTTTCATACACAGTGTGAGTCTAGGTTCCCTACTCGCAGGACAGCCGATGACATTTCCCAAAGTGGGTCATACAGATGAAGTTAGTCAGAGCCAAGGATCCACGAAAGTCCCCCAAGTTCTTAGAAGGACAAGCATTCCTGACAATGATGTTGCCACTGGTCACCACGGCTCACTAATCCCTATCACTCATTCCTCTGCAGATTTTGACCATGTCCGGCCCCCCTGAAGGAGGGACTCGAGTCACCATCCACGGTGTGAACCTGGGTCTAGACTTCTCAGAGATCGCCCAGCATGTGCAGGTGGCCGGGGTGCCGTGCACTCCCCTCCCTGGGGAGTACATCATCGCCGAGCAGTGAGTTTGCGTTGTCCTGATCTTAGCTTCTCTTAGTGGGAGAGGGGACCCCTTTCAAGAATAGCAATTGAGTGTGCTTTCTCCTTCCCCCAGGGGCCTTCCCTGAGACCAGACTCACCCTCTTATCATCAGCCTAAGGAAAGGAATGCAGTCCTACTGGACCCCCCAGCCCAACTCACGCACCCTACTCCCAGTTCTCAGATGGTCCTCACCTTTGTGTCCCTCCACATAAATTTCCAAAGTTGGAAGAGACCTCCGAGGTTTTCTAGTTTAACCCACACCGTGAAGTTGCTCTGTCTACTGAGACTCCCCACCTCCAAACCCACCTCCTAACCCCACTGTACTTATAAAATGGCTTTGAGAGGTTTATTCCCTGACCACCTCCCCAGCTCCCAGCTTCTCCAAAGGCCAAGATCCTTGGCTTTGCTGTGACATCTCATTCAGAACCCTCCCTACAGCACAGCGGAGACACTTTTCCCACAAACATCAGCTCCTCAACCTCCTTGCCATCCCACCCCCCCCCCACCCTCAGCTTCCTCCCTCCCAACCCCCATTGGAATGCATCCCACATGGTGGGCTGCAGGCGACAATTTGTTTGGCACATGGGGCTATGACAGCAGCTTAATCCGAGCAGGGCCTCCGCTGGAGCAAATTCATTTATTTCACTAAGGGAAATGTCAGCTGGAAATTAGAAAATAGGCATGTAGCGGCGGACAGGCGGACGGGGCTCCAGGAGTGACATATGTTCCAATTTGGGGTGTTCATTTGGTTGCGGCCAAGGTGGCAGGCGGCAGGCTGGGGACTGCAGGAAGAAAAGGAGGAGACCTTCCCACCATGGGTTTTTGGGGGTGGGATGGGCAGTGAAGACATACTGAATGATTCTTTTGATAAAGTCACCCCAGTCCTCCTGAGAACGTAGCTTCAGAAAGAAAAATTGGTGGTCTTGAGGAAAGGCTAGTCCAAGGGAGCCAGGCAATGGGGTATAGTCAGGTCATTCCTTTGTCTACTTCTTCCTGTCCCCCTACCTCTTCTCCCCACCTCACAGTTGGCCTGTATTGATGAGGCATAGTCCCTGGCCACCAGGTTCCAAGATTTCCTAATCCAACTTCCTGGAGTCAGAAATTCTAAGGATGCTAGGAACTATCCAAGCCCACCTTGATGTTCAAGGTCACAACTAGCCATTGCTTCTTGAGGAAGAGGGAGGTGGGAAAGACTCATTTTGGAGAGAGAACCCTCCAAGATACTTGTGGGGGAAAGTGTGACCAGCTCGGGAGAGAAAAGTAGTCAACCTGGGGTGAGGACATCAAAGGACCTGTGGGCTAATTAACCCTGACCTTAAACTCTTCTCAAGGAAGGAGACAGAGCAGGGAGAGAGAGACAAATCAAGGAAGAAAGATGGGGAGGGAAAATTTTAAAGGAAAGAGAAAAGAGAAAATAGGTGGGGAGCATCTGAGAGCTGCATTTATTCCAGCGTAGACGACTGGAGAGAAAGGAAAAGGGCCAGGAGCCACCACCAGTCTACAGGGACTGTAGTGAGGGTGAGAAGGGCCCCTTTTTAGAAATGGTGCCTTGCTGAGGAGTGTGAATCGAGGGAAAGAGAGCGGACTTTGGTGGGAGGCAGAGGCCCTAGGTTCAAGTACTACCTCTGATGCTTAGTACCTAGGTGGCCTTGGACAAGTCACTCCACCTCCCCTGGGTCCCAGTTTCCTCTATAAAATGAGGGATTCGTCTAAATGGACTCTGAGTCCTTTCCAGCTCTCCATGTATAATGCTGTGGTCTGGGCAGGATTCTCAGACGAGCTCACCTGAAATTTCCCTTGAGTTCCAAGCACTTACCTCTAGACTCCCCAGTCCCTTTGCCAAAAAAGAGAGGAACAGGTGTGGAGAAGCTTCCGAGGTCCCCCCAACAAGAAGTGCAGGAATGTGCTGCTTTTAGCCGAGAGCTCTTGACTCGTTAAGTTCCACCTTCTTAACATAGCTATCACCAAAGCAGCTCCAGCTTCCCAGCAAGAGGGGAAGGAACTTCATTCAGCTCCGACAGAGGAGCCGAACATGAGGAGATAAAAGCAAAGTGTAGAAATGCGGGGTCAGAGTGGGGGTCTCTCCCAGCAGCACCTTGCTGTCAATTACCCTCAAAAACCGCCACAGTCTCCTTCCTCGTGGAAGGGGCCGGCAGGAGGGATGGAGTGAGCCTTGGGGCCTGGCTGGATGCAAACATCGCTTTCCAGTGGCGCCGGGCTCATTAGAGCTCTCGAGGTTTCAAAGTTTGTTAACATCATTAAAGCCTTCATCCCGGGCAGCAAACAGCAGGCGTGATCGTTACAGATGTCTTCGTGAGATGAATTTGGCTAGAAGGGCCTAGCACCGGGGCCCAGGAAGTGGTAGGATTGGTGGGCCGGGTAATGACTCACCATATGCTCACGCCGTGCCATCTATCACTCAGCAATTAGGTTAATGTTGGTTAAAGGGCCCCGCTTAGGCCTATAATATGTACCCCACAGATCTGGAGTGGGGGAACTGGTAACCAGGAACTTTGGGGAAGTGGACCTCAGCGTTTGGCTTGGTACCTCCCTTTCTGGGGAGGAAGGGGGAAGGTCGCAACCACATCGGGGTGTCAGATTTGGGCTCACAGCCCTTCTGGCCTCACCACTTATCCCCTTTGACCTTCACCCCTATGTACTAGGAAAGTACCACCTACAACCATATACCCCACACACCAGGAGAGTAAGGAGGCCTAGCTTAGGCAGACACTCACACAATGAGTCAGTAAGATAATGAAATCTCTACCAGATGGGACCTGGAATTCCCACCATCAGAAATCAATTCTTTGATGGATTGTCTCCCGAATAACCCTGTTAAAATGTAGAAGTTGCCTAGAAAGAAAGACAGCATAAAATAATAGAACTGAGACGGCCTTGGAGGTGATTTAGTCATAGAATTGAGAGTTGAAAGGGATCTTAGAGCCCGTCTAGGACAACCTCATTTTACAGGTGAAGAAACAGTCTTGGAGAAGGTGAGTGACTGGCCCACGGTCATTCCCCTGGTAAGTAGCAGAACCAAGATTCAAACCCAGAGCTAATGACTCAATACGATTCTCTTTCCATCTAGTGTAGGAGAGGGATAGTAACTGGACCTATGGTTTTATTTTTATAGGGAGCTCCCAGAAAATCCCCACAACCAATGCAGCTTAATGCCTCTGCAATTTATGGTTTCAGGAAGTTGCCTAGAGCACCAGAAGGTTATGACTTGCCCAAGATCACACAGACAGCATGTATCAGAGCAGATATTTCTGATTTAAAGACTAGCTCTCTATCCACTAGGCCATGTTGTCTCCCTGATCTAACCAGCCCTACCACCCCTGGTAATTTTACAGATTAACACAAAGAAAATCACTGTAATAGCCATCATTAGTCATTAATGCTCTGGGGATCTGGGAAGTTTGGGGGACAGTGAGAATTGGGGACTTCAGATGCTAAAAGCAAGAGGAGGCACAAAGAAGAAGACAAAATTTCCTAAGGGTTCTGAGCTTTGGCCCTATAGGGAACTGGACAATTGTAGAAAGAAATACTGTACAGTGAAGAAATGGTGCTCGTGGGTTGGAGTCTTAGAATCACAAAAATACAGGATTAGGAGGGGTCTTTGAGGTCACCTTGTCCAACCCAAACATCAACAAGAATATTCTTTATAGCAGATCCTATAAGACTGGTGTTGAGGGGGAAGCCGGCCAGTCCGAGGCTACCACCCCACCTTTGGAAGGCTCTCACATTTTCCTTTACACTGAGCCAATATCTGCCTCTCTGCTCCTCCAGGTTGCTCCTAGAATTGCCTTCTGAGGACAAGTAGAAGGAGGAAAAAAAAAATCTAATCACTCTTCCGCATGACAGCCTTTCAAATACTTGAAGACAGCTATCATGTCTCCCCTAAGGCTTCTCCTCTCTAGGCTAAATATCCCCATTTCCTTCAACCAATCCTCATATGTCATGATCTCAAGGCCCTTCGCTGTCCAGGCTTCCTTCCTCAGAATTTGACTGTAAAATATATCCGACCTGCAAAATCTTACCTTATTTCTGACCCCATTTCTTGGGCATCATTTCCCAACCACCACCACTGGGTGTGTGTTAGTCAGGTCTTCTTTGACCTCCATTAAGGAATGGGGGGAGGGGTAGCTGTTGGTTATCAGAATCCTTAGGGATCTGGCCAAGGGCCACCCCTGGTACGACTTGACATCAAAGAAGTCTACAGAGCTTTGGAGTTAGAGGAGACCTTTAGGCTCATCTAGCCCGTGGCTGTCTTAGAGATAATAAAACAGGCCCCCAAAAGGAATGTGACTCATCCAAGGTTTCATTACTACTATGTAGAAGAGCTTAGATTCAAACCCAGATCCTCTGCTTGTACTCACTGGGCACCTAAGTGGTGCGGTGGATAAAGTGCTGGGTCTGGAGTCAGGGAGACTTCATTTTCCTGAGTTCAAATCTGGCCTCAGACACTTCCTAGCTGTGTGACCCTGGGCAAGTCACTTACCCTGTTGCCTCAGTTTCCTTATCTGTAAAATGAATATTATTACTAATTATTTGATCAAATATTATATGGGTACAGTGGATATAGTACTGGGCCTGAAGTCAGGAATACTTCTCTTCCTGAGTTCAAATCTGGCCTCAGACACTCCCTAACTGTGTGACCCTGGGCAAGTCACTTAACCCTGTTGGCCTCAGTTTCCTCATCTGTAAAATGAGCTGGAGGAGGAAATGGCAAACCCCTCCAGTGTCTTGGCCAAGAAAACAGACTGAAACAACTGAACAACAAGTTTTTCTTTTTCCACTGTATACCAACTACCTTAACATTGTTCCTATGCCAAAGTCCTCTTTCTGCTTGCCTTCTGCGCCCAGTACTTCTGATCCATCGCCAGCCTAGGAAGCAGATGTACACCTTTCTGGCCTTGCTCCCTTTGGTCTACAAATGATTTTCTAAATGATTTGCCCATAAGACATATCTAGGTTACAAAATCTTGCTTTGTCATGTCCCCAACACAAACTTTCTCTAATTCCACACCCCCCCACCCCACCCCCCACACAAACACCAACCTCTTCTCTGGCCCCTTAGAAGATAGCTCGGGTTATAGCAAACTCACTCAAGGACTTCCTGCCCTCATGGACATAGACTCCCAGGAAAGTAAGTCAAAAGAGAAATAATAAAGTTATTTTTGTCTCTCTATCTGATTAGACTGTGTAGTGTCATGGAGTGGGGCTAGGCACTGGTTTAAGGGCATATTCAAATCCTGGCTTCTCTGCTTGCTAGCTAGCCATGTGACTGTGGGCAAGTTACTTCACCTCTCCCAGGCTCAGTATTTTCACTCTAAAATTGGCTTAATACTAGTTTATAGGCTTTTATTGTGAATAAATAATCTCACAAATTATAAAATGCCATGTAAATGTGAATTGTATTTTTTTCTGGCTATCAAAAAGGACTAGAAGCTATTACTTCCTGTTCTCTTCCCCACAGCCTTGATCCCTCCCAGCCCCAGCAACAAATCGCAATTCCTTTCCCCCATGTCCTCTTTTCCTTCCCCTTCCTACTCCATTGCATTCCCATCTCCACCCTAAGGGTTGTCTGCCATGTGAACCTGTCAGTCAGACAGGGTGTACTCTCTCAGTGCCAGACAAAGTCTGACAAAGTATTATCTATTGATAAGTAATACAGAATAATAGAAAGGACATTAGGTTTGCCTTCTGCCACATGTTACCTATGTGCCCTTAGGCTGGTTGCTCAACTTTTCCAGGCCTCAGTTTCATTATCTGTAGAATGACTAAGAGAAATACATGGGGGGAGGAGCTGGAGGGAGAGAAAGAATTTGTATTTCAATTTTTTTTAAATAAATATTAAAATAAAATATATGAAAAATACCCCAAAAATGACCAAGATAGATTATTTTCAAAAGTTCCTTCCAACTCTAAATCTATGATAATTTTTTTTCAGAAGCCATTTAGACATCATCCATTTATTATACAATTACCTCATGATGGACACGCTACAATGGATTGGATTAGTTTGTTTTCTTTAGTTATATTTTAAACTAAGTCCTCCTTGACAGTTTTTTTAAAAGAGGCACACTGGTCTCTTGATTAACAATAATAGAAAACATTGATACAGCACCTCAAGGTTTACAAAGCACTTCACATATGTTAGCTCATTTCATCCACACCCAATCTTTTAAGGTAGGTGTTACTATTATCCCCACTTTACAGATGAGGAAACTGAGACTGAGTGGTTAAGTGACTTGCCCAGGGTCATGCGGCTAGTAAGTGTTTAAGACAGGATTGGAACTCAGGACTTCTTAAGATTCTAAGTCCTATACTCTACCATTGGGCCTCCCAGCCGTCTCTGATTAGATTTGGGAGATAGCCTAGTCTCTCAAACAAACCTTTTGCACACTATCTCTTAAGGCAGGTTACTATTGGCTAGTCTCATCTCTTCTACATTCAATTTAGTTCAACTCCATTAAACATTTAGAAGATAGCTACTGTGTACAAGGCACTGCTCCAGGTATTTAGAGGACAAAGATGAAGCAACAAAATCGTTCTTATTTTCCAAGGAATTTATAGTCCAATATGAGCCAGACTTGTACAGAAATAAAGATGATACAAGATGGGATGTGATAAGTGCAAAGGAGGTGTCCAAAGTGTTTGCTATGAAGAGAAGAAAAGTGAACTTTCATCTGGGAAGATCAGGGAGGGTTTCGTGGCAGAAGTAGATGAGAGCCTGACCTTAGAAGAAGAGGATTTTACAGGCAGAGAAGACAGAAGAGGATGGACCAGGGCTGAGGGATGGTCTCGGTGGACAGGATGAAACTGAGGAATAAGACACCCAGTTTGTCTGGAACCCAGAGTGACTGAAGAGCAGAAAATGAAATGAGTCTGGAAAGCTAAAGCACAGCCAGATTACAGGAGGAGGCCTTGGATGCCAGTTTGTATTTGATCGTAGGAACGAGAGAGATACGGAAGGCCTTTCAGCAGGGGTTTCGCATGCTCAGCTTTGTGCCTTAGGAGGATGATTTTTGGCAAACAGCATAAGAACAGATTGGAGAGGGGAAAGGCTGGAAACAGAGACCAGTAAAGAGACTGTAGTCATCCCGACCAGAGATGATTCAAACCTGACCTAGAATAAAGGCCGTGTAAGTGGGAAGGAGGCGAGCAGATGGAAGAGATTTTGTTGTCTTTCATTCTCATTGGGTTCCAGTTCAAAGAGTGTCTTTCTCCATATTTAGCAGTACACCCTATTTGGGGCTTGTAGCCAAATGTTTATACACCCACATGTGTTATGATATATACATATATGTGTGTGCATATACCTATGTGCAGATATATGTGTTACAGATAGGCACATTCTCTACATGTGTGCATGCTAGTATGTAAATATGCATGCATGTACACATGTTGTGATATCCATGTGCCTGTGTGTCCATGCTATAAATATATATATGTGCACATGGATGCATATATACACTATATTATACTATACATATATAGTGTGCATATAAATTGTATATAGGACAGATATAGTATATGTGTGTATACATATATATACACATATATGTTTGTG
Organism: Trichosurus vulpecula; assembly: GCF_011100635.1. Classification (NCBI taxonomy): domain Eukaryota; kingdom Metazoa; phylum Chordata; class Mammalia; order Diprotodontia; family Phalangeridae; genus Trichosurus; species Trichosurus vulpecula. The sequence goes on along the minus strand of NC_050576.1, from coordinate 109,988,392 downwards.
TGCATGTGTGTATGTATGCATATATGTGTGTGTGTGTATATACACATAATGACATAAAGGAAAGAGAATGGGCATTTATATAGTTCCTACGATGTGTGGGGCATTGTGCTAAGTGCTTTATAAATATTATCTCATCTGATCTTCACAACAACCCTACACAGTCTATCCTGTTATTATCTTTATTTTACAATTGAGGAAACTGAGACAGACAGAGATTAAGTGACTTGCCCAGGGTCACACAGCTAGTGAGTATCTGAAGCTAGATTTAAACACAGCTCTTCCTGACCCCAGGACTAGTTCTCTATCCAATGTGTCACCTAGCTGCCTTTCTGATATAGAGATGGATAGATAGAGAGAGAGAAAGACAGACAGATAGACAGATAGACCTTCAACAGATCCATGATGTCGTCAGAATAAGCATTCCCTCTGCCAGTGATGTGGGACACAGCCCATCCTTTTAATCCTATGAGATTCTTCCCCATGGTTTTCTGCGTATCTGTCATAATCTACCCAATGTGCTAGAAGTCTTTCTCTTGTTCTTTTAATATTTCATGGATACCAGTATAACACTCAGGCTACCTAGGGGTTATATACCCAACTTGTTTTTATCCTTAGGTCCCATAAAGCCATTTTCATTCTCGTTTCCTTCCTTCCTTTCTTCCTCCCTTTCTTCCTTCTTTCTTTCTTTCTTTCCTTCCTTCCTTCCTTCCTTCCTTCCTTCCTTCCTTCCTTCCTTCCTTCCTTCCTTCCTTCCTTCCTTTCTTCCTTCCTTTCTTCCTTCTTTCTTTTCTTCCATCTTTCCTTCCTTCCTTCCTTCCTTCCTTCCTTCCTTCCTTCCTTCCTTCCTTCCTTCCTTCCATATTGCCCTCTCTATGTGTCAGGCACTCTGCTAGGTGTTGAGAATACAGATATAAAATAATCTCTATTCTCAAAAAGTTTACATTCTTTTGAGGGATGCGACACATTACATATATGAACATATAAAGAACATGTGCATATATGTGCATATTTACACATATCTAAGAAATATAGACTCTAATCCCAGGGATATAGGGAGTAGGGAAAGATAAAACTTTCCAAGAATTGAGGAAGTGGAATGAAGAGGGTTTTAGGAAGCAGGAAGGAGAGCTTGGTCCTTCTTGATTCTTGCCATCATTCCTTCACTCCTGGTTGCACCTAATCCATCTCACATGCACTCCAAGGCTGTTTCCTCATTTGTAAATAAGATAATAATACACACATGGCTCTCTCACAGAATTTTTGGAAGGATCTACAACAATAATAATAATAATAATAATTCAAAACATCTCCCTTATAGTACAATATTATCATTCCCATTTAACAGAGGAGAAAGCTAAGAGGCTGAGACAAAATTTGACTTGTACAAAGTCGCACAAATAGGACACCTCAGTGCCAGAAATCAAACTCAGGATTTCTTACTCCTAACATGGTCTTCTTCCCACTACAAGTAGGTCCTGTTTGGTGCAAATACCAAATCTAGTGAAATGGCTGCATTATTTGAATTTGTACTATTCAAAGCATAATTACATGAAAAATACGGTAATTGCTTCTAGCTTAGTGAAAATATGCTATAATTCAAATAATTTAACCACTTATTTGCACTAATCACGACCTGGCTCTACATGCCCCTGGATAGGCTGGGAAACTACTTTGCAAATATTGAAGTCCTATATACAGTAACTGAGGTCATATTAGTAATTATTAGTTAATATTCTATACAGAATGAGAGAATTTCCAGGGCATTGTGGTACAGTGGAAAACGTATTGGCTCTTGAGTCAGGTGACCTGAGTTCAAATTACACCTCTGATCACTACTATTTGTGTGATATTGGCACAGCTTCTGGAAGTCGCCTTCCTGGGGCTCCGTTTCCTTGTCTGTAAAAGAATCGGGTGTAAAACCGACTGGCTTCTGAGGCCATATCTAGCCCTGGACCTGTGATCTGTGCTGCATCCTGTGATACCCTGGGTGGGAGCAGGCTCGGAGATCGGGAAGGAGAGAAGAGAGTTGTTACGCCAAGCCTGAAAATAACAACTGATAGTACTTTCAATTAAGCCTTTCGAGTGCTCCGCTAATGAGGTTTAAGGAGATAGTTACATGTAAAATGCTAATTGATCATCACCATCACCGTGATATTGACTTCAGATCCCTAATTAATTTATGTATATGTATAGAAAGGGGGAGCATCTCCTCTGGTGTGCCCTGATATCTTATTGCATCTAATATGCAGAGCATAATAAGACCATTATTACATGTTATGTTAATATCCACCAGCAGGCAATGCCCTTATTTACGATTAACTGTTCTGAGAGAGATGGAAATCAGTGACAAGCCAAGGCTGTGTGAGCATGCGGTGTGTTTGTTTAATGTAAGCTTTATTACATCCAAATGGAATCCGTGTTTAGTTACCTTCTTTCCTAGAGAAGCTGTTGAGATAAGGATCGCTCGGTTAAACAGGGATCTTCCCCACAGAGCGATGATAACACTATGGATTAGTGTTCAAGAGAGTTTGCTTTCCTCCCTCCCCACTATGCACTGGGTGGCTCTGGATTGGTTCTCCATCTTCTCTCCTAGCCCCCTGCTCCCAATCTGGGGTGGTGGTGGGAGGAGGGGCTCCCCTCTGTTCTGGGGTACCCCTTCCAGCTGGGAATAGTTGAACCCTCCATCCCCACACACACATGCGGACCTCCCCTCCTTCTCCTGCCCTCCCCCAGTCACCCGCCTTTTCCAGACTGTGCCTGTGGTGACAGCATCAGTGTCTAAATGGCCTCGTTGTAACTATCTCAGACGCCTTGGAAGTAGTCACTGGGGTATTGATCTGGGCTGGATGAGAGAGAATTCTCCCTGTGAGTTCCTCTCACCTCTCTTCCCTCCAGCTCTCTCCATTAGTATCAGATCAGGCGTGCCTTCCAAACCCAAGACTACATCAAGTACCTCTTCCGCCAGGTCTCTCTGCCCCTGATTAAGTGGGAGTCCAATGTCAACTGATCTCTTAATGAACTCATTCCTTCCCTGGGGTCTTGGGACTCTGCTCATCCCGCTTTGCTAGGAGCGCCCTACTCTGGATCTTACCATCTCAGCAAATTGTCAGTTATATCTATCCTTCTTTTTAAACTCACTGCCAGAAAGAAACCAGGATTGAGTCAGCTTGGCAAATAACCTCTCAACTACTTGTCTGGAGAAAGCAAAGATGTGTTATAAGCAAGGGAAAAAAATGCTGACCAAATTTTTCTCCCTGGGCCTCCTTAGATGGCTGCAGGCTAGTAACCACTTGGATGGGCTGGCACATGTTGGGTCTTTATTTTCAAGACTATGTTAATTCATTCTCTAGAGTCAGAGGGAGTAGAGTGGAAACACTTCCCCAGGCCTCTCTAACCAGGAGGTTTCTGTGTGTCCTCAGGATCGTCTGTGAAATGGGTCGTGCACTCCCAGGAATCAGCTCTGGTCCTGTACGCCTGTGCATTGGCGAGTGTAAGCCAGAATTCATGACCAAGTCCCACCAACAGTATACCTTTGTGGTGAGTATAGGATTCTGGACCAGGCTAAGGGGGAGAGCAAGTGAGAATAACTTGCTTCAGAACTCTCCTAGACCCAAAACTCCCAGGTTATTTTCACAACAGATCCTCCTACAGAAAATCTTTCGGGCAAAGCAACCTCTGAATCTTTGCTTTTTCCAGAATGGGATGGGGCATATGACCCACATTTAGCTGTGCTGTGACAACTTCAAAAGCCCTGAGGGTATCTGGCCAAATTTCTAAGCAGCACAGAATTGAGTTTTTCCTAGAAGGTGATTTGGAGAGGAGAGGGGCACGATTAGGCTGATGGGTCATGTTGGCCCTGCCAGTGTGACATCCTCATCTAATTTCATCCTAACGAGGACACATCGCCTGGGGGATCTAATTAAATAGTATTATATTTATCTGGCTGCTTCTTTCTGCCAAGGATGGTGTATGTAGGAATTTGGAAGAGTTATTGAAAGCCTGAAGGGAGTGTGTCTGTGTGGGAGTGTATGTGTGGTAAAGTGCCTATGTGTGTTCTCACTTATTCAGAGACACACCTGGAAACACCTTTGCAGGCACAAAGCCAGGCAACAGGTATGGCCTCCTGAAGGCTATCCCTAAGGCTGGGGCTATATTAGTACTCGATCAATAACTTGCTTCTAGGGCCCTGAACAGTCCATAGTTTGACACTCGCCTGTACCCCTACAGCAAGCTGTTCATTAAAAAGTAAATGGGGTCATTCAAACTCAGCTTTTCCAACAGTTTTGAAAAAACTACCAAATCCCTCCTCTTTGGAGGTCTTTAAGCAAGGGTTGGATATCACTCATTAGGTATGTTATAGTGGGGATATTTCTCATGTATGGGGTGAACTAGATGGCCACAGAGATCTCTGCCAACTCCAAAATTCTAAGTGACTCTGATTCTGTTAGGACTCTATATCTGAAACTTTTCCAAGTGATGGATAATGCATATTTCTTTCTTGTCTGTAAATAAGATGTACCTTTGACTTTCCTCATACTTATATATACAGTCCCCAAAAGGAAAAAAAATTAGGAAAAGCACAAAACCACAAATTTTCCTTCATCCTGATACATTTCATCCATCTTCTAAGTTTCTTAATTTCCTCCTGACCTCATTCCCTCCACCATTTCCTTTTCATATTTTTTAAAATAAATGTTTTTACTGATACTCTTTTTGGTTATATTGCTGACACTTCCCAGTTACCCCTCCCATCCCTTACTAAAACTGCTCCTTGTGACAAAGAAATGCAATTAAAGAATTTGTTAAAGAAAACAAATCAATACATTGGCCTCATCTATCAACATAGACCTCCTTTAGCACCTATGTTCTACAACCCTTCTGCCAAGAAGAGGGAGGCATGTATCACCAGCAGTTTACAGAAGTCATCACTGGTCACATAGACCACAATGATGTAAAGGAAAGTGACGTAGGTTCACATCATCGTGGTCATTATATAGATTATTCCCTTGGTTCTGCTTTCTTTGCTCTGCATCAGTTCATACAGCTCTTCCCAAGTTTCCCTGAATTCTTCCTAGTGGGCTGCGCGGTGATATTTTACTGTATCTGTATACTTTTTTCAATCATTCTCCAGCCAGTGGGCACCCTCTTTGTTTCCTGTTCTTGCTACTACAGAAAGCCCCCACCTTTTTCTCCTACTACTCATCTTTCCCGATGCTGACACTCCTCTCTCCACCAATGAATATTTTTTATCTTTCCTTGCCCAGTTCCAATGAAGCAATCTCATGAGAAGCAAACACAGAGGATAACAACTCTCAGAGAGCCAGAAGGAAACTGAAACTCAGTATATTAGGATTGGAAGGGACCTTAGAAGTCATTTAGCCCAATGGTGTCAAACTCAAACAGAAACAGCTACTAAATTCCACATAAAGACACACATGGGCCTCATATTGACTTGGAAAACCACATATTAACATTATCTGTGTTATATTATATTTTTATTTATGCTGTTAAATATTTCCCAATTGTATTTTAATCTAGTTCAGGCCACACCGGTGAGTGTCGGGCCCTGTGTTTGATAAGTCTGATCTAGCTAACCAAATTCCTTCATTTTACAGAACCAAAGAGGAAGTAACTTGTCCGAGTCTGATGCCTCATTTACAAGTGGGAATATTAAGGCCTAGAGAGAAGGGGTGACTTGTCTAAGGTCACACAGCCAGTTAGTGGCAGTACAAGGACTACAACCCAAATCTCAGATGGGATACTTCACTTGGAATCAGGGAGACCTCAGTTCAAACCCTGCCTCCAACACTTGCTAGCTGTGTGACCCTGGGCAAGTCATATAACCTCTCTCAGCCCCAGTCTTCTCATCTGTAAAGTGGGACAATAATAGCACCTAGCTCCCAGGATTGTTGTGAGGATCAAATGAGATGATGTGTGTAAAGCACTTCACAGATTTCCAAGAACTATATAAACACTAGTTAGTATTTCCTGTCCCACGCTGTGTCTCTAGGCAGAAATAATTCATTGTTTTCCCTTAAGTTAGGTCCCCTGGCTGTTTCTCTTCCTACCCAGGCTGTCCAGCTTGTTTTCTTGGGCTGGCTAGATCCCCGCCACCTCTCCACAGCCCATCCCAGGGCTATTCCTAGTGTTCTGGAGAGACGTTTAGGGCAGGTGCAGCCATAGCGAGGGGCTTCCGCCTTATGGCAGCTCAGTACAGGACAAGGACTCTTTATTCAGCCACATTGATTTTATGACGGAGGAAATTGGCACCAGCTCCTGATAGGGAAGCATTTTCAAATTGTCCTCAATTTGTAAACTAATTGCTAGATCAGTCAGTGTCGCACCTGCCTTCCCATCAGCTTTATGAGCACCAAGCTCCCCAGGGAGGCGATTAATTCAGAGACATGGCCCGGATACAAACCGAACATGCCCCAAAGCTGCTCTCAGACGTGGGGTCAGATGCAGAGGAAGCTGCGGAAAGGCCCAGAAAAGAGGACATCTCCCTATCCCTAAGTCTCACCAAGACTCCTGCACCCTCTCTAATAAGCAACTATCCCTTTTCTCTGCTTCCCTCCAAAGAACCCAACAGTGATGTCACTTGCCCCAATTAGGGGCCCAGAGTCCGGAGGCACCATGGTGACCATCACCGGCCATTACCTAGGAGCAGGGAGTAGCGTTACAGTGTTCCTGGGAAACCAGACCTGCGAATTCTATGGGTAAGAGAAGCTGATGGCCCTATTGTGATCTGTTAACACACTGTGTGCATGCTGGTGAATCACCATACACATGTATCCCTGTCTTGTTTTGTCTCAATGCTATTTCTTTTTTATTAAGGTGGGGGTTTTTTGGAGGCAATTAGGGTTAAGTGACTTACTTAACACATCTAGCAAGTGTCAAGTGTCCGAGGTCAAATTTGAACTCAGTTCCTCCTGACTCCAGGGCCAGTGCTCTATCCACTGCACCACCTAGCCGCCCCTCTTTTTTGTTTTTTATCAAGTTTTGTTGTTCCTTTCCTTTTTTACATTGTTGGAACTTCTCAATTAAGTGCCCTACCCTCTATCAATATGCCACACCCCCACCTTTTCAACAGCAAAATGCAGTTAAGCAAAATAAAGCAACACAATGGCCATGCCTGATAATATAAGACTCATTCAGTACCCATGGTCCACCACCTCTCTGCCAAAAGGGGAGATGTTTTACCATTAGTCCCCTGAAGTTACCATTGGTCAATAGTATATTATGGGAGACAGCATTTATAATTAGGGAATAGGGATCAAAACAGGCTTGAGTTTCTCAAGGAGAGATTTTCTTGGCTTTTCCCAATGTGCTATTAAGGAAACAAATAGTCAATAAGCATTTATTAAGTGCCTACTGTGTGCTAAGTGGTGGGGGTACAAAGAAAGGCAAAAGACAGTTGTTGCCCTCAAAGTGCTCGCACTCTAATGGGAGAAACAACCAGGAAAAAAATATGTAAAACAAGCTATACGATATAAATTGGACACGATAAACAGGGGGAAGGCACTAGAATTGAGGAACTGAGAAATGGCCATAGGAAAGTATGTCTTATTTCTTTCCCAAGTGTCTGGTGTCTTATGGAAGTGCCCCATATCCTCCCCAAGTGACAAAAGAGGAAAGATTAGAGTCTTGATGTCTTTAATTTTGTTTTTCATTGCACTCTTATGTTGTTGGATAAATTATCCTCTTGGTTTGATTTACATTGCATCAGTTGTTACAGATTTTCCTGAGTTTCTCTGAATTTCTCATCTTTATCATTTCTTACAGCACAATAACAATCTGTCATATTTGTATGCCATCATTTATTCTGTTGTTTCCCAATTGGTGTGAACACAGTTTGTCTCCAGTTTTTTGCTACCTCAAAAAGTACCGAGATAAATGATTGTTGTGTATGTGGGACTTTTCCTTCTGTGTTTGGGATGTGTGAATATTAGTAGTATCCTTGAGTTAAAGGGTCCTTAGAGTTTAGTGACTTTTCTAATAAAGTTCCAAATCATTTTCCAGAACAATAGGACTTTTTCCTCTGTGCTCTTTCTCACTACCCTGATCCAAAGCCCATTCTAATCAGGAACACAATTCATCAACTTGCCTGCCATGGCCATTCATCAATGGGTCTGAGTGCTTTAAAAGTAAATAAATAAAATCTTTCAGAGTGGACCGTGAAACTCCCCACCTGGAAAGAAACTCTGAGTTTATTTAATTGTCACCATTGTTATCACTAGCTATTTATTGAGCAGTTGCTCTGGGATATCATGAATTATGGCAAACACACAGTCCCAACGCACAAATTAGTAGCTCTCATATCCAGCAAACATCTCTGGAAGAAGTCCCCAGCTCGCCTCTCTCTCAGTCAATCAATAAACATCTTTTAAGCACCTACTATGTGCCAGGCATTGTGGCCAAGAGCCTGGCATATTTAATATGCACTATTCCAGGGGAGATCTAAGAGGTTTTTCAAGGGACCCAGAGTTCACTAAAGCTTCCTCCTTATTGGGACAATTCCCACTAAGAGGCACATGCAGAGGATTCACTCATTATTCACCCAACCTCAAATCCTTCATCATAATTAGTCTATTTATAAAAGTTCCCGAGCCCCTCTCACCCCAATTCTCTTCACTGGATAGGCAGCTTTGCCCCTCTGTCTACAGGAACATTGTTCCCCAAAGAGCCTGACTTCAGTGATCTAAATCACCACATGCTGACATAATAGTTCCATGGACTTTTGCTGGACTCTGATTACTGGCCTCCTCCTCCAGGCCTGTAGGAGTGACCTAGCAAGCTCCTTAAATCAGGAGCAAACAATACCTAATCACAGCCCAAGTGAGGCCAGTCAACTATACAGAAAAGCAATTCTCTCAAAGTCCCATGTCCCCTTGACTCTGTACTTTGCTACGTAGTTAGGTGGCATAGCGGCCTTTGGGTCTTTGGGCCAGGAGACCAGAATTCAAATCCTGGAAATGTTCAGATCTTTACCTATAAAATGGGGACAGAATAGTTAGGTTTCTTAGGAAGATCAAATGAGACATCGTGTAAAGCGCTTTGTCAATATTAAAACACTATATAGGGGAAACTAGGTGGCGCGGTGAGTAGAGCACCGACCCTGGAGTCGGGAGAACCGGAGTTCAAATCCGGCCTCAGACACTTGACACACTTACTAGCTGTGTGACCTTGGGCAAGTCACTTTAACCCCAATTGCCCTGCCTTCCCCCCTCCAAAAAAACAACCACTATGTAAATGCTAGCAATTCTCATTATCAAACCATTTCTCAGTACTCTCTACCCATTGCCCAGCCTTCTATCCTTCTGACCAAACCCAACTTGGGGTACTTATAACAACTTCTTGCCAGTTACAAAGAACTTTTCCTTTCCCTTTATAAAGAATAGTTCCAAAATGTGTCCATATACATCATCTTATTTGATTCACACAATAACCCTGAATATAAAATAACTCTGTATGACTGTTAAGACAAGTACTACTGGACCTCTTTGGACTCAAGCTTCCTCATTTGAAAAACAAGAGGGTTGCATGAGACCACTTCAAACATCTCGTCAATCTCTGACAACCTATGAATCTAATATCCACATTTTAGAGATGGAGAAACTGATCCAGAGGGATCAGCAAACGGTGTTGCCGAGCTGGGATTCTGGTCCCAAACCAATGGTCTTTCCCCCAGACCACAATGGCTCGTTCTGTGTCAGAGAGTACCCCAGAAGCGAATGCATTTCCAATGACCTACCTCCTTCCCACTGTTTTTGCCCAACTCCCCACATTACTCTGTTGCCTTCTGTCTCCCTTCTAGGAGATCTATGAATGAGATTGTGTGCGTCTCCCCACCATCGGCCCACGGCCTGGGCCCCGTCCCTGTTTCTGTAAGTGTGGACCGAGCCCATGTGCACAGCAGCCTGCAGTTCGAATACATAGATGACCCCCGGGTGCAACGCATTGAGCCAGAGTGGAGTATTGCGAGGTGAGGGAGAGGGGGAAAGAAAAAGAAAAATCTCAGGAAGACAACTCCGGATGCCTCCAGCCCAAATGAGCCAGGAGCCAGAGTGGCCTGGGGTACAACTGAATCAAGAAAATCTAGAGGCTCACATTTAGGCCTAGGCAGGGCCCAGAAAAGGCTCCCCAACACCTAATACCAGGGTTCCTAGGCTAGCCTGCTGTCTAAGAGTTTTAAAGAAACATTATAGTTAGTTGACAAAAACACTGGCTTTAAAGTAAGAAGACGTGGGTTCCAGTCTCAGTCCCGTGATCTGCCTGACCTAGGATTTACAGTCAAAATCATCTTTTCTGACCCTCTTATTTTAGAGAAGAGGAAACTGAAGCCCAGGGAGCCTTAGTGACTTTTCCCAGAGTCAAACACATTACAAGCAGTAGCACTGAGATTCAAACCCAGGTCCTCTGACCCCAAATCTAGGGTTCTTTCCATTACACCATCCTTCCTTAACTTCACTGAGACTCAGTTTCTTTATCTGAAAATGGAAATAACACCTGCCCTGTCAACCTCCAGGAGCTGTGAGAAGTAGATAAGAATACTATATAAATGTCAAGTATTATAATTATCTCCCTAACTCAGCCTATGCTTCTCCCCAGTGGCCACACACCCCTAACCATCACAGGCTTCAACCTGGATGTCATTCAGGAGCCCAGGATCCGGGTCAAGTTCAATGGCAAGGAATCTGTCAACGTGAGTAGTAGTGGCCTCTTCTGGGTCATGCTAAAGGAGAGCTGGTAGAAAGAACTAGAGATGTTTGGAAGAGGAGAAACCTTGGAGGGGGGTGGGGTGGTACCAATCCATTTCAGCAGTCTGGGGCCCTAGAAAAGCTTTCCCAAAGGACTAAAACAAGCCAGTAATGCATAAAACCATATTCCTTTATTATGGTGTGGTTTAACTCACCTGAGGAGAGGCTTGAGGCCTAAAATAAAACCCTCTGGGGCAGGGGCTTGGACAAATGGAAGTAGGGGAAGGGGGCTTCAGGGCAAAGGAAACCATCTGGGTCTTAAGTGCCTCAGCTGCAATGATCTTCAGGCAAAGCAGGAAAACAGCGGTCCTTTGGAGAGCCTGGCCTTTGCCCATCAAATTTTCCATCTCTTTTCGTAGTTCATGTGTGGAATGCGTGGGTCCTTCATTTGCTCCACAGTGGGGCAGCACGCTTGATCATTTGGGCAGCATCCTGGTTTCGAGGAGCAGGAGGCAGATCTGGGTTCTGTCATATCTGTTTAGTTTTCCATTTCAGATATAATGAATACATGTTGTCGTCTCCATCTCCCCCTCCCCCTCCCCAATGGAATAGAAGATTCTTGAGGACAGGGATTGCTTCATTTTTTTGCCTAGCACTGTACCTGCTGATTGATTGACTAATGAAACTATCACAACCACATAGATGCTAGGGCTTGGCTACTGATTTAAATTGGGAAAGTAAGCACAAGATAGGGAAGTTTCCAGGGGAAAAAAAACACAGAAAGAACGGAGACATCCAGAGCAAAGGCATCCTGCCCCAAGTGAGCCCCCGAAAAATTGCGCTCCAGAACCAGCTTATTAAGGGCTATCAAAAAGGGATATGATAGCTATCTTCAGATCTTTGAAGGTCTGTGATGTAGACAGGTCAGTGGTTTTTCCAATGAGATATTTCACATTGTCTTCCATTTTTTCATTCCTTTGGTTCTGTTTTATAATATCTTGATTTCTCATCAAGTCACTAGCTTCCACTTGCTCCAATCTCATTTTTAAGGTAGTATTTTCTTCAGTGGTCTTTTGGACCTCCTTTTCCATTTGGCTAATTCTGCCTTTCAAGGCATTCTTCTCCTCATTGGCTTTTTGGAGCTCTTTTGCCATTTGAGTTAATCTATTTTTTAAAGTGTTGTTTTCTTCAATATTTTTTTCAGTATTTTTTTGGGTCTCCTTTAGCAAGTCATTGACTTGTTTTGCATGGTTTTCTTGCATCATTCTCATTTTTCGTCCCAATTTTTCCTCTACTTCTCTAACTTGCTTTTCCAACTCCTTTTTGAGCTCTTCCATGGCCTGAGACTAGTTCATGTTTTTCTTGGAGGCTTTTGGTGTAGGCTCTTGCACTTTGTTGACTTCTTCAAGCTGTATGTTTTGGTCTTCTTTGTCACCAAAGAAAGATTCCAAAGTCTGAGACTGAATCTGGGTGCGTTTTCGCTGCCTGGCCATGTTCCCAGCCAACTTACTTGACCCTTGAGTTTTTCATAGGCGTATGACTGCTTGTAGAGCAAAGAGTACTTTGTTCCAAGCTTGAGGGGATGTGCTGTTGATTTCAGAGCTATTTCTGTATAGCCAGCTCTGCCACCCCAGCACTCCTCCTTCCTCAAGAACCACCAACCCGGACCTGACACAAATCTTCAGCAGGCTCTTCACTCCTGCTCTGATCCGCCACTTAATTTCTCCCACCACATGGGCCTGGGGCCAGAAGTAACTGCAGCTGCACTTCTGTAGCTGCACCTCCCCCACTGCCCCTGGGGCAGTGGCCAACCTCGAACTCTGTCCCCCACAGCTTTTCCCACTAACCTTCTCTGTTGTCTTTGGTGTTTGTGGGTTGAAAAGTCTGGTAACTGCCACAGCTCACTGATTCAGGGTGCTGGGGCCTGTTCTGCCCAGCTCCTGGTCTGGCTGGTCCTGCTGCCTCCCACACTGAGCTCTGCTCCCCTCCACTCCATGCACAATAGATCTCATCCAGCGACCATCCAGGCTGTTCTGGGCTGGATCCCTGCTTCCCTCTGCTATTTTGTGGGTTCTGCAGTTCTGGAATTTGTTCAGAGCCATTTTTTATAGGTTTTTGGAGGGACGTGGTGGGGAGCTCACACAAGTCCCTGCTTTCCAGCTGCCATCTTGGCTCCACCCCCGGAAGTCCTTTTATACACACACACACACACACACACACACACACATATATATATATATATATATATATACATACATATATATATAGGTATATGCATATAGATCTATATATAGATGTACATCTCTTTTAAATTACTTCTCAATATATAGGCTTCAAAGAATTTTTCTTAAAGATAACTCTTCCCTCCAAAAGTTGGTTTAGAAATATTCCTGTCTGGAGACAGGGGAATTGCCTAGTTGACCCTCTGGAAGAGGAAACAATTTCAGTCCCTTTTCCTTCGAGCTGGCCTAGCACTTAGGAGTGGTTTCTCCTAAGGGGAAGCATATACTACATTAGGACAAGCATATATGAGAGGGACTACCCCCTCTCCCAGGAGAGGAATAGAGAAGAGGGGGTTGCTCACTTTGTCCAGCATTGGCTCTCATTTTCCAAAGAGACCATCTCCTTCTCTGGCCTTCAGTTTACCAAGGGGCCTCATTGGGTGATGTGGAGGACAGAGTTTAGAATAGTCCAACCCAAAAGAATTTTTGGCAGAGAAAGTGCCAATGCAGCATTCAGCAGGAAGCAAACAGAAGTGGGCTTGTTTGTTCCAGAGTTATTTGCTTATTCATCGAGGAGCTGAACCCCGGGGGAACTGAAAGAGACAGGGAGAGAGCTGTCCAGAGGCAAAGAGGCAGAGATGAAAGGGTCTCCAAGACAGGGTTGATCCCCCATAAAGACTGGGGACGAGGACTCTTATGCTAACCATGCACATCTGCCAGTCTACCCATGACTCAAAATCTCTACTTGGAAAATGAGGGGAGTACCTGCTTTTTTAAAGGGTTAGTCACTCAGACAAAGAATGACACTGTCCAGGGGAGAGGTTTTTAGCAGGCCTTCAAAAAGAAGCAGCTGATATACTTGAATTCCCTTTGGAAGGCCCATGCAAACCTCAGCTTTTTCAAAAGCTTTCACACTCATATATACATTTTTGTTTCCTGAAGTTGAAAGTCTGTGTGTGTGTGTGTGCATGTGTGTCTATATGTCTGTGTCTGTGTGTGTTTGGCTCATCACACATGCCTGAAGTTGGCTGCCAATACAGCACGTTCTTGAGAAGCCAGATGCTTCTGTCTTGGCTGTGGTCGAGAAACTGAGGCTCTCACATAGAAACCCAAACTAGGTCGAGCCAAACTAAGCAGAAAGGAGTAAGCCAAGTGGTTTGGTGGAAAGAAGAAGAAATTAAGAATCAGGAGAACTCAGAATCCCCACTCTGATACTTACCAGCCAGTGATAACTGGGCAAATCACAGCTTCTCTAAGCTTCAGATTGTTTGTTTATTTTCATCTGTAAACAAGGATGAAATGATATTGGCAGGACTTAACTTGCAGGGCTATTGTTCGTTTGTCTTCATTTTAAATGTTTGATTGATGCTCTTTTTTTTTAAAAACACCACTATTTGTTATTGCCTAGCCTTACCCCAACCGCACCCCACCCCCCACCCCCAAGAAGAATTTTCCTTTGTAACAAATAAGTAGAGTATAGGAAAACAAGGGCCATGTTTGAAAATGCATGCGTCATTCCGCACCTGTAGCCTCCCACTCCTCAGCCAAGACATAGGTACCATCCTTCACCATTTGTGAGTCCTCTGAAGCTACCATGGGCTACTGCATTAAGGACTTCATAAACTTTAAAGGGCTATAACAATTTAAGCCATTCCTAGGACTTAGATGGATTCTTCCAAGGTTCCCTCAACCCAGTTCTTGCCTTTTGGCAGTAGAGAATCAAGAAAAGGAACTCTTTGTTTAACTTCCTTAGCCTATCATTTGGGAAATGCAGTTAAGCAGGAGGTAACCTGGCTAGGGCTTAGACGACATATTAAACTCTATAGACTCTAGAGGCAGAAGAGACACTAGAGAGTGACTTACCCATGCTAAAAAAAATAAAAATGGCATATGCAATAGAGGAGAGATTCAAATTCAAGTCTTCTGAATCCAAATCCACACTACCACATTACCTCACACCAAGGCACTGGTTGAATTTTCTCTTCATCAATATAAAGCCAATCCAGAGCCACAAAGTATTTTGCTTTTCCTCTTTCTTAAATTGTTTGGGACATAGGCTTACATATTGCTGGCTAGAACTGCTGGGTGAAAGGGTATATACTAAACTGTGCATATGCTACTAGGGTAACAATACCACCACTAGATCTGTATCCCAAAGAGAGCAAAGAAAAGGGAAAGGGGTCTGTTTGAATAAAAATATATTTATAGCAGCTCTTTTTTTGTTATTGCAGCAAAGAACTGGAAATTGAGGGGTTGCCCATCATTCGGGGACTGGGTGGAACAAGTTGTGGTATACTATAGTGCTATAAGAAATGACAAGCAGGATGTTTTCAGAAAAACCTGGGAAGTCTTATATGAACTGATGCAAAGTGAAGTGAACAGAACCAGGCAAACATTGTACCTAGTAACAGCAGTACTGTATGATGATCAACTGTGAATGACTTAAGCTATTCTTGGCAATACAATGATCCAAGAGAGTTCCAAAGGACCCATGATGAAAAATGCTATCCATCTTCAGAGAGAAAACTGATAAACTCTGAATGCAGATTAAAGCAAAGTTTTTTTCACTTTCTTTAATTTTCTCTGGGTTTTTTGCATGTTTTTTTTTGCAACATGGCTTATATGGAAATATGTTTTGCATGACTTCACATGTGTAATGATATCATACTGCTTGTCTTCTCAAGGGGTGGGAGTAGGGTGGGAAGGAAGGAGAGAATTTGGAATAAATGAATGTTTAAAATGTTTTAAATGTAATTGAAAGATATTTAATGAAATAAATATATTACATATATGTATATCTGTGTGTATACATGTATGTGTATACATAAATATATGTGTATGTATGTATACACATATATACAAATATATACACACATATACACATATATATGCATACACACATATATAAAAAGGGTATGCACAGTTTAGTAACATTTTGAGATTAGTTCCAAGTTGCTTTCCATAAAGGCTGGACCAATCACAGTCCCACCAATGGTGTATTAGTGTGCCTGTTTTCCCACAACCCCTCCAGCATTTGTCATTTTCCTTTTTTGTAATCTTTGCCATCATTGGCATTTTGCCCAAATAAAGAACACAGGTTTGGGAAAGAAGGTCTGAAGAATCTGTCTAGGAAGAGGACACACCTCAGTGTGGAGAGCACCTTGTTTACCCTCTCCTTGTTTGGCTCCTCATGCTTTAAGCTTTTACCTTTTGTCTTCCTCAGGTGTGTAAGGTTGTGAACACAACCACCTTGACCTGCTTGGCCCCTTCTTTGACTCCAGAGTATCGGCCTGGCCTAGATGCTGTCGAACGGCCAGATGAGTTTGGGTTTGTCTTCAACAACGTGCAGTCCTTACTGATCTATAATGACACCAAATTCATCTACTATCCCAATCCAACTTTTGAACTGCTTAGTCCTACTGGGGTGTTGGACCAGAAGCCAGGATCCCCAATCATACTAAAGGTAGGAGCATTCATTCATTCATTCAACACTTGTAATGTGCAATACAACATGGAAACCTTCTCCTCCCTTCTTTTTTTCCTTCCTTCATTTTCTTTCTCTTCTTCATTCTTTTCTTTTGCTCATCTCACTCTTTGTATTTTTCTCCCCAGTTCTTAGCCCAATGCTTGACCCACAGTACACACGTAATAAATGTAATCAATCACTTAGTTGATTTCCTACCTTCTTGCTTCTCTTTCTACCTCTTCCCTACTCTTTTCTTTCATATCTTCTTTCTCCTCCTCTCCTCCCTCCTTTTCTCCTCTCTTCTAAGTGTGGCATTCATACTTTCTCTGCTAAATATTCCTCTGAGTTTTGCTTCCTTAAATTCCATCCTCCACACCCGTCACTGAGCCTCTTCATAAACTCGAGGCAAGAAGAGGAGATCATATAGGCCCAGCTGGGCTCACAATGACACCAAGGAATAGGATTGGCCAATAGTTGACTGCAATGTGGAACTCCTTCCCTACCATTCCCTGGGGGATTCTGGTATAGTTCAGATTCCCTCCTCCTCTCCTCTCCATCCTTTACATATGAATTTGAAGCATTGCTTTCACTGGATAAAAGGGGATTATTTCTTCCTCTTCCTCCTCCTCTTTCTTCTTCTTCTTCTTCTTCTTCTTCTTCTTCTTCTTCTTCTTCTTCTTCTTCTTCTTCTTCTTCTTCTTCTTCTTCTTCTTCTTCTTCTTCTTCCTCTCCTCCTTCCTGCTCCTTCTTTTTCTCCACCTCCTCCTTTTTCTCCTTCTCTTCCTTCTTATTCGCCTCCTTCTTCTCCACATCCTCCTCCACGTCTTCCCCCTCCTCCTCCTCCTCCTCCTCCTCCTCCTCCTCCTCCTCTTTTTACTTCTCAATCATGGACATTTGGTAACAAAAATATTGCAGCAAGTCAAGACTGGCTGTAACTGTGTTCCAGTTTTGGGTCATTCTGATTGCCATAGTAACCCCTGTTCTCATATTTCTACAGATCATCCTTCCATGATAATAACTGTCCAAATTTCTCTTCTCTAACCGTATTACATTTGACTTCTTACATAGTTACCCAGAATTCCTTCATCCGTTCGGTCAGAAGCACGCCCCCACCACTGAAAACCTTGCTTATTATAGAATCTGCTATTTCCGTTTTAGCTTTCCTAGTTACGCTTGCATCTCCTCAGTTGTTGTTTTTGTAAACACACACTTGGCTTTTGCATACACATACCAATTTTTCTATTACTGTTCTCAACAGGGCAAAAACCTCTGCCCTCCAGCCTCGGGGGGAGCCAAGCTGAATTACACAGTGCTGATTGGAGAGACCCCCTGTGCCGTCACCGTGTCTGAGACGCAGCTCCTTTGTGAACCCCCGAACCTCACAGGACAACACAAGGTCATGGTGAGTGGGTCTTTCTTTTTCATCCAGAGCTGGAGGATCTTAGAGTTGGAAAAGACCAGAAGGTGACCTAGTCAACTACCCTGCCTGTAGGAAGTAGCAACTTCCTGCACAAGGGGTAGATTTCACCTCTTTTCCCCATGCTTTTTAGCTCATATGAATTGGACTTTAAAAATGTCTCAGTATCTTGGTATTTCCATCACCTCCCCTTCTCCCACTCAGAGGACAAACAACAGAAAAGAAAAAAAAACCAGGAAAACTGAGAAATGCACAAAACAAAAGCAATGTTCTGTACCAATAGCCCCCCCCCCACTTCATACATGTTGAAATTAACATCAGTAGGTGCTTACATTTACACAGTGCCTTTAGGTAACACACGATCCTCACAACTACCCAACCGATTAAGCACGGGTATTGTTATCTATCTTTTACAGATGAGGAAGCTTCAGTTCAGAAAATGGCTTGCCTCAGGTCACGTGTCTTTTAGACTATAAGCTTCCTGAACACAGGGAGGCTCTAACCTGAGCATCTTTTCTACCACTTAGCACAGTGCCTGTCCTATAGGAGACACTTATTGATTTGCATACAGTTGGTGTTTAATAAATGTATATGAAGTTAAATTAGAAAGTGGCAAAGCCAGGACTAGAATCCAAGTCTTTTAACTCCAAATTCAATGCTTTTAAACCTGCCTCTACTATTCAACCTCTCAGATTTAAATGGAGTGAAGGAGAAAAAGACATTGTTAGTGTAGTTAATTAAAGGTAGGCAATAAGCAGCAAATAGATTTGCCCTTCGGGTTATACTGTGTAGTTGTGGACTAAAGTCCTAACCCCTAAGACAAAGCAAGTTGACATCCTTAGAGACAGGATTGTACAATAAAAAGAGGACTCACTCTGATGTCAGAGGACCTAGGTTCAAATCCCACCTTTGACACTCACTTTGTGACCTTAGGCAAATCGTATAACTTACCTGGGCTTCAGTTTCCTGATCTGTAAAATGAGGGGGTTGGATTATCTGGTCTCCTTGAGCAACCACTGACTGTGTGTATGTCCATGATGCCCAGGTCCATGTCGGGGGGATGGTCTTCTCCCCTGGCTCGGTGAGCGTTATCTCAGACAGCCTGCTGACCCTGCCAGCCATCGTCAGCATTGCGGCAGGTGGGAGCCTCCTGCTCATCATTGTCATCATCGTCCTCATCGCCTATAAACGCAAGTCTCGAGAGAACGACCTCACCCTCAAGCGCCTTCAGATGCAGATGGACAATCTGGAGTCCCGAGTGGCCCTGGAGTGTAAGGAAGGTATGTCGTATCTTTCTACTTTTTCATTGTATTGGTCTCACGGGATTCCACTATTTCTCTCTCTCCCCCCAACAAAGAACTTTTGACCTTTTCTCCCTTCCCTCTCACTTCTGTTCTTTACTCCCTTCCCTTAGTCCCATCTCCTCCAGCAGCACCTTTTGACCCCCAAGGAAAAGACCCCTGCATTTCCCCAAGGAACACCCGTGTGGGAACTGAGGGCAACCTGGACATCATTCTAGTACCATTTCTGACCTTGATTCAGGATGTATTCTGCCAACTTCCTCCCCTTCTCTGGGTCTCATCTGCAAAGTCAGAATAATACTCTCTGCCCTGTTTCAAACCATTCAACCCTGGGCAAGTCACTTTAACCCTGTTTGCCTCAGTTTCTCATCTATAAAACGAATTGGAGAAGGAAATGGCAAACTACTCCAGTATCTTTGCCAAGAAAATCCCAAATGGGGTCATGAAGAGTGGGACACAGCTGAAATGACTGAACAACAATCTCAAACCATTTAACTAAGGCCCTAGTCTGCTGTAGGTCACCTATTAAAAGAAGACACTGTCTTATATGGGAGAAAAAGCCCACAAGCAAGGAGTCAGAGCCTTTTCTCTCCCCCACAGTCTATGAAAGCTGAAATATTTATAGGAGGTCGCACCTGTGCCCAGGCATATTCAGTCGTGTGTGTGTGTGTGTGTGTGTGTGTGTGTGTGTGTGTGTGTGTGTGTGTGTAGTTGGGAGGGGCTGGGGAGGAGGATGTATTTTCCCACCTCCAACATATTTCAACAATGAGGCAAACGGGAGCCCCTACCACAACTTCCCTCCCCACTACCTCTACCCTCTATGGGTGCTGTCCACAGCTGAGAACTTAGCAGACTCTCTGGATGCATACCTCAATTAGAAGTCAAGACATTTCTTTTTCTCTTCAGAACTCAATATCAGAAATAAACTAAAGAAGGTCGGGAGGAGGGGTGCAGGTGGGTGAGAAGAGTTAGGTTTCAGGGAAAGGCAGGAAGAAGGGCGGGGGAAGGGGACTGAAACCACTGCTGATTGAACAGATGCTCTTTTGGAATCACTGGAGCCTGCTAGGTTGGGACCATCATGGTCCCCAACGTTGGCCATTCTGTCTGGGCTTCTCCAAAAACTTTGGGAAAAGATCCAAAGCCAATCCAGTTTAACCTCCTAGTTATGGCCCAGTCTCCACTCTTAGCATCTCTAACCCTCATGTGGCTCTTGAGACCTTCAGGATAACCCAATATCGTTAGGAAAGGTCTTGGAGGACAATTCATCCAAACCCCATTGCAGGATCTTAGCACTGGACCTTGGAGGGTATCTAATCCTATACATGGGGAGGCCCAGAACCTCAAGCTGATTGCTCTGTACATGAGGGATCTTCCTTTGCTTTCAGGGATTGTGTCCCTTTCCTTTCCTCCTTGGACTCATAGCAGTCATCGAGCGGTCTTGAGGAAGCTAGTGGTACAGTGAATAGAGTCCTGGACTTGTAGTCAGGATGACCAGAGTTTGGATTCTGTCTCAGTCATTTACTAGCTATGTGACCCTGGCCAAGTCACTTAACGTCTCTCAGCCTCAGGCTCCTCATTTGTAAAATGAGTGGGGTCAGGCTTCATGGCTTCTAAGGGCTTTTCCAAATTTCAATCTATGATCCTTTGGTGCATTCTTGTCACTTCACATGTCCCCTGATCATACCACCCCCCACACACACACAGCTTTTGCTGAGCTGCAGACGGACATCAATGAGTTGACCAGTGACCTGGACCGCTCAGGGATCCCCTACTTGGACTACCGAACCTACGCCATGAGGGTTTTGTTCCCTGGCATCGAGGATCACCCTGTCCTTCGGGAACTGGAGGTAATACCCTGCCACCCAATCACTACCACACCCAGCCCTACACATTTATACCATCACCATCACCATCAAAAAGAGAGAATGCCCCATGACCAGGAAATCAACCAGCAAGTAACAACTCACTGGCCTTTAAATATTTCAACCAGCCACCAATTCATCCTCCTTGGGTTGGGACACAGAGTGGGCAGGCAAGCAGGCTGCATTGTCTTACCATACAGATAGAAATGCCTCTTGTTGGGATTAAAAGGAATTGAGGAGAGGCGAAGAGGGAAACTGAGTCCTCTATGCTAGTCTCCAGTTTTCCTCTTGGAGACTCAGCCCTGATTCCTGCCTAATGTTGATCTCCCAGGCCTTATTCTAAAAGATAACAGGATTAGAAACCCTGTTCATATTCAACCCCAGCACCTGCCTATTTATCCAGCTCCCCAAAAAGACATAAAGGGAAGGGTCATGTTGGTGGAGGGTGGGTTTTGTGGCCCAGGTAAGCTCAAGCAGCAGGCTCTCCATAGACTCCTAGGAGATGGTGGGAATGGGAGAGGAGGAGGAAGGTCTGATCCCTGAGGGAGCCACCCCAACAGGTCCAGGGGAATGGGCAGCAGCACGTGGAGAAGGCCCTCAAGCTCTTTGCCCAGCTCATCAACAATAAAGTCTTCCTGCTGACCTTCATCCGAACCCTGGAGCTGCAGCGCAGCTTTTCCATGCGAGACCGAGGCAATGTGGCCTCTCTCATCATGACGGGGCTGCAGGGCCGGCTGGAGTATGCCACTGATGTGCTCAAACAGCTGTTGTCTGACCTCATCGACAAGAACCTGGAGAACAAGAACCACCCCAAACTGCTTCTGCGCAGGTCTGGTCACACTCGACTGGGGAGAGGGAGGAGTCTGGGGACACCGACCCGAGAACAGGTCTCTGCTGGGGAGCCAGTGTGGACTGAGGGCAGCTGGTGCCCTGAGCTTTAGCTGGAGAAGCCAGTGTCAGCTCAGATTCAAACACAGAGAGGGCTTCTGCTCTTCCCATGGCAACACATGCCCTGGCCTTCCTACTTCTCTGTGTCTTTGGCATGATGTCCTGGAAAGAGGGGGGGGACTTGATAATAATAGCCCCAGGCATTTATCTCTATAGCACTTGAAGTTTTGCTAAATACAGCGACTATTGTTTGATCCTCACAACAACCCTGGAAGAAGGTGGGTGCTGTTATGATCCCCATTTTTTAGATGGGGACACTGAGGCAGAGAGGTTATGTGACTTGCCCAGGGTCACACACCTAGTAAGTATCTGAGGCTGCATTTGAACACAGATGTTCCTGACTCCAAGCCCAGTGCTCTTCCACTGTACCACCAGCAGACTCGACTTCAAAAACAAAAAAAGGCTCTGGGATCAGGGGAAAGTGATTTCATGTCTCTCAGTTTCAGTTTCCTGGCCTGTAAGATGGTGATAATCATTTGAAGCTAGTGAGGGTTGAGAAATCAAGGTTTGAATGACTATAGACAAGTCACCTACCTCAGTTTCTCCCTCTGTAAAATGGGGATAAGGATACATTCCCCCTTTCGTACAGCTGTTTTAAATTGCTCTGTTAACCTTAAAGTTGTAGATAAAGGTATTATTATTGTTATTATTATTAGATCAAGACCAGAGTCTGTTTTGCTTTTCCCTTTGTATATCCAGTGCCCAGAATAGTGCCTGCCTAGTTGTCTGCTGACCTTCACTTACCCAAAGCCCATTTATTGTGGAAGACACTTGGCCAGTTTCAAGGCACCTATCGGAAGCTGTGGGGAAGGAGATGATTAACCATGACTTACTAGCCTTTCCTCTTCTCTGAAACTGTCACTTGCAAAGGTCCCCAGCTCCCAGGGCCCCACGTGGGGTAGTGATGAGTGGAGGAAAGGCCTTTATTTCTTTAAGTAGGGAGCCCCCAGCCTGCCAATCTGAGCATTAGAAACGCTCATTAAGAACGTTGTATTTAAATTAGAGCTAATCTCAGGCACAATACCGGGAGAAGATGCTGGGTGGGGCCTGGGGAGAAAGCTACAATTTCTCCTGCCATTGTCACTCTGGGGCCCAAATTGCTGGAAACCCTGGCAAATGCCTGTGATTTGCTCCGGAGAGAGGGTATAATTTACACCACGTGTGGAGTTAAAATACCCCTCAAATCCCCATCAGCCAGGCCAGTTACTAACAGGCTGTCGTGGAAGCTTTTGTTCCTGCCTAGGCCCCAGCTAGCCGAGCACACGTTTGGGAGGTCAGAGGAAGAAGGGTTGGTATGCTGAGGGAAACCAGGTCCTGCCCATGTTAGGAATGAGCACCCATCCTCCATCTCTGATTCAGACTCCCTCTCCCAGAGAGGCTGGGCTCTAGGTCACCTAGATTCAATTCAATTCACCAAACTTTTATCCAGTACCTACTAAGTGCAAGGCATCTCCCCAGAGGCAGAGTGTGAACTTGCTTTCCCCACCCTCATTCCTAAACAGATGATTTAGGAGACAGGCTGGGAGAAAGTGGCAAACAGAAGGTCTATGGGGGAGACCACTGGGGCAGCTGAGACCCTCTCCCCATAGTCCTGGGGTCAGAATGAACTAGATGCTTAACAAACGTATGTCAAATGTATTGAATTAACTCACCAAGATCTGAATTAATTAACTGACTACTAGGTGTAGACCCCTGGACCATGGGTGATTAAGTGGTCACTTCCCCTCCCTTTCCCCCAAATCCCCCAAGCAGCTGCATGGTCTCACAGCAGCTGGGGCAATTCATTAAAGTTGGATCAGTTCTTAAAAGCCATCTAGACCAACCCTGGGTGTTTTCCAGACTGTAGCAGCTGAGGCCCAGAGAGATAATGTGATTTGCCCCAGATCACTCAGGTAGTGGTAGAAGCCAGACTCTAGAGGCTCACCATGCCTGATTCCCAGGCTCCTGAGTCACACCTAGGGACTCCTCACCTTCATGCCTGCCCCCACCCCACCCCCATGACTGGCTTCTGGAATGGAGATCCCTAGCTCCCTGTTCCTTCCTTCAGGACAGAGTCTGTGGCTGAGAAGATGCTAACCAACTGGTTTGCCTTCCTCCTACACAAATTCCTAAAGGTAAGAATGGGTATGGGTAGCAGGGCTAGCAAGGGGTGGGGAGGTAGAAAAGGGGGCATACTGGGTGGGAGGGACCCCTGAGTAGAACAGTGGAGAGGCAGCAGTGTGTAGCTTTAGTGCTTATGAGGCTGTTCTCTGCCCCTCAAGTAGATGAACTGTCCGGGGTGGGGGATAAAAGGGCTTTGGGGAGCCCACTCTGCCCCTCAGGACTTAGTGTAAAGTCTGTTTCTACCAGCTGAGTAGAGAAGTCAGAAGGGCCCTGGATGGTTGGGACCAAAGGACATCTCTGGGCCCTGACCCACGGCCTCTGTGTGTGTGTGTGTGTGTGCCCCCACCAGGAATGTGCAGGGGAACCACTGTTTATGCTGTACTGTGCCATCAAGCAGCAGATGGAGAAGGGCCCAATCGATGCCATCACAGGGGAGGCCCGCTACTCCTTGAGCGAAGACAAGCTCATTCGACAACAAATTGAGTACAAGACTCTGGTGAGGCATTGTTTCATGTACTCGATGTTCTGACCACACTGAACTGTTTGCCATTCTCTCCTAAAAAGCCATCCAGAAGCCCAGAGCTTATAGCCGATCCTGTTCCAAACCTCTCAAACCTCGTCCCTTCAGCTCCAACTCATGTATCAGACTTTGCCCTCAGCTTTTTCTGTCCAGGAGATGACCTTTGAGAGGCAGAAAGGAAGGTGACAGGCTAAGGATTGGGAGAAAGTTTTAAAATTTTTTTTTAATTAACAAAAATCTATTTTCTCTCCCTCTTACCTCCCCCTCCACTGGAAAAAAAAAAGACAGAAAACTCTTGGAATAAACACACACCAACGAGAAAAAACATTCCTGCATTGGCCGCATCCAAAAATATTTGGGAAAGGGAGAAAGATTTAAAATAATCAGTTGGTCAGCAAACCTTTATTAAGTGTCCACCATGTGCTGGGTCCTGAGAATACAAAGATGAAACTAGATCAGTCCTGCCCTCAAGGAGCTTATATTCTACATTGCTAGAACAAGGGGACTAAGAAGTTACTGGAAAAAGATATCCGCTGGGATTCCGTTTACCCAGAAAAAGTATGAAGGAGAGAGAATTCATTGGTGGACATTTGGTGGATTAGCACAGTAGATGATAAGAAGAGTAGGGAGAATCCTGACCCCCTGGTACAGTGTGAAGTTTTAAGGTGGCCCTTTATATTCTGTGTCAACTAAATTAAACTCAATTCAACAAACTTTTTTTTATTTTTATGTACTTTAATGTTTTTTTATTTTTATATATTATTTTATAAATGCTTACTCTGTGAAAGGCTGAGTTCAAATGCAGCCTTAGATGCTTACTAGCTGTGTGACCCTGGGCAAGTCACTTAACCCCTATTTGCCTCAGTTCTTCATCTGTAAAATGGGGACAAACAGGAGAAGGAAATGGCCAACCACTCCAGTATCTTTGCCAAGAAAACCAAAGAAAACCAAAGAAAACCCCTAGAGTCAGACACAACTGAACAATGACAACGTGAAAGGCAGTATGTCAGGCACTAGAGAAACAAAGAAAAGCCATGGTCTCTGCCTCCAGGAAGCTTATGTTCCACTGGAGGACTACGGCATACATACAGAGAGATAAGCAATTACAAACTCTGAACAAGATTATTACAGAGTAACTTTAAAAGAGACAGCATTAACAGCTGTGGGAGGAAGGTCTGGAATCAGGTGGGAGAAACAGCTACAAAACCAAGGGATCCATCTCACCTCCTTTAAGGGTGGTGTTCCTTGGATGTGTGTCGGGGTGGGAGGATCCCGAGGGCCTGGCTCAGCTTCCCTGAAGCTTTCTTCCCATTCCAACCCCTCTCCACATTTTCCCTTTTGCAGATCCTGAACTGTGTGAACCCGGACAACGAGAACAGCCCCGAGATCCCGGTGAAGGTGTTAAACTGTGACACCATCACACAGGTCAAAGAGAAGATCCTGGATGCCGTGTATAAGAATGTGCCCTATTCTCAGCGGCCTCGAGCTGTAGACATGGATTTGGGTAGGAGCCGAGGGCCTTGGAGTGTTGGGGTGGGGGGTAACGAGGCTTTTGTGGGGACTATCCAGCCTGGCTATTGGGTTGGGAGGACACAGAGGTCCTACTGAAAGCGCCGGTGTTCTCCATGAAAAACTCCATGAATTGCTAGGCAGCACATGCCAATGCCATCACAAGGCTTCTGCCTTATAGTAGATATTAGTGTTATATCCATTGCCCTGAAGGAAGAACGGGGTGGTACACCCATTGTGGTGCCATCGAAAGACCTCTGAACTTGGAGTCACAGGACCTGAGCAGATCCTGTCTCCACCACTTGCTTCCTGTGTAACAAATTACTTATTATCACTTGGCACCTATAAAGTGAGGTAGGGTTGGACCACTAACGTTTACCAGTTCTACAGCCATGATCCTATTATCCTGCTGTGCACCAAGGGAGGTGATCATATTGATTCATTGTGGCAGCATGAGCAGAGATTAGAGTTGCCATACCTCCCTCTGCCATTTTGTCTGGATGGCCCTGGAGGAGGAAGACCGGGGGAAAGTTCCTGTCCAGTGAGGCCGTGCTTTGAACCAAGGATTTCCAGTGCATGGCTCTAATACTCACTCTCTCCTTAGAGTGGCGCCAGGGACGGATAGCCCGAGTTGTACTACAAGATGAAGACATTACCACCAAGATTGAGGGGGACTGGAAAAGGCTCAACACGTTGATGCATTATCAGGTGAGCAAGGACAAGCAAGAGCCCCAGGCTCTTACCTTTACCAGGAAGTCTTCCCCCTGACACAAGGCTACACCATACAGGGGGAAAGAGCACCGGATATAAACGAAATTAGCAAATGAATGAAAAAGCATGTATTATGTGCCTGGTACTGTGCTAAGGGCTGAGGAAAGAAATGCAAAAAACCAAGACAGGATCTAACCTCAAGAAGCTTACCTTCTAATAGGAAAAGGCAATCCATATAGTGAGCATGGAAGAGTGTTTTGGTTTGGGAAGTCCCAGAGAAGGTGGGTGGAGTAATATTGCAATTAATCAATACATGCCTTCCAGGGATATAGGAGTTGATTTGATGGTTGTTCCCAGAGCAAGAAATGGAAGGGGATGGGGGACAAGGTACACAGCATGACATGACGATGGCCTGAGAACAAAATGGTGGGAAAGGGGGTGTCTGGATTTGGTAAAAACTCATCAATCAGGATTTCAAGAAACTGGAGTGGGGTGGGGGGAGGGGGGCATCCCCAGCTGGAGGATGGGACAAGGCAGCATGGGATGAAGATGATCAGAGAGAGCAGCGGGGTCAAGCTCAAGATGCTTAGATATGGGCCTCTGGTGTCTAGCCAAAGAAGTGAGTTCAAACCCTACCTCTGCTAATTACTGTGTGACCTTGGGTCACACTTCTTCCTCATTCCCCTTGCTTCTGAACTTTCGCTCCCTTAGCTGTAAAAAATTATAACAATAAATATGACCAACTTGAACTAGATTATCCCTAAGATCTCAGGGGAGATAATCTATGACATATTGTTGTTCGGTCATTTTCAGTCTCATTCACTTCTCCATGATCCCAATTGAGATTTTCTTGGCAAAGATACTATAGTAGTTTTACTAGATCATTTTACAGATGAGGAAACTGAGGCAAACAGGGTTAAGTGACTTGCCCAAGGTTACACAGCTACTAAGTGTCCAAAGCCAGATTTGAACTCCTGAAGCTGAGTCTTCCTGATTCCAAGCCCAACATGCCATCCACCACACCCCCTAGCTGCCCAGCTGCCCCTCCTATGACATATAGGAGGTATTAAATAAATGCTTATTGAATTAAACTGTAAGCACTTTAAAAACCTTAAAGGGCCATGTAAAAGTGAATTACTATTATTATTATTATTATCATTATTATATCTACATCCAAGGTACTCTGGTCATACTCTACCCAAGGGCTCTATCCATACTTGCCCTGACAGAAGCTGTCCCCGTGTTCCCTCCCCCAAACATGTTCTCTGTAACTCAAAACCCAGAGAGAAGCTTTCTCATTGGCATTTGCCTCTTTCACACCCCATCTGAAAGTCTTGGGAGCACCCACAGACTATCCACTACTATCCTCCCTCTACTTCCCCTGCCCCAGAAAATGGCTCAAAATGTGAGGTTCCTATAGGATTAAACGACAAGCCTGGAAGCCAACACTTAAGAGTGTGATGGAGATGTGACACAGGAGGAATTCTAGAAGAAACTGTTTTAAATTAGAAATTGGAAATGAGGGAGGCTGGAGGAAATTAAAGTCAGCCAGAGATAGCGGGCGCTTCTGACTGCAAGGAACTATGGGATTTACATATTTAATATCCTTCCAAGGCCAGGTCTGTGAGAATGTTGTGGAAAGGACATAGGACTTGGAGGCAGAAGGCCTGGTGTTGAATTGGGCAGGTCTCTGGGCCTCAGTTTCCTCAGAGAGCTGAATTAGGTGGTCTCAATAGTGCATTCTAAGTTGAAGTCCTCTGGGTCATCCAGAGACTAATATGACCTGGCCTATGTACATGGGACTTAGAAGGCAGGATCTCCTTTGGAGGAGTGATGTGAATGGTAGTATTATCCCACAAGACAGCAAAGCCAGCCTCAGATACTTACTAGCTATGTGACCCTGGGCAAGTCACTTAACCCTGTCTGCCTCAGTTTCCTCATCTGCAAAATGAGCTGGAGAAGGGAATGACAAAGCACTCCAGTATATTTGCCAAGAAAACCCCAAATGGACTTCCAGAGAATCGGACATGACTGAAAACAACGGAACAACAGTAGGAATGAACAAATTTGTATTCAAAATGAGAACGTACAGATCGATCAGAGTTATGGGCTTGGTTTATACATTGCTTTACATAATCACAAGCAGAGCAGTACCAGGGAAAGTCCATGGACTCTGGAGTCATGGAAACATTACTCCACACTTGGAAGGGATCTCGGGGTCATTTAGTCTAAACCCACCACTATCACCACTGTTTTGTAGATAATTAAAATACAGAAAGATTAAATGACCCAACTAGAATCACACAGGTAGTGAGTAACCAAGGTAGATCTCAGCCCATGTTCTCTGACTCTAAATAGGATCTTTTCCACTACTCCATGGCGCCTCACTCCTAAGAACCTGGTTTCGAATCTTGCCTCTGACAATTACCTGCATGACCTTGGGCAAGTCGCTTAATGTTCTGAGACCTCAGTTTCTTCATCTGTAAAATGAATTAGTTGGACTGGAAATCAGAGGTTCTTAGTCTTTCTGGTATTATGGACCCCTTTGGCAGTCTGGTGAACCTATGGAGCCCTTTTCAGAATAATGTTTTTAAATCATAGAAAGAAGTGACAAATTTTAGTTTTAGATTAAATAAAAATAAAGATGGTTTTTTCCCCTCCAAGTTCAAAGATCTGAAATCTGTCTATAGACCCCTTGGGTGCCCCAATTCAAGAACCACTAGACTAGATGACCTCTAAGGAGGCTTTGAGCTTGAGATCCATGACTCTAGACTCCTATGTAGACAGGGGCCCCTACCCTTTGCCCTTACTACAGCACTATCCTTTCCATTGCCATGGTGCCTTGTACCAGGTACTTTCACTTTCCTCATAGAAAGCATCATTCACTCAGTCAGCAAGTAATGACTACCTACTGTGTACAAGACATCAACCCTGCATGAAGGGAGGTATCAGATAGAAGGACATTTACTCCCTATAAGAGATAGGGAAATTGAGTTACAAAGCGGTTAGTTGACTAGGAATTGAACTAAAATGAATTAACTGTATTCACTTGAGTTGTCTGGCCAGTCTTTTTTCAGATCCAGGATCTGGATCTGGAAACAACCTTAGAGACCAACCTCCTCATTTTACAAACAGCCCAAAAGGCAAAGGGGGCTTACTACCCAAAGTCTAATGATCAGTTATCAAGTTCAAGTCCTCAGATGACAAAGCTAGAATTCTTTCCACTACCCCATGCTGCCTCCCACTTAAAGAAGGGCTCCAGAGTCTAAATCACAACCTAGAAATGGCCAATTGATCGCTCTTTATCCCTCTGAAGAGAACCAACTTCCCCATGATTTCTCTTTACTCAGAGTCAGAGCTCTGGGCTGGGAATTTCTGGAGGCATCCCTAAAAAGAGGGACCCCACAGCCTCCTGTGTTGGATCATCTGACAGAGGGATTCAAGCACTGAACATGGAAACCTCAGAAGAGTGGAGGGGACAGAGTCAGGTACCTTTCCCGGCTTGGACCCTGTTAGCACTACAGAGAAACTGGCTATCAAGGGGGAGTTTTGAATTCATAGCTTGAAAGGGCCTTAGAATAAACTACAATGGCTCACTATTACTTCAAGAAGCAAATCTAATCTCTGTCTGGCATTTAGAGTTCCCCATAACCTGGCCCCTTCCCTCTTTTACAACCTTCTTATACATTACTCTCTCCCACTAAGCTGTTCTGTCCCTCTTGCTATTCCTCCTACAAACACTCAATCTCCCGCCTCTCTGCCTTTGCCATGGCTGTGCCCCATGCCTAGAATGTTCTCTCTCCTCACCTTCGCTCGTTAGAATCTCTGATTTCCTTTGACAGTCAGTTCAAGCACTGTCTTCTATATGAAGCTTTTCCTGATCCAGCTGCTAGTACCATCCCTCCCAAAATTACCTTGGATTCCTTTTGTAGATATGATATGTTACGGCATCACGTCACGTCATATCACATAATGTTATGTCATGTCATTTTACTATAATAGTATATTGTTATGTTATATTTGTTATATTATGTTATTTTATATTTTCAAAAAGTCTTAGTGAAGTTTTAATCTACTAAGGCTTAAGTTAGAGGACCACGGTAGAATCCCCCATTAAAGCTTAGAGCTGCCTGAAGATTTTTGACATGCTCTGTGTTTTTCTATGTACGTGCCGTTCCTACTAGGATATAAGTTCCTCCAGGGCAAAGGACTGTTCCACATTTGTCTCTTTATCTCTAGAGCTTATTCAGGACCTTGCACACAGCAGTTGTTTAATAAATGCATGTTGGTTGATCTAGTCAAACCCACTCACCTTACAAACAAGAAAGCTGAAGCCCCCGTCGGTGAAGTAATTTGCCCAAGGCCTCATGGGTAATAAAGGGGAAGAACTGGTGGTTCATGGCCAGCCTTTGGACCCTGGGACGAGCGTCCTTTCCACTTTACCATACTGAAGTGAGAGGCAGCAGGCAGTGTGGTGTGGTAGCACTAGATCTGAAGTCAAATATGTTCAAATCATCTAATTTCTAGAAATTATTATCTTTGGGACGTTTAGCAAGTGACTTAACCTTTCTGTTAGGGGCAGTTAGGTGACGCCATAGTGCCTAGAGTGCTGGACCTGGAGTCAGGAGCTCATCTTCCTGAGTTCAAATCTGGCCTAAGGCACTTATTAGCTGGGTGACCCTAGGCAAGTCACTTAACCCTGTTTGCCTCAGTTTCTTCATCTGTAAAATGAGCTGGAGAAGGAAATGGCAAATCGCTCCGATATCTCTGCCAAGAAAACCCCAAAATGGGGTCACGGAGAGTCAGACATGACCAAAAAACTACTTAAGAACCACAACAACAATCCTGACCTGGGATCAACTTCTTCATCTATCATTTGAGGAAGTTGAACTAGATGACACCTAAAATTCCCTTCTAGTTCTAAATCTCATTTATATAATACCTACTATGTGCCAGGCACCATACTAAGTGCCTTATAAATATTATCCTATTCCCATAATACGATCCTGAGTTCTTTCTGAGTCTCAGTTTTTTCATGCATAAAATGGCGGAGTTGAGCTAGATGTTGTCCATACCCCTTCCAGTTCCACCTCCTTTGAGGCTCAGCCCCAGGCGTGCCTTATCAGTGTAGCAGGACCACGTGAATTAAGGCCACTGGGTAGGCAGTAAAGAATGCACTGGAGAGTAGGAGGTA
Source organism: Trichosurus vulpecula (assembly GCF_011100635.1). NCBI lineage: Eukaryota > Metazoa > Chordata > Mammalia > Diprotodontia > Phalangeridae > Trichosurus > Trichosurus vulpecula. The sequence continues at coordinate 109,956,442 of NC_050576.1, read as the reverse complement.
GCCCTCCCAGCTCTATAAAAGTGACCTTGGAGAGTCACTTCACCTCTGTGAACCTCGGTTTCTTTTCTGGCAAATGAAGAGTCCTCATTGGACTCAATAACCTCTCAGATCCCTTCTACTTATCACCTTCCAGAAGTCTGTGGTTCTGTTAACATTGGCGACCTTAAGGGAACAGAAAATTTACTAGGTACAGCACCAAGACACTGAGCCAAAGTCCAAAGCTTTGCCCTACCCTTGCCCCTTCAAAAACAAAGGTCCTTGGGCCCCAACTAGAGGAAATCTCCATAATCTTAATTAACAAAGAGATGTTAAAAAACTTCCAAGGCTTCTGTAGATTTATAAGGAGGGTAAAATTAAACACCCGCCACTAAAACCAGCTATCAGGGAATCTCGTTAGCGTTAATGTGCATTTATAGTTTGACTTCCCCACATTTAATTCTTTTTGGTGGGAGAAAGGGACTGACAATTTAAGACCCAGAAAGATGGTTTTATGGCTGGTGCAGCCATAAATCAAACTTATAAAGTTCATAAAAATTGTTAAAATAAAAAATGGTTTAATAGGAATGTTTTATGGCCCATAACATTATTATAGCTGTTTTATTCCCTTTGCGTTAAGGGTTTAATTGGATCGCCACAATTCTAGGGATTCTCCGTTTTTATTGGATAGAGTGTGGCCTTAAATCAAAATGGCCCCAAATGTCTTCAATATGTCTCCTCGTTTATCAGCCTCCTCCCTGAGGGGCTGGGTGTTGAGCCTATGAATGAAGTCCCCACAAAGGACTGAGCAAGAGAGCCGCTTTCTTCCGAGGCCATATGAGAATTAGCCTTTTAGAACAGCCATATGCTAAGTCTAGTTTTTGTAGGCCCAGAAACAGAAAGAAGTCAGGTGGAACCTGAAAGAAATAAGGTCTCACTCAGACCAGGATGCCAGATCAAAATCCAAATGACACGGATTCTCCAGTTGCAATTCTCTAACTTCTAATTTCTACCACCAGGAAGCTCTACTTTCCACCCCTGAGGACGCCAAGTTCTGACATGTGCTTAACTTGTATACCTTTTGATTTTTCCCTTGTCCAATATCCTGGAGTGATGATGGTCTCTATACACCACTGCTCACCTCACCTTTTCTCTTTCTACCCGGGCAGGTGTCAGACCGCTCTGTGGTGGCTCTTGTCCCCAAACAGACCTCCTCCTACAACATCCCCCCTTCTGCCAGCATCTCCCGAACATCCATCAGTAGATACGGTGAGGAATGGAGAAACGAGGAGCTGGGGGGTGTCAGCGGAGGGTGGCAGGCTGAATCCTCTCACTGATCTGGACAGTGACTGGTGGTGACACAGCCCAATTCATGATCCCCTCATCCTGAGAGCATTTAACTGGCTGGGACCAGTTAACAATTTATATTCCTGTTCTTCACCCCTATCCCTAAAGAGGCAGTATGTCATGATGGATAGACAGCTGGCATTGCAGCCAGGAAAGCTTGGATTCAAGCCTTGCTACTGACACATACTGGTTTTGTGACCTTGGTTGAGTCATTTGATGACTCAGAGTTCTTGACAATTCTCTCAGACTGTAAGTCACAGAGAAGGTACTCACCTGCATTGATAGATGAAGTTTCCTTACCTGGGAGTTCTCTATACCAAGGAAATCACAGATCCTAGCTGTCCTCCCCCAACTTCATCTTCTTCCTTGTCTAGGGAATACCACCGGATATTAGATACATGTATTGAATATCATTAGTCTGATGAGAGGTGTGTCTTGTGAGCTCAACTCTTATCAGCTACACAAACACAGGGAACAAAGTGCTTACCCCAGAGTCAGTCAAACCAGGGTCCATGCCTTCCCAGATGAGTACCAGGACCCCAAAGTGGAATTTGGGCAGTGGACATTGTGGTGCTCCATTTCATGAACATTGCTTCACCCTATCTTACTCCTTTATCGTCTCTGGTCCAATGGCCCTCAGGTCATGCAAGTGGTGACTACACAGGGCCAACCTAGCCCAGCCTCAGATGGGTTTTCCAGGAGCCATCTCTTAGTCCCCTGTAAAGAAAGGGCTAACTGGCTCCTAACATGGAACAAACTAATTTACAAGTCCACCATATTAAAATGAGATGACTTCCAATTTGATTTGTGGTTGTTTGGAAAATCACATATTTATTATTCATTGTTGGCAGTATGATGGGTTCCTTTATTCTTCAGTAGGCCCAGCTTCAGAATGTCTTAATCCAACTCTCAATGGAATAATCACTTTTAAAAGGTGCCAGTCGCCTTCCTTTGCATTCATGCCAACCAAAAACCTTTTTGCCAGCCTTTATTCCCCAAATCTGAGGCCATGAGCCAGTAAAAACTGACTTTTGTGGGGCTGGATGTAACATGTGAAAGAGACCACAATCCAAGAAGCTTGGAGTAAGCATAACAAAGTCCCCTCAGCTTAATTGTCTTCCACCCTATTCCTTCTCTTTGCCAGATTCATCTTTCCGGTACACAGGGAGTCCAGACAGCCTGAGGTCCCGGGCACCTATGATCACTCCTGACCTGGAGAGTGGGGTCAAGGTGTGGCACTTGGTCAAGAATCATGACCATGGAGACCAGAAGGAAGGGGATCGGGGCAGTAAGATGGTATCTGAAATCTACCTGACCCGTCTGCTAGCCACCAAGGTAATTCTTGTACTGTCTCTGAGATCCAGAGGCACTGGGGGAATGGGGAGGGGAGAAGAGCCACAGATTTGAGAAGGACCCTGCGCCTTCCACAGAGGAGGATTGAAAACAATGGTTCCTTGGGCCAGCCAGCCATCAAAGCAGGGCCCTGTTCAAGGTGGGGCAACCTGTGTTAAGCAGGCTGAGTACAATCTTCACGATGCCAGGTCATTGGACAGGGTTTCAAGGTTGCTGGACACAGCTATTTCCTTTCCCAATGAAAACATGTGTAATGTAACCCAATCTCTTAAAATGGAGTTACTATCTACCCTACCCCCACCTCCACCATTAACAGTGTCATGAATCCAGGTTTTACAGGTTTCTCTCAATAGCTTGTTTCCTCCCTCCCAGAATGCCCTCTGGGAGGAGACCTCCTGGCCTCATCAGCCACAGTTTGCTGCTTTAAGAATGCTAACAGAGCCTTCTAGCTGCACAAAGGAGTAGCTTCCATCACACCAATTCCTTTCCTGGCTTAGCAAGATAGGACACATCTTACCTAGGGTCAAGGTTTGGGATTTTTGCTGCTACTCCAGCACAGAACAGTGGAAAGAGGATTAGAGTAATAATCAGAGGACCTGGGTTATACCCCTGCCTCTGCTTACTTACTATCTATGACATCTTGGGAAAGTCACCGAACCTCTCTGGGCCTCAGTTTCCACACCTGTAAAATGGGACAGTCGGTCTAGACAACCATGTACGGTACCTTCTAAATCTATGATGTCCACTGAGCCAGAATTAGACACAGGAGCTGTGAAGATGTGGTAGCTACATCAATAATCCTGGTGATCTAAAACCAGCTTTTTTAAAGGTCCCCCACACACAGGACAGCTACCTGCTCTGGCAAGAAAAGAGCAGCCACCCCCCACAAATTCCAGAGTTGGTCAATCCCCGAGTGCCACTTCCTTGCTACCTTCCAGGGTCGACTTTTGACCTCTGTGTGCTGTGGTGTCCTATACCAGTCCTGTTCCCTGTACAGGTTCAGGGGACAGCATGTGATATGTGATAAACTAATGTGGTAGCTCAGAGGTTGCCTGGAGCATTCGTGAATCAGGATCAGGGCTGGGCGCCTTACCCTAGATCCCATGCTCCCAGCCACCACTTAGCCCAACTTGAGCCAATTAATATCTTAAGCACCCCAGGGCCTCCTTGCCAAACTCTCCATATGGGCCCCCATTGCCCAGCTTGTCTTTCAGCCATCTCCTTTGCCTAGTAGCCCATATCCTTTTCCTTGCTGATAAGAAGTACAGAATCAGAGACCTTGTGGTCTCAAGTCCTGAGCCCACACCAGCCTACCACTCGGTCCTGTGCCTGCAAGATATTAAAGACTCTGCCCCCAGAGATCCCAGCCAATAGAGCCAAATGCCTATTCATCTGTTCCCACATCCCCCCACCCACAACCCATACCCTAAACCTACCACCACTAACCTTCCCCCCTCCAACAGTCTGTGCATCCCCACAACACAGACATTTTTACTTTTCCAAGACAGTATAAAGCCTGTGGCACCATCTGGCATCCCCTTCTGCTGCCTGCCAGCACCCCCCCCATCCCTCCCTACTGAGCCTTCTCCTGCCCAGCCTCTCTTTCACACCTCCCACCATCCTTCCCCTCCCCCAGGGTACACTGCAGAAGTTTGTGGATGATTTGTTCGAGACCTTGTTCAGCACTGTACACCGGGGCAGTGCCCTCCCCCTGGCCATCAAGTACATGTTTGATTTCCTGGATGAGCAAGCAGACAGGCACAGCATCCATGATACAGATGTGCGGCACACCTGGAAAAGCAACTGGTAAGCCCCTTAGGAGGGACAGGACAGAGAGAGCTAGCCTGCCCTGTGGCGGGGAAGAGCCCAGGGCTGGCAGGGGGCAGAAGCTAGAAAGGCAGAGGGGAAACAGGGAGGCGGGGTGGGGGGGGGCGGTGTCATTCTCAGCTGTGGCTCGGTAATCCAAAGCCCAGCAAACAAATAGCATACATATGCTCAGAAGAATAAACACGTTCCCCAGCAGCTTTCTCCTCTAGAAGTTCACCTGCTGGCTTGAACCTTGGGCACTGAGGCTGGCGTCTACACTGCAACCCTCACTGGGAGAGTGTCCACCCCTGATGCCTAGATCACCTCTTCTAGAGCAGCTAGAGGAAGGTGGGGGGAAGAAGGTCATCACTGCTGATTCAGAAGCTAGTAGTGGGGTGATGTGGAGGGGTGGAGGTGAGAGATGGGTCTCATCTTCCTCCATCCCATGACCAAGCAAGCTTAAAGTCTACCAGCAGAAGTACAAAGCCAGGACAGGTTTGGGAAATGATATCTAGCAATAGACATCTGGAGTCAGGCTGAACCCAAGTCACCTCATAAAGACAATGATGGCTTTAGTTGAAACCAGATCTGCCAAATCTGGAAAAGCTGACCAGTTCAGGACAAGGCTGGGAGAGCTAACACCCACTGTGGGTTGGAGCCAGCTGTTTCCGAGCATTTCATTTCAAACCTAATCTCTTAAGATCAAGTTATTACCCCCGGCGCCAGAACATCCCAGGAGCAGCAGGTGGGATGGCCCTCAGACATGACTCTTCCCAAAGGTGGTAACAAGCAGCTAACACCAGCAACTGGAGACAAATTTCCCAATGTCCCTTAGCACATGATTGAGAATTTAGACTTCTATTCTGTGAGGCCTTGAGGAAAGGACAATGGCTGGACTGGAGGCAGAGCCAGGGAAAACACTCGGGTCAGACAAAGTCTGGCCAAGAGCCAGAACAGAAATCTTCCCCTGGAAAAGAGCACAGAGGAACAGGGCTGGCTGCTGTGGGAGGGACGAGGTCCTGGTCCACATGGTGGGCGGGCAGCACAAACAGCTGTCTGTAGCCAGCATTCCCTCTCGGAAGACAGCGAGGGCAGATGTGCTGAGGCTGGTATTTGACGAGCATCAGACCTGGAAAACACCAGGCGCTTTGCAAAGCTAACCAGGACAAAACCAAATACCCCTCCCCACAGAGAGCCATTTCATTCTCCGCCTCTTTGTGGTTGCCAATGCATCTTGATTCTGCAGCTCGTAAGAAAAAAGAGGATGATGAATGATAGCACCTACCTCACAAGGTTATTGAGAAGATGAAATGAGATATTTATAAACTGTTTTTGCAAACCTTTAAGCACTATAGAAATGTTAGCTAGTATTATGTGATCTAGTGAAAGAGTGTTAGTTTTGGAGTTAGGAAGAACCGGATTCAAATCCTGGCCCTGCCACTCAATATCTGTATGACCTTGGGCACTTCACTTCCCTGGTTTTCAGTTTTCTCATCTGTAAAATGATGCAGGGGGGAGAGGGGGTGAACTAGATGACAAAGGTCCTTCCCATCTATAAATCTGTGATCTTGTCATTTTGGCATTCCTTTCCTTCTCTGCATTCCTTCATTGTGTGTCCTGTTTGTTTCCCAGAACCCCTCCCCAAGGAAGAGGGGAGGGAGGGACTGTGTATGTTTCATTTGTTCTGTATAATGCCCAACTCTGCCCAACACTATTTGGGCATTAGCACTGACTTTGGGGAGATAAATGGTCCCAGGTTCTTGGCTCTATTTCTCACCGGCATAGCACTCACCCCTTTTTATCCCCCAGATTTACTTTAGCAAAGACAAACATAGCCCCCAAGCTGAGCTCTGAAGGGTCTCCTTGGCCACTTACTTCACACAGGTCCACAGAATGGGACCACGGAAACCCTTAGCTTTGCCATCCAGACAACACCTGCCCCAGATGCTTGTAAGGGCTATGCATACCCCCATGGGACTGGAGACAGGAATTGCCCAGACAAGGACAACTCTCAATACCACATCAACCTCATCCTTATCACGAGAGACTAAGACCGTGAACCCCGAGGGCGCCCAAAGATTAGAGCTGAGACCTAGCAGAGGAAAGCATCTTCACAAAGCCTGATGTGAGAAAGGGGGGAAAGTCAGAAGCTTATGCACAGTGAAAACGTGAGTGAGAAAGGGAGCGGAGGGCTATGAAGTGATCCCTCTGAGGCCATCCAGAGGTGGGAATGATGGAGTGAATGGCTATGAGCAAGGCCATGATGGATCTTCAGCAGAGTCTTGGGATCATCAGGAGGTTGAATGGACTTTAGAGGTCGCCTAAGCCAACCCCCTCACTTTGTAGATAAGGAAACAGAGACCCAGAAAGTTCAAAGTGACTTGTCCAACGTCATACCAATATTAAGTGTCAAGGCCGGGGCTTTCCAGGGTTTTCACTGCTCCATAAAAAAATGCAAAACTGAGCTGGGGATTGACCAATCAATCAAAAACTCAGGAAACAGAGAAATAAGTGATTTGCTCAAGATTACACAGAGTAAGGAACAAAAGTGGGATTTGAACACAGGTCCATTAGCTCCTGATCTATTCATCACTCTTCCTACTCTACCCCATTGCTCCCCAAAAAGAGTCCAAAGGGTTAGGGCTCTAAGGGTGTAGCTGGAGATGGAAAATCACAGCCTTGAAAATGATGAGAAAGCAGCAGCTGTTTGGGGATTTGGGAAGGGGGTGGGCTGGGTTTGTCCTTCACTCCATGGCCAAAGAAGCAGAGAATAATCATCTCCCCTGATTAAAACCTCCTTTGGGGAGGAAATCCCTTCACATCTGACAAGCTCCTTTGGGGACAAAGAGCAGCCCCCAACCTGCAGCAAGTCATTCTTTGAGATGCCAGCCACACAACAGTCCCCCCCCCAAGCTCTCTCCATGACTTCCCACAGCCTAGACACTTGAATGAACTGGCGTTTTCAGGAGGAGGAGACCTGTTGAAAAGACTCCCTGGGGAACCCATTCCTCTAGGCATAGTTCCGCCTTAGCCAGGCCAGGCCAGCTCTGGGAAATGATGCTGGGAGCGGAGGCCCAAGCTGGCTGGGCATGAAGCATAGGTGGAGACCGTTGTCCTTGCTCAGTGGAAGTGCCCAGGGCTCTCTGCACTTGTCCTCCAGACAATAGCAGTGGGCACTGTCAATATGGGTTCAATATGCCCGATGGTTTTGTGTGAGAGTCCAAGAAAATAATGCTGCCTTATGTTACCGTTGAGGAATAGGCTTCACTCCGAGCACTGAGACCCTTAGCAAGGCTTCCGAGAGTGGAGATGGGCTCTCCATCCCTAGAGCTGATAGAAAGAGAAGACAGTGAATTGGGGTTTCATCTCTCCTAATATGTCATCTCATTCTTGCAAGTGTGGACATGTCCTAGAACCCAAGTGATGTGAGCCATCCTGGTGGACAATGGACTCCACAGGAGTGCCTATATAGGATCTTAGGATGATAGAAAACTGAGACCCAGAAAGATAAAGTGACTTGGCCAACATCACAAAGGATTTGAACCTAGGTACTCCAACTCCAAATCCCTTTCCACTATGCCACTCTTACCTCCATCCATTCTCCGTCTCCTTTACATTCATTCATTCATATATGAATGCACCCAGGGCTCCTGTGTCCCTTGTACTGACCTAGATATGAAATGTCTGAAAGAGGTATCTTAGTACAACGGATTCTGAATCAGAGAACCCAGGCTCATATCCGTGCTCTGCTGCTTACTTCCTGTGTGGCCTTGGGCAGGACATAATCTCCACAAGCCTCAGTTTCCTCATCTACAAATGAGTTTAGGTTCAATGACCTTTTTAGTTCCTTCCAGGTTGAAATCCTCTGATCTTATGCTTAGTCATCTTGGAGGGTTAGGGCAAAAATGTCTCCTGCCTCCCCCATGCCCCCATCTCCCTGGGTGAATAATGATTCCTGCCAAATGACTGGTGCTGAATTCTAGTTTTTCTTGTATTTCATGGTATGAAGACTGGGGTGCTAAGTTGTTAGTGGATGGGCATAATAGTACTGGAGGTAGGGTCATAGTTGAAAAGACATTGATGTTGGCTGGGCCTCTTTGTATGCTCCTCTTGGCCCCCAAAGCCCAGGAACTCACTAAGTCCCCCTCTTTCCCACAGCCTCCCTTTGCGATTCTGGGTGAATGTGATCAAGAACCCTCAGTTCGTGTTTGATATCCACAAGGGGAGCATCACGGACGCCTGCCTCTCGGTGGTGGCGCAGACCTTCATGGACTCCTGCTCCACGTCCGAGCATCGGCTGGGCAAGGACTCCCCTTCCAACAAGCTGCTCTACGCCAAGGACATTCCCAGCTACAAGAGCTGGGTGGAGAGGTCAGTAGGACACCCTGATTCACCCTAACCCCAAGGAAGTCAGCTGAATAAGGATGTTAGGTCCGACTCCTTGGGCACTGTCATGCTGGATCCCACCAGCATAACTAAGAATGCACTTTGCCATGACCTGCCATGACATCATTTGGCTGTGCCTTCTGGGTCCCATGCCCAGGCTTTGCCCCACTGCTACTCCATGCTCCCTCTGAGCTCCATGTTGCAGGAAAAAAGATGCATTTGTCATCATCACAGTGCTGATTTTGACCAGCCAGGAAGCCCCCAGGTAGATGCCAAGACCCATCCCAGGGCACTCCAGCCACAGCAGGCCAAGCAAGAGACTGGAGTGCTAGGGAGTCAAGAAATCAAGTTAACAAGCATTTATTAAGTGTTTACCATATGCTCAGCACTATTCTAAGTGCTAGAGATACAAGGAAAGGGAGCTGGGGAAGCAGAGCCTGCATTCTAATGGGAGACACAACATATCAACAACTACATGCAAGATATATCCAGACTACGTGGAAGCTAATCTTCAGTGAAAGACGTTTAAACCTGGGAGGATCAGGAAGGGCTCCTTGGAGTAGAGGGATTTGAGCTGAGTTTTTAAGGAAGTCAGGAAAGCTAAAAGATGAAGGTAAGGGAGGGAAGCATTCTAGGTTTGGGGAACAACTGATTCCAAGGCAGAGAGATGGGGGGTGGGCTGAATGTTATGCTTAAGGAATAATTGCATCCCAGGCCATTTTCACTCATCCTGATCTATATCTGGCCACTGGACCCAGAAGGCTCCGGAGGACAAAGTGAGGCTGGTGACTTTGCACAGCTCTCCCTCACTTAAATCCAATTCAATTGCATGTCATGGCATCACCTCCCTGATGTCATGGTCCTCTTCAAGAATGAAGGACAAACAGCAGTAATAGGCCAATATAGTTAGATCACAGGGTATATGAGAGAAGACTGGAAAGGTAGGAAGGGACCAGGTTATGAAGAGCTTTGAATGCCAAACAAAGGGAGGAAATAGGAGAAAAGTGAACAGGAGTGGAACAGACCACCTTCCTTTAGCTCCCTAATCCTAGAGTCTCTCCGATCCCCTCCAGATACTATGCTGATATTGCCAAGCTGCCAGCCATCAGTGACCAGGACATGAATGCCTACCTCGCAGAACAGTCACGCCTCCATGCTGTGGAGTTTAACATGCTCAGTGCCCTCAATGAAATCTATTCCTATGTCAGCAAGTACAGTGAAGAGGTAAGAGGGAAATGACCATGGTGGGTGACCGCCGTGAAATGAGAGATGAACAATCTCATCCAACGAGTAAATCAATTTCATATACATTCATTGGCCACCTATTATGTGCAAGAGACAGGAGAAGTTTATTGATCTGTGTGCAGAAATTGGCCCATTTGCAAGTTGGCAGTTGAAAGTCATTTGATTAATATCACTTTTAATGCGGTTAACAAAACAGTGAGGGTTTTTTTTACTGATTTAATTATCTTATCTCAATAAAGTGTTTTAAAATCAGCATCATTGCTTTTAAAAAACCCTGAGTGAGCCTCTTCTCTGCATTTGAGAAGATGCCAACTGCCAATTTGCAGAAAGACAAGTGGATGCTAACTTCTACTCATGCGACTTTGGGCAAGTCACTTAACTTTGCTAGGCCTTGATTTCCCCTTCTTATAAGATGAGGGCATGATAGACAAAGAATTGGGAGGGATTTTAGAGGCCGTCTAGATCGATCCCCTCATTTGATAGATAAAGAAACAGAGGCCTAGGGAAGTTGTGGCTGGCCTGCTGTCACGAAATAATATATATATAATAATAATAATAATAAAGGATAAGAACAATTGTTCCACCAGCCATGAAGGCAGCTGAAGCAGGCTCTGTGGAGCCTGCCAGAGCATCCTGGGCCATCGCTAGTCATCCTGACTTTTGTCCTGCCACTGGCCTTCTGTGCCTCTGGAAGAGAGAGTGAGGCTGATGAGTTTGTGCAGCTCTGCCTCCCTTAAATCCAATTCACTCGTGAGTTGACATCACCCCATGATGTCATTGGTCCTCTTCAGAAAGGAAGGATGGACAATAATGAGGAGGAAACCTCAGATGTGGAATTTGAATCTAGGTCCCTTGGCTCTCAAGCCAGTATTCTTTCTACTTTGCCACACCTCAACATTCTTTGGGTCTACGCAGAAATTGGACCGCCCACATAGATTATAGAGAATGCATAGGTAATAATAGGTAACTCATTAAAATGAGACTGAGTAGGTGTCTTGATGGGTGGCGGTATGTTAAATGAATCTGGATTCATCCAGAAAGACTTCTAGGAGAAGGAGGGGACGAGGCCTGAGTAGGATCAGTAGTATAGTAGAAAAATTCCTAGATTTTGACATCTGAAAGAATCTGGGTTCAAATCCTAGTTTTGCCACTGATTCCGTGTTTGACCTTAGGTGGATAGGTAGCTCAGTGGGTAGAACGGTGGGTTTAGAGTCAGGAAGACCTGAGTTCAAATCCTGTCTGCACACTGACTAGCTGTGTGACCCATGGCAAATCATTTGACCTCTGTCTGCCTCAGTTCCTTCTTCTATAAAGTGGGGCCAATAATAGCACCTACCTCACAGGGTGGTTGTAAGGATGAAACATTAAAAAAAAAGAAATGAACTCCAAAGATCTCTGATGTCCGTGTGACTTCTGTGCTTCTCTTTCCCCTCCAGATCATAGGGGCCCTTGAACAGGATGAACAGGCACGGAGGCAGCGGCTGTCATATAAAGTGGAACAGCTGATCAATGCCATGTCCATTGAGAGCTGAGGGGAGGTTCCAGGCACATCTCCTAAGAGAAGAGAGAGAAGGCAAGGAGGACTCAGCCTTCAATTCTTCAAAACTGGGAAGCTGGGAATGAAGGGTATATAGCTCCCGGGGCTCACTGAACCCACCCTGGGGGGAGGGGAGGGCTGTGCCCCTCCCCCAGCATCAGCTAGGGTTCATCCTATCCAGTTCCCAGAATCATCGAACAGTAGGCATCATGCATCCTTGGCAAGAACGAGAGAGAAATGGGGGCCAGGAAGTCGTCCTCGAAGCCAAGAGGCAGGAGCTGCGGACAGATCTGCCTCTGTGACTGCTGCTTTGCATGAAAAAAAAAATCATTTAATGTATATTGGGAAAGAATGAAAACTTTATTTAATTTTTTTAAGAAAAAGAGAAAAAACCACAGAAATAAAACAGACAAAAAGCCACTCTGCTAATCCCGTCCCACCTTTTTCTTTTTTCCATTCTGGTTTTTCTCCCTTCTTTCTTATCCTCCCAAGCACTCCTCCCTTACAAGATTCCTGTTCCTTTCCAGTGACAATTCGCAAACAGATGACAATGGGAATCTTGGGAAAATAATTTGTTTCCTTTCCTGGGAAGTAGAGAAAAGGAGGAGAGGAAGAATGAGCACAAGTTAGCACCAAACGTTTTTCACAGTCAAACCCGGAAATATCCCAAAGGTCAAGAGCTCCTTGGTACTTCTGTGTGGATTCCTGAACCATCAAATGAAACCAAACCTGCCCGGCTGGAAACCAAGCTTTACATACACATACCTGTGTATGATCATCTCCGGAGAGAAGCTTTGTCTTTAGACAGTGTCTATGCTTTTTGCTACTGTTCATTTTCTTTGTTTGTTTGTTTTAATTTTGTGTCTAACCAATTGAGGACCTGATCTTCAGTACCTCCCCTTTGAGCCAGGGGGTGGTGACATGGGCTTCTCTTCATGCTGGGCTCGTGACCTTCACTCGGACACCAAACATCTCCACCTCACGTGTCTTTCTCCTGCCACACTCTGCTTTGGGGAGCCATTTCCACATCCTAATAGTTGGCTCCAGGGGCACAGTCTATCAGGGCTGTGATCAGAGACCTTGAGCACTAGAAAAAAGTTCAATGGGCCCTACAAAGGCCATAAAGGGACCAGCTCTCCAGGCTCAATCCTGGAACTTGATTTGGGGGATATGGGTGTTCACTCCTGGGATTTCACTCCAATTTCTTGCAGTAAAAAAAAATAATACAAAAACAAACACTGTTTACAGCAAGTAATGCTTGCTAAAGAAGCTGCAATATTTATTATTCTACTTTTCCAATTGTCTCATGCTTGCAGAGAGAAGGAGAATGTTTGGCATTCATCTTTGGACATGTCCCTGGATGTGCAGGGCCTGCCTCTGAGAGGATCAGACCAGGCCAAATGGTTTGACTCCCAGAGAGTGCCAAAGTCTTTGTCTTCTGTCATTGTCTCTGTCTCTGTCTCCGTTGCTGATTCTTGGGGTGGGGAGGCGAGCAGCTGGCTCACATCCTTCCTCCCTCCACTAAAGATGATGGGTGACCAACTTTCCTGAGTACTGTTTAACAAGAGACCAAAGCTTCACCTCTCTTGTCCAGGTTACCCACAGAGGCTACTAAGTGTCCCCAGATGTTGGCTTTGGGAGCTGGTTGCTGGTGGTGGGACCACATTGATCTTGAGAAGCCTAAGCTCTCTGCTAATCTAAATAGTCAAGATTGTTTTCCCTGGAACTACCCTCTCCAGCAGGAGCCACTGAAAGTAAGGGCGGGTGCTAAAGAAGAAGGGAAGGAGCGGAAGAGAAGAGCAGCCTCTCCCTCCTCCGATCCCTCCAATTTGGGAAGGGGCCAGAAATTCAGGCTGCAGCTCTTAAAGCCCTGACCACACTGCCTCCAAGGGAGAAGGGATTGTGGCTTCTTTCCTATTTGTTTAACTCCAATCATCCATCTCCCTCGCTATCCTGCTACACCTCCGGGCGGTCCCAGTTTTGAAAGCTTCCACTGGCCTCACAATTCCCAAGGAAAATGGGTGAAGGAGAGCTGGCTGCCAGCCCCAGCTGTCGTGTGGCTTTCGATTGCTGCACTAACCACACAGCAGACTCCCCTGGTCTGTTCAGCTCCAGTTTCTTGCCTGAATGCAGCTGACAAAAGGGAAGAGAAAAGCATTCAGTGAAATACTCAGGAAACTTGCTGTTTAAATTATGATTCACAGCCAGGCATGCCAAGTCCACTTTTCTTCTGATAATCCACTTCTGTTAAAGTTTCTCTGGGCCCTATTAATAGCCTGAAAGAAATACTAATGACCGACCTTGTGCAAGAAGCCAAAGCATTTGACATTCACGGATCCAAAGCTTAGAGACTCAGAGCCCATGATTTACAGCAATGAGGGGGTGAGGGAGCCAAGGGGAGAGAAGAATTTAAGATGGAGATTTCCTGCCTCCAGCAAAGGAACCTATCTCTGAATCCTTTATGCTCGCCATTCAGGTTTGGTTTGAATGGTGAGGTTCTGATGATCCCCTTTACACGATGATTCCCCCTTGTAACATTGCCTCCTAAAGCTTTGCTGGAGCTGGAGGCTGAAGGCTAAGAGGCTCAGCATCGTCTTAACCCACCTTCACCCACCAATGACACCATCCACCCTGGCTGATCCCACTTCTGTAGCCCTTGTCAGTCTCCAAACCTAGAAACAGAAGGGTCTACCAGCAAGGTAGAGAAAGGACCTCATTTCAGGTACTTTTTATTTGAGAGTGAGAGTGAAGGGAGGACCCAAAGGGGAGGCTGCCTGGTGAGACAGGGTGAGAGGAGCTAACCACATGTAACTTGGCTGCCAAGAAAAAGAAAGTCGGTCAAGAGTAACTTCCCAAGAAGGATGTTGGGAAGGAATGCCCAGCTGGATCCAAGCTAAGTCGTGGAGGCATGGGGATGATGAGGTCCTGGAATACCTCTCCCCTCTGATTCCCTACGACCCCATAAAGCATGGGAAAATGGAATGGGATAAATTGGTCCTCACTCATTCATGCAGGATGTCTCTCCCAGTTTAGGAGTGTTCTAGGGAAGTTGAGTTTTGTGGAAGAGTAACCTTCACTCTCTGGACAGGGCACTTCCACTCCATTCTTGTGTCCCTTCCTCAGTGAACACTGGATTAGGAGAGAGGGAGAGATCTGCGCATGTTGTCTGCAAATATGAATCTTCTCAAAACTAGCCCAAGAAAGTTCTTCTAACCCAAGACAACTTCCCAGCCAACCAACCAGCTAGCCCAACACAAAATGTACAGACCTCAGTCATTGCCATCATGAGTCAGTTGGTGTTATCACTGGGAAGAGGGAGCTGGTTGCCATGGGCTGCTGGTTTCTGCTACCAAAAGAGTGGGCATGGACCAGCTGCCTCATTCATCTCTGTACTTCCATGCCCCAACCTGTGGAAGACAAGAGTGATTTGGGCAAAGAGCCAGCAGGAGGAAGAAAATAACTGGAAAAGACCCCTGGAATCTCCCCCCCCCCTTAAAATGGGAGCAGTAAAAGTTTCCACTACCTTGGATTGTTCCAGCTGCACTTTCCCTTATTGCCTGAGGCTTTGACCTTCACCAATTCCCCCCAAAGATGACATGAAATACCAACAAAAGGTACCATAACTGCTGAGTCCACAATGGGAACAATGGATGGGTGTGCTCTACAGGATAGACTAAAATGGTCCAGACAGAATAAATGGGAGGACATTTAAAAAGCCATGGCAGATAAATCTCCAGGTGCATTTCAGCATCACACCTGGCCCCATTAACCTGTTGTCAGTAAATATCAAGCAAGCAGCTGCACTCTGGGAATGGACAATGTCCTCTCTACACATAGTAAATCTGTAGCAGGAATCCTCTTCCCTAAATTGTGGCGGCCTTACTCTGGGAGAGGTGAAAGTTGAAGTCAAGGGTCAATGTGGAAGAAAAAAAAAAGTTGGACTGGATTGTTCTGTCCAAGGTTCTGGGGGATGAAACACCATATCACTAAGGTTCTAGACTGAAATAGGACTCAGCTGCTGTGGTTAAGGGACTCTGGGCAATACTCTCAGGAACATCTGTGGTGACATCTTCACTGCTTCAAAGTCTCTTTTCCCTTCTCCATCTCTTACCCTTCTCCAGAGACTTCTTATTTGATATCTAGGGCCGGATACATCCCTGGATGTAGGGATGTGTTTTTACTCTTGGTTCATCCAAACCCAGTGCTAGGAGATACCCTGAGAAGTTAACATGACCTTCCCCTACCTCCAGGAAGGATTCTCCCAAACCACCACAGACAGATTTGCTGTTTTGCCTGTTTCTGGAGACTCTCAGTGAAGGTGATCGATTCCACGGTTATTCCCAGTCAAGTGTGACCCACATCATGCCCCAACCCTCTCCTTCACGAAGGTTTTATTCTTGTCTCACCTAAATGGGCTGTGATATGTCTCATTCCTCTTGTTCTGCCCCATAGAAAGATGGATAACACCAGGACTCGAGTCAGGTTCTTGATTCTCACCTCCCTTCTTTGTCAAAGTTACATCCAAGGTAAAGATTGAAACGGGAAAGAGTAAGGAAGATGGGGAGAAGTATCTTAGGTGTGTCTGGAAGGAACTCTCTCCTTACACCAAATGGGGAAGGAGCCTCAAAGTCTTTGCTTACCCCATCATCTGGATCCCTTTTCCCCAACATACCTGCCTCTCTCCTCTTTTCTGCCCCCTAACCCCTCTTTTCTTGACACACTGGAATTCTGTATTATATTTTTTTTATGAGAAGAAAACAGTGTTTGTCTGGTTCTGTTGTTTTTACAGGTGTCGTGGAAAAAAACTGTAAGAAAATTGAAGTATTTAAAATGTTCCAAGAAAAAAAACTGGGATTTTTTTGTTATTATTCTAATATATTATTGTGTACCTATTGTAAATATGAAACGCTCCTATTTTGCAAGCCAAGGACACACTTTGTACTGTTGTTATATATAAATAAAGTTTACTGGATAAAAAAAAAAGAAACCTAGAATAAGATGTCTCAGTGGGATGAGCAATGACAGGAAATCTCAATCTTGCCTCTTACTACCTGGGTAAACTTAGCCAAGTCATTTGCCTGTTCTGAGCCTCAGTTTCCTCAATTGCAAAATGAGAAAGATGATCTAAGAGGTTCCTTCTAAGCTCCCATTTCTATGATCATGGACTTAAAGCTGGGAAGGGCTTTCAGGACCATCTAGTCCAGTCCCCTCCTTTAATAGAGAACCCTGAAGTCCAGGAAAATTAAGTCACGTAGGAGTCGCAGAATCAGATTTAAAAGGGACCCCAAGGTCACCTAACAACAATGACGACAGGTAGTGCTTATATCCTTTTAAGGTTTGTAAAGTACTTTATATATAGTAACTTACTCCATCCACATAACAACCCCGGCAGATAAGTGCTCTCATTATGCCCATTTTACAGACGAGGAAGCTGAAGCTACAAGAAGTTAAGTGAGTTGTCCAAGGTCATGTACCTAGTAAGTGGCCCAAGGTAACTCAGGTAGAAAGTCATCAGAGGGAAAATTTGAACCCAGGTCCTTTGCCTCCAGAGCCAGTGAGTGCCCTTTCTATTGTATTAGATGGCCTTCTTCCGTAATGTGGGTGACTAAAAACTCTAGCATCACTTACTCCAGGTTCAGAGATCCAATTAACATCTAGTCACCACAACCCTTCCCCTGCCCTCCACGTAGCCCCCAACTTCCTCCATAACCAGCAGGCCAACACTGACCCCTAGTGCCAATACCCCAGAATGCACTTCTCCAGTTCCCTGCCTTCCATGTAATGAGAGGCTGTAATGTCACTAAGATTTCCAAGCACTGGCCCTTTCCCCCTGCAGTACGTTCCCCTCCCTAGAGACTAGTTAATCTATATTCATCCCCAGGAGTGGGCTGACTTTTAGAAGGATTTAGCTTGGTTCCTAGGAAACACAGCTGTGGTTGGCTGCTATGAGTTATGAGTATCTCAACCCTGCTGTAAGGAGAAATGTCCTTGGCAATGGAAGACATTTGGGTTGGCTCTAAAGGAAGAATGTCTGGATGACACAGGTTGGTGAAACTATGGAACAGGTAAAATAGGCTAAGTGTCTCTAAAAGTCATCAGGCTAGCTTGGAGACGAGGGAGGTGTGAGGTTGCTGCCGCTTGTCTTGGAGACAGAAAGATGGTTTCATTGATTCCCATTCCTGAGATTCCCTTTCAGATGAGAATGCCAATCTTCCTCCACTACCACCACCTCCTCTATTCTCTATAGAAGCTATATTCTCTATTTTTCCTTCATTTATCAAGACATGTTGACATAACTCCCACACACCATCTTCAAAGAGGTGACAGGTAAGTGCAAATTCCGGCAGCCTTCTAAGATTTCTAAAAAGTATTCAAGGCATCCGTTCATTGGTTCATTCATTCACAGATGCCCAAGCAATCTTCCTAATGTAGCTTTTTGATAGCATCGCTCATCTACTTAAAAGCTTTCAATAGCTCCCTATTGCTAATGAGATAAAGCACAAGCATCTGATGCCAGTATTCAAAGCTCTCCAAAAGCTGACTCTAGCCTACTTTTCCAGCATTATGTGCTACTATTAATAATAATGATAATAATACTAATTAATCTTGATATAACAGTTTAAGGAAAAGATATTCTGCATTCAAACCAGAAAGTTCTCCATACTATGCCCCATCCTCCATTCTCATCCAACCCTTTCCCATCTCCATGTCTTTGCTCATCTCATCCTATCCCCCTATTCCTGTCATGGGCTCCACTCACCCAAACCCCTAGTCTATTGAATTTTTTTTCCTCAAGGCCCATCTCTTGAAGTCCAATCTCTTCCACAAAACTGTCCATGATCACCTCACCCCTCCACCAACTGAATATAATCTCTCCCTTAGCAAATCTCTTCGAGTGTTTGTATGAACTGTATCCTTCATACTTATTTATACTTATTCATCTCTCCCTCATACCATAACTATTTGTTTACATATAATTTGACTCCATTAGTTCATAAGCTCCTTGAAAGATGAGTTTCATATCTTTTTTTTGTATCCTTTCCCCCATCTAGCCAGATGCTTTGCGAATAGAAGGCATTTAATAAATATTTGTTGAAGTAAAATTCCACAAATCTATTCATTCAACATTTCTTAAGGCACTTTTTGTGAGGCACTGTGAAGGATAAAAAAGATAAATAAGACAGGGTCCCTGCCTTCAAGGAGCCTATAATCTAGTAGAAGAGATAAAGCATCGTTAAAATGATGATATATTCATGCATAGAGAAAGTACAAATGAGTTTAGAGAAGGAAAAAAATAGCTAGCTTTACAATTTGCAAAGCATTTTACATGTTATTTCATCTGATCCTCACAGCAATTCTAGGAGGTAAGTGTTGTTACTGTCCCCATTTTACAGGTATGGAAACTGAGGCTAAGAGTCCTTAAGTTACTGACACAGAGTCACATAGCTAGTATCCGTCTGATGTAGGATTTGAACTCAGATATTTCTGACACAAGATCCAGTGATCCAGCCACGAGTTACCTAGGTTAGATCTACCTGGGAGGAAGGTAGACAACTTTCTCTCACTTCCTGACAAGGAAACCAAAAGAGTGCGGAACTTAAGAATACCTAGTGGAGACGGTCTTCTGGAGTCCCTGATGTAGCTAGTATGCTAGGCACTGGGAAGATGTGAAAGAGAGGACAAAGTCCCTTCTCAAACAGAGCTCCCAATGGGAGCAGGGGAGACAGATCCAGGGATCATAGCTCTGAAGCTTAGAGTCCATCTAATCCAACCCCCCTCATTTTGTAGGTGAAGAAACTGAGGCATAGAGAGATTGCATGACTTACCCAAAGTCACGCAAGCGGTGAGATTAGCTCAGATTTGAACTCAAGTCCTATAATTCCAAGTCAGACCCTCTTTTCTCTTGTTAAAACATAGTGGGGCATGGTGGAAAGAGCACTGGTTCTGTTGTCTGAGAACCTGGGTTCCAATACTAGCTGCACAACTCAACCTCTACGTGGCCCTGGACCCTCTAGGTACAAGTCTATGAGCCTCCTCTAATGGGGGAAAGGTAAACTCTACCAGATAGAGAGCTCTGGCCTTAAAGAGGAAAATAAATCCTGACCTCAGGGAAGGACACCTATCTCTGTCCGCCTGATAGGACCAGGGAGACAGATACAGATGGAAGACCCATAGAATAAAAACATATGTTTTAATCCATGTGACCTGGACCAGTCACTTGCTGTGTGCCCCAATTTTTCCACCTTTAGGGGGGGACGTTGGGTGGAAGGTTGTATATAATGTCTTCTGACGTTCTTTCCAGTTCTAGCTGTATAATCTTATGAATACAACAGAACGTATGTTAAATATTAGGAAGCTCAGAGGTGCTCAGAGTCAGGGAATGGTCAGTGTTTGTTGGGGCCGATTCAGGATATCTTTCTGGAGAAGAAAAAGACTGAAAAGAATGCTTGACAGACATTCCTTGGGAATGAGTTATTGGTGTTGTTTCTTTCCTCCTAATTTCTAGTGAAACTAGAAATGTAAATTCTGGTCACAGAGGTGAAAGAAAATGCAAACAACCCCCAAAGGAGGCCAGGGAGAGCAGAGAGCTGGGGCCAGGATGCAATTTGCCCATTGTTTTAAATAACAGCCCAGGGTTCTGTCAGGGCACTGGGCTGTTTTGCTAACATAATGCCATCTTGTGATTGTGTTAAATGCAAATCCAAAGCTTTGGTGAGACTTCCACCACAGCCAAAAAGGTGTAATCATTCTTCAACAAAAGCTTTAATGTGACCCTGGTGATTTCCTGACGTGTTAATACAGTTAGCCATCAGGAGCCAGCAGATCAAATTAGCACTCAGATTTCCTTTTGTCACCACAGACTGTGACTCAGCTCCGGGGAGGGGTCTGAAGGAAGCATTACCTGCAACCTGGGAAGTGGGAGGGTTGGAGAGGAGGGAGGGAGGCAGGGAGGGCTAACTACCACTGGGACCCTTATACCAGTGGGCCACTCTGGAACTCCCAATGGCCTCCCTTCTCCTACCCTCTGCAGATATATGAGGAGATGGAAGGGTTACCCTGCTCTCAAAGATCTACAATCACTATTAGACACCCAACCAGCAGCCTTCAATGGTGGGAAGTGCTTCTTTGTGACTAACGTGAATCCCTCTTTCTGCAGCTGCACCCCACACAGCAGAAGTGTTGATTCATCATCACTAACTGAACTGCCACTCACAGGGTGGGGAGAGGGAAAGGGGTGGCAGGGGCAGGGAAGGGGGTGTCTCGTGGCCCCGTAGGGAATAGCAAGACAACTGAAACATAGTCCATGCCCTCGGGAAGCTTAGCTCTCCTGTCTCATCCATGTGGTTATACTTAAAAGAGCTCCGGTCTTAAAACAAATACTCAACATTTACATATTGCTCTGAAGATCTGTTTTAAAGCACTTTCCTCACAATAACCCCTGAAGGTAGTTAGCACAAGAGTTATTAGTCCTAGTTTTTTAGCTGTTTCACGA
This sequence comes from Trichosurus vulpecula, assembly GCF_011100635.1. Classification (NCBI taxonomy): domain Eukaryota; kingdom Metazoa; phylum Chordata; class Mammalia; order Diprotodontia; family Phalangeridae; genus Trichosurus; species Trichosurus vulpecula. The sequence goes on along the minus strand of NC_050576.1, from coordinate 109,935,299 downwards.
GTCCTAGTCTTCATGACCCCATTTGAGGTTTTCTTGGATGATGGAGTGGTTTGCCTTTTCCTTCTCAAGCTCATTTTACAAATGAGGAAATTGAGGCCACCAGGGTGAAAGTGACTTGTCCAGGGTCATACAGCTAGCTAAGTGTCTGAGGTCGAATTTGAACTCAGGTCTTCCTGACTCCAGGTCATCACCAATCATCTTGATGTTTGTCCTGCCGCTGGACTTCAGTGACTCTAGAAGAGAGAGTGAGGCTGCTGACTTTGTGCAGCTCTGCCTCACTTACATGCAATTCACGCAGGAATCAAGACATCACCCTGTGAGGTCATTGGTCCTCTTTGAAAACGAAAGATCATCAATGACGATTGCTACCCTCTACTTTTTTACAGATTAGGAAATAAACTCAGAGAAGAGAAATGACTTATCTCGAATCCTGTAGCCTGGATTTTACAGAGATAAGATTGAGATACAGGTCTCAACTCCAGGTTCAGCATCTACTATAACAACCTGAGTTCAGATCCTGACTCTAACACTAATGGAATGACCCTGAATTTGTCATTTCATTTCTCTAAGACTCCATTTCCTCATCAACAAAAAAGGGGATAATAATATTTGCCTCGCCTACCTCTCTGAGCCTGTTTCCTCGCCTATAAAATTCAAGAATTGGACCAAATGATCTCTGAAGAAGATCCCTTCTACTTTTCATATTTGACAGTTCTTTGTGTCGTAAGAATATTTTTTAAAAGTTCTTAATAATGAATAAATAAATAGCATTAATTAAGTGCTTTCTATGTGCCCTACACTGTGCTAAGCAATGCAGATTGGAAAAGAGGCAAAAGACAATCCCTGTCCTCAGTCTAATGGGGGAGACAATATGCAAACGAAAATAGAAGAAGCAAGTTATATACAGGATAAACAGGAAATAATTAACAGAGGGAAGGCACTGAAATTAAGAGGGGTTGAGGAAGGCTTCCTATAAAAGGTAGGATTTTAGTTGAGACTTAAAGGAAGTCAGGAAGGTCAGTAATGAGAGAAGAGGAGCAACAGCATTCCAGGGGGACAGCCAGAGAAAACGCCCCAAAGTGAGAGATGGGGTGTCTTGTTGCCGGAACAGCCAGGACGCCAGCGTCAATGGAGCAAAGAGTACATGTTAGGAGTAAGTACAAGGAGACTGGCAAGGTCTGAGGGACTGGGTTATAAAACTGTAAAGCGCTAGAGAAATATAAGCTATTAGAATCTTATCATAGCTTTGTGAGAGAATGACCTTCTTCCCTTGGTGGGAATTATCTCTGCTATTTTTACAAGAATCACAGATTTCAGAGTTAAAAGGAGTCTTAGAGATCGAGTCCAGCCCTCCTCATTTTACAGAGAAACTTAGCCCTAGAGAAGTTAAATGAGAAAACAGTGAATGTGGGATTGGAACCCAGGACTTCTGATTTGACAGTAGGGGCTCTTTCCAGGAGGCAACAGATAGGATGACCTGGGAAGCAAGAGCTGAACCCTGGGCAGCATCAGGGTGGAAAAGAAATGGTTGAGGAAGGGAGGGAAGGGAGAGATAACTAGGATGCCCTCAGGAGGAAGGGGGAAAACTCAGGCAAAAAAAGAATCAATCAATGAACACTTATTAAGTGCCTACTCTGTGCCAGGCACTGTGCTAAGTGTTGGGGATACTGAAGCAAAAGACGGTCCCTGACCTCAAGGCGCTTACAATCTAATGAGGAAAACAGCTTACAGAACAAGCTAACTAGAGGATAAATAGGAACTAATTAACAGAAGGAAGGCTATGGGTTTAAAAGGGGCTGGAGAAGACTTCCTGAAGAAAGTTCCGTTTTTAGATGGTACTTAAAAGAAGCAAGGAAGGTCCGTAGTTAGGAGCAGAGGAGGGAGAGCATTACAGGCATGGGAGGCAGGCAGAGAAGGTACTCATGGGGCTTCCTGCTTCCAGTCTCTCACCTTCTAAGCATCACAGAAAGGAAGACAGAATTTCTGAGTTGGAAGGGAGTTGAATGACCATCTTAATCCAACTTTGACCTAAAAAGGAATTCCCACTACTATACCCCCAACAAGGAATCATCTTGATTTTACCTAAAGATATCTAAATATGGGGAAATCCGTCAATCAACAAGCATTTATTAACTGCCTACTATGTGTCAGACGCTCTCAGAATTCAAAGACAGAAATAAATAAAACCAGCTCTCAAGAAGCATCCTTTCTATCGGAGAAGATAACGTGTGTACACAGGGGCAGCTAGGTGGTACAACGGACAGAGCGCTGAACCCTGAGTCAGGAAGCCTTGAGTTCAAATATAGCCTGCGACGCTTACTAACTGTGCAACCCTGGGCAAGTCACTTACCCTCTGTTTGCCTCAGTTTCTTCATCTGTAAAATGGGGATAACAATAGCACCTACCTCCCAGGGTCATTGTGAGGGTCAAATGAGATAATAATAGTAAAGCATCCAGCACAGTACCTGGCACATAGTAGGTGCTACATAAATGTTATCTATCATTTTATTATTATTATTATTATTCAGGCCACTGGACCCAGATGGCTCTGGAGGAGAAAGTGAGGCTGGTGACTTTGCACAGCCCTCCCTCACTCAAATCAAATTCACTTGCAAGTGATGTCATCATCTCCCTGATGTAAAGGTCCTTTTCAAGAAGAAGGGCAGATGGGGGCAGCAAAGTGGTGTAGTGAATAGAGCACTGTCCCTGGCGTCAAGAGGACTTGAGTTCAAATCCAGCCTCAGACACTTGACAGTTACTAGCTATGTGACCTTGGGCAAGTCATTTAACCCCAATTGCCTTGCCTTCCCCCCTCCAAAAAATAAAAGAATAACCAACTCTTTAAAATTTTTGATGTAGCTTAGGGAGTGAGGGCACTAGCAGATAGAAGAATCAGGAAAAACTTCATAGAGAAATAGGTTTTTCACCTAAGTCTTAAAAGAACTAATTTATTCTACTAGGTGGAGGAAGAGAGAGTACATTTCATTCACAGGAACAGTTCATGTAAAAGCATGACAATAAGAAATAGAGAAGGAATAAAAAGACCACGTTAGCTGGACCATCCAACCTCCAATATTCAGAGACTGGAAAGGTGAGCAGACCCCAGGTTATAAAGGGCTTTAAATACCAAATAGGGAAGTTCATCTTTTATCCTAGAAACAATAGAAGGCATTGGGAGTTTAATGAGGTAAAGAGCGACATAGTCAGAATTTCACTTAGGGAAAATCACTTCAACAATGGGATGGAGGATGGATTGGAGTGGGGAGAGACTAGAGTCAGGGAAACCAATGAGGTTCTTGTAATAATCCAGACAAGGGGTGATGAAGGCCCAAGCTAAGGGAATAGCTTTGTGAGTTTAGAAAAGGGGATGAATACGAGAGATATCACAAACGTAGAAGCAGCAAAATCTGTCAGCTGATGGATATGTGGAGTGAGGGGTCAAGGATGACCACAAAGATGTGAACCTGAGACCCTGGAAGGACGGTGGTGTCCTTCTCACAAAGAGGGAAGCTTGAGGGAGCTTCCAGAGAAGATTCTGGGAAGATGGCGGAGTAGGTCAGAAAATATCAAGGTCTCAAGATTTTCCTCCACAAAGAAATAAAATAGCGCCTCTGGGCGAACATAGAGTGGTGAAAACAAATAAGAGTAGGGGCAGAACAGGGGTCCTCTTGGGACAATTGGAAAGACCTGAAGAAAAATCCCAAGATGAGATTTCCTCCCTGTGAAGAGTAAACACCTCCAGGCTAGGGTCCCCTATCACAACTAGTGGCAAGCTGCTTAAACAATAAGCAGCAAGCCTTGGAGTTAGCTGGGTTGGGAGGCTGCCTTGACTGCCACAGGAACCTTTACCCCTGGGACAATGAGGGGAATTGGGCGTCTAACCTGGGGAAGATCTAGGGAACCTCTGCTGACAAGGAACACCAGACCCAGCTGTGCTGCGGAGAGCAGCGGGGGTGAGTTGAGACGCAGTGGGGCAAGGACGCTGCTGATTGTGGGCACTTAGAGGAGGCTGGAGGTCTTGGTTTGAATTCAAGGTCAGAGGGAAGAACTGAAGAGGATCAAAGACCAGAGGCACCATCCTCCATACCCCAGGACTCAGGTGATCATAAAAACTAAATTATTATCCAAAAAAATGCACTGGCAAAGGAGAAAGAATCCAACCGTAGAGAGCTACTATGGGAATAGAGAAGACCAGGGTTTGTCTTCAGAGGAGGATACTGAAGAAACCCTCTTCTACCCCAAAGAGTAATGTCAAAGGGTCACCTGCCCAAAAAGAACTCATTGAAGAACTTAAAAAAGACTTTAAAAATCAAACGGGGGAGATGGAGAGAAAATTGAAAAGAAAAATCAGAATAATCCAAGAAAAACAAGAAGGTTATGACAAGAAAGTCAACTAATTAGAAAAGGAGATCCAGAATCTAAAGGAAGAAAATGACTACTTTAAAATCATAATTAGGCAAGGGGAAGCCAGTGAAGTTACAAGAGATGAAGAAATATAAAAACAAAACATAAAGAATGAAAAAATAGAAGAGAATGTGAAACATCTCATAAGAAGAACAACGGATCTAGAGAACAGATCAAGACAACATGAGAATCATTGGACTACCTGAAAGTTCTGATCATACATACATACATACATACATACATACATAATACAAGAAGTAATTAAAGAAAATTGTCCTGAAGCAGTAGAACAAGAGGGAAAAGTAGAAATAGAAAAAATCCACCCATCACCACCTGAAAGAGATCCTACGAGGAAAACTCACAGGAATCCCCAAACCCCCTGATCAAGGACAAACTATTACAAGCAACAAGAAAAAAACAATTTACATATGATGGTGCCACAATTAAAATCACACAAGACCTAATGTTAGCGACACTAAAAGATCACAGGTCTTGGAACGCTGTCTATCGAAGAACAAAAGAAATGGGCCTCCCTCCAGCTGAAAATAGCGTACGCAGCAAACCTAAGCATGACATTGAATGGAAAAAAATGGACATTTGATCAACTGCCAGACTTTCAGGACTCTGTTAAAAGAAAACCCTGAACTCAATAGAAGATTTGACATACAAGAGCCGAGGAAAATATAAGGTACATACCAATGTACCAATGTCTCAATAAGGATAGAATGTTTACCTTTTATGTATGGAAAATGTAAAGCCTATGTCTAAGATTGTTGCCAGTAATTACATAGCTTATAAGAAAGATTGGGTAGACCTAAGTATGATATGACTTTGAAAAGTAAAACCGTTCAAGAACAGTGGAAAAAAGTATTATCCTATACAAATGAGCTGCAAAAAGAAGAACCATTACAGAGGAATTAGATGGGGGAGGGGAGCTGTTAGTTCTGGAAACCTACTTTCATCGGGAATGGGCTTAAGAGGGGAAAATAAATACACATCTAGAAGACTATAAAAGTCTTCTAAATTTAAAAAAGAAACAAAACTCTAAGGGGATATGGAGGAGGGAGAGGATAAAGGAGAGATCTTTAGAGGGGAGGGTGAGGGAATAGGTTAAAAGGGGATATAGAAGGGTGTTTAGATTTAGGGGAATGGGAGGATAAGGGAGGGAGCTTTACAGGGGAGGGGAACAGAATAGATCAAAGGGGTGTACAAAAAGGTGTTTAGATTTAGGGGAACGAGAGGGCAAGGGAGGGAGTTGGGGTAGTATTAGGAGATCAAGGTAGTAGGTAGAAGTAAAGTAGAGGAATTAGGAAAAATAAGAAAAAGGAGATACGCACAAACATAAAAACAAGATTAGAAGTGGAATATTTTAGGGAAAGTATATGTTTATATATGTATGTATGTGTATATATGCATACATGTATGCATATATCAATACCTATATATAAATATATGCACGCTCAATTGTAGCCTTGGGGTGGTGGGTAGGGAGGAGGAAGGGAGCAAAAAGAACAAAGTAAAAAGTGTACAGCAGAGAACAAAAGAAACCTGCAAGGAAGCAAAGAAAAGATGGACAGCTTTCAACTTAACACACAGTATTTAATAGGTAGGCTTTCTTGAAATAAGTTATTGCTATATATTTTAAATCCTCTCCTATGTTTTGCTGTACACATGACATTTTTTTCTTTTCTTATTTTATATTTAAGTTTATAATGTTTCTTTTTCTTTTCTTGTTATGTATTTAAGTTTTAGTATTTGTCTAAAATTTAAAAAAAATTTTAAAAAAGAAAGCTTCCAATCTAGTGGGGAAAATCATGAGTTCCATTTGGGACATTTTTGAGGAAGCCCATTCCATTTAAAGATATCTCCAACGATTGGGAAGTTTTTCCTTGCATCAAGCCTTTTAAAAGTGCCTCTTTAAACACCTGATCGATCCACTGTTCTTCATCCTGCCCACCCAACTCCTGGGGCTAATCTTTCTTCAATAGAACAGCCATTTGAGTACTTGAAGACAGTTAGCATATGTCCCTTGAGTTTTCTCTTCTCGCAGCTAACCCTTCCCAGTTCCTTCAAGCAATTCTCTTATGGCAAAGACTCTAGGCCCTTCATCCTTCTGATTTCCCTTCTCTGAGTTTCTTCGGTTTATCAATGTCCTCTCTAAACTGTGGTGCCCAGAACTGCACACGGTATTCCATATGGAATCTCACCAGGGCAGAGTACAGTAATGAAGCTACCTCTTTTATCATGGGCACTGTTTCTCAGCCCCAGATCCTAGGAGCACTAGGGGATGCCATATCCTACTGTTGACTCACATTGAATTTGCAGTCTACTAAAACCTCCGGATATTCTTCAGAGAAATTGTATCTTTCCCATTCCTTCCCCAACCCATATACTTGTGAAACTGATATATGGAAAAGAGGGAGCATCCAATGTACACATGCAGCATGCTTCCCCCCCTCCCACCGTTGCCAGCCCATAAAAAAGAGTCTGGGAAGCCCGCTTCCAGAATAGCACAATTATGGGTAATAGAAAGGCCCTCCTCATCAATTCAGAGCATGCATAGGTTTTCTGATTATTTCCAGTCCACTTACTCCAGGGAAGGAGATGGGGAACAAGTATTTATTAAGCCCCTATTATGTGCCAGGCACTGTTATTATCTCATTTGATCCTCACAACAACCTTGGGAGGTATGTGTTATTATTATCTCCACCTTACACTTGAGAAAACTGAGGCAGGCAGAGGTTACACAGCCAGTATCTGAGGCAAAATTTGAACTTAGATCTTTCTGACCCCAGGCCCAGTGCTCTAGCCACTGGGCCACCTAGCTCTTGACCTCATCAAGAGGGATCTTTTTGATTGCCTGCTGAGCAGGAAGTAAGAGTCAAACAAAGACTCCCACAGGGACAACTTACCCCCTCAAGAGAAGAAATACTGTAAAGGAATATCCAGCTCAGTTATGACCTTATAGGCTTCAGAAAGCTGGAAAAGCAAGACACCAGAGGTCCATAAACTAAGACCATGACTGATTTTGTGGACAGCCAAGTCCAGTGAGAAGCAGAGACACAACGCCTCCATTAGCAAAGCTGCATTCCTTCAGAAGTGAATTTGGTGGAATAAATGCTTTGTAGCAGCTGCTTTAAGGTTGAATCCATTCTCCCCAGGAACTGAGGTATCATAGGAGAGAGTATACAGCCAGGCATTAGGGGAAATGCTTTGTAACTTCTATTCATGGTTCTTCTCAGTAAATATATCTTTGTATAAGCTAACAGAGCAGCTGGTGGCTTGGTGGATAGAGCATTGGGCCCAAATCTGAGTTCAAATCCAGTCTCAAACACTTACTAGCTGTGTGACCCTGGGCAAGTAACTTAACTTCTACCTACCTCAATTTCCCCAACTATAAAATGGGGATAGCAAAAGCACTTACCTTCTCAGACCATTGTAAGGATCAAATAAGGTAGTCATGAAATGCTTAGCTCAGCACATGGCAGAAGTTTAATAAATGCTTGGTGACTGGCCAATATGATCTTATCCCTTCAGGAGTCCCCCTCAATAATGTAGATGCAGACCCCTCCATGCCTGCTGATTCTGTGAGATTCTCAGCCATGTCCTCCTAAAAATTTCACTATAGCTGGTCCATCCAGTATTCTAAAGGCTTTCTCCTGATACTAGGAGGGTATCCATGGAGCACCTTTTATCCATGATGCTTGTCATGTGGACCAGCCCATCTTCTCTTATCATACAGTTCCTTCCTGGTGCCTTTCACTGTCAGTCTTCTTGGGGCTCCTCATTGGTTATATCTTGTAGTTGGCTCATACCCCACCATGGGCCATGAGAAAGTATTTGTCAAGAGCTTAGCACAGTACCTGGCACAGTGTAAGTGCTTAATAAAAGCTTCTTCCCTTCTCTTCACCCTTCTACCCCTGAGGGATGCTCATTTTGAGTTCTTTAGAGACAATTGTGTTCCATGTCTTGCTGCCAGAGCAACACTAGTAGAATATTAGTATTTCAAAATGGGGCTTCTTTTTCACGGTAATAAAGGAACCCAGCCCTCTCTACTGTTCAGCTCTGGGTCCAACTTGTTTTCTATCTGTACTGTCTGACCTAGGCATGCACACCGATAGCTCCATAGGATGTGGATCCAAATACATATTGAAATTTGGGCAATAGACATTCTTCATCGCCTTGTTCTTTTCTGTGTTGATTAGCTGATCAGATTTCTTTGAGTGATATCAGATCTCTTCCAGGAGGCTCTGCCATGTTCTGGAATTTGATGTAATCAGCATGATGCCATCCACAGACAAGAGCATCTGTAGGACCTCACCAATCACCTGGACTTGCCTAGGTTTCCTCCATCACAGTGGCACATAACATTGTTGATTGTACATCTACCTGTTTTATGTCTCATCTGATGTTTCTTATCAGAGGGTTGCTAAACAGGGTTATTTCTAGTGTTATATTTTCCAAGGAATTGTGAATAATTTTGATATATCAATGATATATGGATGGGAGATACCTCATGAGGTGGCATTTTTTTCTACTGAGTCAAATACCTTTTCCACAAGAAGCAAATGATAAGCACAGTGGGATCATATATTCTCTACATTTTTCTCTTAATTGTTAGATGATTAAAATGTGATCCATTGTTGAATATTTGTCAGTCAATCAATAAACATTAGGTACCTCCTTATGATAAGCACTGCAAAAAGGCAAAAGGCACTTCAAGCCACTCATAGTCTAATGGGAGAGACAACAAGCAAATAAATATGTACAAACAAGCTATGTACAGGATAAAAAGGAAATAATTAAAAGACGGAAGATGCTAGAATTAAAAGGGGTTGAAAATGACCTCCTGTAGAAGATGAGATTTCAGTTAAGATTTAAAGGAAGCCAGGGAAGTCAGTAAGTGGAGATGAGGAGGGAGGGCATTCCAGGTATGGTGGCAGCCAGAGAAAATGCCTGAGAGATGGAGTGTCTTGTTCATGGAACAGCCAGAAGACCAGTGTCACTGGATGAAAAAATATATGGTGGACAGAAAGGTATAAGAAGACTAAAAAGGTAGGAGGGGGCTAGGTTATGAAGGGCTATAAACAACAAACAGTGGATATTGTATGTGATCCTGGAGGTGATAGAGAGCCGCTGGAGTTCACTGATTAAGGGAATGACAGAATCAAATCTGTACTTCGGGAAAATCACTTTGGTGGTTAAATGGAGAATGGATTGGAATGGGGAAAAGACTTGAGGCAGCAGAATGTTGATTATGAAAGCCTGTTTGTTAACTATGAATACCCTCATCGAGGATGCCCTCAATTTATGTATAAATAATACTCAAAAAGCTTTTGAACAGAAGTGAAGGAAAGAGTGAAGGTTGGTAGTTATTAACATTCAGTTGTCTTTTTCACTATTAATAAATCCTGAGGTTTGGGGGTTTTTTCCCATCCTTTGACATCTTCCCTTCCATCAGACACTTTGTATATTGGTCTCTCAATGTCTTCACAATTGAAATCTTTACCAATACAAATTTCCTCTACATATACTTGGTGCAATGCAGCTGCTTTGCCACCTTTCTCTTTGATGCCATGACCTACCCTATAAACCCATCTGGCACTGATGTCAGGGTCCAAATGAAGTGGTTTTACTATCCTTGATAGAAAAAACAATTTGTTGAAGTATTTTCTGCAAATCTTTTCCATTTTAATTTGGTTTCTATTCCTCCTTATATTTTCTTCCTTGAATACCTTCAAAATGACTCTGCTTAGATGGATATCTTGCCATACTTCCTTCTCTCTGTTTTATGAGATTGTACTGTTCAAAATTGTCTATCATCCTTCTTTGCAAGGTTTTACAAATGAGTTTATATTCTAACCCATGCTTGCCTTTGGCAATCTCCTCTTTCCATTTGGCAAATAGGTCATATATTTGCTGACTAAGGGACTTTCTGGGCTCTTTTGATCTCCTTTCTGTGGCAATTAATTTATATTGGTTAAACTTCTGGCTTCCTTCAAGACCCAGACCAAATCCCACCTACTTCAGGAGGCTTTTCCCCATCCCTTCAGTTGTTACTGCCTTCTTTCCACTATGGATAAATCTTCTATGTACATAATTATCTACATATTTTCTCCCCAATTAAAATATGAGGTCTTTGAGGGTAGAACCATGTCTTTGCCTTTCTTTGAATCCCAGCACTTAATGCAATGCATTACATAGTAAGCACCTAATAATACTAGTTGATTGACTATTATACTTGGTATCAATGTCATTATCATGGTTTATTTACCATTATTAATTTTTAATTGCTTGTTTACGTAGGTCAAGGTTAAGTTGTTACAATTGTACAAAATATCTTTTTCTTCATTATTACTCTTTGTTCTTGATTTTTTTAATACTAATTTTGATGTTAGATCTAACAAGTCAATGACCTTCCAGTACACTAACAGCCGACTCGTGAATAACTCCCACATCGATAACAAGTCTTTTCCAATCTGTTGAAACATAATGGACATCATTCTTTGTGGTTCGGGTTGGTCCTTGTGTGTCCAGCACCAATCAGTTCTTTACCATAGAGGTGATGTACCTCCCTTGCAGAATAAATAGATCCTAACTATCAAAGCTATCCCAAAAGGGAATTGGCTGCTGCTTTAAGAGGTGGGGGATTGACTTTCCCTTGAGATTTTTAAGCAAAGGTTGGATGATGACTTGCCTGGTAGATGATATTCTTTCTCATGTAAAGTTTGGACTGAATGATCATTGAGCCCCCTTCCAACTCAGGAACAGTCTGATTCTGAAATCCTTAGAGTTCATGGATTCAGACCAACCCTTCAAACCTTCACTACTTTTATCACTGGGATGCAGTGGTAGTGGTTTTCTACCATCTGATGGGGAAGCGAGGGAAAGAGAATAAGTATTTACTAAACACCAACTATGTGTCAGGCCTTACACACACACACACACACACACACACACACACACACACACACACACACACCCTCAGGCTGCTCCTTGTCCTTTGAGGTCCTCTTGGATATTCATTTTCCCCTGATTTCCCATAAAGATGTTGGGGGTGGGGAGTAAAGTGTAGTGTGATTTGCCTCAGGCTACACCCATAGCACGTTCTTGTATATTCCAGTCACTCAATAAATGCTTGTTGATGGTGATGATGGCCCTGGGCCCCAAAGCCCCCTAGGGAAAGTCCTACTGATGTGGTAACTAGTTAGAACTTTTCTGTATGAATTTTCCGAATGGCCCAAGTACATACACATGGCTCCCCCCCCCTTCCCTTCAGTTTCCTCCAAATCAATTCTACCATCGTTGAAGAGCGGCAAATTAATAACTGGATTTCCCCCTGCAACGCCATCCCTGACAACTAATTGGTTCGATATCTCCCAGTTGCTGTATCACTCTGGGATTTTCTGGGCGAGATATAAATAAGCCGATTCTATTAATAAGCCATTTGGCCAAGGAAAGAAAATACACTTCTAAGATCCCGAGGGGGACAGGGAAGCCACTCAGTGGCCCGTGGAGCGAAAGCCTTGATTAGGGGAATGAAGCGTCCTATATCTGAGCTCTGCTCCCAGCAGAGCTTGCCCGCATCCCACTCGCACCCACACACGTGGTAGATCTCATTCCGTCCTGAAAGCGCTTGGGGAGGAGTGAGGAAGAGGTGGGGGCGTGGGGGGGGGGGAGAAGTAGGGCTCATGGTGCATTGAAAAAATTATAAATTTAGATAAATCTAGGCATCCTTGGGCCTGAGCATGTCTCTGGAAAATAAGTTACCAGGGTAGAACCTGATGCATTTGGGGGCGCTTTATTGTCTCTTTATAATTAAGTCCTGCGCAGAAATCCAATTACAAATGTTCCCAATTGCCCTCTGGCTAAGGACTGACAGAGAAGGGGAGACTCCTGGACTTAAACAAGTCTGAGTAAAAATTAATATCACAGCAGCATCAGCTAATTAAAAGTGCCGCCTCTATTAGTACGTCTGGATATTAATAAATGGGGCTATCATTATTTCATCCGACAAGCACAGCCTTATCAGGCCTGCTCCATCGGCCCTGCTCTTGAATACAAGGGCTCTTTGCCTTGCCTAGAGACTCCTGACTATGGAGGAAGGAACTTCTCTAAAATGTCTTCAACTCTGCCCGGGGTACTCTTTATTAGGCCCCATCAGAAAGGGAACTGCCGGCTGCCAGAGAGGGCATATGAATCATTTCTATAGAATTTTAAGGTCTACAAAGCATCTCACCTACGTGATTTAATCCTTACAACAACCTTTGGATGTGGGTGCTATTAATTATCTCTATTTTACAGATGAGAAAACTGAGACAAAAGGAAATGAAATGACTTACCCAAGGTAACCCAGTTAATAAGTATCTCAGAGAAGATTTGAACTAAGGTTTTCCTGACTCCCAGTCTGTCCTTCCACTTAGAGTCCCGTGATGCCCCCAGGCCTCCCTCCTCCACATAGGATAGACTTGCTGGGGAAAGGGAAGGCTGAGACCTTGACTCCAAAAGCTGTACTGCCCACAATGGCTGATGGAGTTGGGAGGAAACATGATGCCTGGCCACTAGGTAGAGTTTTAGTCACCCATCTCTCTCTTTCCTTTGCCTGCCATCCACCCACAGGCTTAACTGCATCGATTTTCTGTTCCCTAGTATTTCGATGTGGTTCTAATTGTTCTTTTACATCATGTTCTATCTTGGGCAAGGCCAACACATGCTATTAATTAGGAAAAGCCCTGGGTGGGGTGGAAGGGTAGGAGGGTAGTCCCCGCCTGCGGCAGGCCTGAATCAAGTGGAGGGCAGATGTAATGTGAAAGCCAGGCCAGGTCAGTTAGCAAATGTCAGAGATTGAAACCACATGTAATCAGGTTGCCAATCCTGCCAAGAGAGATCCAAGGGGTTGTGACTGGCAGGTAATTAGGTTGCCAATCAGAACATTCAGAATCCAGCAAAGCGACCACAGAATGAAGGAGTCTAAAAATGGATTATAAAGAAGTCCAACTCAATTAAAAAAAAAACAAAACAACAACCTGTATTAAGTGTGTAGTGGATGGCAGACACTGGGGATTTAAATACAAAAAGCACATAGTCCCTGCCCTCAGGGAGCTTCTATTTCACTGGAGGGAGAGGAGAGAGTGGAACACTTTGATATTTTGACTTAAGCTGCTTCTGTTAGCCCTCCATTCTAAGCTTCCCTCCTTCCTCCATATAGGCTCCAGGTCACAGGGAAAGGAAAAGTGTGAGGCCTTTGTGTCTCAGGAAGTTTTATTGCTCAGGCTGGCTAACACAATTGTCAAGCTACTTAGATGACCTTGTCACTGAAGAAAGGCCCAGTTAGACCTTTTATAACCCAACTGTCCTTATCACAGTGATGTAGTGGCAGATGTTCCCCTTCAACACTTACTTATACCTATGGATGCTGTCTTCCCCTGTAGAATGTAAACCCCTTGAAGGCAGGCACTGTTTTCATTCTTGTCTTTGTAACTCCAGTACCTACCTACACAGTGCCTAGGACAGAGTAGGCACTTCATGAAGGCTTATTGGGTGATTTATCTCATAAAACTAAAGGGGAAAGTCAAACCTCAATCAATCAGGAAAGATTCATAGTCCAGCCTTTTGTAAATAGCAAACAAAAAGCCAATAGCTTGGAACCATCTTTCCATATTCCAAATTCTGATGTAACCCTAGCCTCCAAGCCCATTTGTATGGGAACGCTACTCGTTGGTAGAGATGTCCCTCATCTGGATGAAAAGTGATCAATCTCCATCTGTGAGGAGAGTCCCACACAAATGACTTTGGGGTTACATGAGTTAATTGAGGATTTTTGTTAGCCAAGGTCCTGCTAATAGAGCTGCTGTATTTATTGTCACTGATTACCCCAAAGAGCACTTGATCTTATAATGTGCCCGGATATTGGGAAGTCTACCAAGGTGTCCACAAATACATCTGCCTCTATGATTGAGAACCACCATAGAGGGAGGAGAATACTGAAGGGATAGACTGGGGAGGAAGAAACAGGGAGCAAAAAAGAAAGGGAAAGGATAAAGATAAGAAAGGAAAGAGGGGAGAAAGCGACACAGAGAAAAGGTAGGTCAGAGAGGAAAAGTGTAGAAATAGGTAAGGAAGGAAGAGGGGCACAGTGCTAGAGTGTACTTAACCTGGAATGAGGACCTGATTTTAAATTCAGCCTCAGACATTTATTTTGCTGTGTGACCCTGGACCACTTAACGTTCAAAGAAAAGCCTCATAATAGCTATATTTCAATGAAAAATCAACAGATGATAGCAGTGGAGATCAACAGAGGAGTTTCTTCATTTGTAGGAAAGAGATTGGACAAGATGAGTGCTTGCGTTCTAACCGTACCTTGGGTTCCCTTTAAATATGGGCTGAAGGCTATCTCAGGTTCAAAGCATGCTTTGGGTCACTTGGATGGGAACACCTCCTCCATCAACAGGCTGCCCCATTTGACAGGCTGGGGTGTCCAGAACCAATCACAAGTGCAGCTGGTCTTCCTCCACCTTTTGTAAGGGAGGCTGATCTGAAGGTGTGCTTAAAGAAATGTCTTTCTGCCTTATGGAGATTCTACCTTTTTCCAAGGTTGGAACACACTAAAGAGGAAGGAATGGACTCTGTTCTCTTGAAAAATAAGTAAGCTTCAAAGAAGTTGTTGTGGACTTCTCCTGGGAGGAGCAGGGGCTCCTGAACCCTTCTTAGAAGGAGGTGATACTAGGGAATGTGATCTACCCAGGTCTGGTCTCTTCCAGATCTTCATTCTCCTGCCTCCTCTCCCAATTCTCTAGACTTCTTTCTCTACCGTATCCAAAGAGCCTTTCCACACTGGAAGATCCCTCTGCCCTGGAGGTCCTTCCTCTGATTAGTCACATTCCTCCTGGATCTTCCATTTTGAAGAAGGGCCCAGGTCAATCATGTTCACTCCTTCATTTATCTTTGGCCTCTACTCACTCCTGACTCTTCAGACTTCCTCCTCCACCACAACCCTTCCCTTTTCGGCTTCCTTTATGTGTAGTCTTTTCACATTAGAATGTAACTTTTTGAGGGCATGAACTGTCTTTCTTTTTGCTTCTATTTATTCCTGGAGCTTGGGGCAAAGTCTGGCACCACAGTAAGTGTTTAACAAAATGCTTGTTGACATTGTAAGGGCAAACAAAGTGGGGCTTTTTGCTATTTTTTCTTTTGGAATGCTTCTCAGCACTAAGGCAATAAAGTGCCTTTAATTGAGTCTTGCCTTTGTTTGAATCAAGAGTCTTTGATTGAATCAAGAGTCATTGATTGGAAACAGTACATATACTCTGAGGTGCTTGAAAGAGTATTCCTGTGATGTAGCCAGATGAGACTCTGGGTAGCCATTAAGGAACACTCCCCCCCACCCCAGCTTTGAAAACTCAGATGTTAGTGCTTCTCTCTCTGGTAGCTGTGTATGTATTGCTGTGGTCAAACAGTTAGAAACCTGTTTGTTGATTTGTATTATTTTCTCTGTTTATAATTTCTGCTTGTAATTTCCATTTGTATTCTCTCTGAAGTTCAGAGTGCTGACCTTTTCCCCTGAACTAAATGAATGATATATGTATGTTTAATTAAAATAAGGTTGTTAACCCCTTAAATTTGCTTTCCTTTAGAAAAGCAGATCAAAGAATCTGTGCTAGCAGCCCTTCTATGTGCTGGTGTTATTAGTCTCACACCCCCACAGCAGCTGCAAATAACATTGTTGTTACACTTATCCAAGGCCATACAATAGTGAGTTGTGGAGAGTGGGCTTCGTTATATTATAACAGGAGGTCCTTCCATATATAAGCTGAACTAGATGGCTGCTAAGCGATCTAGTCTAACTATTAAACTTTGTGATTCTGTTATCCCTGTGTTTTTCCCACTATATCTCTCTTTCCCTAACACAGAAAAATTCAAAGGTTTAGTTTGGAAGTCCATTGGGACAACGTCTAACAGAAAACCTGTTCAGAGTTTCCATCCCATAGGCCTTAGGATCATCGATTTAGAGGTTTACGGAACCTCAGAGGCCATCTTGTCCAACACCCTCATTCTACAGGTGAGAAAACTGAGACCCAGAAAGGTCCATAGGCTCATTGGTTTAGAGACAGAAGTGACCTCAGAGGCCATCTTGTCCAACATCCTTATCCTCAGATAAGAAAAGTGAGGCCTTGGGAGATAAAATAACTTGCCCATGGTCATACAGGTGAGATTTGAACCCATGTCTCCTGACTCCATCATCCTTTCCATTATACCAAGTTAAATGAGTTCCCAAGGCCACAGTAAGTTGAGAATTCAGCTCCATGTTTACAACTCAACTCCATGTTCATCAAAACTCTGTCTTTCTCATGTTCTCCTTTTTGATCCTCCCAATTCCCTCTGTCTCTCACTCTCTGTGTCTTTCTGGTTTTCCCACTGTCAATTTGGACTGCTTTGAAGTGACAAGAATAAGACCCAAAGCCAAAGGTCATCCACTACCCTGGTTGAGATAAAAGCTAGGAGGGAGCTGTCTGACAAGCAAATGATCTGGGCAGTGAGGCTCACAGGGGAGCTCTCCCAGGCTCAGCACACAGGGCTAGCACCTGCGGCACAGATGGCAGCCTGGCTTCACCTAGGATGCAAACTACTCTCTGAGGTCACATCAAAGGAGCTAACATCTCCTCACTCCCACCTCATTCCCACCCTCCGGCCAACAACAGAACAGAGGCCACTGAAATAAATACATCAGGAAAATCCTCTGGTCTTCACCCTAACCTTCTAATGCTGATCGGTCATCCCATCCCTCCCTGTCTCCCTTCTATGGTCTCCACACAGGACAACCCTGACCCAACTTAGACAGAAACTTCTAGTTTTTAAAGAGCTCTGGTGATTAAGATCTCACTCCCACCTTTCGTCACTTATTTCAATGTTGATCTGCCTAAACGAGTTCTTTCTGGTGTCTAGCCTAAATTCCTCCTGTTGCCATGTTCCACATGTGTGTTCCTTTATGTTTAAAAGGCAGAATGTTGGGGAATGCTCACAATGTTGGGTGCATCACAGTATAGACACAGCCTCTACCTCCAAAAAGCTTTATATCTGTACCACATCACCAAGCACTAGGTGCCCCCAGAGACAAAGAGGGACAGAGGTGAAGCCAGGAAAGGAAGATCTCCCGCAGATTCCCCGCAGTCTTTCCAAAAGACTACCAGTCAGTATGGGTCCCAAGGAATGTAGTCAAATATATTATAATAATGACGATAGTGATGATGGATAACTAGCATTTCTATGGGGATTATTACTCTGTGCCAGGCACTGCGTTAAATGCTTTATAATTGTTAACTCATTTTATCTTCATGACAGTCTTGGGAGGTAGGTGCCATTTATTATCATCCCCATTTTAGAGATGAGGAAACTTGAGGCGAATGGAAGTTAAGTGACTTTTTAGGTCACACAGCTAGTAAGTGTGGTGTGATGAAACATATCTCCTATTGTCATAAGATTCAATATACTGACCTCATGAAATGTAAAGTTGGAAGGGGACTTAGAGATAAACTAATGCAAACCTTTCATTTTACAAATGAGGAAACTGAGGCCCAGATCAGGAAAGGGACTTCTCTAAGGTCATACAGGTAGTATTTGAACCTATATCCTCGCAATCCAAACCCAATCTGTTCTCTTTTCATTACACCATGATACTGCACTGCTTTCTTAGCTATGATGCAAAAAGAATTCTAATTACAAATCAAACAGGAAGTATAACCCTTGGAAGGGGGAACTGGAATATCCACCACCCCACCTCAACCCATTGCAGTATTTGATCAGTGGACTTGCTAAATGCCCCTATTCCCACCCCAACATCCATGCCCCTTCGCTCTGGACTAACTAACTCCTTCCCATGTGATCTGGGCATGCATGTCAAGCCATCTTTTTAATTTTCTGGTTGGCTTGGCAAATCGCAGATGCTCAATCCCCAGAGCTCAGTGCCTATGTGTCGCATTCATTTACATGCGGCTAGGGCTCATCTTTCTCCCCACTTCACTTCAACTCCTCCTGCCACCTTTCCCTCAAGGAAGTCCCAAGCATGGAACAAGGAACTCTCCTCCCCATACCCAGAGTAGCCTGAGACCATTCGGTGTTTAGAGAGGCAGTGACCGTCCTCTTTGACCCCTCAGTCCCTGCCTCCCAGCAGCAAGACTGTTCCCCAAATCGAAAGAAGCAGGTGTTACAGGGGTTTGGAGGGAGTTGGAAGGGGCACAATGTAGAGGAGAGGCCCGGAAAGAAAAGTGTTAGACCCTCCCCTTCTACTGCCACAATTACAGCCCCATAGCTGGGGGGGCAGGGAGAAGCCCTCATTAGAGCCAATGGCTCCTGCATAGCCCAGCCATGAGAGAAATGACAGGGATTTGGCTAAGTTTGCACAATTTGGCAGCTGGGCTAATTACTATGGTTCTCGAGCTTGGGGTCCAGCCCCAAACCAAACAAACACTAAAGAAAACCAGACGGGACATTCCTCTCCTTACTCCTAGTCCCTCAGGAGCCCTGTGTAAGAGGGGCAGGGATCATGAGTACTAATTGTATGGGAGAGAGATTGAAGGAAGAATGGGAGGAAGGATAAAGAGGGGAGAAAGAGGAAGAAAGAGAGACAGAAACAGAGAGGAGTGGAGACAAAGAGGAGAGAGAGTGACAGAGAGAAGAGACAGATAGGCAGAGAAAGACAGAAGAGACAGAGAGAAAGACAGAGGACAGAGAGAGACATACACCAAGAGAGGAGAGACGGACAGAAAGATAGAGAAAGGACAGAGACAGAAAGAGGAGAGACAGATAAAAAGGCAGAGAGAATAATAGATGGAGAGAGAAGAGAAAAACAGAGAGGAGAGAGAAAAAGAGGAGAGAGACAGAGAGAGGAGAGACAAAAACAGAGAAAGGACAGAGACAGAGGGAGGAAAGACAGATGCAAAAGCAGAGAGACAGAGAAGAGAAAAAGACAGAAAGAAAAGAGACAGAGAGACAGAGGAAGGAGAGACAAATAGTAAGGGAGAGAAAAGAGAAAAGAGAGAGAAAACAGAAAGGAGAGAAAGAAACTGATATAGAGAGGTGACAGAGAGAGATAGAGACAGAGAGACAGCAACAGAGACAGAGACAGAGAAATTAAGAGAAAAAGATAGTACCAGAGAAAGACAGACAGAAAGAATATAGTACATCAGCACTTAGTCTGGTGCAGATGAGTAGGGGACACAGTGTCTCTCACATGCGCTGATCAATCATATATGCTACGAGAGGCAAGCCCAAGATAAACATTTATGCCTGACAGTATGGTGTCAGCATGAACACCGTTCTTCAAGATTGCCCTAAACTAGAGTAGGCTCATAGATTTCCAGCTTGAGGGGATATAGCAGAGCATCTAGTCCAACTCCCTTATTTTACAGATCAGGAAACTGAGGCCCATAGAGATTAAATAACTGGACCCAGGTAAGACAGGCCGTAAGGAGCAAGTGGAAGGACAAGGATTCAAAGCCAGCTCCTCTGCCTCCAAAGCCAGGGCTTTCTCCCACTATCCCATCCTGCCTCATAATTAAACGCAGTAATCCAACAAACATTTATTAAACTCTGCGTGGGGACCAAAAGTCAAAATGGAAAACAACCTCTGCCTCCCAAGAGCTTCCATTCAACTGGAAGTGGGGAGGAGAGAGGCATATATGCAAAATTTTTAAAGGACAGATATAATATAACCTGAGGAAAGGTAGAACACTGATCACTAGGGGGAGCAGGAAAGGTGTCTAAGAGGCAGATGTGCAGAGGGAGGAGGGAGAGCATCCCAGGCAAGGGGAACTGCCAGGGCAAAGGCACGGAGTTCCGATATGGAATGTTCAAGGAACAAGGACGCCATTTTGGCTGGACTGGAAAGTGGCTCGAGATCACGAAAGGGAGTGACATTCATATTGATATCCCTACCTCCATCATTTACTATGTGAACAATGGCATATTGTTAATTCCCCTAAGCCTCAGTTTCCTCAGCCATACACTGGGGATAAAAGTAGAGACTCTACCTGAGAGTCACAGTGGTGTAGGGGACTGAGCACTGGACTTGACATCTGGAAGACCTGTGCTTAGCTGTGTGACCTGTTCAAGTCACCTATTTTCTCATCTGTAAAATGGGCACCTATTTTATTATATTTATTATATATATTTTATTATATTAGCACCTACCTTTCACAGGGTATTTGTGAGGATTAAATTAGTTAATGTATGTAAAGTACTTGGCAAACCTTAAGGCAGTCTATGAAGTACTAATGAAGAAAATATTCCAAATGATGAAGAAAATCATGCTTATACTCCCCCCCTCACCTTGGTTGCGATGATTATTTGAGACAATGTATATAAAAATATTTTGTAATATGGTATGATATCAAGTCCTGTTATTACATCTAATACCCATCATAGCAAAGATGAAACTGGCTTTCTGAGGGCTCGGACAGTGGAACTTGTCAGATTCTTGCAAGCTGGTAGGTCCCAGTGATGGACCCTCTGTTGTCCCAGGTCTGGCCTACCTAAATTCCTAGTTGTGCATCATCAAGCTAGATGAAAGGTGACGAATTTTTCAGCCAATCACAACTCTAGAAGACCATCTCCTGGGTCATGGACAGCTTTAGTGGGACAAATACCCACACCAACAGAGTAATCCTTTTAATGCATGTATATGTGAATCATATTGAGATGTATAGACATACAACCACACTCTCTTTGGGGAGGTAGACAGCCCTTACATTTAAAGATAGTCCACAACGTGGCATCATCCTCAACTTCTCACTCTCGGTCATCATACATAGCCAGTCAGTTGCCAAGTCTAATTGATTTTACTCCCACAACATCTCTTGCATCTGTCTCCATCTCTGTTCATAGTCACTACCCTTGTTCAGGACCTTGACCCAGATTATTGCAATAGTCCCTTAACTGGTCTCTCTGCCTCAAGCCTTTCCCATGTCAAATCTATCCCCACATAGCCACCAAAGGGATTCTACAGAACTAGAGGCTTGACAATGTCACACTCTGCATCTCCCTTCTGTCCCACACTCACAAATTCCAGTCGTTCTCTACTACCTCCTGGATCAAATATCAAAACTTTTCTGTTGGATATTTAAAGCTCTTCAAAACTTGCCTCTTATTACCTTTCTAGTCTTCTTACACATTACTCCTTTCTGGGCACTCTATGGTCCAGTCATATCAACCTACCTGCTATTCTGTACTTGCTATTTCATTTCCCACCTCCAAGCCTTTTCATTGGCTGTCTCACATGTCTGGAAGGCTCTTCTTCACCATCACCTTTTAGAGTACTGGCTTCCTTCAAGACTCAGTTCATGTGTCACATTCTATATGCCTTTTCTAGTCTCCTCCCCCCACAGCCCAATTAGTTCTTTCCCTTCTAAGACCTTGTATCTTGTGTGCATGTATACATACATACATACATATATGTATGCATGTTATCTCACATGTTAGAATGTAAGTCTCTTGAGCAGGGACTGCTTCACTTTTATCTTTGTATTCTCAGTGTTTAGCACAGGATCTGGAACATAATAGGCATTCAATAAATTCTTGTTGAATGATTGAAATATATGACATCATGATGTGGATAAAGAATTGTCTTTCAAGTCAGAAAAAGCTGGGTTCAAGCCCTATCTGAGACACATAATGGTTGTGTGACCCTGGGCAAGTCACTTAACCTCTCAGTGAACCAGGACTCTCTTTCTAAGACTAGAGACTGCAGGACAGGTGCCATTCTGCAACGGAAGAGAGATTTTCCTTACCAGGATCTAAGACTTAGAGTTGGGAAGGATCTCAGATACAATCTTGTCCAACCTGTTTATTTTACAGATGAGGAAACTGAGGCTCCATTAGATTAAGTGACTTACCCAAGGTTGTACAGAGAGTAAGCATCAGAGGCAGACTCTGAACCCATGTACTCTGACTCCAAAACCAGTGCTCTTTTCACTGCAGCCCAATAACAGGGTAAGAATTTGAACCTGGACACTTTTTAATTCAGCACTTTCCACTGTAGGAAACTGCTTTATGACCTGCTAGACCTTTGACAAACTACTAAAGCTGTCATAGACAACCTGAGGACTGAGGGCTTTTGCTGGACTTTATGACTTTATTGAGTGATTAGAACAGTGGTTATTAGTTATAAGAGGTTTAGAAACATTGTGATATATTATTTGTTCATTGTTTTGTGTATTCCTCATTTTACAATTGAAACTGAAGCCCAGAGAGAAGAAATGACTTTCCCAAAGCCACAGGTAGGAAATAATGAATAAATTTGGGATATAAAGCCAGGTTCAGACCAAGACCCTTGGACTTCCACTGTGATGTTCTTTGTTTATACCATCATGTCTTTTGAAGTACCTTGAGGGTAGAAAACGTCTAGCTTTTGTAATCTTATCCCTAGTACCTTGGACAGTACCTGTCACATCATAGGCACTTAATAAATGCTTCTGGATTGATTTTTTTAACTACTGCTACTTAGTAACTGTGTGACCTTGGGCAAGTCACTCTCTTTCTTCTGGGCTTCAATTTCCCCCTCTGTAAAATGAGGAGAATGGACTAGATAATTTCTTCTAGTTTTAAAACTTAAGATTTGCTGCACACCCCAGTTATGCCTACTTGGGAAGCCACACCAACCACCACCTTCTCCCTATTCCCCACTGCATACATGTGAGGGGAGGGAGGGCTAGAAGGCCAACTCCATGGGAGAAAAGACCTTTTCTTGTTCTGCTTTATATCCTCCACAGTGCCTTGAACATAGTAGGCACTTAATACACATTCTCTTTGTAAACAGATAAATCAATTCACGTCTAAAATCCAGCTGAATTTTTCTTTAAAATTGTTCTCCAGTTGGCCTTTTCCTCTCTAATCTAGCTGCCCCCAACCCAGTTGAGGGCTCTACCTCTTCACCCTGAAGCTGCAGGCATAGCGCCCCAAGCAGCCCAGTCTGCTTTCTCCTCTCCCTCCTGTTCACTGCCTGAGAGATGTAGAAGTCACATGAGCAAGGGAAGTCCTACCCAGGCAAAGAGAGACTGAGCTCTTTACAGAGAGAGCAGACGTGGGTCAGAGAAGAAGATTTATTAGCCACTAAACTAGGAGGGGGAAAAAGGCAGGGAGTAATCAAAGTGATACTTTATGTTGCTTCATCTTGGGAAAATAATTGTTCTGCTGGAACATCATTACACTGTCATCTTTCTACTCCCATGCCACTTACTGGAAAATAAAGACTCACTTTCTTCCCCATAATGAGCTGTAGCTTCAATAACTCAGGAGGCTTTTCAGAAGGCTAGCCACTCCACTCCGCCCCCGCCCCCCAACTGGCAGGACGCTCTTACGCTCTGATGTTACTGCAGGGTTAAGGCTTCTGGACTGGGCCTCCCCTCCAGGGCCCTCGGCCTCAGGTGGAGTGTTTCATGTGCTCCAGAGACTGGCCCGCACCACCGCCACTGGCCAGTGATAGAAATTTGGAGTCAGAAAAATCTAGTTTGGAATTCCAACGGAGCAGCTTAGTACCTATGTGATTTTAGGCATGTCACTCACCTCTCCAGGCTCCAGTTTTTTCTTCTATAAAATGGGAGTGTTAGTCTAGATCATCTATAAGGTTCTTAAATATGTGACCTCAGATAATGGAAGGAAATTAACATTTATTGAACACCTACTATGCGCCTGACACTGAGCTGGACACTTTACAACTGTTATCTCATTTTGATCCTCACAATGACCATGAGAGGTAGAGGCTATTATTATCCCCATTTTACAGATAAGGAAACTGTGGCAGACAGAGGTTTCAGTGACTTGCCCAGGGCCACAGCTAGTAAGTGTGTGATTTGAACTCAGGTCTTCCTGACTCCAGGCCCAGTGCTCCACCCACTGTACCATCTAGCTGCCTCCTAATGAATAAATTAATGAAAAACGCATTTCTTATGCACTCACTGTGCATCAAACACTGTGCTAAGCAAGGATACAAATAGAAAAGGTTAGTCATTCCATCTCTCCAGGAGCTCAGTCTAATTAGAAGAGACAACACTTTTTTTTTAAGTTCAGCTGCAAGATGGATGGAAAAACCCAGAAGCCCTAAGGAGGGTGGGGAGCATATTAAGGCCCAGTGGGTCACAGAACAGTGCCAAAGGTCTACAGTGCATAGAAATAAGGTGGATGGTCAGATCTAGAAATCCTTGGAAGCAGTGGCCAAGCAGAAGGTAAGGCCTGATGATTCGTCATCTTGGTGGCTCCTGTTCTCCAAGTGACTCAAGCAGTCAAGCAGCCTGGGTGAGTTGGTGTAGGGCGTTGGTGGGCTAGGATGGGACAGGAAGGGGGAACAGGAAAGGGGGGAGGCAAGGGAAGAAAGGCACGGTTGGTAGAGAGGGATCTCCTGCAAGCCACACTCTCTTCCCCACACTGGACAAATCCCTTCAAGTCCTCCTCTGTAAAATGACAAGGTAGGACTATATGACTTCTAAGTTTCCTTCCAGCTTCAGTTCTATGATCCTAAGAATTCCTACTTAAGTGGATAAATGGATAACTGTTAAAATGGATGACTGAGCAAATTAATCCATCCAGTTACAAGGGTCTAAAGTAGTGTTCAGCTATGATGGCAAATTCAAATTGAAGCAAGAGCTAGTCAATCATACATCAGGATCCTGTGGGCCACGTGTTGACTTAGAAAACTCCAAGTTTGTAGATTTCTTTTATTGTTATTTATTTACTTATTTTGTTAACCATTTCCCAATCACATTTTAATCTGGTTTGGCCTCACTTGGGAACATTGCAGGCTGCAGGCTTGATACCTCTGATGCATAGCTTTAGAGGTTTACATTGTAGCAAAAAGGATTCAGATCAGACTTTAGGCAACATTTTCAAATAAGACCATTAAGATGTTGAAATAGATGATGAAGAAAAACTTTTTGGGAGACCCTTTAAACACAGATTCTCATCTGTGTGGACTGGGTTAAGTGGGAGTCCCACCTTGGGGTAGATGACATGGCTTCCCGAGATTAGGGGTCAGTAGAAGAGAACTGGATTTGGGGTTACTACCACTTACTAATAATCTGTACCCTCTTGGGCAAGTCACTGAACAGGGTAGGGGAAAGAAAAGGAATCATTCAATTCAATAAACATTTATTAAGGCCCTACTATGTACCAGGCACTGTACTAAGCACTGAGGACACAAATAAAAAAGAAAGACAGTACCTGACTTCAGGGAGCTTACCATCTAATGGGAGAAGACAGCATCCAAAAGGAGGCTGGAAAAGGGTAGGGAGGGTGTTAGGAGGTACCCGTCTTGTTCCATCTATCTTGTTGACACCTGGCATCTTATTCCACAAAGTTGGAACCAGGCAGAGCTGCAGATATAGCACCT
Organism: Trichosurus vulpecula; assembly: GCF_011100635.1. NCBI lineage: Eukaryota > Metazoa > Chordata > Mammalia > Diprotodontia > Phalangeridae > Trichosurus > Trichosurus vulpecula. The sequence goes on along the minus strand of NC_050576.1, from coordinate 109,909,522 downwards.
ACTGTGAGCCAAGCACTGCACTAAATTACAAGCATTATTTCATTTGATCCCCACAACAACCCTGGAAGATAGGTGCTATTATTATCCTCCTTTTACAAATGAGGAAAGTGAAGTTAGGTGCCTTACCCAGGGTCACACAGCTACCAGCTAACTGAGGCTGGATTGAAACTCAGGTCTTCCCAACTCCAGGCCCAGCACTCTATACACTGCACCACCTACCTGCCTCTCTGACCCTCATTTTCTGCTCAGGATTGAGGTCCTCTTAGACTTTTGAGCTCTAAATCTATGACCCTAGCTGGCAGTCTGCCAGCTTAACTCGAGGTGCTGCATTTCTGGCAGTGACCAGTAGACAGCCACCTCAATGGCCCTCTGAATAAGCACTGAGCCATCAACTTGGGACCCAGGAGGTAGAAGGAAGAGGGATGATTGTCTCAATGTCACTTTTCTAAATCAGTCAACTAACTTCTTCCATGAATCATGCAATTTTTAAATCCTTCTCACAGACCATTATTAGAGAAGGAAAGGGCTATAGAAAATATGTATCTATATCAATATCTATCTATCTATCTAGCTATCTATCTATCTACATATATCTCCTCACTAAGGCCAACTTTCCTCCCCCATTTTACAGATGAAGGGGAGGGAACAAGCATGAAATAAGCACCTACTGAGTGCCCGGGCATTGTGTTAAGCACTTTACACATATTATCTCATTTGATGGGGACCAGGGAAGAAAAGTTTCTTAGCAAAGGTCATGAAGCTAGAAAGTGACTGAGCTGGGATGTGAACACAACGGTTACAATTCCAAAATCCTCATTTCCACTCTCCCATGCTCCCTATACCTTTCTCCCCAATCTGTTCCTCCTTCACTGGTGATGAATGACCAAGTCCTTTTAGTCTATGGGCTTCACACCAGCTCCAGGCTCTGGGCTCCGGAGGTGAAGAATGTGGCCACCAACCACACTGCCTAATCGCCAACACTTCCCAAAGCTCACAGGGACGCCTAGAGACCTGAAACAACTTGGTGGCTATAGGAACATTTGGTTCTTGGGGAGGGTGGAGAAGAGAGAAGATAAGGTCTGTCCAATTTGTTCTGGGCTCTGGAAATGCCTCCTCTTATCTCCTCTCCCATTGCTTCAGCACATTGCCAAAATTACCTCGATAATATATTTTTTAATTTAAGAATTCATTTTCACTTCAAGAAAGAGGAACATTGCAGCCAGATAAGAAACTCCATCTGTCTTCAAGAAAAAGGGTCGTGGAGTCTGGTGTCACTAATCCTGTAATGTCTTAAATTAAGGTGCCACTTCTGAATGCTTTCTTCGTATTTATGAAATGATTATTCGACAGAGGTGCATTTAATATTGTTAAAATAATGATTGTGCATGTTTAATGCATCAATTTAAGTTATTATCTCCCATGCTATAAAATGCTGAATAATTTCATAAATAATTATAAAGCATTTACAAATGGCGCCTTAATGCAAAGCATTCTCAGCTAATCCTTTATCTTTCACAAACACAGAAATAACAATTACATTCCTGGAATGAAAAAGGGAGGTTGTGTTGGAGAATGTGTCACCTCCACACAGAATGCCAATCAGAAGGCAACAAGAAATGAAAGCTCTGAAAAGACCAGAGTTCCTGGGGGGAACAGGAGGAAGATGGGGGTTGGGAAGGTCATGGGATCCCCTAGCCTGGCTCCTAGAAGGTTTTGGCATAGGATGGACTTCTCAATCCCTCTGGAGGAAGACAATTCCCTGGCTATCCAAATTTCCACTGATTTCGAACCTGAAGGATATATAACCTGCCTGACCAGAGGGAATGTATTAAGGCCAAATGTAACCGGGGGAGGGAGATAGACAAAATGGCTTCAGGAGTTCCAACCATAACATTCTGAGATTCGAACCAAGGTCATCAACCTTTCCAGTATGTATTAGCAAGCATAGTTTTTGTTGCTGTCATTCAGTCATTTCAGTTGTGTCTGACTCTTCATGACCCCATTTGGGGTTTTCTTGGCAAAGATACTATGGTCGTTTGCCATTTGCTTCTCAAGCTCATTTTACAGGTGAGGAAACTGAGGCGAACAGGGTTAAGTGACTTGCCTAGGGTCACACAGCTAGTAAGTGTCTGAGATCAGATTTGAACTCAGGAAGATCACTCTTCCCAACTCCAGGTCTGTCACTATATGCACTATGGCACCACCTAGCTGCCCATTAGGCATAGTCCAATGCCTAATTAGTGGCTTAATAAGAGGAGCTCATTCAGTTTGAAGTGGTGCACCCTATCAACAACACATAATGATGTATAGAGAAAGTAGAAGATAGAATCCCTGCTGTCAAGGAGTGTATGACAGAGTTAGGGAGGTGGAGCCTATACCCCTAAAATGACTTACAGCAACTCAAAGTTAGCAGGTCCTTAATGGTCATCTTTCTAACCCAGCACCTTATTTTACAGACAGGGTGACTGAGGTCCAGAGAAATGGTCTGTCCAAGATCACACAGATGAGTGGCAGAGCCGAGATTCAAACACTGAGCCTCTGACTCCAAGCCCAGAACTCCTTCCAGACACCACGGTTCTTACAAATGCTTAGAGGGCAGTATTCACAGCACAACTGGAGTGCATTAGAAGGGATTAAAAAAAAACAAATTAGAACGGAGTAAAAATCAGAGAGGGAGTTAGGTGGTACTGTGGATAGAGCACAGGACCTGGAATCAGGAAGACTCATCTTTCTGAGTTCAAATCCAGCTTTAGATACTTTCTAGCTGCGTGACCCTGGACAAGTCACTTTACCCTGTTTGCTGCCTCAGTTTCCTCATCTGTAAAATGAGCTGGAGAAGGAAATGGAAAACCACCCCAGTGTCTCTGCCAAGAAAACCTCAAATGGAGTCACAGAGAGTCAGACACGACCAAAAAACTGACTGAACGGCAACAACAAATCAGAGAAGGCGTCTTATAGAAAGTAATAAAAGTAGTAATGATGGCACATTAAGGCTCGCAAAGTGCTTTTCATACATTGTGTCCGTTAGTCCTCACAAAAACTCTGTGAATTAGGTGCCACTGTTATCTCAGTTTTACAAGTGAGGAAACATGCTAAGAAGTTCGATGACTTGTCCAGGGTCATACAGCTAGTAAGGGTCTGAGGGAGGATTTGAACTCAGGTCTCCCTGATTCCCAAGTCCAGTGGGTTTTTAAGCCCCATTTTAAAGGACAAGAGGACCACAGATTGACAAAGATGACTAAAGATCCTCTGAAGGGCAAGAACGGCAAATGCTAGAAGACACTTTGGGAACCTTCCCTTTAAAGCGTCCAAGGGCGCTCATCCTTAGGGTACTTGTTGAGGATAACAGGAATAGCTGTAGGAAAACAAGAGAGAGGAAACTAGCCTACCTGATGAAGGTGAATGACCAGTGGACTGGAAGTCAGAAGACCTGGATCTGAATACACTCCTCCACAAGCATTTATTAAGCTTCACTATATACCAGGTACTACACAAAGTGCTTGGCATGCAAAGAAAGGCAACTCTACTTCTTACTAGCAGTTGTGACATTGGCCAAGTCATATTATGTCTCAAGGCCTCTGTTACTTTCCTGTAAAATTAAAGGTTTGGATTCAATGAATTCTAAGGTTCCCCTCTCTAAAATCTATGAAAACACATGGCAGACCAGAATGTGGGTAGACATTTGGACTTTCTCAAGGCTGGCCCTGCAAATAAAAAAATGAATGGTTCCCTGGTCTAGCAGCTCCGCCTTTAAAACTGGGGTGAAAAAGAAAGAGGGAGAAGCCTCAGGGGTCCCTGTGCTGGGACATCAGCTGCCTGTCATGGTGCATTTCTGCTCCTAACTCAGCCCAGCAGAGCGAAAGAGAATCCCAGCTGTTGTTTGTCCTCCATATTCACAGGGGTAGGGTGAAAAGAGAGGGCGGCTGTTCTCAGAACAGTCTCACCAACCAAGAGATCCTCAAGTCAGGGGTTTCATTAGGCTGCTGCACTAAAGAGATAGCTGTCAACAAGTGAGTAACAGAGTTAGGAGGGCGACATCCATTCTAGCACAGAGAGGAGAATCTCAACAAGGCACCATAGGAAAAAAACTCCTGATTCTGCTGCTTGTTTAACTGTAGCACCTTGGGCAAGTGCCTTCCAGGCCTTGTTTCCCTGTCTGTAAAATGGGAAGGTTGGACCAGACTTCCTCAGAGGTCCCTCCCATCTCTAAAACCCATGAAATCTCTCCTATAAAATCTTTCTCCTATCCCTTGCCTACTCTCTGTAGTGTGTGCTAGAGCATACTAGAAGTGCTCAAGGTTGTTTGTTGGTGGTGGGTTTTTTTTTGGGGGGGGGGGTTCCTGGGGATCTTTAATGTTTTTCATCAGTCCTTTCTATCCTTCAGAAAGGCTCAAAATTCACCTCCTCCAGAAGAGCCTTCCCTGATTTACTTCACCCTAATTTGATCTTTTATTACTAATGCACTTACATGTGCTTACTTAAGACCCTAATGCAATTACAGCCTGGCTTGCATTTCATTGTACGCCATTTAAGCAGATTGTCTTGTATTTAAGCAGCTTTTTATGATATTTTAGGTGTGTGGTCTATCTCCCTAAGTAGATGGTAAGCCTTTGGGGGGAGGGATGGGGATGGAGCAAGGACTATAGAACTTTACCTTTTGTTGTTTCTATAAATCACTATGTGTTGATGACAGACTGAAGGATGTCAAACTGAAGGGTCACCTTATAAAACCCCAAGTAGGTTTTTATGCCACATTGCGCTAATACTTTAGTCAGGACCTGGGACAAGGACAGCCAACTTGGCTCAGGATTATTTACTGAAATCGCCAAATCCTGGCTTTTCACAATGCCTTCTTCCTTTCCCTATCACATGCACCCCACTTACCCACATCAGCTCAGGCAGATTCCTGTTTTGGGAAACCTGAAATCTGGCTGCTAGTCTCAGATTTGGCACCAAATTGCTATGTGACCCTAGGCAAGTGGCTCGAAATCTCTGGGCTTTAGATCTGTATTTCCATTTCGGACCCCTTATCCAGACTCTACTCCCATTATCTCCAGCTGGTTTTTAGACTTTTCCATTTAGCTCTCCTTTCATTTTTTTTAAAAGACTGTCTCCCTATCTCACACAGTCTGGAAATACAGAGGCTATTCACAGACCTGATCCCACTTCTGATCAGCCTGGGAGCCTTGACGTGGGCTGGTTCATTTCTTCTTAGGCAAACTAATGCTCCTTTCTCTCCCCCTCCCACCCAAGGGCTCACCATATTGATTACAGACTTAGTGAGGACACCCAGATGACTTAGCCTGCTGCAGCTCAGAACTGTCGACTTCAGACATTCCATCAGTCTCAGCCCTCCTGGTAACAGGGATTATAGGCATTTAGCACCATATTCTTCAATGCCTTTCCATTTCAATGTCCCACCACCATGCCGATTATACACACCCCCAAATCATTTCATCCTCTCCCTCCCAGAACGACTTTTCCCTCTCACTCTTTACTACTCTCTGAGGCTTTTGTCAAGATTTTCCGGACACTTTCAAGGACATTGGAGGTGAAGAGCAGAAATCCTTTATTCAAAACATATGGCTTTCCTTCTTCTTGGTGTAGGTGTATCATTAGCACTACTTTTCTGTGGATCAGCCGTGATTAGAGTTTATTTTTGGATCAGAGATGGAATAATGAAAGGGAAAGAAATTACTGAGGTAACTGGGCAAGAAAAGAAAAAAGAGGAAAAGAACCAAAAAGGATAGGCAAGGGAGGGAAGATTGTTCAGGTTGACATTAACTGAGCTGTGTGTCCTTGAAAGTACCCAGATCTCCTCTGCAGAATCTCTGTCTACCCCCACCCCATCTACTTTTTCATCTTCTTTTAATTTAACCTGCTTTCCCCCTAGTACAAGCAGTCAACATCCATTTTTAAAACTCTTATTCAGTTATATTGATTTTCTATTATGTTTAATTGCTAATATTGCAACAGTATTGTTTTCTACCATTTTTCATTGCAAATGTACAGTATTTCAATTACATTATGTGTTAAATAGGTTTGTGAAGGCTAGGCTGAGAGCATAAACACTATTTATGCTATGACATTGTTTCTAAGGGAAAAGCAAGCCCCTTGACCTCTTTGTGCCTCAGTTTCCCCATCTGTAAAATAAGAGGAATGGACTACATTATCTCTAACTTCCCTTCCAGCTCTAAATCCTGAGAACCAATGTTTATGTGCTGCTTTGCTTCCCCGACTAAACTGTATGCTCCTTAAGACCAGGGCAATCTTTCCTTTTTTTTAATCCTTTGTTTGTCACTAAAAGTCCTTTACAACCTGGCTCCAATCTAAATTCCAAAACTGTTCATATGGATAGAGTACCAAGACCTGGAGTCTGGAAGACCTGAGTCAAATCCAGCCTTAGCTGTGTGACCCTGGGCAAGTCCCTTAACCCTGACTGCCTCAGTTTCCTCATCTGTAAAAATGAGCTGGAGAAGAAAATGGCAAACCACTCCAGTGTCTTTGCCAAGAAAACTCCAAATGGGATCACAAAGCATCTGATATGACTCAACAACAACAACATCTCATCTATTCTACTAACCTGTTAAACTGTCCTGGTCAAACTTGCAAACTAAAATAATATTCCAGCTAGGTGGCACAGAGGATAGAGGGCTGGGTCTGGAGTCAAGAAGATCTGAGTTCAAATCATACCTCAGACACTTACTGGCTCTGTGACCCTGGGCAAATCACTTAACTTCTTTCTGCCTTAGTTTCCTCATCTGTAAAACAGAGATAAAAATTAGCACCTACTTCCCAGGGTTGTTATGAGGATCAAATGAGTTGATGTTTATAAAGTGTGCTGCAAATCTTCAAATGCCATCTAAATGCTAGCTGTTGTTGTCTCCTGCCTCTGTACCTTGTCAGAAACTGTCCTAAATTTCTACAATTTCTCCCTCCATACATACATCTACCGCTTTGAACCCTTAGGTCTCTTCTCTTCAAGAGGCCTATCCTGATTTTCCCAGTTATCAGTTCCTCTTCTCCCACCCCTCCAAACCATCAATCAGCTGCCAAGCATTTATTAAGCACCTTTTGTGCCAGGTATTGTGCTAAGCTCTGGGGATACAAAAAGAAACAAAAGGCAGTCCCTGCCTTCTAGGAGCTCATATTATATCAAGGAGTTCGTGTTTTATTTGGTTTCCATCCTGTATATTACAGAAAATTGAACAAGTCTAATCCTCCCAGTAAAATGAACACTTTTTACCCAACAAGGTCTGTTTCATTTTTGTCTTTGTATCACCAGTGCTTAGTATGGTGTCTAGCACACAGTAGGGGCTTGATAAATACTTGTTGGTTGATTAATTGTATGTTCCACCATGCCTAATAACTTAATCAATACATGTCTAATAAAATTACATTCTCTCCCTGTCCATAGCGGACGGATGAGCTCTACTCCCTCCCAGCCTCCTGGGATATCCAAGAACCAAGGCATGCTTGAGCTGCTGTGTCAACACAAGCAATGATCACAGTCTAAAATTTCAGCCACAACCCATTAGGCGTTGGCTTGAAACCAGCGGTTCAGGAGCTGAACCCCCAACCCCCATCCCTGATTCTGCCAAGAGGTAAGAATCACACTTCCCAAAATACACACACAGAGGAACAATCCCCACCCCCAACCCCTGCCATTCATGACCCCCGACTAGACTCTGCCAAAGCTCACGTTCAAGTTCCTCCCCTTCCTGAGCCCCCTCCTGGAGGTCTCTGGCTAGAGGACCAGACCAAACAGATCCCAGGTCCCCCATCCTGATGCAAGGTCTTCCCTTGGCTTACCCCCACCCAGCCCCACCTCATCCCGTGCCCAGGGTCCCTGCACACCCGTCCCTCTCCCCGGGGCTTTGTGTGTGAGCATCTGCTGCTGTCGCCTGAGCAGTCCATCACGGCTTCACACCGCTGTCACCGGGAGACGTGGTGGAACGAAAACAAAAGACGTGACAAATTTGTCCTTTTCTCTTTCATAATTAACCAAAATATCTCAGCATGTAGCGAAGCACGGCTCCTAATTAACAGACAGGCGAGAGGCGATTAAGAAAAAAGGAGGCAACCCCTTCCAACACCCCCCCACAAACACATTTCTCCTCCCCACCCTCCTTGCCCTCCCCCTCCATAAATTATATTTGCAGGAGAGAATGATATTCTGGTCAGACATGACAGACAGAGAGAGCCCGGTCCCCAGTGAGGCAATTAATATTTCACACCTGCCAAAGCAAAGCGGCAACAGCCAGGGGAGGGAGAGAGGAGGGAAGGGGGAGCAGCGCGGGGAAGGGGGTCTGGCATTGTCACAAGGCCAAGGTTTGCAAGAGGCAAGCGGGGCAGTCCTTCTGTTAGGCTGCCCTGGGGGCAGGAGGGGTGGGCTGGCACCAGGAATATGCAGGGGCTGTCCCCGAACAAAGACCGTGCACCTGCAGTACTTAGCAGCCAGCTCTCCCAAGATCAGCAGACTATTCAGTGCTCTGTAGCTTATACAATTGCACAAGGCAAAAGATGGGGGATGGAGGGCAGGGGACAAGTTAGGTAGGGATGGGGGGGAGGGGCAGAGAGCAGTAGGAAAAGATCATAAAGAGTAGCAGGCTTTGGGGGAGGGGACAAAGTTTCTGTGTGCCACGCGTCACTTCTTCTCCCAAGAGCACTGATTGATGAGTCCTCAGAAGCTGTGTTTACACAGAGAGCTTTGCCCACTCACTTTCTCACTGACTCACTTGAATAAACACATACATACACACTTTGATCCACTCACGACCCCACTACTTTCTCCTAGTCAACATATAAATCAGTCAACAGATGTTTATTGAGCAACTATTTGGGGGGACTAGCTAAACCCCGGGCTCCTTGAAGGACATTGTTATTCACTCATTTCAGTCATGTCCAACTCTCCATGACCCCATGTGGGGTTTTCTTGGCAAAGATACTGGAATGATTTGCCATTTCCTTCTCCAGCTCAGGAAACTGAGGCAAATGGGGTTAAGTGACTTGCCCAGGGTCACACAGCTAGTAAGTGTTTGAAGTCAAATTTGAACTCAGGTCCTCAGGACTCCAACCCTGATGCTCTATCCACTTCACCACCTAGCTGTCACCTTGAAGGGTACAAAGAAAATAAAGGATGGCACCAGACCACCAAGATGTTAGAGTTGAGTAAAGGAAGACAAGACATAACACACACGAAAAGTTAGCTAACAAGGCAGGGCAGAATATACTAGGGTTGTGGGTCCATAGAATTTAGAACTGCAAAGGACTTCAGATGCCAAGTGCCAAATTAAGTAGCACCTACAATCAGTTCTATAGTAGTCCAGAGGAGAGAGAGAGGGCCTTGGGCTAGAGAAAGCAGATTTCACTGAGGAAGTAGAGCTTGAGCTGGGTTCTAAAGCATGGTTAGGTTTTGGCTAGGTTGAGGCATGTGGTGGGCTCTATTGAGAACCTGTAAATTCATTGAACAGGATCTGTCAAGAGACACTATAGAAAGGATTTTTAACTGATGCAGTGAAGTGAGTGGAACCAGAATAAAAATTATTTAATAACAACAGCATTATAGAGAAAAAGAACTTGGAAAGATTTGAGAAGGCTAATAAAATGCAATAACCATCCATTATTCCAGAAGACTAATAATGAAGTTGCAAAATGAGACATACAATTTTGGAAACAAACTGCAGAAATTTGTTTTGCTTGACTATGCTTATTTGTCACAAAATTTTGTCACTTGGTTTTTATTTTTATTTTTCTTTCCCCAATGGGGTGAGCATGAGAGGTTGAGGGGGAATAGGAAGAGGAATAGGGTAGAGAAAAGAAAGAAAAGAGGAACATTGGGGCATTTTTTTAATTCAGAGAAGGAACCAGAAGGACTGTCAAAAAGAAGCACAGACAAGCAGGGTAGCTTTGAAAGCTACAAGATTAACTTATTACGACACAACACAATATGATACAATACAAATAATATAGTACCACAGTTATTAAGTGGCTACTATTTGCCTGTGCTAGGCACTGGAAATAAGAAAAAGAATGGCAGTCCTTGAACTCAAGTAGTGTATAATCTAATGGATTGTAATTAAATATACAAGTTAAGTAATTATATTTTTTTAATGTACATATTAGAGATCCACAGTGTCATGAACAATCCTCTTTTTCCATTCTACTATGTATATGGAAATACCTATTTGATTTGGTGTTTGTTAAGGTCAGAATAAAAATAAATTTTAAAAATGAATTCCTAATTTGGGGAGGAGATAAAACTGAATCATCACTGAGGTCCCTTCCAATTACTAGACTCAGATTCTACGATTCTACAAATGTTAATAGCCTGTTTAGAGGACAAGGACTGTTGTTTTGTCATTCATTCTTGAAGAGGACCATAACAACAGGAAGGTGATGCCATTACTTGCAAGTGAATTGGATTTAAGTGAGGGAGGGCTGTGCAAAGTCACCAGACTCACTCTCTCCTCTGGCACCATCTGGGTCCAGTGGCAAGATACAGATCAGGATGACTGGAGATGGCCCCCAGAGGGCAAGGACTAGACCAGTCTGGAAGGAGTAAGAGGGGTCTTTGCAATGGGAAACAAGTCTGAAAAGATTGACTAATACCAGATTGCAGAAGACCTAGAAAGCCAGGCTAAAGAGTTTGGACTTCATTATAGAGACAACATAGAGCTACACTAGGTTTTTGATGTAAGGAAAGTGGCGCTTTAGGAAAATGAATTTGGTAGCAGTGTTTAGAATAGATTGAAGCTGAGATAGAATGGAAGCAGGGAGGCCAGTTATAATACAGCCTCATGCAGATCACGCTCCTAGGTTTACAAAACACCTTCTTTATAACAACCTTATGAGGAATATATTTAAAAGGGTTTTACCTCCATTTTACAGATGGAAAAACTGAGATTGAAAGAGGTTTGTGGTTTGTCCAGGGTCACACAATCAGTAAATGCTGGCATGTGAAGCCACACCTTCTGACTCCAGATCTAAAGCTCTCTCTACTCTATCAGACTGTCTGTCTCTCCATTAGAAAGTTAAATGCCAAGCTTGAAATGCTGAGTATGACCTAGGGCAGTAGCAGTACAACTTAAAATAAGAAGAACCAGCGTAACAGATGTTATGCTTCAAAACTTCAATGGATCCATGTTATCATCGATGTAGGTACTCCTTCCAACGAGCTAGATCATAACCCACTGACACTGTCTCATCCTGCACAACTCTTGTCAATGTCCTCCATGGTGCATCCATCCAACCAAGAAGGTCTTCTAGGTCTGTATCTTTCAAACACAAAAAATACCTTTATGAGAAAGACAAAGAGACAGAGAGAGAAAGAGAGGGTGGCTTATACTCCCCAGAGGGTGGCTAATACTCCTTCTCCCTCGGGATTCTAGGGGTAACTCTGTGGGGTTGTGGCTTCTAAGACTATCTCTCACAAGCCCCCATTGGTGTATTTCCCCATATCAATTAACCAGTTACTATCAATTAGCTTTTATAGAAGGATATTTACTGAGAAGGTATAGCAAAGACAAAAGTTATAAAACCAACTCCAAATCAGGGGCCAAACCTCATACGCAAAGACACCTAGGCAGCCCTTGCTGACTGATTTATCCATGAACATACTTGTAAAATCCTTTTTAACAAAACCCACCTACTGTTTTGGACTCTCTAGGAGGAAACAAATTAGGAGGGGACAATGTGCATCTGCCCCACGGCTAGGTATATTGACTTGTGGCAAGAGTAGGGACAAATGTCAATGGCCAGCCACTAGAGATCACAGGATCATACAGGGAATGTAGGTACCCAGGGTATACCTCCTGGCTCCAGGAGCCTTTTTTTCCTCTCAAGGATTCCCTACCAAGTTTACTTCTGGGTATAGTATAGCCAATGGACAAAGTCATTCCACTTGTTTCAGGACTATCTGACTATGTTGGCTTCTCACTAAACTCGGCTGCTATGCCACTGGCTCCAGGACTCTGGATGTTGGTGGGAATTCAGATGGCTTTGATGGCTCAGCCTCACCAGTAACCAGAACAATCACATCTCAGGAAACTGTAAAGTATTTTCAATGACCAAAAAACTTCTTCCTGAAGCAAAGACCCACCTTTTAGCTCCAATGTTTATCAGGTTATGCTGTATGGCTGTGAGTTATTGAATACTACAGTCTCCGAAGCACTGAGGTTGAAACCACCCAGAGCATCATGGGATTATATATTGTGGATAGGAGTGCCACTTGGTGGCACTGAGGTGGCATCCTGAAACAAATGGAATGACTATGCATTGGCTATTCTGTACCCAGAAATTAATTTTGTGGAGACTCCTTGAACAGAAAGAAGGCTTCTAGAGCCAGGAAGAACCTCTTAGGCATAGATATTTCCTACACAGGTGCTACACATAACAAAAAAGGAATTATTCATAAGAAAGGTACAAAGGATGTCATCAAAGGTATATATACTGGGGGTGGGCAGGGAGGATGGTGGAGCATGTAAGGAGAATGAGAAATACCCAATGGACAGTCCAAGTATTCCATTATTTTTTCTATCAATGTCCAGAGAATTTAAGGGAGGCTGTATGCACATTGAGAGGAACCCCTTTATGGCAAACCTGGGGGACATGGACAAGAATCTGACCAGATAGGCAAAAGTGGTTTTAATCTGCATCCTTGAAGGAAACACCCACAACAACAAGATAACAACTCTATGAAAACATTGGAGTCAAATGCCATTTTGTGATCAATAATAGGCATGGTGGAACTCACATTGCCTCAGCTTTTGAGTCACTTGTGAGGCCGTGAAGATGTGTGCTGCTCTGGAAAATCATTTCCAGGAGACTGCCTCTAAAAATGTGTTTTCTAAGATCCCATATCACCACGTAGGCCATTAGACCTCAGGTAATAATGTAACAAAATGACCGGAGAAATAAAGGAACCTACTCTTGCAACTGTACCCTAGGCCCAAAACCCTGGAGTTTTCCTTCCTTCAATTATCGGACTTGAAAGCGAGCATAGCATAAACACGGAGCACTAAACCTGGAGCAAGAGCTGAATCCCAACTCTTCTACACTGGGCAAATGACCCTGACATTGGACAAATCCCTTCGCTTCTCTGAGCCTCAGTTTTCTCGTTTGTGAAATGAAGGCGGTAAATTAGTTGATTTCAAAGGCTCCTTCCAACTCAAAATCTTATGATCCTATGATCTCTAGTGGCTGGCAACTGTTAGCCACTGACATTTGTCCCTACTTTTGCCACCAGTCAATATACCTTGCCTTGGGGCAGATGCACATTGTCCCCTTCTAATTTGTTTCCTCCTAGTGAGCCCAAAACAGCAGGTAGGTTTGTCAAAAAGGATTTTACAAGTATATCTGTGAATAAATCAATCGGCAAGCATTTATTGTCTACTACATATATATACGTATCTACATATACACACATATAAATATAGACATAGATAGATAGGCATAGATAGATAGATAGTTAGATATGGCACTACACCAGGTGCTTGAGTTATAAAAACAAAAATGAAACATTCCCTACCCTCCTTTACTGGAGAAGGAAACATATATGAATATAAATATATATGAAACATATGTACAAAATAAATCACACAAGAGAAGAAAGGGAAAATAGAAACAAGCTAACAGAGCATGGAGTTACTGAACAGAGCCCTGGAATCTTATCCTAAAATGGCACAGTTTCCTGGACTAATCAGCCCTCACCCCATCTCTCTGACCTCTGGGTCTGACCTTGCCACATTTGAAGGCCAATATGCTGACACCTAGCTTACTACAGCTGAAATCTCACTTTCCTTGGGATTCAAAGTTGATACCTCATATCCCCCTCTCACCAGGGAAGTGTGCCCTCCCAAGAGCTCCTTACCAGCTGGCAGTACCTAATATGCATTAATAGACACACACAGTCTCCACTAAGGGAAGGGTCATTTCATCTCAGGGAATACTGTTGAGAAAGGTTCTCAGGATCATCTAACACTCCGTTCCTCAGCCCGGTAATGGGGGAAGGGAGAAGTGAGGAGGGAGTAGAGGGAAGGGAATCTGGACTAAGGAAATCTTTCCTCTCATCCCTTCCTTAGTCTGGACTTATGGTATACTGGCTGGATGTGCTGGGCTTTTGAGTAAGGAGGCATGGCTTTTCATCCTGGCTCTGACAGGAACCACAACTTAGGCAAGTCACTTAACATCTCTAAGCCCTAGGTTTTTAGCCTGATAAAATAGAGATAATAATATTTGCCATAACCTCCCCTTCCTTTTTTAAAGAAGTGGAGGACTATGGGTGTGGAATGATACATACACTGCCAGACCCAGCTGATAAGCTGGTTAGTTTTCTTGGATGCCTTTTTTTTCCCCTCTTTTTTATTCTTTGTTAGATCTGAGGGAGGAGGGAGGAGAGATATATTTGGAAATGAAGGTGATGCAAAAACAATAGATATCAATAAAACTTAAATTAAAAATTTTAAACAATATTTCCAATACGTATCTCATAGGACTATTATTAAGAAAACATGGTAAACCTTGAAGCACTATAGAAATATAAGCTATTCTTCTCGGAACTGGTCACCCTACTTCTGGCTTCTCTTTGTAACGCTGCTACCAGATTAATCTTCCTAAATCAACACTTTGATTACATCATTTCCCTGTTCTAAATTCTACTTTGGCTCCGCATTACCTACTTAATGAGGTCCAAATTCTCTGGCCTGCCCTGAGAAGATGGCAGCTGGTACTCACCACTGGTTCTTAAACAAGCCAACAGGGATATTACCATTTTGCATGCTGGTCAGTGAAGGATAGAAAAAAAGCTCCTGAAAGATTTCATCTCAAAGGTCTGTCTCAAAACAAGACCTGGGATCAGGAATCCCAAAAGGCCAGGCACTCAAAATTCAACAGATATTTGTCAGGTGTTTGCTGTGTGCCCAGCACGGTGCTAGACACTGAAGGGATACATAGTATGAGGAGTGGTCTCTATCCTCTGAGAATTTATCGTCTAGTTAACAAATATTAAGCATACACAAGTGAAATAATAGAATTTGGAGTCTGGAAAGAACCATAGGGATCATCTGGTTGGACCCTTTCATTTTACAAATAAAGAAACCAAGTCCCAGAAAAGGAAAGCACCTAAGACTGTGGAGGAAGTTAGCGACAAGTCAGCATTGAGTTCCTATGGATGGTTGAGCCTTGCTCTGTCCTGATTCCAAGTTCAATGCCAAAGGCATAGTAGGAATTAGACCTGACATCTTATTGGCATGGGAACCTCCCTCCTATCAATTGCTTCTCAGCAATCTCTTGTCTTAGAGAATTGCCCCGGCCCCCCAACCCCCCTTCCCCCAGAGGTTAGGTGACTAGCCCAGAGACAAGGAGCCAATGCATATTTGAAGATGGACTTGAATCCAGGCTGAATATAAAAGATATGAAAGTGCAGACACTGCCCTGGGGAGTTTACAATCTGACCTGGGAGATAAGGGGCCCAAGTGAAAATATCTTCTTAGTGACCAAGGCACAAAAGATCGTGCATGAATATAATGTAAACCAAGTATGAGCATCCTGAAGAGATGCAAATAAGGGAGAAATCAGTCAAAAGAAGCTGCAGGGGCTGGGGTGGGGGAGGGGATTATAATCAAGCCAGTCTTCCTGAAGGAGGTCAGTTTTAAGCCAGGTTTTGAAGGATACAGGCTGGCACCGTAGAGGTAGAAGCAACGGGGGAAATGGCCTGTTGCAATGAGCAAATTATGAGTCACAAGACTTACAAATGCAACTGGGAGCCAGAAAAATATGACTGTGTTGTGTGGGTTTTTTAATTAAAACCTAAGAAGTGAGACGGGTTGCCTGAAGCCAAACCTGGATCCTTAAACCGAGGCCCTCTCTTCTCAACCTATGCAGGTGCCAAGGAGCGGGGCAAGACTCTCCTTGGAGACTCTTCTCCATGAAACAACACACCTAAAGAATGAGTGACTGAGCCCAGGGCTCTCAGGAGGCTGGGGAGACAGAGACAGCAGCAGTGGGAAGCTCCAGCCCCTGCTGCCTCCTGAGGGGCTTGTAAAGGAAGCCAGCTGTGGCAACAGCCTTTCAGAGATGCTTCTGAGCTGGCTGAGAGCGTCTGAGGGCCTCCCAGCCTGACAGGAACCTCTGTCTTTAAAACACTGTGAGTTATGAGTGAGACACGGGCAGCCAGGGCCCCTGGGACTTCCTGGGAACATCGGCCTCTGATTAATCAAAGGCAGCTGACTCTTAAACATTTCTCATTGCAGACCAACCTCATTTCACCTGCTGCTCCTCTCCCCCTCTCCCTCCCTTCCTCCACCTCTCTGGCCTTCTCTGCCTCCTCTTTCCCCCTCTTTCTGATGCTTCCTTCTGCTTTCCTCCTCCCTCTCCTCCAGGTCTCTGCAAATCTTATCTTTTCATTTAATTCCAAGTATTTTAAACTGATTATTGGTAAATATGAAATGAAAAGCATTTCCTTGTTAAAGGAATCCCAGACTGATTGGGAGACTTGGTCGGGGTGAGGAGTGTTTCTGAAAAAGTCACTCAGTCAACAAGCATTTACTAAGGGCTTACTATGGGGCCTGCACTATGCTAAGCCCTAGGGACAGAAAGAAAGGAAAAACAAGGTGTCTGCTGTTAAGGAGCTCACAGTCCAAAGGAGGAGACAACACACAAATAACTGTGAACCTACAAAAGATAGACTGAGTGGTTTAGAGCTAATCTCAGAGGAAAGGGAAAGGAGGCAGAACGGGAAGAACTGGGAAAGGCCTCTTACAGAAGGTGGGATTTGGGCTGTCTTAAATTAAGGAAGCCAGGAGGCTGAGGTGTAGAGAGAGAGAGAGAGAGAGAGAGAGCCTTCCAGGCATAGGGGACAATC
This sequence comes from Trichosurus vulpecula, assembly GCF_011100635.1. NCBI lineage: Eukaryota > Metazoa > Chordata > Mammalia > Diprotodontia > Phalangeridae > Trichosurus > Trichosurus vulpecula. Next base: position 109,892,661 of record NC_050576.1, on the reverse strand, counting down.
AATGAAGGGCATAGAGCCTATCAGGTAGGAGCAGTGCTGGGTCTGTGGGAGTCCAATGAAATAAGACTAAAAAGGTAGGAATGGACCCAGGTTGTGAAGAGCTTAAAACACACACAGGCAAAAACATAAATATTAAAATGCAAAAAGGAAACACTTCCAGATGTAAAGGAAGCTTTTGGCACCTTAGACGTGGTCTGAGGCTTGAATATCTCAGCTGTATCTACAGAAAGGCCCACACAGATAATGAATAAAGCATATACTACCTTTGTTTCCTGTCACTCATCTGCAGAAAACCCCAACAGGAATCCGGAAAGTATAGCTGGCTAAGCTACCCTAAGTAAAGGAAGAGTGCCTGAGAACTTACTCGGAACCAGGAAAACCTGTTTAATAGGAGAGGTCAGACCTTTTCAGAGGCTTTAGGCTGACTTGCTAAAAAGAGGATGGTAAACTTGCAGCTGCCCCGCAAAGAATGAGTTCAGTGCATTGATATATCCAGAAGGGATTCTTTGCCCTCTGAAGGACATTGTAATATAATAATGATAACAATATCTAGCATTTATGTGGTGTTTTAAGGTTTGCCAAGAGCTTTGCAGATGTTATCTCCTTTGGCCCTCACAGCAACCCTGGGAGGTAGGATTTATATTTTACAGATAAGGAAACTGAGGCAGGCAGCGGTTGAGTGACTTGACAAGGGTAGAACAGCTAGTAAGGGTATAAGACTGGATTTGAACTCGTCTTCCTGACTCCAAGTCCAATACTATCAGCTGGTAGGTAGAAGCTTCCCAAAGGCACACTGTCACCCCGGCAGTAGATGATATATCTCCCCCTAACCAAGCCAGCCCATCACCAACACACATGCCCAGCCCTTCAGTGAACTAGAGAATTCTGGGGAGAGGTGATAAGGGACTAAGGGGTGGTGTGAAGAGAGAGGGCAGAGTCCTAAAAACCCGGGGAAGCAAGAGGGCAACACAGCAGAGGCCAATAAGCCGGGTCTCTGTCTCCCCTGATTTCCTTGTATCAAACCACAATACTAAATACTAGGATTTAACAGTAAGCATTCGATACCGTTTTTCACTAACTGACTGATGGTCTTCCACAAGGTAGCTGCTGATCACCAGGATATGGGAGAGTATGAGAGAAAGCACAGAGTTGAGACTGGAAGCCTCAGTTTTCCCTCCTATTAAATGGGTATAAAAAACTGCCTAATCCCTCCCCAGGAGTGAGGAAGAATTTGACAACTTAATTGGCTGAAGCAAATTGAGACCCGAGGAATAACAATCCAGAATAAATACCAATTACCATCTTTATCAGTCAAACTTTTCCTTATTACAACCAAACCTCCAAACCTTAGATGTTCACCCAGCCTTAATTACTACTTTTAAGTGGCCTAAATTAAGTGCTTTATTGCTTCCCAGATAATTTACATACCATTACTTTACCATTTGTGTTGCATATGATTCTTGATTAAAATTGGTAAACTAAAAGAGAATGATATTAGCTCTAGTTTAACAGGACCCAAGGGTCACGTCACTCGTTTTTGTGGGGATTTTCATTATTTTTGTCAATTAGAAGAATTCATATGGCACTTAATCATGTATTTTAAAAAACAAAGAAACAGTTTGTAGGCAAAGTGAATTAATCTTCACAACTTCTCTGGGAGTTAGTTAGATTAGACCCATGGTTTCTGCTTTACTGTAAAAGAGGCAAATAAGAAGAGGAGAAGGAGGAATAAGAGAGGAGAAAGAGGAAGGAGAAAGGTAGAGGCAGAGACAGGAACAGAGATCTAGGCAGAGAGGAGAAGGAGGAAGGAGAAAGAGACAGAGAGGAGAAGGAGAAAGAGAGACGACAGACAGAGAGAGAGGGACAGAGAGGAGAAGGAAGGAGAAAGACAGACAGAGACAGAGGGACAGACACCTAGACAGAGAGGAGAAGGAGGAAGGAGAAAGAGACAAAGACAGAGAGAGAAAGGAAGAGAACGGAGGAAGGGAGAGAGAGATAGAAGGAGAGAAGGAAGGAAGGGAGAGCAGAGAGGGCCTAGAAACCAAAGTAAGATTAGGCAGACTCTGGGGGTCACATGGGACAGAAGTGAGGCAGCCTGGCCAGCTAACAAGATCACTGCTCTGGGATTTACCACTTACTACTTGTTCGACCTTAGGCAAATTACTTGGACCTTAATTTTCCCACTTGAAAAATGAGGGGCTGGACTAAATGATCTCTAAATTCCCTTCTGGTTCCAAAATTTTATGATTCTAAGAGACAGAGAGAGACAGATGAGGAGGGGGAATAATAACAGCTGACATTTATATTATGCTTTCAGGTTTGCAAGGCACTTTACATAAATTAGCTCACTGTAGCCTCTCAACAACCCCTTCAGTAGGCGCTTTTTTTTTTTTTGGTCCAGACCTGAGATTTAATCTGTCTAGGGAAAGGTTGGTGTAGAAACCCCCTCCACCAGGGCAGATTGACAACTCACTGGAAATTTCCAGTCTTAGAAAATTGCCTATTCCACTGATAGAATAGTCAGCTTGCCCATGGTTCTGTAGCTAGTGTGGTTCAGAAGTAAGATAGAGACCCATACATGACTCCAAGGTCAACCTCTCTACCCACTACACCACACTGCCTCATGAATTTAGTACTAATGATATTCATAGCTCCATTTTACAGATAAGGAAACAGGCTCAGCAAAGTTGAATGATATTATCATAGAGCCACTAAGTGTCTGGAATAGGACTGGAGGTTTGCCCCAGGAGCTTGATTCCTTGGGTCCCTACCCTTAGCATGTGTTCTCCCTTCACTCTGGACCATGACCTCCCCCCTATGTCTCACCTAGACCATGCTACCACCCAGAATCCCATCACCATGGCACCCCTCTCATGGAATCAGCCTTCCCTTCTTCTTATTCTCTTTCTCAAATCCTGAAAAAAATCAAAGCCATGAGCTGAGGAATAAAGCGTCTTTAACTGAGATAACAGGGTAGCGAACCTGCCACCCCGAGGGATATCCAGTGGATTTCCCAACTCCAAGACTCCAAGCTTCTTATACCTTTAGGAGGAGAGGGGGAGGAGGCATTAGGAGGTAGCAAGACGGGATCATGAGACCCCAGTGGCCCTTGGCAATTTGGGCAAGGAAAGCCACTTCATTCTGACTGTTTTGCCCTTCATGCCATGAATCCCAGTGGAATTCCCAAGGATGCTAGAAGATGAGATCTAGCTTGAGCTGAAGTCTCCCACAAGGCAAAATGCCAAGTGACCTAGGGTATGATTCAGCTCAACCTGATCGAGTAAATAAATAAAGAATAGGAATGTAAGGACATTACTGAAATTCTGACATTACAAGGAGCATATAAGGGAGTGGCAGTCTGTATTACATTTGGTATTAACCATTTCTGTCATTGTATTAACAATTTTTCTGTCACCTTCCACCTCCTAGGCAATGTCAAGGTTGAGGAGCCTTCGCTATATTTCAAAGGCACAATCCATACTCGATGGGGGCTGCCTTGTCCCATCTCCATATACCCAAGGCAGATTGCTCTTTATACTCTAATACCAACTAAATCTGCCCTCACAAAAAATTCTAATTATCTGATCAGTGGCAGATTTTGAATCCAGGTTTATCTGACTCCAGGGTCAGCATTCTATCCACTATGCTACACCACAAAGACCATGAAGGGAAGAAAAAACAAAAAGAAAAGTTGAGAGAAATTGAGAGGAACCGCAGAGCTAATATATACCGTTCAAATAAATAAATGTTTTAAGTGACTGACCAAATGCTTGAGCGAAGGAGGGAAAAAACCTGAAATTTTGGAGCAAAGTGTCATAGATGTGAGCCAGAAACAGGACTAGAGTCATCCCCAAGCACTGGCCAAGACTGAGGAATATAATGCATGCAAGGTTGCCCATGGCTAGGATGTACTGAAGCAAGCTTGTACTAGCTTGGGAGAGTCGATTGTTAAATTTCCAATGTGAACATTTACAACTTGGAAATCTGGCAAACACAAACCAGGACTTGATTTATTATTTTGTTGATTGTCTAGACTTAAGAAAGTAATGAAGAAGATGTTTATAACACAGATTAAACTTATAAGTGTTTCTAATAGACTTTTTATTTTGGAGAGCTGGTTGTTAAACATTTACCAGAAAACCCCTGCCATCAGCAACCTGTGAGGGTATGAGCCTCTGAGATGGTGTCAGACTGACCCAATATATTATGCTGATTGAGTTGCATCTTTTGAAGGAAGAAGAGTAAAAGAGTTAGATAAAAACATGGGAGGGGGGCATGATAGAGCAGCACCATTTGAGGGAGTCTAGTTACCTGGGCAGATTTTCTTGCATGTCTATTTTGATTCTCCTGTGTTATTTGTGTCCATCGGGGAAGTTTTATGTATTTGGCCCTGAGGTGTGATGCTTGAGGTCCTAAGCATAGATACAATTAGGGGCAGGTAGGTGGCTCAGTGGCTAGAGTGACCTGCTTGAAGTCAGGAAGACTCACCTTACTGAGCTCAGATCTTGTCTCAGACACTAGCTGTGTGACCCTGGGCAAGTCAATTAACCCTGTTTGCCTCAGTTTCTTCATCTGCAAAATGAGCTGGAGAAGGAAATGGCAAACCACTCTAGTGTCTTTGCCAAGAAAACCTCAAATGGGATCCTGAAGAACTGGACAAGACTGAAACGAGTGAACAACAATTAGGTGTTAGTAAATAACAAATATGTGTCATGAGGTCAGTAACAACAGCACCTTGGACGACACCTTCTGGGCCCCTCTGTATTCTCAGTTGGGGGGTTTAGTTCGTGATCTCAGACATAGTGGGACCCTGACGACAGACTACAAAAGCCTCCCAGAGAATTCTCACGTTCCTCCATATTCTGTCACACAGACCTGGGGTCGCCTCTGCAATTCCATCCCCTCTCCCCCACCCTGACCCTTAACCCTAACATTTGGGAGAGGCTGATAAAGCTTTTTCAGCAGTTCTGATTCGCTTAGGTGATGGCGTAGCCCCTGGAGAGCTCTCCATCTCCATCCATCACTTAGAGTGTGGGAAGAGGGTTTTCCTGCCTTCTGGCCACACTTGAGGAAGGTTCACCGTCTCTGCTTCGGAGAGAGCTGCCCAAGCAAACAGAAATAGATAGTACCACCTCCAGAGCCAAGACAAGAAGCCAGCCTTCCCTGGGGGATAGGAACAATCTCTTTCTATGCACTTCTCTTAGAAGTTAGATTGTAAGCTCCCTGAAGACAGGACTCTCTTTTGCCTCTTTTTCAATCCTCAGTGTTTAGCAGGTACCTGGCACATAGTAGGCATTTAATAAATGTTTACCGATTGATTAATTCTCTTTATTTCCTTTTCCTCTCCCTTCTCGTGTATCTCTCTGTCCCTGTGGATTTCCACCTTTGATTTCCTCAGTCTCTTCCATTCTTTTCCATTTTCATTCCCTCGCTCTCTCCTTCAGAGTCAGCAGAGGGTATGCCTTCTGGATGGCTGGAGTCTGCTTAAACTTCTTAAATTTCTCCCAGCTCCTTTCTAGCTCATCCTTCTCAATCTGTTCTCTTTTTCTTCCTCCCTCTTGGCTTTCCTGCCCCAGGCCAGCCCAATCTAAGTGACAGAAGGGAGGAAACCAAGTTACCCAAACAACTGAGAGAAGAAGGCGAAGAGTCAGAGAGAGACAGAGATGGGAGTGGGGAGGGGGAGGGGGGCAAGAGAGAGAGAGAGAAAGAGAGAGAGAGAGAGAGAGAGAGAGAGAGAGAGAGAGAGAGAGAGAGAGAGAACTGGGAGGTACTTTGCAGCCAGCACTCCCTCCTCCTTCTCTGACGGTGGGTTTGGGCCAGTGTGACATTCCCTGACAGCTCTGACAAGCCTCAACGAGACAATTAATGTATCACAGCTGCCACACTGAGAAGGTGACTGAAGATGAGGAGGGGGGAGGGGAGTGTTTAAAATTCATAAAAACACAGAAGGAGGAGGGGGCAGAACTGAGTAAAACTCTTCTCTTTGGAGACTTTCTTTCAGAATCCCTTAAAGGGCCAGAGGGAGACCAGGAAGGGAGTCTTGGTCCATCTGAGGTGGCCTTGCCCTTTCTTGTCTCACTCAGCTCCTACTGGGACAGGACTTTAGCCTGAGAGACATCCCTAACTCCTCACCCAGGCTGGGTAGAAGCTCTGAAAGGGGCTGAGGTTGAATCATAGAATCGCAGAGTTAGAGCTGGAAGGCGCCTTAGAGCCCAGATCCCTTATTTTACATGCTGGTAAACTGAGATAGAAAGAAAATGACTTACCCAAGGTTTGTTGTTGCTCAGTCACTCAGTCATGTCCAACTCTACGTCATCCCAGGGACAAAGTCAGGTTTTCCTAACAAAGCTACTGGAATAGTTTACCATTTCCTTCTCCAACGTGTCCCCATCTTACAGATGAAGAACTGAGGCAAATATGGGTTAAGGGACTTGCCCAGGGTCACGTAGGTAGTAAGTGTCTGAGGCTGGATTTGAACTCACGTCTTCCTGACTCTAGGCCCCAAGGTCTATACACTGCACCACCCAGGGCTCCTACCCAACGTTACCTAAATAATAAGTGACAGCCCAGAAATCAATATCTGACGTCAAGCTCAGCACAGAAAAGCCTCTATCCTGCATCATTCTGAAAGAACATTCCAGCCAACCGGTAAGACAAACCTCTAGGGGTGTTTGGCCACGACGTCCCATCTGTGGCTGAAGACCCTGGGTTTCCATGATTGAGTGGGTGGGGAGCAGCCCCTGAGATGGATGACTGGCCAAACAGATGGGCCTCGTGTGTTCTAAGTTCCCTGAACTCTTACTGTCCCCATGTCTGTCTTGACAGACAGATGGGCTTCTCCTCCGGGCTTTACAGATTAATGTGTCCTTCTTATCAATTATGAAGACACAAAAGTGTAATTTTCTCCCCATGTTTATACTGCTCGGGATTAATCTGCCCATAAATGGATAATCTGTCAGCTTTCAGCGACACTGAAGTGGGGAGGGGGTGGGGCAGGAAATGGGGGAGAGATTTACCAGCGGGTAATGCCATCTGCTTTATTAGGTTGTTTTACAAACCTGACATTCAATTTGTTCTAGAGGACTTGGTGACGGATTATTCTGTAAATTCCCAAATAATTACAATAACCAGAGAGAAGCAAAGAAGGGGGGAAGTAGATACATCTGAGGGGATAATGCTTGCCGGGCCTGAGAGTGAGTAATGGTCTGGGTGAAGAGTATTAAAAAAAAATCTGTCCTTAGGCTAAAGAAGTGGTTGTGTCAGAGAAGGTGGTCCAGGGGGGCCCAGGTTAGAGACCTGGATGAACTCAGAAAGCTTCTTCTTGTCTAGTTGTTTCAGTCACATCTAACTCCTCTAAACCATTTAGAGTTTTCTTGGCAAAGACACTGGAATGGTCTGCCATTTCCTTCTCCAGCTCATTTTACAGATGAGGAAACTGAGGCAAGCAGGAATAAGTGACTTGGCCAGGGTCACACAGCTAGGAAATGTCTGAAGTCAGATTTAAACTCGGGAAGATGAGTCTTTCTGACTGCAGGCCCAACACTCTACCCTCTGTACCACCTACCTAGAAGGATTAGAAAGAAGGAAATGGAAATGGAAAATATTCATCCATTCAACAAACATTTTTAATGCCTTTTGTGTTTGGACACTGCTCTAGGCACTGGGGAAAGAAAGGTAAGTTACGGTCCCAGTCTAAATGTAGCTTACAGTCCAGTAGAAAGGACCTCTGGGAATTCCTTCCAGCTTATTATTATTATTATTAATTATATATAACATACTATATAATATATTAATAATTATTATTATTAATATAACATTAAAATAATAATAACTTAAGACCCAGAGAGGTTGTTACTAAGGTCTTTCAGTTAGTGACCAGGACTAAATTAGAACTGCGGCTTCCTGGTTCTTAACCCAGGGTGCTTTTCATTAGACCGCAGCTAGAGGGCCCCAAAGACTCACAAAGGCTCTGAACTCACCCATCCAGAGAGAGGAGTCCTGGTTTGCCTGCAGAACCCCAAACTCTCATGCTGCACATCTGGTTCTCTCAGCTAGTTATGTGCCAGGGGCAGGATTTGAACCCAAGTCTTTCTGATTTCCAGGCCAGTCCTCCAGCGACTATACCATAAGGCACTCTGCTTGAGGCTCCCTGACCCCCCACCTCCTCCTCTTCTTTCCTCATCCTTTCCATGCCCACGGCTCCCAAAGGGTTAAGGCTGTTCAACTGCTCCTGATTTTGCTAAGGGAGGCCCAGTCTATGACGCATGGCCGTGATTATGAGCTGAGAGATCTCATTTTTCAGCAGGACTCTATTCAATTACCCTGTGTAGGCTTATCTTATATATTTCCCTATGCTGCCTTTCCCACTGCGGCAATATTACTTAGCCTCAGAGTGTGTGTGTGTGTGTGTGTGTGTGTGTGTGTGTGTGTGTGTTCTATTGTTCTATGGGGGCATGTCAGGTGGTGTATATTTCTGAGGATGTTATTCCCAAACACACTTGACCCTAGAGCAAGTAACTGCAGAGCTGTGAGCACCCGTACTGAGAAAAAAAAACAACTCCGTGTTTGTGTGCTCGAGTGTGTGTGCGCACACATGGGCTCCCCTCTCTTTCTGCTATGGCCTTGTGGAGGGAAGGGAGAGAGAGAGAGAGAGAGAGAGAGAGAGAGAGAGAGAGAGAGAGAGAGAGAGAGAGAGAGAGGGAGACAAGGAGGAGGAGGAAGAGAGGAGAGGAGAAGAGACGAGGAGGGGAGAAAGAAAGAGAAGAAGAAGAAGAAGAAGAAGAAGAAGAAGAAGAAGAAGAAGAAGAAGAAGAAGAAGAAGAAGAAGAAGAAGAAGAAGAAGAAGAAGAAGAAGAAGAAGAAGAAGAAGAAGAAGAAGAAGAAGAAGAAGAAGAAGAAGGAGGAGGAGGAGGAGGAGGAGGAGGAGGAGGAGGAGGAGGAGGAGGAGGAGGAGGAGGAGGAGAGGGAAAGAGAGGAGGGAGGGAGAGGAGGAGGAGAAGGAGAAGAAGAGGGAAAGAGAGGAGGGAGGGAGAGGAGAGGGAAAAGAGGAGAAGGGAGGGGAGGGAAAGAGAGAGACAGACAGACAGAGACAGAGACAGAGAGAGAGAGTGAGTGTGTGTGTCCAGAGGCACTAGAAATAATGCTTTTCTTTCTAAACATTTGCATAGCTCTCAGAGCATCTCAAAACCTTTCTAAGTCCATTTTCTCCCCGTTACAAGTTCACAGCACCCCAATGAAACACGGAGGCGAGGTGCTCTCACTGCCCCATTTTATGGGTGAGGAAGGTTAAAGATCCTTGGGCAAGGTCTTGCTCAAGAATGCAAATCCTTCATCCAAAGATCACCAGTGAGAGAGCATGGGCTGCCTCAGTATGAATCCAACTCCACCATGGAGAAAAGCAGCTTCCAAGTCCAGACCTTACACAAAGTATTTTAATAGCATCAGCCTGATGTACAAAGAAGAACCGAGTCTGGCAGATGTGTGGGCTCACCGCTGTGTTTCTTGTCACTTGTTTCTCTAGTGTACTGTAAATGGTCTGGGGGCTCTGTGTATGTTTGTGTGCCCTATGGGCCCCGGTAGACAGTAAGGATAGAGAGGGTCCATTTCAACTCGATTCAGTTCGGTGCTTACTCTGTGCCAGGCACTGTGCTAGGCACTGAGGGTACTAAGGCAAAAAGGGAGCTTACCCTATTCTCAGGGGAGAGGGTCTGGACTGAAAGAGATATAGAATGATGTCTCCCTTTGGGAGGAGTTCAGGGGAAAGGAGGGGCGCAAGAAAAGACCTATGTGCAAACATCTCAAGAGTATGATCGCATCTCCCTCCCCAGCTGGACTAGAAGCTCCTGAAGGCAGAGACTCACAAAAACAAAAGAATGCTAATGGGGGTGGGGGCAGGACCTGGAAAGTCTTCACCTGAGGCTTCATTTGAGCAGTGCTTTTGGGCGGTGGGCGGGGGTAGCTGGGGATTGATCGACAGATTGACAGGCATTGTCACTGGCGTCAGGAAGACCTGGATTCAAATCCCACCTCAGTTACTAGATCATTGACAAGTCACTCTGTTTCCTCATCTGTTTAAAAAAAAAAGGAGGTTGAACTAGAGGGTCTCTAAGGGGCCTTCTAGCTCTAGATCTATGATAGTATTAGCTATAGATGAGGAAGGAATACACCCCAGACACTGGGCAGGGGCTGGGGGCTGGGCTGGAACCTCTGCTAGCCTTTCCATAGCACTTTAATGTTTGATAAGCACTTTACAAATATTCTCTCATGTGATCCTCACAACAACCCCAGGAGTTAGGTGCTGTTGTTATCCCTATTCTATGGAGGTAATCCTCGATTATGTGACTTGCCCAGAGTAACACAACTAGCATCTGAGACTGGATTTGAACTCAAGTTCCCCTGACTCCAAGTCCAGCACTCTTGGACTGCCCCTCTTTGTCTAGAGTAACTAGTAGGTGGCACAATGGATAGACCTGTAGGCCTGGGGTCCAGAAGACCCGAGTTCCAATCCAGCCTCAGACACTTACTAGCTGCATGTCTTTGTATGGTCCATTGTACCACCTATGTGCCCGGAGGTGGGAGATGTCATATACGGAAGTATATGGAGTGAGTATTATATAGAGAGACGTATTATATAACGTGTGTGTGTGTGTGTGTGTGTGTGTGTGTGTGTGTGTGTGTGTGAATATACTGGAGAGTCATATATGGGACTAGCACAAAGGGGAGGGATATGAAATAAGGCTGTAGGAGTCATAATGTAATACTAAATGTTACATGCAGCCAATAATTCTGGCTATGAGGCTGTGTACACCTTGGCCCTCTGTCCATGTTACTGATGATCCAAGTATATGTGGGCAGAAGGTAACATAGGTGCACACATGTGTCTGTGTGTACCATGAGCATGTGAGTGCTTTTGGCTACAGGTCTTAGGGTTGCATTCTGTGCCCACCCCTAGGGCAGGGCTAATGTGAATTGACCGGAGTCCCCTGAATGTGCTGCTCCCTGACAAGGGTTGTCCCTGGCCCCACCGGCCATTTTGTGCCTTTCATGTGTTGCCGTTGAGTTGTTTCAGTCTTGTGTGACTCTTCGTGACTCCCATTTAAGGTTTCCTTGGCAAAAACCCTGGAGTGGTTTGCCATTTCCTTTTCCAGCTCATTTTACAGATGAGGAAACTGAGACCCACAGGATTAAATGATTTGCCCGAGGTCACACAGCTAGTAGGCGTCTGAGGCTGGATTTGAAGTCATGAAAATGAATCTTCTTGACTCCAGGCTTGGTACTTTATCCACTGTGCTATCTAGCTACCCTGCCCCACCCATAGAGTAGGGTAAATGAAATGATTGGAGTGCCTTGAAAGGTGGGAACCCCCTACCATGGGTTGTCCCTGGCCCCACTTTCCCTCATTTATACACTGACATCTACCCCATAAAAGAAGTATTTTTCCAAAGCAGCAAAAACAGAGGCGGTTTAGGAATGAGGTCAGTCAATAAATAAATGCTAGTTAAGTGCCTACTACGTTATGTTACAGACAGGTGAGAATGAGGTCAGTCAACCAATATTGGTTAAGCACTTATCTTGCAGATGGGGCAGCTAGATGGCTCAGTGAATAGAGCACCTGGAGTCAGGTAGACCTGAATTCAAAACCGACCTCAGACACATGCTAGCTGTGTGACCCTGGGCAAGTCACTTACTTCACCCTGTGTCTCCTCGTGTAAAAAATGATCTAGAGAAGGAAATGGCAAACCACTCCAGTATCTTTGTCAAAAAAAGCCCCAAACGGGGTCACGAAGAGGGGACACAACTAAAACAAATGAACAGCAAATGTTGCGGACACCTAGACATTGGATATACAAAGACAAAAAGCCAAACAGTCCCTGTTGGCTATGAGCTTACATTCTAACAAAAGGGAGCTTGACTTGTCCTATAGCTGCTGTCCACTGACTCAAGTTCTCTTTCTAATCTCCGCATACAGCCAGTCATCATGGTTCCAGTCATTGTGTCAAAGTGCTGGCTCCAGGAGCTTCCAAGTAGCAAGCTAGAATCCCTCCCATTCTAAGCTGCCTTGCTTAGAATTCCTCATTAATTTTCCAGATGTTGCCTTTTGGAAAAAGTGAAGGGAAGGTTTCCCAGCTGGAGATCAAGTCAGTTTAAGGCTGCTCGTCTAGCCTAGTGTCTCTCTTTTCTCCCTTCCCCACCTACCCTGGTTTGCCTCTGGGCATCCCTTCAGGTCTGTGTCCCCAGGGGCTGGTGCACTCTAGAGAAGAGAATGGAGAGGCTGCTCAGAGAGATGTCAGGGTTGAGGAGGAAGGCCTGATACTCCCTGTCACAATCTGTCACTGAATCTGCCCCTGGTCAGAGCTATGACACTGACAGCAGGTGTCCCTAGACATGGTGAATCTCGGTGCGGGCTCATGTTCTCGTGTGTCCACACCTGTTGTGTCCCGATGTGCACAAACCTGTGCAGAGAGCATTTCGGTCTTTTGTGTTTGTATCTCAGTGACTGGTACAGTGCCTAGGACATGTCACAGCAGACGCTCAGCAAATGCTTCTTTAGATTGTTTGCTTTATCTGTGTATGTATGTAACTAGGTATTGGTGAGTCTGTGCGTAATTCATCTCTAGCTCTGTGTGTTGGGGCAGCTATGGGGCACAGTGGACAGAGTGCTGGGCCTGGAGTCAAGAAGACTTGTCTTCATCAAAGTCATCAGTCTCATTTTCTCTTCCAGAGTCATCAAAATCCAGTGGCAAGCCAAAAGTCAAGATAACTGGTGATGGCTCAGTGGATAGAGCTCTGGGCCTGGAGTCAGGAAGACCTGAGTTCAAATCTGGCCTCAGACACTTACTAGCTAGGTGATCTTGGGCAAATTGCTTAGCCCTGTTTGCCTCAGTTTCCTCATCTGTCAAATGAGCTGGAGAAGGAAATAGCAAACCAGTCCAGTTTCTTTGCCAAGAAAATCTCAAATGGGGTCACAAAGAATCAGAAACGACTGAAGAGTAACAACAATCTCTGTGTGTGTTTCTATTTCTTTAAAAATGTCCTGGCTACCACCCCTGCTCTGTTCCCTATAGACTCTGCTGCCCACTCACTAGCCCCTGAGTTCACACACAGAGGGAAGTGTTTTCCATGACTTTCCTCTTAGAAAACAAATTGTTTCCTGGACTGACACGTTTCATGCTCTAATTACAAGGTTTACCTCCTCCCCCTCCTTAGGCCAAGGCAAAAAGACTCAAAGGGCAAAAACAAGGGGCTAATGTCGTTTATTCGTTTGTTTGCTTACTTATTCATTCATTCACTCGTTGCAGTTTGGCTCAGCTTGTAAATGGATAGAATAGCTTACTTTCTGAAAGTTGTCATTGCCGCAGGCTGACCAACTGCAGCTAGGATGGCAGCCAGGTGGCTCAGTAGATACAGCCTGGAGTCATGAAGACTCACTTTCCTGAGTTCAAATCCAGCCTCAGACGCTTGCTAGCTGGGCAAGTCACTTAGCCATATTTGCCTTAGTTTCCTCAACTGTAAAATGAATTGGAGAAGGAAATGGGGAACCACTCCTGTGTCTCTGCCAAGAAAACCCTAAATGGAGTCACTAAGAGTCAGACACAACTGGAAATGACTGAACAACATGTGCCAGGCACTGTGTTACATGTTTTACAAATATTATCTTACTTGATCCCCACAACGACTCTGGGAAGAAACGGAGGCAGACAGAGGTTAAGTGACTTGCCCAGAGTCACACAGCTAGCGTGCTGGATTTGAGGCTGGATTTGAACTCAGGTCTTCCTGACTCCCAGTCCAGTGCTCTATCCACTTTGGAGACAGACTTGAGGCAGGGATGCATGAACTGATGCAGTTGTAGGATAAGTGGAGAGGAAGGGACAAATACAAAAAATGTGGTAGAGCCAGAACCAACAAGATCACAGACTTGGAGCTGGAAAGGAACTTTGTAACCAGTCAATCCAACCCACTCATTTTTCAGAGGAGGAATCTCATAGAGGTCAAGTTGCCCGGGATCACACAGCTGGTAGAAGTGAGGAGCTTTGGGGGGAAAGGAGATGGGTCCTGCTTTGGGCATGTTGTTTTCGAGATGCTCTCCAAGCACACAGTCCTAAATGCCTCCGAATCACTGAGCTCATAGCAGAGAATGGAACCCAGCTCTTCTTATCCCGGAGCCAGTGGTCTTCTCTTGGAAACCCGCCACTCTTCTCCTCTCCAAAGTAAGTTGATAATTGATGTTGGACCTAGGTCTAACAACCCTAGATCAGCCGTAAGAACCACCATGTCTTGGCCTAAAACAAATTGAGCCGCAGAACCGAGAGTAATCACATCTTTTCCCCTTCCCCGTTCCTAAAATTAGAAGGGCAGATAGCGACTACTTAATCCACCTGCCTTCTTTTTCCGGGTGAGGAAATCTGAAGCCCAACTGTGGTGACTTACCGAAGTGTGGAATTAGAGTCCAGGTGTCCCAACTCAGGACCAGCCCTCTTTCCCTTTCTCCCCATTTTTTCCAGTTTCCCCTGGCTTTCCATCTCTGGGAGAAGGGAAAGAAGAGAGAGGTTCTCTCGGTATTTATTTGCTGCACTTTCTTAAGAGGAAGGGATGGCTTTGGAGTTTTGAGCTAAGATAGTATTTCCTCTGTCGGTCACAGGCAGGACATCTATGGGTGTAAAAATCCAGGAGGAGGAAGACAAGGCCTGCACACAATTGTTCCCAACTCCCTCCCTCCCCGGCCCCAGCCCCAGGCTGGTCTTCTGGGTTGTTTAACTGGGAGATCCTCTGATTGCTCATCGGCTTTGATCCTCAGACTCTGCCAGTTTTTTTGTTCTATTATTCACCGCAAGTTTGCTGTGTGTCTATGCTTATTACTGGAATGACTGGGTCCCCCGCCCCCACCCCACTGCCGATGCCTCTTCAAAATACCCATCAATAAGTCAGCAGTATCTGGGTTAGAGATGCCCTTTGGAGGAAGGAATCGGCATCATCTCGGCACCAGGGCTCGCCAGAAGTCTCCTTTCGAGGGGACACTAAGGGCAAAGAAGGGGCACAAAAATGATAAATGGGCAACTGTTACATGAGCATGTGTCTCATCTCCTTCCCCAGCTGGACTGTAAGTTCCTGAGGGCAAGGAGGGTGTCTCATTCCTACTTCCAGCCAACCCACAGTCCCCAGAACTTCCTAACTGGAAGGAACACACGCCTGAAAAAAAATAATTTATGAATCTCTTTCTTCCCAAGCTTCAAAACACATCTCTTATGTCTTTGATCTCTCTTAACAACATCAGAACTGCTGCACAGGGACATTCCAGTGCATTGGGGTCTATCTAGAGGTCCCTAAATTTATACAAGTGTGCACAGATGAATGGGAGTGTGTCTGTGTCCACTGAATTAATTTCAATTCAACAGAGAGATGGGGTGTGGGCGTCAGGGGAGACAGAGACCTGCCCTCAGAGTCAGTAAAAAAGGGGGACGTATCCTGCCTCAGACATAGACTGGCAGTGTGACCCTGGATAAGTCATTTGATGTCTCAGTGTCTCCAGGCAACTTCCCTGGGAATTCCTATGCCAATGAAATCAAAGGTCCAATATGTTAGATTGTAAGCTCCTTGAGGGCAACAATTGTCTTTTGCCTCTTTTTGTATCCTTAGCACAGTGCCTGCAACATAGTAAGGCACTTAATAAATGTTTATTGTATTAAAGTGAAGGGGGGGAGGGGAGGGGAGTACAAGGAACTGTACTAGTCCCTGGAGATACAAAGACAAAAATGAAGCCATCCCTGCCCTCAAGGAGCTGACATTCTACTACATGGATAGAATACATAGATAAATAAAATGCTAGCTGGGGCCTAACCAGGAGAGTGCAAGGGAGAGACCAAAGTGTTCTAAGAACATTTAAGGAAGAAAGCACTTTAAATTTTGAAGAGTGTGTTTCCTGTGCGTTTCCATGTCCATATATGTGTAGGCAGCACAGTGTGGTACAAAGAATATCGGATTTGGAGCCCAAGAATCCGGGTTCAAATGCTGGCTGTGTCATTTACTAACTCCCTGACTTTCGGCAAGCCAATTAATCTCTCTGAAACTTTAGTCTTTTTTACTTGTAAAATAGAGGGGCTAGACTAGACGAACTCAAAGTTCCCTTCCATCTATAAATATATTATCTATGAAGTACAACCTAATATGTGTGTGTGCAAATCCACCAACAAGAGACAGAAGAGTGGATAAAGGGGTAGGTTTGGATTTAAATCTCTGCCTCTAACACTTCCTAGCTACAAGTTACTAAATTTTCATGTGCCCAAGAAAGTCCTTGGGATTTATCGCCAAAACAAGTCTTCAATAGTTGCGATCTTTGATGAAGGGGGTTCCCCATGCTAAAGAAATCACAGGTTCTTTCCATATTCACATACCTATCAACATATCCATATATACTTGCTTTAAGGAATAATACTGGGCCCAGGGATTGGGGCACTTTACTCTCTCCCTCTTCTCAAGAGACCCCTCTTCTCCAGACCAACTTAAGTCCTAGGGGAGCCTGGCCTATACCCAGCTCCCTTTTATCACACTCTTCAGCTCATGAATTCTTCACCCTAGTCCTCCAGAGAAAAATTACTTAAAGATTAGATTTTGGCTCATGACTAGGCCTCCCCACAAGGCAGAATTTAAAAGTTTCTTAATATACAGTGTAAATCAGTTTTTTATTTCCTATATGCAAAAGAAATGATAAAAGATGCACATTTACAGAAAGGCTGAAAACAGGATTCAGTAATTCATTTTATAACTACAGTTATTCTCTCTCAAGAGGCTGATACTTAAGCTTCATCAGAACATAAAGCAGTTTGTGGAGTTACCAAATAGGTATTTCACCTCGGTACTTCACTGTCCAAATAATTCTTTGTATGTAAAAGTCAGTCCTGACCCTTTTAAAATACATAGCTTGTATGTGTTGTATATATGTACTGTAATACATACATGATATGTATTCTGGCCAAAGGAATCAGTACTGGGCCCATTCTCTTCTTCATAGTTAATCTTCTTTAGACTGGGAGCTTCTTGAGGACAGGAATGATCTTTTGCTTCTTTTTGTATCCCCAACACTTAGCACAGTGCCTGGCACAAAGTACAATAAATATTAAAGCTTAATAAATGTTTATTGATTGACTGACACTTCTCCAAAAATGCTGGAATAGTTGTTGGGTACTCATGAAATGACATGGAAGAAGAGGCATTACAATCTACTTTGCTATTTTACCCCAAGGACCACAAGACTGTTCCATATGACTTGCAGCTGAAACCTTCCATACACATTATCTCCCCCATTAGGCAGAGCTCCTTGAGTGTGAGTTTTGTGAGAGAAGGGATTATTTTACTATTCTATTTCTATTTCCAGTCCCTAGAACAGTGCTTTTCTAATAATAAGTGTTTAATAAGTAGGATTTTTTTTCACTCATTCATTCACTCAACTGACCAACCAACCAACCGAAAGGACCTAGGTCCTCCAGACTTCTCAAACTCACAAGGTCATTTCGAGGCCTAGACAAGTTCTTCTCAGCATAGATACTCGTTCACCTAAGTCCAGGAAAGAACCAACACATAAGAAGGTAGCCCAAAACTCAGGCTCAGATTTTCAAGGCAGGAGATATGTTTTAAATGCCATATACTCTTAGCACATGGAGTCTGGGCTGGAGGATAGGGCAAACTGACCCTCCCCTATCCCCTCAAGGGAAGCATCTCTAAAGCATTCTAGGCAAGAAGGAAAGAGAGCACTGAGGGTGAGGTCAGTCCCTTTTAAATATCCGCTGCATCATCAGCGGTCAATGTGCCAAGCCCCTATAATGTTGAGTCACTCACATGTGATAAGCCAGAAGCAGGAAGGTCAGCTTTTCAAATGCCCAAACACAGCCGCAGTTCTGCTAGATTTAGAGAGGCTCACCCTCACAGAGTGACCGGCATCTCAGCCACTCCACCCCATGATCAAAGACCATAAGCTAAGCTACAGAAGGACAGAGGCCTACACACAGGAGAGCACACCCCCATTACTAATTCTTGAAGTATACGAAGGAGCTATAGCTTTGTGTGTCCGTAGCTAAAGATAAATATGGACATCCACAGACAGAGCCATGCGGTTTTGTTTCCTCACCTTTGCAGGTTTTTATATATTCAAGGGTATCCATGAACACAAAGAGTAGAGCTGCCTTCTCTAATGTGCAGCTTGGCAAAGCGGGAAAAGTCCAGGGACTCAGAATCAAAAAACCTGGGTTCAAATCCCACTCACTTACTGGTGACTAGACAAGTGACTGAACTCAGAATTTCAGTTTCTTCATCAGGAAAATGAGGCTGAAAACAGCACTTACCTCACAGCCTGGAGTCAGGAAGACTCATCTTCCTGAGTTCAAATGTGACCTCTAGACACGTGACCCTGGATAAGTCACTTCACCCTGTTTGCCTCAGTTTTCTCATCTGTAAAATGAGCTGGAGAAGGGAACTGGCAAATCACTCCAGTATCTCTGCCAAGAAAGCCCCGAATGGGGACACAGAGAGTCTCAAAGGACTGAAGAGCAGCAACACAGGACAGTAAGGATCCAAGAGTTAATGCGTGCAAAGTCTTTGTAAACCTTAAAGTACTTATCATAAACTTTTATTCTTAGACTCCCCTGCTCAGTGTTGAAGGCTCTTCACAATCTAGCTTTTGCCTGTCTTCCCAGTCTTTAATATATGACTTCCCTCTGTGTTTTAGCCACGCTGGCCGACTTTCTGTTCCTCACACACTGTGCCTTCCCTTTCCTTCCCCGTACTGTTTGTCCCCAGTGCCTGGAATGCAGGGCACTCTAACCTCAGCCTCTCAGAACTCCTGACTTCCTTTAAGGGCAGATCAAAACCACCGCCTTCAGGAGGCCTTTTCTGATCTTCTCTAGCCACTTGTGCCTTCTCTAAGGCTCTCTTCCATTTACTTGTTTATGTATTAATTGACGTACAAATTATCTCTTCTATTAAAATGTAAACTCCTTAAAGGCAGGGACGGTTTTTACTTTGTCTTTGGCCTCCCAGTACTTGGCATAGTGCCTGGTACAGGGTAGGCATTTACATTACTGGTTTTTGATTACCTGCCCTCTCCATCCCAGGCGAGACTATACGACCCACTGTGTGGAGGGGTAAAACGAGGTTTAACTGGGGTGAAGCTGAAGTCAACAAGTGTTGACTATGCTCCTACTCCATTTCAGGCGCTGTGCTGAACTCTGGGAATACAAAAACAAACAGAATGAAAGACAGTCCTTGCCCTCCAGGGGCTTACATTCTAACTGGGGAAGCCCACAGGAGAAGGGAGGAGGGGGATGAAGGTGCCCATCACCCGGGCTTTGTAGGGAAAGTCTGAAGAGCCAGTCCTGATAATGCGGCCCGCCCGGCGTTCTTAAAACGAAGTGACTTGTCCAAGGTTACGCAAAAAGTCGAGGCGCGGGCAGTATTAGAAACCGAATTCCAGATTTCCAGCCTCGCCCCTTTCCCGCCTGCCCCACCCCACTCCTGGCCTTGGCTTCCCAAACAATAGATGCTGATTTGCAGGGTACTTCGAGTCCTAGTTCCCTGTTACACTGTGACAGCCCGGTCTTTGCCTGGTTTGGAAAAAAACAGTGGTTGGCTCTGCTCCTTGGTATTCGCGGGCACTTTGCCGTGTCCTCTCCCACTCCTTGTTACCAAGCCTGAGCAGACCTCAATGAGGTGGAACCCGCCGCTACCATTGCGGCAAACTTCCAGCAGAGGGCAGCTGCGGGCCGCAGAAGACCCGAGTACCAACTCCACCTCCAGCATCCTCTTGCTGGCCATTCGCCCAGCCCCGGGCGCTTCCTACAGCTGCTGGCAGGGCTTCTGTCTGGGACTGCAAGAAATGGCCCTAGTGTCCCAGGGAACCGGGAACAATGGTCGGCTCTCAGCCTCATGGCAGAGCTCCTGAAGGGCCACTGGGCTCCCAGACAATGAGGGAACAGATTTGCAATAATAGGACGGTGGAACCCTTGCTCCTGTGACCAGCTCAGAAATCTGGGTCCCCTTCCCGTAAGGGAAGCAGCTTAGAAACCTGGATAGACTGTGAGACCTGAGGTCAGAAAGACCTGGATTCAAGTCCTATATCTGAAAATGACTAGCTGTGTGATTCTGGGCAAATGGCTTACCCTCTCTGAGCCACAGTTGTATTCTCTATAAAATAAAAGGTTTAAACTAGATGGCTTCTAAGTTCCTTTCCAGTTCTGAATCTAGGAAAGAATCCAGAGGAGATATTCTAATTCCCTCTTAGATAACCCTTGTATAAGGCAGGAAGTTGTAGATTGTAAACTCCATGGGGATCTTGTCTCATCAAAACTTTGTGACTCCTCTAGTACATTTAATAAATGCCTGTTCCATCACATATATTGTCAGACTCATTAGTTAGTTTTGTTAAGCTGCTTTTTTCCCCTTAATTTTTTAAAATTTTTGTGTTACAAGGGGTGGCTTTGATTGATAGAAAGGGAGGGAGGTGTTTAGAAAAGATAATGTAAGAACTGAATATAGTGATAATGAATTTTAAAACTGCTGTTGCATGAACAATTAAGGTGAATCACACATCTTTCTGGGTTCAGTTCATGCTTTTGCCCCTTCCTTTCTTCCCTACTTCACAAAAAAACAGGACCCCAGATTTCTGCTGACCCTAAGGCATGAATGCCAGAGAAAAAGGAAAACGGGGAAGGAAATAAGGCGTTGGGGGAGGGAGAGAGACTGTTTGCAGTCTAATTTGGAGGAAACAGATGGACCTGCCTTTTCACTGTGCCTAGCAAGGTGCTAGGCTTTTAATAAATTCTCAGTGTTTCTGTTGGTGGACTATGTTGGTCTTAATATCCCCCTAAAACAAAATCTCTTTAAAAGGAAAAGATTCAGGTTTTCTGTGTGCGTGTATGGATATATGCATATATACACATACATAAAAAGGTAAAATGAATTGCAGGTTCTTTTACGTCAGCCCAATGTGGACCTGCATTTGAACCAGTATTCCTGCGGAGGCTGGGTCATCTCAAGTCCCTGTGGTATGGGGTTGGGAACTAGGGAGCCTCCCTACCCTTACAGTAGAAACAAGCAGTTCTTACGTTATACTTAAGGAAAACTTCAGAAACTTCCAAGTGAGGAACCAAATCTTGGCTCGATTTTATCTGGCTCTTGGGGACACAGTTCTCTGGTCACTGCTCCCGCAGCTCAGAACATATTTTCCACTATGGTGGACTGTTTTGGTTATTCCATTGAGGAAAAGCTTCTAAGGTTTGACGATTTGAGCACTTGATGAGCATAAATAATGAGAAACGAAATTTCAAAGGCTACTACCTGGTAACAGTTAAAGTCTGCAGCCTAATACATTTTGAAGTTATAATGAGCCTTGCTTCTCCCTCCTTTATAATTCTCTTCACTCTTCTACATTCCATTTTTCCTAACTTAAATGGCCATAATATGGATTTTAATACTTTTTTGCATTTGCTTTTGTAATAATCCCTACAGGGCTACTTCCCTTACTCCCATTCCAGTTGTCAATTGATGAATAGAGGGTGGTTACTAGTACTATTGTAAGGCTTCTAGGTGGTAAACCTGAGGGTCTGGGTTTCTAATAACGGTCTATCACAAGTCCCCACTGGTGTTCTCTCCATTAATAATCATGACAGACTTCATTAGCTTTTAGGAAACGAATTTACTAAGGCATAATAAAAATAGTTGTTATAAATCATTCCCCCCAAACTCAAAGCTTACTCCTTTTGCACAAATAAGGTCTCTAGAAAGAGGAGACTCAAAGTGCAACGGTTGGGAGGCACATGCTTAGAGAACACCTGTAGCAAAGGAATACTTCCCAACTGCTAGCCCTGGAGGGCCAGTTCTCCCTTTGCCAAGTCCGTATGAGGTTTACTGAGGATGGCAGTGGAGGGCAGTGTAGCATCAGTAACAGATAAGTCACTCCACCAGGGTGGCTCCTCACATCTTGGTCCAAAAGGTTGATCAGCTGTTGGGTCAGGGCATCTGGCCACTGCCTGGCAATCTTTCCAGGCTTCAGAATGCTCACAAAGTCACTTCATGGGCAATTCCATCTAGAAGTTACTGCTCAGTCGCCTCCTGGCTCTTGTGGTTGCTGTTACAGTCACCAGTGGGATCTCTAATGGGACTTCTGGATCTTCCATACTCACAAGGTAACTGTCTTGACACACTCACCTTGGAATTTTGTTGTTCGGTCGTATCCAACTCTTTGTGACCCCATTTGGGGTTTTCTTGGCAAAGATCCTGGAGTGGCTTGTCATTTCCCTCTCCAGATCATTTTACAGATGAGGAAACTGAGGCAAACAGGGTTAAGTGACTTGCCCAAGGTCACACAGCTAGTAAGTGTCTGAGGCTGGATTTGAACTCAGGAAGATGAGTCTTCCTGACTCCAGGTCTGGCACTCTATCTACTGCACCACCCAGCTAACCTAAGATCAGGAAAGAAGGAACACAAAGAGACAGAAGTATCTTCACAGCCACTATGGCCAAGTGGAACACAGGAACAATGTCCCTCCCCACGAGACTTTTGGGACCAGCTCAAAGCAATCTTGCCTCTTTTCCTGAAACTGAGGGGTTCCATGGACCTTTTGTACGTACATTCAGTCCCATGTCAGCAACTCCCTAATCATTACTTCTGGCTCTACAACCCAAAAGAAGACTCCTAAGCATTACACAGAATCAACCCTAGTATCATCACGCCTGGAAATCAGCTCCCACCAAATCCCCACACGGGAGGATCTGCACATGCTCAAATGACTCCCCCTCCACTGGCCAGCACATTACATTATGTTTATTTAACAAAATTTTGTTCACTTCAAGGGACTTAAAGAACTGATGAATTAGACAGTTTACACTTCTCTTAGAAAATAATTAAGCTTTTCGGAAGTGGTCTTTGATTACTTTTTGTGGGTCTCTATCCCTGAAAAAAGAAAAGCTCCCTAACCCTACCACAATGAAAAGCACAAAGTGAGAAGAGCGAGCTAGAAATAATACGAAGGTAAATAGCTCCGGGGGTGGGGCTCAGGGCCATTGATTTGTATCTCTCTGGTCTGATTATATTGTTCTGCCTGGAGCTCTTATTTATTTGTGTATGTAGGTCTAATATTATAAGCTGTTTAAGGTCAGGACTCACTATTTATATTCCACACTGACAGAGCCAGTTGAATGTACTAGAATTTTAAAAACAAGCAAAAACAAAACAAAACAAAACAAAAATGTTATTCTCAGATTTGGTTTTCTTTAGTTTTTTGTTTGGGGTTTTCGTTTGGGGTTTTTTTTTCTTTGCTTTTTAAAAGCGTATTGAGCAATCTGAGGAGAAAAGCCAGGAAGGAGAGAGGAAGGCCCAGCACCCTGGCCCACTGATGGGATAGTTCAGTCTGAATTTTTTGTCCCCTGAGTTGGTTGTTCTAAGGAGTGTTGGCTTGATTCCTGAAGAGTTGAAGGTGGGACAGTGCCTGTACTTGGGAAAGTCCCTAGGGGGTTGGGGGGGGGGGGGTCACCTGCCCCATTCTCCACTCACTGCTCCTTCTCTCTCTAACTTGGCTTCCCCTCCTCACTGGCACACAGAGACTCCTGCACAGGTCTGGCCCCTCTTCCTCCACGCCTGGGCCACTGTCCCTTGGCAGCCCTTCTGCCCCACAGCTGTGCACAGATGGAATCTCATCCCTCCCAAGCATTTGCTGCCAGACTCTCCATGATTGGAAACATCCTCTGGGAAGACGACAAGGGAGACTACCTAAGTCTAAAGTGTCTCTTCATTCCCCAGTCTGGGTACCACCGACAAAGTGGGAATGAGCAGAGGGCAGCCTGCACTGGTGGAAAGAGGTCACTGCTTCCCTTTAGCACGGTCCTGGGGAAGGAACAGTGAATTTGGAGTCAACTGGAGCTGGGTTCAAGTCCCACCTTCGGCACTGTGACTTTGAACAAATCACTTAAGCTTTCAGCGCTCCGTTTTCTCATTTGTTGAATAACAAGAGTTGGCCTCCTTGTTCTTTCTTAAGGTCCCTTACCGTTCCAAGTCTATGATGTCACCCTTGGGGAGAGGACAGTGAGAAAAAGCTCCTTGTCCCGCACTCCTCATTTCCAGACGCGTAAACCCGAGGGGCTAGGCGGGAGGAGCTCTCTTGGAGGTGGGGCGGATAAGGGGGGGACTCCTTTTGTTTCTGCACGGCGAACTCAGGCCGGGCACGCCCAAGGGGCTGGAAGCAGACACTTAAGCGTCTCTCCAAAGTCCTCGCAAACTAAGTGTGGAGAATGGGTTTGTCTGGATCGACCGAAGAAGTCTGGTCCTAGCTGAGAAGGCTCGAGAGGGACAGCCTTGGGGAGAGTGGGGGTCTAAGGGAGGCCAGTTAAAAACAGCCGGCCCCAGCTGGGCCCGGTGGGACAAGGGATAGACGGAAGGGAGCGACGGGGAGGAGGTGTTTGGCTCTCCATGAATCCCTGGTGCATCACCAGCTGCGCTAAGGGGTTCAGAGCAAGCCAGGGAAGCCAAAACCTAGGGATTTCTCTTGCCAGTGACTGGGGCCAAAAAGTGACGCCCGAGTTTTGAACAATGTTTTGGAAAAACCAGTGCTGCTCTAGAGTTGGGCCAAGGGCGTGCGGGAGAGGGCTAGATCAGCTTCTCTGAGTCTGTCTCTAGGGTGCGCCCTTTTGTAAGAGAGCCCCGAGGGGCACGCGGCTGGTAGTTTGCTCACGAGAGGCAGTCCCTCCCCGCCTTCTCCCTCCCACTCCACTAACTGATGTCTCCCGACCTAGGGCTACCTCCGGTAACAGACTGAAATTGAGAAGAGGTCCCCTGTCTCGCTAAACATATCCGACACACCACAGGCTTCCCCTCCTCTCCCACCCAGCACCCCTACTATCCACCCCCAGGCATAGGTCTGGCCGCTCCTAGGAGCGACTGGGTCACCAGAAGGTAAAGGTAGAAGAATCTGGAATGTAATATCAGTAACCAAATTCCGCTCGCGTACACCCTTCTCCCATGTGGGACGATCACAAGCATCAGACTTGGAGTCAGGAAGACCTGAGCTCATTAGCTTTGTCAGCCTGGGCAAATCATTTAACTTTGGTTTGCCTCAGTTTCCCCCATCTGTAAAATGCAGATAATAATAGCGCCTACCACAGTAGTGGTAGTGAGGATAAAATGAGATAATATTTTCTAAAGTGTTTTACTAACCTTATAAGAAATGTTAACTATCATTATTGTTAATGGGGGAGAACCACACCTCCCAGGAAAGACATCACCTCTTGTGACCTGGAGATTGGTACAATCTTTCAGTTCTGACTCCAGGATAGCAACAAAAATAATATTTTATATCCTGCTTTAAGGTTTCAGTGCTTTTCTTCACCAGTATTGTCCCATTTTACAGACAGGTAAAAAGAGACAGATTCTAAGATGATGTGCCCACAGTTACTCATGAGGGGCAATGATTTAGGCTGGACTAGAACCTGTGTCTCCTGTCTCAATCCAGGATTTTCTCACTATGCCCCACACTGCTCCACCCAGCCAAACCTCAAGGTTTGCAGTCCTGATTTTCCTCCTGCTGGATCTTAATGGGAAGGGACTGAGAGGCCAAGTGCCAGTCACCTCTGCTGGTACTTCTCTCTACACTAACTATCTGACTTCCTCTCTTCTTCTCCCCCAACTCCCATGCAAATATGTCAACAGAAAAAGAGCCAGGGAAATCGCCCATTTTTCTGCCTAGAAGGTGAGAGATCACAGAGGTATTCATTGTCCCTGGGCCACTCAAGACAAAAGAACAGTCCATGCCCAGAGCAGGAGCAGGAGAGACAATACCTCCTGAGTGTTCATCCAGGAAGAGGAGATGAGACAAGGTCTCCAGTTCCTTTTCCTCTTCTTTCCAGCTGCCAACCTTCACTACCCTGCTACCTCACCCCGCAGACTATATTTATAGAGGCTTTGGTCCCAGGTCCATTTGCCAGGATCCAGCCAGGCTCCTCCACATCCTGCCTTGTACTATGGTATCTGCCTGTTTTAGTGCCCTCAGTGCAGGAATTAGTCCAAACCCCATGGAGTCATGACCTTGGGCTATGTAAATTGAGTCAATGACTAGCCCCAGAATGCTGTTTAAATGTTTAGCCTCCTGCCCATCAACTGGGAAATAATGGAACACATTATGGTATAGGAATGTTGTGGAATACTATGGTTTTATAAGAAGCGACTAACAGGACCATTCCAAAGAAACCTGGGAAGACTTTTATGAACAGCTGCAGAGGGAAGTGAACAGAACCAACAGAACAATTTAGACAGAAATGCTTTAAAGACTAACAACTCTGAAAGATTTAAGAACTCTGATTAATGCAATGACCAACTACATATCCAGAGGACAGATAAGGAAGCATGCTACCCATCTCCTGATGGAGAGATGATAAACTCAGAGTACAGAATGAGATATATATTTTTTAGACATGGCCAATGTGGGAGTCTGTTTTGCTTGACTATACGTATTGTTACAAGAGTTTTCTTTCTTTTCCATTGAGAGAAAGACGTAGGAGGGAGAGAAAATGGATGTTTATTCATTAAAAAAAATCATTACAAATGTTTATCCTCAAACCTCCATGCTGACCTGGAACCGGTCCAATTTCAAGAGCTGATTTTTTAAAAGGTTGTTTTTCTTTCTGATTTTTTGGTTGTTTGTTTTTTCATGCTTCTACCAGGGATTTATTGAGGGAAATAGCCAAGCATATCTGAGATGTAGATTGTGTCTGTTTCCATAGATGTAGGTAAAATGTCCCCCTGGCACTCAAACAAGCACTCGAGATAACAACATGGTTATCAAACATGAGACAACTTTTATTTTGCTCCACAGAAGATGCAAAGGACTCATAAGAACCCATAAACAGATCCAGAAAACTCATGGACCACTCAAATAGCCCACAAATCCTCCCAAAATGCAATCATATGTGGGAGCTGCTTGAACAATCACCAGCCCTTCCCGATGTCCCTGTATTGTCTGAGCAGCTGGGGGAGATGGATGAACAAAGTTCCGGTCCCTTGCTTCCTTAAGTCATTGGTCCCCTTCACTACTCTTCTATCATGTTGATTATCCCCTTCTTTCTCCAAAAGGCAATAGTACTCGTGAAGCCTCTGAAGGTCTGATACCCAAAGTATCAAACTTGGAAACTGTCCATTGCAGGGTTGTCATGAAACAGCTGCTAAGGCAAGTATTGCTCAAGACATCTCCCTTATCTGATAGAAGACCAAATTCAGGGATCATGCTACCTACCTAGAAAAGCCAAAATCCTCTCTCACTATACAAGATACTAGGGTTCAGGAACAATAAAAGAATGCCAGTCTCAAGCTGAGGGGGCACACACATCTTTTTCTGCCCAAAGCAGGAATTGCTAGCTTCTGGTGGAAAGGGAGGGAGATAGAAATCACCATAGGCACAGGTTATTCCTTCTCTCCCTTTCCCCCCAAGAACACAGCTCTCTGTTGTGTTCTTATCTGCTCTCTGATGAATAAATAGATGAAAAGAGGCAAAACAGATCAATGCATCACTCTCTCTCTAGGCTGTGGAGAGAGACAGTTCATCTAACAAAACCTAATCCATCTTTCTGCTTCAAGCCATCCAGACCTCTCCAGGGCAGTCCTAATCACTGGAAACCAGTTAGGAAGACCCAATGCACACTGTCATATGTACAAGGGAGAGAAATGTTCAAATTGATAAGGGCGGGGAAGTGAGGAACTCCCAATCACACACGCACCCCTCCCTTAATGAGAAGCCAATGCTTATGTTAAAGCGTTTTCAAATGCTGCTAAGATCCAAGTGGAGTCAAGAAGAAGATGGCCTTAAGTACCAGGAATCCCAGAATTTTAGCACTGAAAGGAATCTTAGCAGCCATCTGTTCTAATACGTAAAGGAATCACTATCATAACATACCAATAAGAGCTCCAGGGAAGGGGAACCTACTATTCCCTAAGGCAGTTACGGTCAGTTCTAATGTTTGGGAAGTTTTTCCTTACATTGAGCCTAGATTTGGTTCTTTTCCACTTTCACCCAGTGTTCCTTGTTTCACTTTCTGGGACCAAACTGAAGTTTAATCCTTCTTTAAGATGACAAGCCCTTCTAGTACTAGAAGATTCCCCACCCCATCCCCACACACTTCTCCTCTTCAAGTGACACAGCCCCCAGTTCTTTCTGTTGTTCTCACATGGCCTGGACTCAAGACCTGTCACCATCTTGGTGGCCTTTTTGCAGCTGCCCTCAGCTTATCAATGACCTCCCTAAACTGCAGTGCCCAGAACTGAACATAGTGTTGCAGATGTGCTCTATCCAGGTCAGAGTATTTGCCTTACAGCTTTTACCTCCTCATTCCTGGAAGCTAGGCCTCAATACAGTGCAAGACTTCATTAGCCTTTTTTTAGTGGCTTTATCATAGTGCTGACTCATATTAAACTTGTAGTCCATGAAAATGCCCAGAACTTTTCCAAACAAATTGCATCTTAACTATGCATCCCCATCTTGAACTTGAGAAGTTGATTTCTTGAACCCAAACATATGACCTTACATGTATTCCTAATAGATTTAACCCTTTAAGGTTTGGCTTATTGGATTAAATGATGTGATATATGTTAACATGCTATATTGCCTTTGTTACTGTTATGCCCAAGGTTCCTTTGGATCTTGAAGGGGCTCAGGCATAAATCTTAGCACTTGGCAGCTAGATTGTGCAGTGAATTGAGCTCTGGTTCTGGAATCAGGAAAACCTGGTTCAAATCTGGCCACAGACACTGTGTGACCCTGGCAAAGTAATTTAACCTATATTAACCTTAGTTTTCTCATCTGTAAAAATGGAGGTAATAATAACCTACCTACCCTAGGTTGTTGTGAGGATTGAATAAGACAATGCTTTGCAAATCTTAAAGTGCTATAGAAATACTATTGGAAGCCACTTCTAACCCTTATGTCAGATATCTGTGCCATCTTTCCATTCTTCTCTCTGGTCCCTCTGTGATCCCTTTTGGGGTCACAAAGATACTGAGATGGTTTGCTATTTCCTTCTCCAGCTCATTTGACAGATGAGGAAACTGAGGCAAACAAGGTTAAGTGACTTGTCCAGGGTCACACAGCAAGTAAGTATTAGTTAAGAGACCAGATTTGAACTCAGGTCTTTTTGATTCTAGGCCTGGTACTCTATTCACTGTGCCACCTAGCTGCCAAAGTGTTGGTGTGGTGTGCCCAATTACACCAAGGAATTCCTCTTCTCATCCCATTCTAGCTGCATTTCACTTGAGGCCTTTTACAAAGGCACAGCTATATATACCTATTTAATCATAATGTTGGAAATAAATAAAAAGCGAATGCATCAATACACCTAGTGTGGGCATCTCCTGCCAGCCCCACAATCCTCCTTAGATCAGGCCCAACTCCTTTCTGCAAGAGGCATGCCATAAACCTAGACACCCAAAAGACCACAGTCAAGGTGCCCAACCTTCCATTACCACTGCTTCAGGGCTAGGTACTGGGGGTTCTGGATGCATCCCACCTCACTGAGGTTCTCCCTCGGTTATCTCTGCTGGGATCCTTGTTCTGCTCAATGTCGCAGTTTCCAGTTGCTCTGATCTGGGCATACTTCCCTCTTCTCACTGGGTTTCACATGCATTCAACCCTTTCCACAGTTTTACAGAATACACAGCCTTACTATTACTACAACCTTACTGAAAGAAAGTGGCTAGGGGACAAACGGGCAGGCCAAGTCCCTGCCCAGAGCCATGTTTTGTCTATTCCAGTCACCTTATCCTCTTCTGGACCTCAGTGTTATGTCTTCTTTCTTATCTACAATTCTCTACCTCAACCATCTTATTCATTCCCATTCCTTCAACGACAACCTCTATTCAAGACCCTAAATAGCTGTCTCCATTCTTGACTTCTCTTCCAAGCTACAAACCTGCATCTCCACTTGCCTATAAGCAGTGGAATGCTGGTAAATGTTTCGCAACTAACTCTACAGGAAAAAAAGGGATGCATGAAACACTTTTAAATTTAATTTGAATTATTAACATTTTCTCCACCATTTTTTCAAGTCTAGACAACCAACAAAACAATAAATTAAGCCCTGAATTGTAGCAGGTTTTAAAGGTGCAAATAAATGCTCACACTAAAAATTTAACAATCTGTTCTCTTAAGCCAGTTCAAACTGATTTCAGTACACCCCTGACTATAAGGCATCCCTGTCTGAATGTTCTACCACTACCTTGAACTCAACATGTCAACATTATCAATATGTCCAAAAGAGAATCTTTCCTCCTAACCAACCCTCTCTTCTAATTTGCCTATTTCTGTTGAGGGCTCTGCCATTTTAATGTTCTTTTTATTATGGACTTAGTAATCATTTGTTTAGGGTAGAGGGGTAGTAAGTTAGAGGGTAGGCAAAGAAATACACCACTATTCTTGCAGTTATTTCTGTCACCCTAGCAATCAACCTCGACTCTCTGCTCTCACTCACCATCCCTTATCCAATCGGTTGCCAAGTCTGGTCAATTCTATCTCCACAACATGTTTCACATGTGAACCCTTCTCTCTATAGACTTCCACCCTTCTGCTTCACGACTTCATCACCTCTCAGTTGGATTATTCTAATAGCCTCCTAATTGGATTCCCTGATGCCAGCAGCTTCTGTCTCCCAACTATCCTCTGCACCAGAGACTGCCTATTGTATTGCCCTTTGGATAAAATCTAAACTCCTCTGTTTGGCATTTAACACCCTTCACAATCTGGCTCCATCCTACTTTTCCAGGCCAACTACATATTACCCCTTCTCTGGTGTTCAACCCTCCACCCAAAATGGCCGCATTTGCTGTTCCCAGGACCCAATATTCCATCTCTTGATCCTATGCCTTGAAAAGGCTGTTCCATATTCCTATGTTTCACTCTTGGCTCTTTGCAGAATGACCAGCTTTCTTCAGCCCTCAACCCAAGATTTCTCCCCTCCGCTCTCCTTCAAGAGGCCCTCCCTGATTCCCCGAGTTGTTAGTGCCCTCAAAGGCAGCAACAAAAATCACTTTATATGCATTGGGTATGTAATTTGAATTTACTTATGTGTGAACCTGTTGTACTTCCTTGGTGGCATGTAAGCTTTTTAATGGAAAGGACTGTCTCGTTTTTACCCTTA
The DNA here is from genome assembly GCF_011100635.1 of Trichosurus vulpecula. Classification (NCBI taxonomy): domain Eukaryota; kingdom Metazoa; phylum Chordata; class Mammalia; order Diprotodontia; family Phalangeridae; genus Trichosurus; species Trichosurus vulpecula. The sequence goes on along the minus strand of NC_050576.1, from coordinate 109,861,510 downwards.
GCACTAATGATTTTCCTATAAACTTCTTCTTCTGATTTTCCTTTTCTTGTAATTTTACCACCTTTTAGCCTGCCTCCAATGTTCAAAACCTTAGCCTTTGACTCTTCTCTCTCCTTAATCTTTCATGTCCAATAGGTACTAAGGTTGAATGCTGCCTCGTAACACCTCTTAGAACCACCCCCTCCTCCATACTCCCACAACCATTACTTCAGGACAAGCCAGTTTACAATTGATTATCTTTACAATTATTATCTCATTTGATCTTCATAACAACCCTGGGAGGTAGGCACTACTTATTATGCCCATTTTACAGATGAAGAAATGAAGACAGAGGTCAAGTGACTCGTCCGAGGTCAGACATCTAGTAAGTGTCTGAGGCTGGATTTGAACTCCAGTCTTTCCGACTCCAGGGGCAGCACTCTATCCCCTGCACCACCAAGGATAACTTCTCTTACACATTTTGGTGGTCACATCATTCCTCCAAAAATCTTGCCTATCAGTGAAAGTTTAAACTCCTTTGCCTGGCATTCGAAAATCTTCCCCTCATAGCTCACATACCACTATGTTTTGCATGATTCTAATGCATTTATCATGTAATATTTTGTGTTTTAGTTATATGCATTTGTGTCTGGACTATAAGCTCCAGGAAAGTAGGGACCAGGAGTGTCCTGGTAAATATTTAGCAAGCAGCTCTCAAAAAAATGCTTACGAGACACTTTTAAATTTAATATGCATTGCTGACATTTCCGCCATCATGTTCTTAGACAATCCGCAAAACAATAAATCAAGCTCTTGTTTGTTGTGAGAAGCCATTTCAGTCTGGCTCCAATATAGCCTCGGTAGGGACTATTTTATGAAAACTCTGAATATTCCTCAGTACCTTGCTGGAAAAGTTACTTTCTGATCTCTTCAGATCTCCTTGTTGTTGTAATTAAGTTACATTGGCTTAACTTCAAATTATTAGACAGGGTGTTCCACAAGTCCGAGCAGATGAATGAAACAGGAAACCTAACGCACAGAAGAAACAGTTGCCCTATTTTGATTGGCTCGGAACAGAAAAGGCCTTTGCTTAGACAATAGACGTGTGAAACTTCCTAAACAGGAAGGTCATCTACGGAAAGAAAGGCTGCCCTGGCAGGCTGAATACCATGTGGAAATTTAATCTCAGACTAAGAGAATGAGATGTGAGATTAGCGATAAGCTTGCAGAAGGACCAAACACAAAGACAGATGTGAAAATCAAAGGCTTTCATCCACCTATTAACAGCATCCCAATGAGAGGCATGTGTGCTAAGAGCCAAACCTCAGAAAATACAGAGAACTACTTTGGAAAAAAAAATTGGATTCAGAAAAGGAAAACACTAGGCAGATGCTATATTTACCTTCACACAAAAGATTCCCCTCTTTGATTATAAAAGAGAATAATTTTTGGCCCAAGGGGTATTGGGAGAAATACAAAAACAATTTAATGTACTAAACAGAATTATAAATACTTCTAAATATGTTTTTGAATACAAAGTAGAGGCAGACTACAAGAGCTGATGGAATGTTGGACTAGGAATCAGGAAGACCTAGGCTTGTATCCTTCCACTTATATTTACTGTTTCCCTCATAATTCACCTAAACTCTCGGTGGAGCTGCCTATTAGGTTATAGACATTAACTTATTATGATAGAAGGAGTTCCCCAGAGATCCTTCACATATGTAAAAGCAACATTTCATATTTGATTTACACATGGGCAAAGTCTCAAAACCAATGTCAAGGATCACAGTGTAAAGAAGGCAGAGATTCTGTCTGCTTTTCCCGACCCATTTGCCAGTACAATGGCCTAAGAACAGAGGTTGACAGTTGGTTGGTTGTTGTCCTTGGTTCTCAAAGAAGACCAAAATAACATCACTATGTTGAGGCCAAGGTACAGTGTTTCCAACTGTGTCTGATCAGATCAATATAAGCTCAGAAGGCTCTACTACACGTTGGGCACAAACGGCCCATATGAACATTTGGAGTGGAGATGTCTCTAAATTTGCACATCTCACATTTCTTTTGAAAGTAAACAGTAGGGTCAGCTAGGTAGTACAGTATATGGAGCACTGGCCCTGGAGTAAGGAGAACTTGTGTTCAAATCAGGTTCAGACACTTACTAGCTGCGTGACCCTAGGCAAGTCACTTAACCCCAATTGCCTCCAGAAAAATAAAAATAAAAGTGTAAGATGATCAGAGTCTGAGATTTTCACCCCACCCCCTTTCAGTTATGTGTCACAGCATGCTTATGACTGAAGCATGTAAGCCAAGCTCCTAGCCCAGGGTGACTAGACTACAGAATGCCCAGGAATGGACAACTCAGGATGATTAGACCCTCTTTGAAGATCTGTTTCATGAAGAATCCTTCATAAAGGTGGTTGTTCAGATCAGGGAACTCAATTGACATTGGAAGAAATATTTGTTTTTTAATGTGGACTAGGTAGTTCTGAGTCTGGGTCTCTTGTTTGGGCTGAAATCAAAGTGACCCATCCACCATATGCCTCTTCCAAAGTTTCTTTTAAGCTAGTTGTTTTTTTAAGGGACTAAAGCTTTGGACCTGAGGTAATCCATTTTCTCAGAGTCATAGCTCTTATTTTAAAATCATTTTGAACCCATACAATGTTAGGATAAAAACTCACATTTATATAGTAATTTTTTTTCCAACAACACTGTGAAGTAAGTAGTAGAAACGTAGCATCTTTTCTTAAAGACTCCACCAACTGGTACATCCCCAAAGGGCAGCTGCTATAACCAAGTTTGAAGATATCCTGTGGGTTTACTCTCTTATAACTATGGCTCATAAGCCCCCGTTGGTGAGCTTCCCTCTTAACAGTCAGCCAATAGATACAACTAACTCAAAGCAAAGGCATTTCTTAATATAGTATAATAAGAACAGGAACTATAAGACATTCTTCCCATAAACTTGGGGTGTACTAATGTCACGAATACACATATAACCCATGAAGAGTGGGCACAAATTTAGGGCATTCTGGTAGTGAATCAAACATATAAGGAACACAAGTGGCTGAGGCAACTTATACCTCAAGTACTACAGAGTCTCTTCATTTTTCTCCTTGTGGAGGTCTCATCTAAGCATAGCATCTCCACGTACATGGATCACTCAGCTAGACTCTCTGGGCTTACTCACCTTCAGCTCAAGTTGACTTCCAGGGCTAATTATCTCTTGAATCCATAACTGTCTCTCCCTTCTGCTTTCAGGGGTCGTATTTCTTGACACTGATTCCTCCCCAAAGCTCTGCTCATCTCTGTGCCTGTGCCTCCAGAAAAGAATGTCTGTCTCTGCACTCTCTTAGATGCACCTCAACCTTACCTTGACAAATTCTCAAACTGATGGGTGGGGTGTCTCTTAATGGGCAAAGCACTATTGATGAAGGGGGAAGAGAGAGAAACTGCCTTCTCCCCATTTCCCTCTAGTCTGGAGGCACAGGAGTCACCCTTCACATAAATGCTTCTACTTAGATTGACTGCAGAGCTAGCAAGTTGGTTTTTGAAGAGCCACTGGGGTCACATCCAGTCTCTTCCCAGCCAATGGCCAAGCTCAACTTTGAATTCAATCAGAGTTTTTTCCAACTGTTATAAGGGGATGTCAGGGCATAGGCACATCTTTACACTTACTTTAACGTCTCTTTATTTTCCCCTTAGTTTTTCTGTTATAACCTTGGGGGAAGGGGGAAAGGGATCAACTTACCCCCCACACATATACCCACAAGTATTAGCATTACTTCCATTTAATAAATATCTTTACCTCATGATCTGAAATTAAATGACTTGCCTAGTTAATATGAGTCTCTCCTAACTGCAAGGCTGACCCTCTCTCCACTATACCACTATACCACTATATTGCTCCCTCAAAGGAGATGTGGCTCTTTACTTTGAATTTGTTCTTTATTCTTCTCTAAGAAAAGAAATTTAGTTATTGCAAAATATGGCTCAGAGCTCCTTGTAAAGGTGAGAAGGCACAATTACCTCTGGTTGTCTCCCACACTTGAAATATACTCTCTCCTCTTCTCTGGCTCTTATGCTTTCTAATTTCCTTCAAGACTAGACCAAGTGCTACCTGCTTCACGAAGCCTTTCCTGATTCCTCCAGCTATTAGCACCCTACCCACAACGCAAATTGCCTATATGTACATACACATGTATCACTCCTAATCATATGTCATTTCCTAAAGGGCAGTGACTTTCACTTTCATATTTGTATCCCCAGAATCTACCTCGGCATTTGGAATGTTTTGGATTTTTAATAAATGCCTGTTGATTGATTGATAGGTTATTAGGATTTCATAATTCCACTAGGACTATATTGATATCTCTGCTGGAATTATTGGTACTTAATCTGTGTGGGATAAGATGCTTCAGTCCAGTCTCTTAGAATAGGAGAGCATACAGGTTTGCTAGATCACTGCATCTGACAGAGGAAATGGCTCAGAGAAGAATTAATTAAAGTCACAAATGAATCCTACCCTGTAGAGATAGAGAGTGAAATGAGTTGAGACTTGACTTAAGGTAGCAGAATCTCAAACTAAAAAATAATTACATAAAGAAACAATATGATTAGTATCCGGGGCTGGCACAAATATTGTTGGGAGCAAGATTCTCGTTTGGCGAGAGGCACAGATTGGGTCCTTCTGACATCAAGAAGGTTATCGGATATGTTCCCTATGAACAGGCTTATTGTTGTGACCTAGGCCCTGTATGTTGCTTAATTTGTTCTGAAGCATCGGAAACCTACCCCAAATAGCCTCCTGACTGTTCCTAGGAAGAAGTGCAAATCGACTCCAGAGAGTATCTCTAGGCGACCACTCCTACTCAAGAAACTCCTTCATAAAAGACTGAAGTTTAGCTTGTGTGGTCATGTGATTCATTTAAATGTGTTGCAGGCTTTCTTTTCCTGTGGGGCACTTAAATTTATAATTAAACCATGGTTGACACAGTGCATTTTTTTTTTACTCTGTCAGATGAAGAATGGCATTACTCAAAAGAGCAGAAGCAGCTGCCTCTGTTTTGAAGGCTCCATTGGGAATGATCCCAGGGCCAGTCACTTTGTTCTCTGTTTTCAGGTTAAGAGGGAGAGATTAGGGAGGGCTGAGCAGCAAAAGAATCATTTTAAAGCTTCATTTTTTAAATAGAAGACAGATCGATTAATTTAAGTCCATTCAGGATATAGGCTGGTAGAAATAAATTTTTAGTGTCATATAGTATACCCTTGCGGTACTTTGTTCCTATAGAGAATTTCAAGACCATGAAGAGGCCTTGGTCTGGAGAACTCTCTAAGGGTATCACATCTGATCTATGTCCCTCACAACTTTCAAATTAGTTAAGATGTTGTCAACCCACAAGGGCAACATGGTACAGTAATTAGGGAACTAGACTTGGAGTCAGGAAGTCCTATGTTCAAATCCTTTCTCAGATACTTACCAGCCACATGACCCTTGGCAAGTCCCTTCAACTCTGGGCCTCACTTTCCCTATCTTTAAAATTTGGTTGGGGTTGGGGCAGATGGCCTGTAGATTTTAAATATATGATGCTATGAACAAATTACAGAAAATAGATAACATCAGCACTTCTGGATCACATGACCAACAAGATGGTGTACTAGATGTTTTCTTTGATCCTTACAACCCCTCAAACCTCTCCAAAACAGAAAATATGCACCAAAGATAAAGAAATTTCATCTGTCTCCATGGTCAGGGACACCAGGCATCCAAAAGAAGGTAAAAAACAACAAGAACTAATATGCTAACTCAGCACCCTTGGACCACTACCTACCATGCTACCAGCATCAAGGCTATGCTAACCAACCCAAGAATCCAACACATGGGCTTGCAACAAAACCCAATGACTTAATACATGGGTTTGTAATCCCACACCCTGGTCTTCCCTCCCTTTGTCCAGTGTCATAGAGGTCTGGATGCTGGGCTGTGGATTTGGATGACGCAGGCAGCCTCCACCATGGCAGCAGAATTCTGTCCTGCAAAAGATTTCTACTAGAGAGCTGAAAACAGAAGGAAAGGGAAAAAACACACGAGTGAGCTTAAAATAGAGCTCAACCCTACCCCATCTTCTCTCTCAGAGCCTCAGAGATCCAAACTACAAAAATTAATCCCCTAGCACCACCATGGCAAGTGTCTCAACTACCCATATTGGGCCAGAGACTTGAGGAACCAAGGTGGCAGGACAGGACACCATGATAGGGCATGGTAAAGGGAAGAGGGGACTGTGTGGCTCTCTACTGAGACTGAAGGAAAGAATTCAGCATCCAGCTGGAGCCAGTTCTGTCCCCCCAAAAGTCACTTAGAGCGGGTTGGTGAACCATGAATTACCCAGCTTGGGAGGAGGTTGAGGTGCTTTGAAATATAGCCTCCAGTGAAACTACCATCAGGAATGAAGGAGTCATAAAGTGAGCAATAGAGGAAAATGTAGGGAGGAGATTGAAATTAAAGTAGATAACATCAATTAAATTTCTCAGATATGTTTTATAAGGAATATGTGTGAAGTAGTGGTATTGGAAGTGAAGCTCACAACCCTTTCATTAGTGAGCCTCCTGAAAATCACCCCAGGTTCAAAGCATATTTAGAGTTAGCATTCATGCAAAACCAAAGCTTTCAAGCCCCCATCAATGTTTATTTTACCATATCAACCAGAAGACATACTGGTAAATAACAATAATAAATTCAAGGCAAAAAATATTTAGACAGCACAGCAAAACAAAGGACAAGAAAAATTCTCATACACAGAGGAATACACTCTCTCACAGAATATCACCAGAGGAGAAAGAACTTTCATGGCCAAGAAACAAGTATAGCCTGTATAATTCATACTCCTAGGATGGTGTCCTACTGAAATGCTTCTGATGTTTCTGCTTACTTCCTCTTCTCTGCAGGGCTGAAGATGCCATATAATGTCACATGGTAAAATGATATCATGGGGCTGGAAGCTAGTATGACCTGTTGCTGGGGTACTTTGCTAGTTTCTTCTCTCCACTACAGTGTCATCTGCTCATGTCTGGGCCGAATTGTTCTGCTCTCTTGCTGGCTTCCATTCCCAATTGAATTAAATCTGTTATATGCTCCTTTGCTTATAAGAGGGATGGTCTCAGCTTTTTTAGATCATAGCCCCAAGGGTTATCTCAACCCTTTTGTGATTCAAATCATAGCCAATGAAGCCCTTGGTCATTGTCAGTCTTTTCAACTGATTTTCCCCCTCCCTGCTCCCAACTGTAGATATTGAAAATGGGTGTAAGCTTTGAGACAGGATGAAGAAAATTTCTTTCAACTCCCATCATAGCCCTGGCTGATCCCTGTAAATCACCCAGTGGTTTCAGTTAGCAAGATTGTAAAAGGTTTCATGGGGCTGTTAACCATTGTCCTATTTTTTTTAGCAGTAATTTGAGTTACTTCCCTCCCTACATAACGACACAGCACTGTACAATAACTCTTTGCTCAGGGGAGGGGGAGGCTAGACTTATACTTTTGAAATGGGATTTTATTCTGTGTCCTCTTTCTATCCTTTGTTCTGTGTCCTTAAACATGAGATTGGCAATCTTCCCCAGAGAGCAATCCTTTAAATCAAGAGAGTAGTCTGTTTGGAAGCTAGCAGAAACCTATTTGAAAGTATGAAGCTAGGAGTGGAGATCTTGTCGGGGTAGGGGTATGTGTGAAGAATTAACAGGAAAAACAAAAACATCTAGTCTCTAATGTTTAAGGGACACCAGCCTGTCCCAATTACATTGTTTCTTATTCCCATAAACTACAAAAAAAATGTTAAAATTTTGATATAATAAAAGAGAGCTTCCTAAGGGCCAAAAGAGAAGGCCCAGACTTCATGGATGAGGTCCTGGAGCAGCCTGCAGGGCTACAGCCAGTTTTCTTGAACTTTACAGACTGTTCAGTACAACACTGGAATTCAAGTCCGGTCCAAAAGAATGGTATGAGAGATTAGTGATAAACATGCAGAAGAAGCAACATAAAGACATGTGAAAGATAGAGGCTTTGATCTAACTGCCTTGGGTAGTCATAGGCAAATTGCCATCTCTCAGATTCTCAGTTTCCTCACCTGTGAAATCAAAATAATTATGCCTTTTCTATTGGAGAGCATTATCAGAAGCAATGCATTCTCTCTCTCTCTCTCTGTCTCTCTCTCTCTGTCTCTGTCTCTCTGTCTCTCTCTGTGTCTCTCCCCTCCCCCCCACCACTGTAAAACGTATGATCCACTATATATTGTATTACATATTATATAATGTGTGTATACAGTTGGACACATAAGTCTTTATTGAACCAGTATCTATTAGAGTTCCTCCTCTTTCCTTAAAGCAGGGATTTATTTTCTAAATTCTAAATTTCTAATTCTAAAAGGCAACAAAGCTGGCTCTAGGACCTGATTGGACCCTGCCTCCCTTGAGGCAGCTTGCTGGTCACCTAAGGACATAAAAAGTCCCACCCATGGGAAGTTGGTCCTCTCTGACTTGTTGGGTGTCTGGCGACCCCTCAAGGCATTGCATCCTTCCCTGTTGACCAGATGATGAGAGGGCCTTGTCTATAGAATCTAAGGGTCACTAGGTCCTTTGTGTGTGTGAGCTGGGCTCATCTATCCCCACGTCTCAATCCTGTAAATTTCACAACCAAAAATGCCCTTCCCTGCCCACCACTCCCCTTTGTATATTGTCTCTTTCCTTAGGGAGGGCTTTTTTCTTTTATTCATTCATATATAAGAAATCTGAGAGAGGAAGGAGATTGAGAGAAATACTTTCTTGTATGACAGTCTTGCTGATAGTACTCTTTTACCTACCCTTACCATTTCCACTTACTTTTCTAGGTGGATGTCATTTTTTTAAGGGTCCTCAGAGCATTCATTTTGTAAAAGTCACACCATCTTATGACCAGGGATTTTTGAACCCAAATAATAAAGCTAAAATCATAACTCAGATGTATGTAATGCTTTCCTCCCAACCACCATGTTAGGAGGGAATTATTGCCTTAATTTTTACAGATGAGAAAATTGATGCTTTAATTAGAGATCACATAATTTGCCTGTGAATGACCACCCAAGGTAGCTGGGTGAAAGCATCAAAATTTTCACATACCTTTCTGTTGCTTCTTCAACTTGTTGAATACTAATCTTACATACCATTCTTTTCGTCCAAGCTTGAATTCTCATATGGTACTGAACAGTCTGTAAAGTTCAAGATAACTGGCCTCAGCCCCTGCAGGCTGCTCCAAGGCCTTAGTCCTGGAGTTTCTGAACAAGACTGTGTTTTCCTTAATACAGATCTTCCTCCTCCGAGGCAGATTACAGCCCTGCTTTAAGACTCTCCCAATTTAGCTAGGTTGGTGCTCAGAAAACAGACACATGATCCATCCCTGGGTCTTAATTCTAAACCTTCCCCCCTTAGTAGAATGTGCTGGCATTCAAACAGCAAGGCCTTTAAGAACACAGGTGGTCACTTTTCCACCACTATCATGTGATCTTTATTCTTAGAATCATTGATTTAAAGTCAGAAAGGATCCTACAAATTACCATGTCCAACAGATGCTGATGAAGGAATACTGGGGAAGTAACTATGGACCCCCTACTAATTTACATACCAAAGCCTTAGATATCTAGAAACAATCTGATAGTCTTCCCACGATTGAATAAGTGAATTAATGCATGACTGTCAGATAAAAATAACCCTTGGTGGATAATCATTCTGGAGAGGCATCCTCAGAGCCAGGAAACACCTGGATGTTTTAGTCCTGCTTCTGACACATACTGATCACATGGTGCTAGGTAAGTCCTTTGGTCTTTCAGAGCCCCCAAGTGACTCTCTAAGTCCCCAGGTTACTGGAGGTACCGATCTGGTTAGTAAAGAGATTCTTTTCATCAGGAGTGCCCTGTGCCAGTCCAGCTTAAAAAAATATATCCTAGAGCATTCGAATGCCAGGATTAGTTCTGTGAGACCTTGATGTATAGGAAATCTGAAATGGGAAGACTCTTTCCCATCTGATCTCTTTCTAGGGATTGCCTGATGCAAGGAGGGGAAAATGTGTGGTGAGCTGGGATTATCCCAATAGCCTTAGAATATTGACTGTTAAATGTTTTTAAAACCTTGGGCCAAGTCTCAGGTAATTCATACCTATCCATATATATATGTGTGTGTGTGTGTGTGTGTGTGTGTTGTGTGTATATATACGTGTGTATGTGTGTATGTATACATGTGCAAATATATACATGTAGTCACACATAGACACATGTGCACATACATACACATGCTCACATGTACATATGTATATGTGTATATGAGTGTGTTTGTGTATATGCATACCATGTGATCCTATTGTATGAATGTAAAATACGCATACATATTTGTATGAGTGTAGGCATGCACAACGCATAGCTGTGAATATATAATACACAGCACACATATGTATGTGGGTGCACATATATGAATATACACATGTGTGAACATTGTGTGCATACAATACACAACTATACATATTAATATGTGCATGTGAACACATGTACGTATATGCATTACACATGTGTGAATGAATATATGTGCGTCTATACACACACACTTGTAGCCAAGGTCTAGTCTCCCTGATCAATGGACCCCCACCACACCCTGGGAAGCCACCTCTAAGTTCAAGATATTCTTTGGATCGGCATTTCTGATCAGATCTCTCAGTGTTCCCAAGGCGGGGGAATTAAAATCTGGAGATTAAAATCTTTAGTTCAAGTCTGCTCAAGCTCTAACATTTTATAATCCCCTGATTCTTTGCAGAAAATGTTCTAATGAATAAGTGGCATGAATGGATTTTTCCAAAATAATGCCCTGAGTACGGATTCTGGAACAATCAATCTTCCATTGAGCATTGTTCTACCTAGCTCCATCTCATCAAAAAAAACAGGTAAGACCAGCCCAAGGCTATTAACCAAGTTCATTGACCTCTTCAGCCTTTGACTCAAGAAACAAGGGCTGCTTCTGAGCCAAATCCTGTGGACCAAATATAGACCCCAGGCTCTTAATGCTTCTGAGAAGTAACCTGTCTGGAAAACAACCCATTAAGATCAGAGGCATAGGCAGGAACAGTCTGGTCCCAGCTTCCTATGGCATCAAAAGTGAAGCCTCCTCATCTAGCTCCTTTTTAATCTTTAAATCATTTTGGCACTGTTTGGGGACAAACTGGATGCATGACAACTCACTGGAGTCATCTCAATAACAGCTGACATTACGTGATTTTTTACAACTACAAAATACTTTCCCATGCCTCATCTCATTGGTAAGGGCATTGCTGCTTGAATGCCATTTATTTTTTATAGATGAATAAGCTGAGGCTCAGTGACTTGATCAAGGTCACACAACTAGTAAGTGCAAGAGTCAAGCCAAGAAGCCTGAGCTTCTGGCTCCAATGAAAATTTAGATGAAAAAAAGAATAGCAGCAACAAGAATAATTTGCAAGTATATGATGCAGCTGGATGGGACAGTGAGTAGAGCATCGAACTTGGAGTCAGAAAATCCTGAATTCAAATCTGTTCTCAGGTATTTTCTATCAGTGTGACCCTGGGCAAGTCATTTAATCTTTGCCTCAGTTTCCTCATTTGTATGATAGGGATAATAATAACCCTGACCTCCCAGGGTTGTTTTGAAGGATAAAATGAGATCATATTTATAAAGCACTAGATATCGTTATTATTAATAGTGTTTCAAAATTTACAAAATGCTTTCCCCACAACCCTGTGAGATAGGTAGCTGATAAATGACATCTCTATAGGGTTTTAAGGTGTTTCTTGCACAATAACCCTGTGAGGTCAGTAGATGATAAATGACATCTGTATAAGGTTTTAAGGTGCTTCCTTCACAATAACCTTGTGAGGTGGGCAATGTAAGTGTAATGACATCCATTTTATAGATGAGGAAGCTAAGGCTCAGAGATGATAAAGTGACCTGTCTGAGCTTACATAGCTAGTAAGTAGCAGAACCATCACTCAAAACTCAGGTCTTCTGAATCTAAAACCTCATCTCACATAACCAAATGCCTATTAGGCATCTCAAACTACATATTCTGTCGACATCTCAAACTCAACATGTCCAATACAGAGGTCATTCTCTATCCCTTCAAACCCTCCCCACTTCCTAGTTTCCCCATTACTGTCAAGGGCACCACCATCCTTCCCAGTCAGCCAGGCTCAAACCTAAGTGTCATTTTTTTCTTTCTTTTTTTTTTAGTTTTTTTAATATTTAATTTATTTCTTTTCAGTTTTCAACATTCATTTCCATAAGTTTTAAATTTTCTCCCCATCCCTCCCTCCTCACTCCCCAAGATGGCATGCAATCCAATATAGGCTCTACATATACATTCCTACTAAACGCATTTTCACATTAGTCATGTTGTTTAGAAGAATTATAATGAATGGGAGAAACCATGAGAAAGAAAACAAAACAAAACAAAAGAGAAGAGAAGAGTCTGTTTCACTCTGCATTCCAACTCCATAGATCTTTCTCTGGATGTGGATGATATTTTCTATCATGAGTCCTTTGGAAAAGTTTTAGGTCCTTGCATTGTCGAGAAGAGGTAAGTCTATCAAAATCAGTCCTCACACACTGTGGCTGTTACTGTGTACAATGTTCTCCCGGTTCTGTTCACTTCACTCAGCATCAGTTCATATGTCTTTCCAGGTTTTTCTGAAGTCCACCTGCTCATCATTTCTTATAGCACAATAATATTCCATTACATTCATATACCACAACTTGTTCAGCCATTCCCCAATTGATGCACATCCCCCCAATTTCCAGTTCTTAGCCACCACAAAAAGAGCTGCTATAAATATTTTTGTACATGTGGGTCCTTTTCCCACTTTCATGATCTCTTTGGGATACAGCCCTAGAAGCAATATTGCTGGGTCAAAAGGTATGCACATTTTTATAGCCCTTTGAGTATAGCTCCAAATTGCTCTCCAGAATGGTTGAATCAGCTCACAGCTCTACCAACAATGAATTAGTGTCCCAACTTTCCCACATCTTCTCTAATATTTATGATTTTCCTGTTTTGTCACACTAACCAATCTGAAAGATATGATGTGGTACCTCAGAGTTGTTTTGATCTGCATCTCTCTAATCAATAGTGATTTAGAGCATTTTTTCATATGACTATAGATAGCTTTAATTTCTTCCTCTGAAAAATGCCTGTTTGTATTCTTCAACCATTTATCAATTGGGGAATGACTTGTATTCTTGTAAATTTGACTCAGTTCTCTACATATTTTAGAAATGAGGCCTTTATCAGAGATACTAGTTGTAAAAATTCTTTCCCAGTTTTCTGCTTCCCACCTAATCTTGGTTGCGTTGGCTTTATTTGTGCAAAAACTTTTCAATTTAATGTAATCAAAATTATCCATTTTGCATTTCATAATGTTCTCTTTGATCTTTGTTGTCTTTGGGTCATAAATTCCTTCATTCCCCATAAATCTGATAGATAAACTATTCCTTGCTCCCCCCATTTGTTTATAGTATCAGCCTTTATAAGTAGATCGTGTACCCATTTGGACTTTATTCTGGTATATGGTGTCAGATGTTGGTCTATACCCAGTTTCTGCCATACTGTTTTCCAGTTTTCCCAGCATTTTTTGTCACAGTGAGTTCTTATCCCAGAAGCTGGAGTCTTTGGGTTTATCAAACAATAGATAGCTATAATTATTGACTACTGTATCTTGTGTACCTAAACTATTCCATTGATCTACCTCCTATTTCTAAGCCAGTACCAAATGTTTTTGATGTTAGCTGCTTTATAATACAATTTAAGATCTGGTATGGTAGGCCACCTTCCCTCACATTTCTTTTTTATAATTATTATTTAATATTTTAGTTTTCAACATTGATTTCCACAAGATTTTGAGTTACAAATTTTCCCTCCATTTCTACCCTCCCCCCCCCACTCCAAGATGGCATATATTCTGATTTTCCCATTCCCCAGTCAGCCCTCCCTTCTGTCACCCCACTCCCCTCCCCATCACCTTTCCTCTTACTTTCCTGTAGGGCAGGATAGATTTCTATGCCTTATTCCCTATATATCTTATTTCCCAGTTGCATGCAAAACAACTTTTTTTGAGCATCTGCTTTTAAAACTTTGAGTTCCAAATTCTCTCCCCTCTTCCCTTCCCACCCACCCTCCCTAAAAAGGCAAACAATTCAACATAGGCCACACATATATCATTATGTAAAACACTCCCATAATAATCATGTTGTGAAAGACTAGCTATATTTCCCTCCATCCTATTCTGTCCCCCTTTATTCAGTTTTCTCCCTTGACCCTGTCCCTTTTCAAAAGTATTTGCTTTTGATTACCTCCTCCCCCATCTGTCCTCCCTTCTATCATTCCCCGCTTTTTATCCCCTTCCTCCTTCTTTCCTGTGGGGTAAGATACCTAACTGAGTGCATATGTTATTCCCTCCTCAACTCAAATCCGTTGAGAGCAAGATTCATTCATTCCCCCTCACCTGCCCCCTCTTCCCTTTCAACAGAACTGCTTTTTCTTGCCACTTTTATGTGAGATAATTTACCCCATTCTATCTCTCCCTTTCTCCCTCCTCAATATATTCCTCTCACCCCTTAATTTTATTTTATTTTTTTAGATATCATCCCTTCATATTTAACTCACCCTGTACCCTCTGTGTATACATATGTATATTCCTTTCATCTACCCTAATACTGAGAAAGGTCTCCTAAATTACACACATCATCTTTCCATGTAGGAATGTAAACATAAAAGTTCAACTTTAGTAAGTCCCTTATGATTTCTCTTTCTTGTTTACCTTTTCATGCTTCTCTTGATTCTTGTATTTGAAAGTCAAATTTTCTATTCAGCTTTGGTCTTTTCATTGAAAAATCTTGAAAGTCCTCTATTTTATTGAAAATCCATATTTTGCCCTGGAGCAGTGTATTCAGTTTTGCTGGGTAGGTGATTCTTGGTTTTAATCCTAGCTCCTTTGACCTCCATAATATCATATTCCAAGCCCTTTGATCCCTTAATGTAGAAGCTGCTAGATCTTGTGTTATCCAGATTGTGTTTCCACAGTACTCAACTTATTTCTTTCTGGCTGCTGGCCATATTTTCTCCTTGACCAGGGAACTCTGGAATTTGGCAACAATATTGCTAGGAGTTTTCTTTTTGGGATCTTTTTCAAGAGGTGATGGGTGGATTCTTTCGATTTCTTTTTTGCCCTCTGGTTCTAGAATATCAGGGCAGTTCTCCTTGATAATTTCTTGAAAGATGATGTCTAGGCTCTTTTTTTGATCATGGCTTTCAGGTAGTCCAATAATTTTTAAATTATCTCTCCTGGATCTATTTTACAGGTCAGCAGTTTTTCCAATGAGATATTTCACATTGTATTCCATTTTTTCATTCCTTTGATTCTGTTTTATAATATCTTGATTTCTCACCAAGTCACTACCTTCCACTTGCTCCAATCTAATTTTTAAGGTAATATTTTCTTCAGTGGTCTTTTGGACCTCCTTTTCAATTTGGCTAATTCTGCCTTTCAAGGCATTCTTCTCATTGGCTTTTTGGAGCTCTTTTGACATTTAGGTCTATTTTTTAAGGTGTTATTTTCTTCAGTATTTTTGGGGTCTCCTTTAACAAGTTGTTGACTTGTTTTTCATGGTTTTCTTGCATCACTCTCATTTCTCTTCCCAATTTTTCCTCTACTTCTCTTACTGGATTTTCTGAATCCTTTTTGAGCTCTTCCATGGCCTGAGCCCAATTCATATTTTTCTTGGAGGCTTTTGAGGTAGGCTCTTTGACTTTGTTAACTTCTTCTGGCTGTATGTATTGATCTTCTTTGTCACCAAAAAAAGATTCTAGAGTCTGAATCTGAGTGTGAGTCTGAGTCTGAGTCCTTTTTCACTGCCTGTTCATGTTCCCAGCCAACTACATGATCTTTGAGCTTTTTGTCAGGGTGTGACTGTAGAGTAGAGAGTACTTTGTACCAAGCTTTAGGGGCTGCGCTGCTGTTTTCAGAGCTACTTCTACTCCAAGCTCTGCCACAGTAGCTCTCCTCCTCCCCCAAGAACCGCCAACCAGGACCACAACCCAGATCCAAACAGCGCACAGCAAAAGAAACTGCCTCTATGCCAGCAAAGTGCTCCTTGTAGTCCTGCTCTGATTCAACCCTTGATTCCTCCCACTGTGTGAGCCAGGGACTCCAGAAGCAGCTGACCTGGAGCTCTGGAAGCAGCTGCAGGAGCTTCCTGCTGCTGCTGCCACCACTGCCATGCCAACTCCGCCACTCCCAGAGCTGGGGCTGGATCTCTCTCACCCTATCCAGTAGTTTTTCCACTAACCTGCTTCATGGTCTTTGGCTTTTGTGGGTTGAGAAGTCTGGTTAACTGCCACAGCTCAATGATTCATGGCCCTCAGGCCTGCTCCACAGGGCCCATGCTGGGCTGCGATCTGCTCCCAGCAGCATGCAATAGGCCCTTCCCAGTGACCATCCAGGCTTTCCTGGGCAGGAGACCTGCTTCCTTCTGCTATTTTGTGGGTTCAGTAGCTCCAGAATTTGTTCAGAGCCATTTTTACAGGTGTTTGGAGGGATTTAGGGGAAAGCTTAAGCGAGTCCCTGCTTTCCAGCCTTCATCTTGGCTTTGCCTGCCTTGCATTTCTTTTCATTAATTCCCATGATATTCTGGACCTTTTGTTCTTCCAGATGAATTTTGATATTATTTTTTCTAGCTCTATAAAATAATTTTTAGTAGTTTGACTGCATGGCATTGAATAAGTAAATTAATTCAGGTAGAATTATCATTTTTATTATATTAACTTGGCCTACCCACAAGAAGCTGATGTTTTTCCATTTATTTAGATCTGACTTTATTTGTAATTGTCTTCATATAGTCCCTGGATTTGTCTTGGCAGGTAGACTCCCAAATATGTCTACAGTAACTTTAAATGGAATTTCTCTTTCTATCTCTTTCTGTTGGGTTTTGTTAGTAATATATAGAAATGCTGATGATTTACGTGGGTTTATTTTATATCCTGCAACTTTGCTGAAGTTGTTTATTATTTCAAGTACTTTTTTACTTGATTCTCTAGGATTCTGTAAGTATATCATCATATCATTTGCAAAGAGTGATAACTTCATTTCTTCTTTGCCTATTCTAATTTCTTCAATTTCTTTTTCTTCTCTTATTGCTAAAGCTAACATTTAGAGTACCATATTGAATAACAGTGGTGATAATGGACATACTTGTTTCACCCTGTAATGTTAATGGCGGGGTGTAAGATCTTGCCCACCCATTAATAGGCCTCATGTGGAGCCCATTAAGGGAAGCTTGCTTGCTTGTAGGAAGGCTTACACACCTTTTGTTAATTTCTAATTAGGCAGTCAGAAGGGTTCTGGCTCTGAGCCTATTAGCTGAAAGGGTATATATTGTGAGAGGTGAGCTTTTGCTTTGGGGGCTCATTTATGAGAAAGATGTTGTGATTCCCTGGTTGAGACTCTGAGTGTCTGTATGTTCAGAGCTCCCCAATTCTTCAGAGGTAAAGTCTCTTTCAATACAGTGTTGGATGTAAAGATTTGATTCAGGCAGTAGAGCCCTGTCTGTTGGTCTTTATTTCTCTTTGTATTTTTTTCTAAATAATTAAAGAAGATTATTGACCCCTTTTAAGTTTCTTTCCTTAGTAAAGCAGATCTAAAAACCTGCATTAGCAGCCATCCTGGGTATATCAGTGTGGTTGTCATTACCACCCCACCCCCCCACCCCCCGCCCATAATGCTTGCTGATGGTTTTAGGTAGATGCTACTTGTCATTTTAAGGAAAGCTCCATTTATTCCTATACTCTCCAGTGTTTTCAGTAGGAATGGGTGTTGTATTTTGTCAAAAGCTTTCTCTGCATCTATTGGGATAATCATAGTTTCTGTTAGCTTTGTTGTTGATATGATCAATTATGCTGATAGTTTTCCTAATATTGAACTAGCCCTGAATTCCTGGTATAAATCGTACCTGATCAAAATGTATTATTCTCATGATAAATTGCTGTAATCTTTTTGCTAATATTTTATTTAAAATTTTTGCATGTATATTCATTAGAGAAATTGGCATGTAATTTTCTTTCTCTGTTTTGGCTCTTCCTGGTTTATGAATCAGTACCATATTTATATCATAAAAAGAATTTGGTAGGACTCCTTCTTCACCAATTTTCTCAAATAGTCTATATGGAATTGGAATTAATTGTTCTTTAAATGTTGGATAGAATTCACTTGTAAATCCATCTGGCCTTGGAGATTTTTTTCTAAGGAGTTCATTGATGGCTTGTTCGATTTCTTTTTCTGAGATGGGGTTATTTAAGTATTTTACTTCCTCATCTGTTAATCTGGGCAGTTTATATTTTTGTAAATATTCATCTATTTCACTAACATTGTCAAATTTATGGCCATACAATTGGGCAAACTAATTCCTAATTATTGTTTTAATTTCCTCTTCATTAGAGGTAAATTCACCTTTTTCATTTTTGATACTGGTAATTGGGATTTCTTCTTTCTTTTTTTTAATTAAATTAACCAAAGCTTTGTCGATTTTATTGGCTTTTTCATAAAACCAGCTCTTAGTTTTATTTATTAGTTCAATAGTTTTCTTAATTTCATTTTCCTTAATCTCTCCTTTGGTTTTCAGTATTTCTAATTTGGTATTTAATTGGGGATTTTCAATTTGTTCTTTTTCTAGCTTTTTCATTTGCATGCCCAATTCATTTATCTCCTCTTTATTTTATTCACCTAAGCATTCAGAGATATAAAACTTCCCCTAAGAACTGCTTTCGCTGCATCCCACAAGTATGTTGTCTCATTATTGTCATTCTCTTTCATGTAGTTATTGCTTGCTAAGTGTCATTTTAAATCCTCACTCACATTTGCCCCCCCCACCACATCCAGTATGTTGCCAATCTTGTTTTTCTAAATTCACATCTCTCCTGTAAAGTCCCTTTCTCCCTTGTGCAGGTCCTTAGCTCTTCGAATCTAGACTACTGCAAAAGCCTTCTAGTTGGTCTCTCTACACTCAAGTCTCTTTCTACTCCAGTCCATTGTCCACTTAGCTGCCAAAGTGATCTTCCTAAAGCAGATGTCTGACCATACTACACACATATACTCTCACATACTCTCACATACTCTCACACACTCTCACACACTCTCACACACTCTGTCTCTCACACACTCTGTCTCTCACACTCTCTGTCTCTCTCTCACACACACACACTCTCTCTCTCTCACTCTCTCTCTCTCACTCTCTCTCTCTCTCTTTCACTCTCTCTCTCTCACTCTCTCTCTGTCTCTCTCTATCTATCTGTCTGTCTGTCTGTCTCTCTCTCTCTCTGTCTCTCTGTCTGTCTGTCTGTCTCTCTCTCTCTGTCTGTGGCTCTCTCTCTCTCTCTCTCTCTCTCTCTCTCTCTCTATGTGTCTGTCTCTCTCTCTCTGTCTGTCTCTCTCTGTCTGTGTCTGTCTCTCTGTGTGTCTGTCTCTCTCTGTCTGTCTCTCTCTCCCTCTCCCTCTCCCTCTCTGTCTCTCTCTCTACGTCTGTCTCTCTCTCTCTCTGTCTCTCTCTGTCTCTCTCTAAGTCTTTTGTCTTTCTTTGCATCCCCCTCTAGGCCCAGGGCCTGGAACACTGTAGGCACTTAGTGAGCTTATTGACTGACTATGCCATAGCTGACTTTTATGTAGAGCTATGCAAAGCTAAAGTTGACAAATCAAATTACATACATTATCTCATTTAATCATTATAAGAGTGAAATAGCACAAATATCATTATCTTCATTTTACACACATATGTTCCAGGAAACTGAAACCATGAGATTAGATGATTCACCAAAGGTCACACAGCTAGTATGAGACAGGACTCCAACCCAGGTCTTCTAACTCCTGGACCAAGTGGCCTTCAGTTTTCTCTAAGGCTATGTCAGTGGAGATCTTTCTTTCTCTGATTCTGTGTCTCTGACTCTGTCTCTGTCTCTCTCTCTCTCTGTCTCTCTCTCTCTGTCTCTCTGTCTCGCTCTCTGTCTCTCTCTGTGTGTTTCTCTCTCTCTGTGTTTCTCTCTCTTTGTGTTTCTCTCTCTCTCTCTCTCTCTCTCTCTCTCTCTCTCTCTCTCTCGCAGATCATACCAAACTGAAAAGACTTCTGTATAGACCACACAATATAATATGTTATTGTTATGTAGTAAATTTCAGAGAAGTCCATCTCTGGGTGGCTGACCACAAAGAAATAAATTTGGGTGGGATGGGAGATCACAACTTGCACAGCTCCTCAGTTAGGCAGCAGACCCTGCTGTATCAGAGGAGGGTGGTAGCCACTTGAATGAAGTCAGAGAAGGGAGTACTTGCACCAATGAAATCTTGGATTTGAGAACTACTAAAGTGGCACAATGCTCTGTTTATATATGGTGACAACATAAAAATCATTAGGTTGGCCAGCATTTCTGAACCTTTTATAAAAGAAATCATCCTCTACATCACTTGATGTCCTTTATATAAAGACCCACAAGATTCATTCCTACTTGGGTCTAGTTTCAGGAAAAAGGTTGTCTCCAGAGATGAATTTGTTTGTTTTCTGTTAACATAAAATGAAAACTGCCATATTTAACACATTTCCTTTTTTGCTTCTGCTGCCAGACTTTAATCAGATTTATTGCCTGAGTATTGTAGTCTGCTCACTCAGGTGATTCAAATAATCTACCCCCTCTGCTTCCTTCAGATGCATTCTGATATGTTTTATCTCCTGCTGTTTTTTTAATCTCAAGTCTTTTTGAAAGTAAGAAGGTTATAAATTTAAAAAAATTTTAATAGTTCTATGCAGCTCAGTATTATACATAGGCAATGGTGTGCTAGGAAATGCTTAATAACCGGCTCTCCAGAAAAATATATATATATACACATGACATGTTTTTATTTTAATCTACTTTATTAACATTTTCTCCATAGTCTCTTAAGACTTAACAATCAGCGAAATGATAAATCAAGCCCCGATTTGTAGCATTTGCCGATTTCCAAAATGTAAATGCCCACACTAAAAATTTAGCAACCAGCCCTTAAGAGTTGGTATGAGCCGGCTCCTGCACACCCACGTAGCATAGATATGAGGAAACCTTGAAGTAGCTGCTTAAAAATCGTTCCATTCAAGTTATTTTATCAGAATAGGGGAAAAGCCAAAGATCCTTTAAGAAGAGGGTTTGTTCTGTTATGATTGGTTATGGTGCAATCTTTGGAGTTCTGTGCAAATAACTTTTATACAAATACCAAGATTCAAAAGTCAAAAAGGAAAGAAGGAGTTGAGGCTGATAGAGTAATCTTTTTTTTTGCCAAGAAAAATGTCTCCTAATTAGAAAAAAAGAGGCAGTTTTGGGGACTGTGGACACAGACATTGTTAGAACCACAATCTTTCCGGGTTTTTCTCTTTTGACCATGCAAGATAAAGTTGAGAGCTACTGCAGGAAGCATAAAACCACTTTAGGAAATAGAAAATCGGTTTTTGGTTTGTTCGGTTTTTTTCCTTTTGAAGGACCAGACTGGGGCTATAGCTAAGTCTCCTAAATTAACTAAGAAGGCCGATTGGCTCCTTTTCTTCTGTAGTGCTATCTTGGTGTTGGAAGCAGGTCAGGATCCTAGATGTGGATGCCTATTGCTTTGGGGTGGAAATTCTGCAGCAGTCTCCTCTCAACTAACCCTTGGAAAATTCCTATTGACCATGAGATTGGCAGAGCCAGACTTTAACTGACAAGCCAGCCCTTCCCATCTTTTGTAAGGATGGGAAACCGAGAGAACATTCAGATGGAGGAAGGGGGACTGAGAGAAAAAGTCACAATGAGTGGTCTGTACTAGACTGCTGAAGCCGAGTGAGTACGATTGAATCCTGCATGAGAGATAGGGAGAAGGCACTGTTTCTGGAGATGGTCAGGACTCCTGAAAATGGGAAGTGGGGGAGGTGAGTAAGAGTGACTGAGAGTCCTGCTTACCAATACAGCAAAGCACCACTAACACACTTAGAAAAGTATGAGGAAGTACCTAAAGGCCTTTCTCGCTGAAAGTTCTTGGACCCTCTGAACCCTTCAGAACAGGTAGAAAAAAACAAAATGCAGATAGAAACAGGCCTGCTTTATTTATTTATTTATCTATCTATTTATTTATTTATACAGAATTCACTTAAATGGGAGAAAATTAAAGGTTGATAAAGAATAAGAAAAACCATGGTTAGATTAAGCAGTGATAATTAATAATAGTGAAATTTAGCATGAGAAAAACACTTAATTTGTACTCATTTGTCTTTTTTTAAAAATTTGCTCTAAAATGAATCTTTTCTTAAGAATTATTGAAGAAAGACTAATAATGTGTGCTATTTTAATGAATTCCATTTTTTCTAGGAACAAAAGCATAATTTATTGCATCTTATGCTAATTGTTCCAAGATTTAGTTTTCCACAGCTGAGAAAACCCTATCAAGTTGCCCTCTCCATTCATAAGTCAAGGAACCATCTTAACCTGGTAGAATCTACCTGAATTCCCAGAAGGAAGTCACCAGCATTTCTGAGCATGATTTATCTACAAGCACAGTCCTCAAGAGACAACAAGCAATGAATGTTGCTTGTCCACTTAGAAGATGGATGAATAAATGAAAAAAGCATTTATTCAATACTTATTATGTGCTGAGCACTAGGGATACAAACAGAAAAACAAAGACAGTCCCTGCCTTCAGGGAATTTATATTCTAGTAGAGGGACATAATACATATAGGAAAGTAGTGGACAGGGTGGATAATTTTGGTTTTGAAAGGAAGGTAAGTGGAGCCATAGAGGTGGATATTGATATACCATTTCCAAGATATACCATTCCATTTACAGTATAGAGTGTGTAACCCTTAGCTAAAAGGGTCAATAGCATGGGACTCTCTTCTAATTAGTGGAGATAAATATCCCATGCCTCCATGAGGAGCAGGCAGAGTTAATAAGAGTGAGAGAGAAGAGATATTCTGGCTTCTAGATTTAAGAGAGAAGACACAGGATTCCAACCTCTCTTCAGGTTACTGAAGGGAGAGAAAGACTCTGGGAAGAAGCTGAGATGTAGAACTTTGATCATATCCCTATTCTCCCCTTCCTACATTAAAGACTTTGGAGGATTTCCCCTTGGGTGAGATGCGGTATTCTTTTGGTTGAGCTGAGTTACTTTACTCCCAAAGGGAGAGTTCATTTGATCTGCATTTTCTGGAATATATTCTCAAATGTAAACTTTCTCTAATTTCTGTTTTGCTAATGACTGGAAAATGGATTTATTTGCTATTTCTATGTGTGTCCATCATGGAACTGGCATCTGGTAGGAAGGGGGTGAAGACTCAGATATATAGCCTGGTACACTCCTTTCCCTTTCTCCATTAATGATTAGTGATCAGGAGGCTATCTTGAATCTAAAACTTACATCTCCAAACCAGTAGCGTCAAACTCAAATAGAAACAGATCCTTGAAGACCAAATAGAGCGATTGACCTGGCTCACAGGCCCAAGACATGGCCCACAGGCCCGAGCGCTGTTGTGACCCACAGGCCATGAATTTGACACTTTTTCCCTAGCCTACTAATATTTAAGGAAGCAGATAAATATGATTCTTGCCCAGTACTCCTCTCTGGGGAGAACAGAGTGGCATCCTCTGGTTCCAACTTCCTGCTTGCCTTTTTGGAAGGATTCAAAGTCTCTCTTGGATAAGTATGGTGGGAAGAGACATTAGAGACATCTATTCTTGCCTCCCTTCAAACCATCGTTAGATACACTCATGTGGACATACATAATACAGGCAACAAAATAGTACCCCACACATTCTAACCCCTTATAATTTGATTGCAGTCACTGAGGCAAGCTGCTGTGGTTTGATACAGTAGGCCAATGAGGCTCTCACCAATCAGGACAATGGGTGCTCCAGGGGAGACATTCCCTGGATGAAATGGTTTAAGTCCTCCAGGGCTTGGTCTCTGGTCCTAGGGAGGTAGTTTTCAAGGACATGGGAGTGAGGGTTGGGGAGTTGAGCCATATACTTTAGCATATCATGAGAATATAATTGCAAAGGACTCTAATGGGAAAACTTTAATCAAAAAGCCAGGAGGGACATAAGAATACAATATTCCCAGAATATTTAAACTGTGAGCTTCACGAGGGCAAGGACCATGTCTCATCTGATCCTGGCTCTGCTACTCATCACTTATGAGACCTTGGACAAGTTATTCACATCCCAAGGTGTCAGTTTCTGAATCTGTAAAACGAGGGGCTTGGACTAGAGGATACCACCCTTCCCCTCTCATCTCCAAATTGTGTGATACCCTGAAAATCGAATTCCTGACATACAGCACTTTTTAAGGATCTTGGCATACAATAATATGCCAAGCATTGTGCTCGGTACTGAGGATACTGTGACCATTCCTGTCCTCAAGGCATTTACATTCTAAAAATAACTGACATATAGCTCTGTGATGTTTGCAAAGCACTACATAGGATCATAGATTTGATGCTGGAAGTATCTTAAAGGTCATGTAGTCCAAGCGTGGGCATCTGGGTGTGTTGGTAAACAAAATGGGCTCTTAGCACTCAGTTCAACCAAGTGCCCTTGAAGAGTTTGGCCTTTGTTTCTTTGATTAGATTTGGGAGTCCTCGGTGACCTCCTTGCCTCAGGGGAGGGCCTGGTTTACACATGAGTTTGAGTGACATGTTCGGGTCATCAGAGGCTTTTAGACCACGTGGGTTTAAGTCGCCTCTTTGTGACGATTTCAGGTCACGTGGGTGAGTCGCATGTGTGACTCACCCTTGACCCTGAAAAAGATATAAAACCAGGGGTTGGCTTTCTATTTTTCGGAGCTCTTACCCACAGCCATGGTGGTGCCTGTGACTGGGCCAGCCCTTGTTATGAGCTCCCGGGCTGAACCTAGATGTTGGTAACTATGAATTGTATTTGGTCTCTCTGTTGATGTTTGTAATTTGTTTGTATTTGCTCTGAAGTTCAGGGTGCTGGCTTTTTCCCCCAAACTAAGTGAATGGTATTTCTATGCTGGATTAAAGTAAATTTGTCAACCCCTTAAAATTGCTTTCCTCACTAAAGCAGATCAAAAGAACCTGTGCTTTTGCAGCGTGCTGGTAGCGTGCTTGTTGTTGGGCTCGTGTTGGTCTTTCGCCCCCACAACAGCTGCTAGATGGATTGTTGAAACACTGGGTGGCACCATAGTGGATAGAGTGCTGGGCCTGAAATCAGGAAGACTCCTCTTCCTGAGTTTAAATCTGGCCTCAGACACTTAATAGCTGTGTGACCCTGGGCAAGTCACTTAACCCTGTTTGCTTCAGTTTCCTCATCTGTAAAAAGAGGTAGAGAAGGAAATGGCAAACCCTTCCAGTATCTTTGCCAAAAAAAAACCAAAAAACCCCACATGGGGTCACAAAGAATGGGACAAAACTGAAATGACTGAACAACAAAAAATGAGTCCAAGTGTTACAGAACTAAAAAGTGACCCAGCTAGGATTTGAATATAGGCCCTCTGATCACAAAGGCAGCGTTCTTCCCATTATACTGTGGAGCCCCCCACCATTTCAGAGAGCTGACCTCATTTGATCCTCACAACAATCTTTTTTTTTTAATTCAAAATATCTTTTATTAGAAACAATTGAACTTCAAGACAATTGATTACCATTGTTCTATAAATTGGCCTGAATTCCCTGAGCTCAATGGACTGGATAATACCAAGCAGCTGTTCCAACAAAGAGCTGGAAGAACCACCATCTCTGTGGCCAGATTTCATAACTGCCACAAGCTCTACAAGCATGGAGAATGGTTGTCAAAAGGAATATCCATCCTTTTAGCATATGTAATGGCCAACCTTCTAGCACCATTTTAGATCTGAAGGCAGAACATGAGATCTTAGAGAGCTGCATTCCCTGTTCATTGAGTCCTGTTTAGAGCGGTTAAGTTTATAGGCATACATGAATTACAGCATCAGAGTAAGGATTTGAACCTTGGTCTCTTCTGATCCCAACCCCAATATTCTCTGTATGACACCAATCTCACATATGCTATATAGAACTTTTTAGCTTCTCTAGTGCCTAGGACCCCCAAAATACTTAAGTTGTTGGAATAAACGAATGAAAACAGAACTGGATGGAATTGATCGAATATAGATATTAAGAGTTTAAAATATCTAAGGAAAGAAGCAGAACCAGGAAAGCAACATACGCAATGACTACAATGATATAAATAGAAAAAACAAGAAAATGAAACTGAATATACTGACCAGACTTGGTTCTAGGAAAGAACTGAGAAAATGCACCTCCTTTCATTGCAGAGGTGAAAAATTACGGATGTAGAATATTGAAATATACTAGACAGGCTAGGTTCATGTGTTAGTTGTTTTTGCTGAACTATTTTCCCTTTTTTTAAAAAACTTCTTTGTAATAAGGGAAGTTTCATTGAATAGAGAGAGGAAGGGATATATTGGAAAGTTAATATGAAGTTGCAAAGAAGGCATCAATAAAAATAATTTTTAAAATATAAAAAGAAAAAATTTTAATACAAAAACATCAGTATTAAAACTTTAAAAATATTCTATCAGATAAAGGAACAAGGAGACAAAGCAGGATGATATCAAATCACATCAAAAACAAAACTTTATCATGGAAGGGAACTTGAGTTTAAAAATAATCACAGCTCTTAGCTCTTGTTTTCCAGACAAGTGCTGGCTCTAAGAGGTCATTATTTTTCAGATTAGAAAGATCTTTTTAATAATAAAGATAAGTTTGCTTCCTCAAAAGAAAAAATAATGGAGATTCTCAGAGGTGGAAGGGGCCTTAGAGGCCATCTCTAAACCAAGCTCTACCAACCTGTTATCTGAACAAGAATCCCTGAGAAGAGCTCACCCAGCATTTCCTTGAAGACCTCTTGTGAGGTCTACTTCTACCTCCCGAGGGCACCTACTTCATTTTGGAACAATTGTTAGGAAGTAGTTCTTTACCTCAAGCCTAAATCTTCTCTCCCATTTCTACCTGCTGTTCCTAGTTCTTCCTTCCTAATATATGGCACCCAGAACTGTTCTAGACTTAGTATGACCAGAGCAGAGAAAGCAGTACTGTCCCCTCCTGGGTTCTGAAAACTGTGTCTCTCTTAATGGGGCCTAAGGTAATATTAGTTTTTGTTTGGCCATTATATTACACCGTTGATTCATGTTTTATTTGCAGTCCACTAAAAACTCCAGACCTTCTTCATGGGAACTGTTATCTGATCATACCTCCATCATCTTTGACTTGTGAACTTGATTGGGGGGTGGGGCAGGATGGAGGGGGAAACCTAGGTGTATCTCTGCTGAATTTCATCTTTCATTTGTTTCTTGGATTCTAACTCTGTCATCCAATGGATTGGATTTGGGTCATCTGTTCATTGGATTAACATGCCCTTTATTCTTTCACCCAAGTCATTAAAAAAAAGTTAAACAGGTTTTTCATGTCCTCTAGTGGGCAGTGCCCACTAGACATGTTGACATTCACCAGTTAAGAACTTCTCTTTTTGTCCTAATCTGTCTCCTCAATTTGAATCATGACATCAGCTGTCTGCCAGAAATCTCTTCCCTGGGTATCCAATTGGCATCCCAAAATCACGTCTGAAACAGAACTCATTATCTTCCCCTCCTATAGTAGACTTCCCTATTTCTGTGGGGGCACTACCATCCTCCTAGTCACCCAGGTTCATAACCTTGGGATCATCAACTACTTTTCCTTCTCCATCACCAGTCAACTCCCATATCTCATTAGTTCTTCACAACATTTCACAACTGTCGCCTTCTCTCAACATGGCCATCACTCTACTGAAGCTCTTAGCACCTCTTACCTGGACTTTTTCAATAGCCTTTTTTTTAATAGAATTTTTTACTTTTTTTTGAGGGGAGAAGGCAGGGCAATTGGGGTTAAGTGACTTACCCAAGGTCACACAGCTAGTAAGTGTGTCAAGTGTCTGAGGTCATATTTAAACTCAGGTCCTCCTGACTCCAGGGCTGGTGCTCTACTCACTGCGCCACCTAGCTGCCCCTCAGTAGCCTTTTAATTGTTCTTCCTATTACTGCCTCTTCCCTCTCCGATCCATCCTTCACATTACTGAGTGGTACAGTGGTAAATATCTAACAACTAGCTCTCTGAGGGGGAAAAAATGTACACTTTAAAGTTTAATCCGCATTGTTAACATTTTCCTTATCATTTTCTTAAATCTAGGCAATGAACAAAACAATAAATCATGGCTCTGATGTTTAGCATTTGGTTTCTGAGGTATAAAATGCCCACAGAAAAAATTTTAATATCAGCTGTCAAGAGCCGGTTCTAGCTGACTCCAGCACGCCCCTGATAGGGGTCTGAAAATATTTTTTCTATGACACAGCTCTGACCATGCCAATCCCCTGTTCAAAATCCTGCAATGACTCCCCATTGCCTATAGGATAAAATGCAAACTCTTTAGTCTTGCACAATATAGTCCTACCTTTCTGGTCTTATTTCATACTAATTGTCATTGTGAACTCTAGTTCCAGCCAAAGGAGACTACTAGCTGGCCCCAAACTTGTTACTATCTCCCATGTCTACATATTTGCACAATCTGCTCCCTTGGCTGGAATGCATTCCCTTCTCATCTCTACCTGTGAGAATTCTGATCTTCATTCCGGGTCAGTTCAGGTGCTACTTCCTCAAAGAAACTTTCCCTCATCCTCCCAATTAGTTCTCTTTCTCTCTTCAATTTTCCTTGTATGATATTTATTGTATCTACATTGCATCTGCTTAGAAAATACAAGCTCCTTGAGGGAAGGTGTTTATCTTCGTATCCCTAATGCGTAGTGGTGTCTTGCATATAGCTTAATAAATCTTGGTTTAATTCAGGGGTTTAATTGAATCCAGTCAGTTACAAATCCACCCCACTGCAATTCTGTCTTACCTTAACCTCTCCATCTTGTCAAAAAGGAGAGTTTGAAAGACTTCATTAAATACTTGCTCAATTCAAGGCAGACAAGGTTTTTTGTGGGCCCCTGAACTGCCTGTCTAGTAACTGTCAAAAAAGGAAATGAAATTAGGCTGGCATGATCTGTCTGTTTGTTTGCTTTAAATGAAGCCCTGCACGCTCTTACTGATGACTGCTTCCCTTTCTAGATTGTTTGCCATCTATTCTTTTAATAATACGTGTAGACGGCTAATATAGAAATAGGTTTTGCATGACTTCACATGTATAAATTATGTTATATTGTTTGCCTCCTCAACGAGTAGGGGAGGGGTTCCAGGGAGGGAGAGAATTTAGAACTCAAGATTTAAAAAAATGAATAGCAAAAATAAATAAATAAAAGACTAGACATAATAATAATAATAATAATAATAAAATACACATAGAGCAGAGTTATCCAACAACACTGAAGTATGACTTGGACCAGATTAAAATAAAATTTGGAAATATTTAATAAAATAAATATAAACACAATAGATTATAGATAATGTTAATGTGTGGTTTTCTGAGTCAATATGCAGCCTTAGGAATTCTTATGTACCAGTTAAAGACATCATTTCTATTTGAGTTTGAAATCACTGATTTAGAGGACATGTGCATAGACAAACTCACTGTACTTCCCAGAAAATTGTACAGTTTCCCAGAAAGTCCACCATATAGCGTGGATTCTGATTAAGGCATAGGATCGTAAGATCATAGATGCAGTAAGAGGAATGATCGTAGAGATCCTTTATTCCAACCCATTTATTTTATGTGGGAAGAAACTGAAGCCCAGAGAAGTTGTCATTTGGCCAAGGCCACCCAGCTAGTAAGGCAGAATCCATGTCTTCTGATTCCAAATCAGGCCTGCTTTCCACTTTACTATTCTTCTTAAGAGCAGTATAGAGGTTCAGAGCCATGATAAAGCTCCCACCCCAAGGGATTGTTTTAAAGTATTGTAAAAATCTCCCAAAAGATGTTGGGCCAGCTGCAGAGTTAGAACCAAGAGGGAGACATGGAAGTAGGTGCAGATGTTGAGGACCTGCGTATGGCATCTTGAAACCAGCATCTGTGGCAAGAGGTGCCAGTATTCGTCCACTTTTTGAGAAGTTGGCACCATAGACTATTGTCTGTGAGAAGTCAATGCTCTCTAGCATCCATGCCAGGAACAGTATATTGCTGCAAGGATATTGGAAGAGAAGTTATTAATCAAAGAAGTGTTAGACTCTTAACTTTCAACACCAATGACACGAGTAGTCGGACTTTATCCATTTCTTCCTGTGTATAGAGACAGATGGCTTAACTGGAAAACTGACTAGTCATCTCCTGCACGCATGGAAGAAGGCAACCATTTGGTATGGTTGCAGGGAATGTGTACCGCCTAATTTAATTTTTTTTATTACCTTACCTTTCATTAATTGGCTCTTACTCTAAATTTCTGTGTCACCCAGCATGGTTTGGTTTAGGAATATATTGGTGAAGTCTCAGTACTTTGAATTGAAAGAAATGATTACCCAACTAGCACTCTGAACTTCAATGGAGATCCAAATACATTTTTGCAATTTTGGAGGGGCTGTGGGAAAACAGGCACATTGACACACTGTGGGTGGAACCATGAATGGGAGCAACCATTCTGGAAAGCAATTTGGAATTACTCACAAAACTTACTAGATAGCTCATGCCTTTTGACCCAGCAATACCACTGCTAGGCCTATAACCGAAAGAGATCAAAGAAAGAAGAAAAGGTCCAAAAAGTTATAGTAGCTCTTTCTGAGAATGCGAAAAAAAATGGGAAACTATGGCATTTCCCATCAATTGATGAACATATGAGTAAGTTGTGGTTTATGAATGTGATGGAATACTATTGTGCTGCAAAAAAAAATGATGAAAGGGATGGTTTCAAAGAGATGTGGAAGACTTACAGGAACTGGTACAGAGTGAAGTAAGCAGAACCAGAAGATAACTGTGTACTGTGACATTAACAATATAAAAACAAATAATTTTGAAGACTTTTATAAAATGATGAAGAATGAAATGAGAACCAGGATTAGAATTTACACAATAATAACACTGTAAGAAGAAATAATCTCAAAAGCTCTAAGAACTAGGATCAATACAACGTCCATTCGTGATTCCAGTGGACTGATGATGAACTATGCTATCTATGAGGTGATGGAGTTAGGGTGCAGAATGAGACACATCTATTTTTGTAGACAATCAAGGAATTTGTTTCTCTTGACTATGTGTATTTATTACAAGGAATTTGTTTTTTCTTTTTTTGTTGTTCCAATGGGTGGAGAGTAAGAAAGTGAAAAAATAGATTTCTGTCAATTTTTCTGAAACAATAGAGAAGGGGGTGGTGGTGCTACAGATGTGGAATGTTGCATGTGCCTTCAAATGAGGTCACTATATCATTAGCTTTATTTAATTGTTTTATTTTGTTACAAGAAACTTCTCATGGAGTAGGGGTATTCTATAAATGTTTGTAATGGAAAAAAAACAAAATACATTGATGAAACTTTTTTAAAACTGGGTTTTGTTTTTTTTTTTTGGCCAGGAGTAAAATTCAAGCTCAGCAATCTATTACTCACACCATCTTACTTTTTTAGAAAAAAATATTGGTCCTTCTCCAGTTCTGAGGCCCTTCTCCCTTTCTGCACTCTTCTTTAGAAATCTCTGATAATGGCTCCACAGTCACAGCTGTGAGTTCTTTCAGTACCCGAGGATGTAATTCACCTAGAAGTGGCATGCTGAACCCATCAAGGGCAGCCAGGTTCTCAGGATCATGGTGCTCTCTTAAGAAATAGACTCAGAAATGAGAACAAATAGAAATTTGAGGTGTTTTCAAGGACCTAAAAATTATCATTACAAAAACCACAGGCACTCAGAAACTTTCCTCTCTTCCCTTTCCCTTTGAGACCAAAAGGGATGCAAAGGACAAGATATACTAATGTACAGGAGTCAGTGTAACATTCTTGACCTCACTGGTCTCTCATGCTGTCCTTGATCCTCCTCCTCTTCCTCCAGTTGATTGTGCCCTGTTGATCTTCCATGGGCTCTTATGTGTATCTGTTACTTGCTCCAGTGGATCTTCTGGTTGATCCTTGCTGCAGCTGCTCCTAAATACAGCCAACAGAATGATCTACCCCAGAAACTTCACTTTTACGCTCAAGTACCTACAATGTCTCCCTTGAGATATTAAATGAGTCAGAGAAAGCCTTCTTCATATTGGGTGATCCCCTATGGAGGCTTGACCAAAGGCCCTAGATAAGAAGGATACATGATCAGAAAATGCAGTGGCTGTGATGGGGCGAAGACCTCACTGAGCTCTCAGGTCCAAAAAAATTAATAATGACTAGCATTTATTTGGAGCTTTAAGGTTTGCAAAGCAATTTACAATTATCCCATCTGATCCTCACAACAACCCAGAGAGGTAGGCGCTATCACCATTTCCATTTTACAGATGAGGAAACTGGGACAGACAGAATTTAAGTGACTCGCCCAGGGTCATACAACCACCAAGTATCTCAAGCCAAATTTGAACTGAGTCCTTCCTGACTCCAGGCCCAGCACTCTGTACACTGTGCCATCTAGTCGTCCAGGTCTAATCATCTAAGTAAAGCTAAAAGTACAATACCAGGCATAAATTAGCTATTCAAATTATGTTTATGGAATCAATTAATTAATTAATGATGAGTGCTTCATTTACTCAAAGATCCCTTCAAAATTCGAAAACCATCTCAAAGAACAGAAAAGAACAGGAGTCAGGACTATACTTCTGATGCTTACTAGCCATGTGACTATGGGCAAGAAAGTTAACCTCTCTGATCCTCCAAAAAGTGTGTGTGTAAGGGCGGATTATTAGCCTTTAACATTTGAAAGGAATATAGACACTTCCTGGTCCACTTCTTACCTGGACAAGAAGCATTCTCATACTAACAATAATACCTGCAGTACCTGCCTACCTCATTTGAGATTATGCATATAAAGCACTTTACAAATGTTCAGCTATTATTATGGAGATCGTAGTGCAAAAAATGCTGAATTTGGGGGTCTGATACCCTGGGTTCAAACTTGAGCTATGATACACAACCTTCTTGACCTGGGACAAAAAATGCTTTACCTCTGATTGTTGAAAAACAAACAAACAAAAAGTGAGAGTGTTTTGTAGGC
Organism: Trichosurus vulpecula; assembly: GCF_011100635.1. Taxonomy (NCBI): domain Eukaryota; kingdom Metazoa; phylum Chordata; class Mammalia; order Diprotodontia; family Phalangeridae; genus Trichosurus; species Trichosurus vulpecula. The sequence goes on along the minus strand of NC_050576.1, from coordinate 109,828,318 downwards.
ACCGTGGAGACCAATTTAAACTGAGATGTAGAGAGATGAAGTAGTTTGCCCAGGGTTAAACAGTAACACCAGTGAGAGAGCTGGGGTTCAAATCCAGGGCCTCCTTCAAATGGACTAGACAGTGTCCAAAGCCCTGTCCAGCTCTAAATCCTACGATCCCAAATGGCCAGGGGAGTCCTCATATTGGTAAATTCAAGGAGGGAAATTAAGAGAAAGTTCCTAAGGTCCTCAAAGTCTTTCTAAATCACTTCCTGGAGATAGCCACATGCTAGAGATCAGTGACTCAGATTGTGGTGGATTAATCTCAAACTCAATTTATTTTTCAGTTAACAAAAGGTAAGGGGTCCTTTTCTGATGTTGTTTTTCTGCTGGGGGTGGGAAGGGGGAAGTGGGAAGCAACAGAATTTCAACTGCAGATGACAAACAGCTGGGTCAAAGAGGCTTATCTCTCCTTTCCAGGCAGTGTCCCCCCCCCCCAGCCTTCCCCCAAATAATGGGGGCTTCCGGAGACATATCCTTCTTTCTTCCTGGTTCTGGAGCACAATGCCCAGCTTTTCTGTGTCTATAATTAGCCTCCGTCCCCACCCCAGTCCCCGCTCCCCCCGTTTATTTATTTTGAAGAAGGGTTCAGGAACTGAGTAAGCCCAGGGAAGCTTGATAATAATCCCGAGATTTCTGTGGTGACTCTATTTCCAACACCTTTTCTCATCTATTATCTTTTCCTTTTGTCCTCAATTAAGAGAGAATTTTGCCCATAATGCAGATGGGGAAACTAATGCTCAGTCAAGTTTAGTCACTTGACCAGACCATGAGGCTGGTATCAGTGCCAGGATCCAGATGCTGCTGACCTGCCTCCCTACCTGCTGAATATCCCATTAGATCAGAGGTTCCAGTGAAGCCAAATGATCCCTCACCAACTCAGTTCAATAAACATTAAGCACCTACTATGTGCCAGGCACTGTAGAATAATGTTTTTAGGGGCAGCTAGGTGGTGCAGTGAGTACAGCACCATCCAGCCTCAGACACTTGGGCAAGTGACTTGACTCCAATTGCCCTGCCTTCCCCCTTGCAATAAAAAAAGAAAAGAAAAAGGAAAAAAAGAATAATGTTTTTAAATGCATAAAGGAAACAAATAATATTAAATTGAAGTTATCAAAACATCAAAACAAAACAAAAAAACAAGTTTGTGAACCCCAGGTTAAAAATCCCCAAGGGGAGGTAGTGGTAGGGGAAATGACTAAGGCCCAGGATAATCAACTCTCCAATTTGCTACCCATTAAGCCTTAAAGGGGTAGAAGGAGGTGGGAGGGAGAAAGGGGAAATGGAAATGGAGATGGAGATGGAGATGGAGATGTGCGATGGGGTGGGGGTGGGGGAGGCAGAAAAGCCCTTCGCCTTCAGCCCGCCAAGGGAGAAGGCAGCTTAAGACTCTCAGAGACAGCAGGTTTCTGTTGCACAGACCCAACTCATGTTTCCTGTAACTAGAGATAGTGGCCCAAGATAACTGAGCACACTCCAGCTGAAATAACTCCAGACTGTGTGAGGGGAGAGCTAACCTAACTGCAAGGCTCTCCCAACAGAGAATTCCCCAATGCTAGTACCATCCAGACCAGGGGGTGGGGAACTTGAAGCCTCAAGGCCACATGTGGCCCTCTAGGTCCTCAAGTGCAGTATTTTGACTGAATCCAAACTTCACAGAACAAATGCCTTTAATAAAAGGATTTGTTCTGTAAAACTTGGACTCAGGCAAAAGGCCTCACTCAAGGGCCTTGACCTCAAGACTGCAGGCTCCCCTCTCCTGACCCAGACAAAGGCCTACCTGGGAGGCCTACCTCCAGCCACTTGAACAAATGCATGTCTAGAGGAATTCAGCCCAGTAGAATATAAACTCCATGAAGCCAAGTCGTGTTTTGTCTCCTCAGTGTCTGCATAGTAGGTGTCTAATAAATTGAACAGTAGGTGAATGAATTAAACAGAGCTGCATACACACACACACACACACACACACACACACACACACACGCCATACCCTCCATCCCTCAGCATTATTTAACTCATGAATTCTTCCATGCCCTGTGGCTTCACATCACAGAGTGAATAACTCTAGTTGGGAGTATTCCCCTCTAGGTTACCTTGGAGTGACCCTTCCCCTCCCCAACCCTGGGCATCCTGGTAGAAGGAGTTATTCCTTAGAGTCCTGGCCCTAATGCCTCTGTCTTCCCCTTGGGGGGGGTGGCGCTTGGCAGCCAGCTACAATAGAGATACAGAGTGGGACTTTGATCTCTAAGGTTAGAGGAGAGAATGACAGGAAGGGGACAGCCAGGACACTCCAGTTCTCTCCCCTCAGGCCTCCCAGAGGAGGGCCCATGGAGGCTGGAAGGAAAGAAGGGAGCTATTCTTAGCCAAGGTGTGGGAGCCCCATAGGAGCTGTGGGCGCTGCCCTGAGGGTCAAAGACAGGAACTGACCACCCACTCTGGCTGCTTCCCCTGTCGGCCTTGGACTGCTTTCACACGGGGCTGGAAGAGTCTGACCCCTCCCCCAAGCTCACCCCCATGGCTAGTCTCCCTGGCTCTCTCCCAGCCTACCCACACACACACATGCTTGGTTCTGGCTATTGGAATTCAACCAGCCAGTTAGTAATTTAACTAGGCACCAAGTCCTCTGCAGCCAGGTTAGGGAAAGAGAGGAAAACCCAAGGGAAGATAAACACCCACTACCAGTTCTCAGGAAGCTTTTTAACCTGGTTAAGGAGAAAAAACATAGGGGTTCAAAAAGTTTTACAAAGCAAAAGTACAAAATATTATATCATAAAGTAAGAGGTAGATTGGGGCAATGGTAAATAGAGGATAGGCTTTGGAGGTAGAAAGACTTCGGTTCAAGTTCTGATTCTGACATATGCTGTCTATGTGATCTTAGGCATGCAATTAACCTCTTGGGGCCCTAGTCAACTCTCTTAAGACTAGACAAAGTTACTGATCAATCAGTAAACATTTACTAAGTGCCTACTAGGTACCAGGCACTATGCTAAGTGCAAGGGATACAAAGAGAGGCAAAAGACAGTCCCTGCCATCAAGAAGCTTAGAACCTAATGGGTAGGACAACAAACAAACAAATATATACAAAGCAAGCTACAGACAGGATAAAAAGAAAATAATTAACTGAGGGAAAACAATGGAATTGATGGGTTAAAGGGAGGCTCCCTGTAGAAGGTAGAATTTTGATTAGAACCTAAAGGTAACCAGGGAGGTCAATAGTTAGAAGGACAGCATTCCAGGCACAGGTGACGGCCAGAAAACATTAGAAGATGGAGCGTCTTGTTGGTGGAACTACCAGGAGGCCAGTGATGCTGGATCAAAGGGTACGTTTTGGGGAGAAAGGTGAAAAGAAGACTGGAAAGATAGGAGGGGGCTAGGTTAAGTCTGCATCCAGTTTCCCACACCAGTGAAATTAGAGACACAACCAGTGTATAAACATTAAGGATGTAAAGTGTGTGTGTGTGTGTGTGTGTGTGTGTGTGTGTGTGTGTGTGTGCCCTCGCGCTCGCACGTGCATAAGTATGCTGACCATTTAGGTTATGTATGTCCATGTGGAAACATATAGACAGGTCTAGCAGAGGCATTAATAGATATCTCTGAAATCTTAATCATTTTTTTTTCAAGGGAGAGTATGATTCCTGCCATGAAGAAGGTTAAGAAATGAGCCTTAAGGGCAGTTATATATTCTCCTTTTTTTATCATGAATACTTTTTTTGTTTATTTTTTTTTAAATTTATTTAGTATTTTATTTTTTCCAAGTTGCATATAAAAACACTTTTAACATTCATTTTTAAAACTTTGAGTTCCAAATTCTCTCCCTTCCCACCCCCCTTATATATTCTCCTTAAAGAGAGGAATGCTATACTGGAATTATGTCCATCTGCCTCCTTAAATAGCGCTGTTCTAGAGATATGACTTTTAAGTTCAAAACCAAAGAGGCTTTTTAGCCTTATTCATGAGTGACCCCTTAAAGGGGAAAGGCACCCCAAATTTAAACTCATTATCTTGGCCCTTTCCAACCAAATGCTGTTACACGAAAGACCATCACAAATAATGAATAGTGAGTGAATCCACTTATCTAAGCAAATAGTGCGCAGAAATCAAGAAGTTATATAGATTATACAGGAAATAGAGAGACATGTTTAGGCATTGGCCTATATACTTGCCTTCCAAAGTCTGTCTTTCTCTCCCTCTCAAGGTGCTTGGACTCAATCTTCAAGGGAGTCTGGAACCATGCATGTCCTTTCTTAAAGAAGGAATCAAGAATGTCTCTCCTCTCCAAATCTCTCACACCAATTTAGCCCCTCATGTGGTCATGAAAAGTTGTATCATCATCTTCTCTACCAATCTGAAATCACATTCTGTATGCAGCATGCAGCACAGGGATTCTCTTTCCCTACTCAGCTTGGTTGGGGTCTAGGTTACATAGGTTTATCATAGTGGTGTCAAACTCAAATAGAAACAAGGAACTTTTCATAAGAAGCCCCCTGCAGGCCATATTGTGACTTAGAAAACCTCATATTAACATTGTCTATATTCAATTGTATTTTTACTTATTTTGTTAATTATTTCTCAATTACATTTCAATTTGGTTCAGGCTGCACTGAAGAGTGTTGCAGGCTGCATCCCTGCTGGTGGAGTGTTTGACACTTTTGGTTTAGAGAGTCATAAAGGGTAGGAAAAGTAATTTGGAGGAGAGAGACTCAGTCAAGAAGACTTCTTGGAAGGGGGGGGGTGTGTTCAATCAATCAAAAAGCATTGATTAAGTTTCTACTATGTGTCAGCTGATAGGTATGCACAGGCAAAAACTTAAACAGTCTCTACTTTCAAGGAATTTACATCCTAAAGATGGATAGATGTGTATTGGCAAGGAGGATGGATAAGGGCTTTCTAAGTCCTCTCTGCTCCTTGGTACTCTCCCTCCCACCTTATTTATGGTCACCCTATCCATTTTGTCTTCAAGTGTCATTTGGATACTATCTCCTAGGCTGACCCAACTTCAAGGAAATCTACCACTCCCTGACCCTCCAGCACCAAGACATTCTTCCCCATCCCTACCCCCAGCCCCTTTCCCCTGCAGCTGGGCTATTTCCACCTCTAGGGAAAATATACATCTGATAAACAGATGTATATTTGGCCTGGTCTCTCTACACAAAGTCAGCCCTGGCTAATTCAATCGAAATTGAAGAAGAGGATCATGGGGATTCACAGAGAAGATAAGATGCATTTACCCAATTTGGGATCTGGATGGAGTATCAGGGGTATCACCCCACATCTTTAAAGGGATGTCTCATGACCCTCCAGGATGACCAACAGGGTTTCCATTGGCTATGGTGTCTTCCTTCAGTCCCTGCCATCCAGCTGTGTTGTACAGCTGTACACCAGCTGTTTGTACTCGACCCCAAAGAAGGCCGCATTGTGAAGGTTCAGAGATGGGCAGTTGTATTCACTTGGTTGTGGTGGGCTAATCTTGGATAATCACCTCCCTAGCCAAGGCAGGGGAAGTAGTTTCACGTTCATATGCACTGATGGCATCTCAGAGACTGTCCTGGCTGGAGGTACGGAAGGCAAAGCAGGAAAAAATCGAAGTCCTAGGGTTGTGAGCCCTACACAGGCTCAGGTTTACAGATCTCTTCCCCTTTCTTCCTTACCTGGCACCCTGGATGCTCCAGCCTAGGTCAGCACAATTCCAGTGGCATTTGTTCAAAGCCAGTATCCAATCCCCACTCCCTTCCAAAGGAGAGAACAGAGTCCCCGTCCAGTAAGTGATGTTATCCTCCCTTCCCTCCCTCCCACCTCCCTGAGCTCAACGGCTCCATTCGGCCCAGACATATGGATCTTTTTAGAGTCTTATGCAATTTGGCAGCGGGGTTTCACACCCTCCAACCATGAGCTCTGCTCCACAGAGAGAAGCAGGGAGAATAAGAGGGCCCGTGGATTTGGCCCTTTTGTTGTTCTTGTCCTTCATTCCTCCTTTCTCCTGGCAACTCTCAGCTTCAATCTGGAAAACAAAATGTACCTCCCATCCTCCACTGGAAACAGGAAGGGAGAACACAAAGGGGAGAAGAAGAGAAGGGATGGGGAGGAGGGAGGAAGAAGAGAAAGAAGGGAGAAACAGTTAAGCAGCTAACGTTCCATTCCCTTTCCCAGACAGGGAGCCCTTCCACCAACGGAGCAACCCCTATGCTTTTAGAGGCCAGAAAACAGCTCAAATTGTTCTCTTTTGCAGACAGAACCTTCAGAGGCTGTCACTGTCCTTTATTCCTTCCGAAGGACTCTTGGAACCAGGTGAATGAGAGACTGACAGTGCTAGTGCATGGGACAAACTTTCCTACTGCCCCCGGAGAAGAGGGCTCTTTGCTACTCAGAGTAGAGTGATTTTGGAGTCAGAAGACCTGAGTTCAGATCCTTTCCCCGGTCCTTATTTGCTATATGACTTTGAGCTTCAGTTTCTTCATTTGTAAAATGAGGAATTTGGACTATATGGAGGTCCTTTTTGGCTCTATGTCTGTGATGCTGTGTGATACTATTCAGAGAGATGAGTAGGACTTTGGGGTTCAATAAATTCAATCAACAAACATTTATTAAGTGCCTACTATATACAGTGTGGGAGACAGCATAGTGTAGTGGACCTTGGGTTGGAGTTCTGCTTCTGACATGTCCTGTGTCACTGGTTGTGTGTTCATAGTCAAGTCAATCAACAAATATTCATTAAGCAATTACTGTGTGCCAAGAATTGTGCTACACACTAGGAATACAAAGAGCCTCTTAACTTCTTATGGCTTTCAGACTACTCTTTAATACTCAGTTACAGATGAGTTGACCATATGCATCAACAGAAGTAGTTTCTATAGGAGGAGCATCCCACATTAATGGAATCCCAAGTCCAGATAAAAAACAGAATGTGCAAGACACAGTGCTAGGAATAGTGTTAGAAAGGTGAAACCGGCCTTCCCCTCCAGGAGCTTAGATTCTATTGGAAGATAGAGTATGTACATAGATACATAAATACAAAGGAATCTGAGGAAAGAGAGACCACTAACAACTGGGAGAATCAGAGGAAGCTTCAGGAACCTGAGCTAAGTCTTCAAAGAAGATAATAAGGATTGCAAGAGGCAGGGAGCATATGGAAGGCAGAGAGGTTGGCTTGTGTAAGGCCTCAGAGGTCAGAGATGGGTTGTTCAATACATTAAGCAACTAGGAATGCAGTTTGCTTAGGCCATAGGGTTCAGCAAGGACAAGATTTTTTAAATTTATGTTTTTAAATGTTATAAACTTTTTTAAATCAGTATGGACAGTTTTATTATATATTATCAGATGTTTTCAATCTGGTGGTAAGTTTTGCTATTTTTCTTTATTCTTTTGCTTTTATTGTTTTTTTTTTTTATTTAGTTTTCAGCATTGGTTTTCACAAGAGTTTGAATTACAAATTTTCTCCCCATTTCTACCCTCCCCTCCACTCCAAGATGGCATATGTTCTGGTTACCCTGTTCCCCAGTCATCCCTCCCTTCTGTCACCCCACTCCCCTCCCATCCCCTTTTCCCTTCCTTTCTTGTAGGGCAAGATAAATTTCTGTGCCCCATTGCCTGATAAACTTTTAATAAATATCAGCAAACTGGGACATTTCAATATCCAAAGAAAAACCAAAAAGGGATTGAACATAAAACTGAAAATTTGTTATATGCAATTTGTTTTGCCTCATTATGTACATCCTATTGTTTTTTTCTTAATGTAATTAAAATTTAACTTCTGTTTCCAAAAGCAAGGGCAATAACAGGAGATAAGGTCAGAAAGCTAGACAGATGACAGATTGTGGAGGTCCTTAAATCCAAGGCTGAGGGTATTTGTATTTTTATCCTAGAGGAAATAGGGAGCCACTAACAGGTTTCAAGTAGGGAATTGACAAGGATACACTTGTATCTTAGGAAGATTATTTTGGCAGCTGTATGGAAGATGGGTCACAAAGGAGAGAAATCGGCATCTGGGAGACCATTTAGCAAGCTATGATAGTAGTCGAGGAGAGAGAGATATCAAGAGCCTGAACCCTGAATGGTTAAAGTTACTGAGAAGGCAGTGGAAATGAGAGAGGCAGAGGAAGCCTAGAGTAGAGAGAAGAGTAGAAAGCTGGCTTTGTAGTCAGGAAGACCAGGGTTTTAATCTTACCTACCTCTGACACTTCTAAGTGTGTACCTTGCCTCTGAAGTCCTTTTCAGCTCTCCCATCTGCGATCCTCTATGATCCTATTCAGGGTGTTGCTGTTAGAATGCAGGTGGGCAGGACTTTGGGATTCAACAAATCTGAGTTACTCTGAGCCTCAATTTCTTTATTTTTAAAATAGGGGTGCTACTGATGTTAGTGCCCATTGCACAGGGTTGTTATGAGGCTCAAATGAGATGATGTATATAAAACACATTGGAAACATCAAGTTACATAAATGTTGGCTATTATTGTGGAGGTAGATGAAAACTGATGAATGAACAGATGAAGATGGGGGTAGGAAGGTAGGGAAGGCATTCAGATGGGAGAGTCAAAGATGACCCCAAGGTTAGGAACCTGGATGACTGGGGAGATGGCAGTACTTTGAAGAGTGTTCTTCAGAGGGAAGGTAATTGGTTTGTTTCAAACATGCTGAGTTGGAAATACTCAGACACATTCAAATGGTCTTGCTTTCCCAGTTGAGGTCACTCTGGCAGACATACTTACTGGGGGGGCTAAAAGGCTCTGAAAACCCAAGTTCCAAAGGGGTAAAGCTTCTTCAGACATAGTCTATTATAACAGAGCAAGAGTGGGGCAGAAAGAGGTAGCGTTATTCCAAATTTATAGTGCCAGAGAATTTCAGAAACCATCTTGGCACAGTTGTCCTCTTTTCCTCCCTTCAGGCCATATTCCAAAGGTGGGAAGTGGAAGAAGTACAGGGTGGGAACTGCTTTGTCTTATTTTTTTTTCCTGGGCCAAGTTACCTAGTTGTTGGTAGAGTGGTCTTTTGTTTTGTGTGTGTGTGTGTGTGTGTGTGTGTGTGTGTGTGTGTGTGTGTATTTAAACAGCCCCACCATGAAAAGGGCCTCTATATAAAGCTCAGGAATCAATAGCCCTGGAACAGATGTTTCCTCTCCAGTGACATTTTCCTGCCCCAAATTAAAAATAGCCACCCTTTTTGCCTCAGCATTTAGCTAACATATAATACTTGAGCTCACAGCTTGGGATTTGAATGCCTGAGGTGAAGCCCCAAGGGCCCTTGGGTCTGGTGATGGCCTCTCAGGTCACAGGATCATGGATTTAAAGCTGAATGGGACCTTTAGAGGCCATTGAAACCAAACTCCTCATTTTGGACAAATGGAAACTGAAGTGGTGAAATGATTTGTTCAGAGACACATAACTAGTAAGCATCTGAGGTGGGATTTGAAAATAGGACTTCCTGACACTAGGTCTAGTGCCCTAACCACTATACCATGCTACTTAAATAAAGTAGAAACACTTTAAAGTGAAAAGACTGTTCCCAGCCTCTCAAAGGATAACTCTCCATTTTCCTCTCTGGGTTCTGATCTGCCTTTTCTGGTAATTTATAATGTGAGATGGAAGAGGTGAGAAGAGGAGCTGAAATATGATGGCCTCAACTGAAAGGCTTCGACATCTCAATTTCATGTCTCCCCTTGAAGATGAGGATGGGATATGGACCTAGTAGGCTATGTTCACTATTTCTGGCAGGGAGCTGGAGTGATAGGTCAGAGTTAGTGCATTGCTGGCCTGAATTCCTGGAAAATCTAATGAGCTGCTGATGTCAAGAAGCCTCTTACTAGATACTTGGTTTCATCCGTAGCAAATCAGACAAGAAAGATTCTGCCTTTAAGAAAAGACAAGTCCTCCCCTCATCATCATCATTCTGGCTCCTCTTTTGCTTGTTGTTTGTGTTTTGGCCAGAAAGAGGGGGTCTATTTGACGCCCACCAGCACACTGCTGGTATTTTTTTAAAGAATAAAGTTCCTTTTACTGTATTTACATCCAATAAAACCTCAAAGATAATCCTTACTGCAAAGATTGGGGTCCTGGGTGAAGCAGCCCTCAGTGGATATAGGAAAAGGGAAGAACACTCTACTAGTGCATTAGATAGAAAGTGGGGATGTAAAATGTAGGTGGGAAAACCATGCCTCTCTGAGTTCCCACTCTCCCAAGGGAAGTGGGGTGGAGGGGAAGGCAGAACACAACTATAGGGCCTAGGGCTTTCAGCTTCCCAAACTTCCAAACTTAAGAGGAACCCTAAAATTGGGTTTTCAACCTTTTCATCCTTCCTCTAACCTAAAATGAAGGCAGCAATTGTGGCTCCAGAATAGATAACTTAAAATAAAATATTAACATTGATGCAGAAGGTGGGAGTGGCCCCAGGCGGAAGGAAGCCAACACCCATCTTCTTCTTATCTAATACATGTGACTTCTGAGACTCTTGGTTTCTTTTCTCATTGCTTTCAGTGCCTGGCTCACAGCTTTCTCTCCTCCTCAACTCTTGCCCTCATTCTAGGAGACTTCAACATTGATATTCCCTCAAACAGCCTAATCTTTCAGTTTCAATTTACTCAGTTCCCATGACCTATTCCTCTACCCTGACTCAGTTATATATACATATATATATAAACCCTCATAACCTTGATCTTGCCATAACCCACAAATGATTCACTTTTATGTTTATGAATTCTGAAATTCCCTTATCTCATTAGAATCTGTTGTCATTCCGCCTCTCCCTCTGCCTTGTCATTCCAAACCCTATTTTTCATCCTCCCTATGACCTCCAGTCCTTCAATTCCTCATTTCTTTCCTAGGCCATCATTTCTGCACTGGTTACATTCTCTTCACTTACCTACCTTGATCCCTTGGTGAACTATTTCAACTCTACACCATCCTCTTCTAAGTCCCTTGCCCCTTATCTGATCAGCAATCTTGCCCAGTCTTGAATTATGCCTCCCCCCTCTCACCCCCGTCTACTGCCTTTGTTCCTTCTCATGTGCTGTTGGACAAAATTGAAAAAAAAGTCAAAAAACCATGCTGAGTCCACTACCAAAAAAATATTTTTAAAATCTAATTTCAACTGAGTCCTCACTGCAGCAAGGCAATACTTTTATACCCCGCTAACAGATTCATTATATCCCTAACCACAGGTATTTTTCCAAACCTTTTCATCCCTACTCTAACCTTCCATGGCTTCCTCTCTCCCACCTTCTCAGCTGGAAACCTTGCCTCATGCTTCACTGAAAAAAAAATTGAGATCATTTACCAAGAGCTCCTTTTTCTCCTCTCCTCCTCTTCTCACACCCCTCAGATGCCTTCTGGGAATATCTCCTCCTTCACCCCTGTCTCACATCTAGAGCTGGTCCTTCTTGCTAAGAATAACCGCTTTACATGAACAAGTGATCCCATTCCATGTGGTTTTCTCCAGCAGATTGCCCTCTCTGTGATTCCCCACTCTCTCACTTGTCTTTAATCTGCCTGTCTTGCGGCTGCTTCCCTACTTCTGACAAACATACACATGTTTCAACTAGTCTTTAAAAAAAAGCCTCATTTGATCCATGCTAGCTATTGTCCTATATTTCTCCTTCTTTTTGTGGCCAAACTCCTTAATAAGAATATCTCCAATAAGTAACTCTTCTTCCTTTCCTCTCATTGTCTTCTTAATTCTCTAGAATCTAGCTTCCAACCTCATCATCCACCCACAATTATTCTCTCTGAAATTGCTAACAGTCTCTTAACTGGAAAATCTAATGGCCTTTTCTCAATCCTCATCCTTCTTGACCTCTATGCGGCCCTAGACACCATCCATCAGCCTTTTCTTCTGGTTACCCTCTTCTATCTGGGTTTTTGGGAAACCAATCTCTCCTCGTTCTACTCCTCCCTATCTGACTGCTCCTTCTCAGTCTCCTTTGCTGGATCTTCATGTAGGTCAAGTCGCGGGTGTTGTGGAAGACTGTCCTGGGCCCTCTTCCTTCTGCTCCTATCCTATTTCACATGGTGATCTCATCAACTCCCATGAATCCAATTATCATGTCTATTCCGATGATTCTCAGATCTTCTTATCCAGTCCTAACTCCTCTCCTGACCTCCAGTATCCCATAGCCACCCATAGCCAGCCAACCTTTCCAGCTGGATGTTCCACAGTCTTCTTAAACTCAACATTTCCCAAACTGAACTCACTATATTTTCCCCTAAACACTGCCCTTTTCCTAATTTCCCTATTACTGTCAAGGGCACCACCACACTCCCAGTCACGCTGGCTTGTGACCTAGGTGTCACCCTTAATTTCTTACTCTCTCATTCCCAAATCCAATCTGTTGTGAAGTCCTTTGGAATCTGCCTTCATATCGTCTTTCATTTACGCCCCCATCTCTCTTCTGACACCGTCACCACCCTAGTATAGGTCTTTGTCACCTCATCACTTTGTTGTTGCTGTTTGGTCATTTCCATAGTGTCCAACTCTTCCATTACCCCATTTGGGGTTTTCTTGGCAGAGATACTGCAGTGGTTTGCTATTTCCTTCTCCAGCTCATTTTACAGATGTTGAACTGAGGCAAACAAGGCTAAGTAACTTGCCCAGGGTCAAACGGCTAGTAAGTATCTTGAGGTTGGATTTGAACTCAGGTCTTCCTGACTCCAGGCCCAGTGCCCTATCCACTGCGCCATCTAGCTGCCCCACATCATCACCAGATTGTTACAATAGCTTTTTGTTTTTATTGGCCTGCCTGCCACAAGTCTCTCCCTACTCCAGTCCATCCAGTCCATTCAGCTGCCAAAGTGAACTTTCTAAAGCACAGGTCTGACCATCATTCTCTCTCTCTCTCTCTCTCTCTCTCTCTCTCTCACACACACACACACACACACACACACACACAGTTCAACAAACTCCAGTGGTTTTCTGTAACATTCAAAATCAAATATGCAATCCCCTGGTATTCAAAAGCCCTTCATAATCTGCTTTCTTCTTCCATCCCCCACCCACCTTTCCAGTCTTCATGCACCTTACTCACCCTCACATATTCTGTGATATGGTGATACTGATCTCTCCACTGTTCCTTACACAAGTCACTACATTTCTTGACTCAGGAGATTTTCGCCAGCTGTCTCTCATGCCTGTACTTCTCCTCCTCCTCACCTCTGCCTCCTGGCTTCACTGGCCAAACCTTCCCATCCAAAATCTCACCTTCTGCAGGAAGCCTTTCTTGATCTGCCTTAATGCTAGGACCTTCTTTCTGCTGATCAGCCTAATTTATCTCGTGTAGAGTTTGTTTGTGCATACTTACATATGATCTCCCCAAATAGATTACGAGCTCCTTAAAAGTAGGGATTGTCTTTTGCCTTTCTTTGTATCTCCAAGACTTAACACAGTGCTAGGAACACAGCACCAACACTAAATAAATGTTTGTTGTTTAATTCACTGACTCACCAAATCTAATCTGCTCTCCCACCTCCATCTCCAGACTTAACAGTTTTTCCTTAGCGTCCTAGGGAAATGCATGGAATGAAAATGCCCCACTGGAAGTTTCTGGCCCCACTGCTCACAGACCACACGCATCTGAAATCAGTCACCTGGGAACTTCAGTTTCCTACTTTCTCCCCTCTGGTTAGAAAGTCTCATTCCTCAGACAATTTGGGAGTGCCAGGACAACAAAGATATTTCGCACCCATTGTCCCAACCCTCTACATCTGCCCCCATAGTTTCCCTTAAAATACATACACAGAACATGGAGTATCTTTACAAGGAAACTTTCTTTGTACAAGCACAAGGGAGAAGGTGCTGAGGCTTGAGTGATTTTATAAAGTATGCAGCTCTGGCATTTGCAGCCCCCCTCCTCCCTTTGTGCCGCCTTACCCTGAAGTTCCATTTCCTCTCTGCCCCTTCCAGGTTTCCTATTCTTTCAATCTATCTATCAATCAGCCAGCAATGTGTTAAGCCCCAAGGATATGGCAGGCCATGTTCTGGACACTGGGAACACAATGACAAAAAAAGGAAACTCCCTCTCGGGAAGGAGTATACATTCTATTTCTATAGGAGAAAACGACGTGAACCTGCGCAAGTATATTCAAAATAAACACAAGGTGTGTTAAATCTGAGGTGGTTAGAGAGGGAGATGGGGACAGACGCCTATAGAAAGTGGTACTTAGAGGAAGTGAGGGCTTCCTTCCATGAGGAAGAGGAAAGCAGGGAGTAGATTCCAAGCCTACGGGATGGTCTATACAAAGTTACATAGACAGGAAGTGGGGGGTCATATGTGGGGGTGTGAGGGGCAGAGATAAGGCCATTTGGACAGATTGTGTAGGCAGTATAGAAAGGAAAAACACAATAAGACTGGAAAGATAGATTGGGACCCGGTTGTGAAGGGATTCAAAAGCCAAACATAAGTTTACATTTTATGCTAGAATCAACAGGGATTCGCTGGAGTTTATTGACTGGAAGAGTGACATTGTGGTCAGATCTGTTTTTGAGGAAGAGCACTTTATTTTTTTTTTGGAGGGGGGAAGGCAGGGCAATTGAGGTTAAGTGACCTGCCCAAGGTCACACAACTAGTAAGTGTGTCAAGTGTCTGAGGCTGGATTTGAGCTCAGGGACTCCAGGGCCAGTGCTCTATTCACTGGGCCACCTAGCTACCTCAGAAGATCGCTTTAGCAGCATTGTATAGGATGGAATGGAGTGATGGGATCTGAGGCAGGGAGACCCAGGAGGAGGCCAATGCCACCATCCAGCTGTGAGGTGATGGAGGCCTGAAATATGAGTGGTGGCTCATCCTTGGGCGGCTCACCACTCTAGAGGAAACAGCTTCCAGTGGTTAAAGAGCAGGGGTCAGACCTAAAAGATGTTGTGGGGGGTAGAAACTGAAATATTTGGCAACTAACTGGATACACTTTCTAAACATACTCTCTTCCCACCCACTCTCTTATGGAAAGCCTAAGGGATCTGATACCCCCTTTTAAAATTCATTCATAATAATGTGTTGATTTTGTTTCTTAAGACTCTTGTATCTAATTATAGGAATGAAAGGCTTTTTTTTTCTCCCACAATGTAACAGAGTTTCATTAAACAGAACAGGTGGGGAGGCTTAGGAAAAACCCTAGGGGGGCCTCCATGGGCCTGAAAATTCATTCAGACTAAGATTGACCCTTAATACAAACCCACTTTAGTCATTTTCTGAGTGCCTAAAAGGCTCTGGGTCATATGGAAAGCCAAGTTCCCAGATTTGCTTTTTCTTCTCCTCCCTCTCTTATTTCTCCTCTTATATTCTCTGCCCCATATCCGATGAGCGACACAGAACTCCCGTCATGATGCCTTCTTGCCCGGCCTAACATGGCGATTCGCACTATTTCAAACTTAATATATACTAGTTAAAAGGAATGAACTGTGGTCTCCCTGTTGTTGGTGGCCTTTCATTCTCGAAAAGGACCATGACATTAGGAAGGTGATGCCATGACATGAAAGTGAATTGGGTTTAAGTGAGGCAGGCCCATGCAAAGTCACCAGCCTCACTCTCTCCTCCAGAGCCATGTGGGTCAGGGGCCAGATATAGATCAGGACGACTGGAAATGGCCTCCCTAACCCCTAGGATAATAGATTTAGAGTTGAAAGGGATCTTAGAGATTGTAGAGTTCCAATTTTTAATTTTGCAGATGAAGAAAGAGGTTACAGAAAGGTTAAGGGATCTGCCCAGGGCTATACGGCCAGTAAGTGTTAGGAATGAGATTTGAACCTGGTCTTCCTGACTCAAGTCCTTAACTCTATTCACTGTTCCTGTTGTTTTAGTTGTTTTTTTCAGTCATGTTTAACTTTTCATGGATACAGTGGGCACGGTGGATAGAGAATTAGCACTAGAGTCAGGAGGACCTGAGTTCAAATCCAACTTCAGACACTTACTAGCTGTGTGACTTAACCTTGATTTCATTAAAAAAAATCCAGAACAGCCATTTGGGGTTTTCTTGGCAAAGATACTGGAGTGGTTTGCTGTTTCCTTCTCCAGCTCATTTTACAGATGGGGAAACTAAGGCCGACAGGGTTAAGGGACTTGCCCAGGGTCACGCAGCTAAGAAGCATCTGAGGCCAGATTTGAACTCAGGAAAAGGAGACCCGTGCCCTGCACTCAATTTACCATTTGTCTGCCCATATGTTGAGGTTCTCTGGGCCTCAGAATCTGCCCTACCATTGTGTCCTCTGGACCCTGCGGACTGTTATTTGACCTACCTCTTAAAGGGCACCCCCTAGGGCAGGGGTGGGGAACCTTTGGTCTTGAGGCCACATGTGGCCTTCTAGGTCCTTGGGTGAGGCCTTTAGACTGATTCCGAGTTGTATAGAACAAATCCTTTCATTAAGGGGATTTGTTCTGTGAAGCTTAGATTTAGTCAAAGGGCCACACTTGAGGACCTAGATGGCCACGTGTGGCCCTGCCTAGGCCTTGTCATCTGAACCACCACCATAGCCTTAGCATGTTCAGGCCTTTCCATCAGCCATATAGCTGAGCTCTATTGGATGCATGGTCTCCCACAACTAGAATGTGAGTGCCTCATCTCAGTTTTTCTATTTGTATCCCCAGTGCTTATTATAGAGTTTGGCCTGCAGTAAACACTTGATAAATGCTTTTTCAATCAGTCAGTCCTGGTAATTCTTGTATTCAAAACACAGTTGCTAATACTGCAGCTGGCCATGCCCTCTATGCGGCTCCATTACCCTCCGGGTCAGTGGTAATTTTGATTCTTTGGAGATGGCTAATGTTCCATGAATAACAGCCAAGTAGCAAGAATAAATAAATGCTTATTAAGTGCCTACTATATGCCAGTCAGTAAATAAGCATTTATTAAGTACCTACTCTATTCCAGACTCTGGGCTAAGTGCTAGGGATGCAAAGGAGAGTTCCTGCTCTCAGGTAGCTCATAAGGGGAGACAACATGAAAACAACTGTGTATAAATAACATATATACAGGCTAAGTTGGAGATGATCAATAGAGAAGGCACTAGGTAGCATTAAGGGGGATCAGGAAAGGTTTACCATAGAAGATGAGATTTTAGCTGGGAATTATAGGGAAGCCAGGAGATAGAGATGAGGAGGAAGAATATTCCAGGCATGGGAAACAGTCATTTAAAATGCCTGGAGTCAGGAAATGCAGTGTTTTGTTCTAGGAGAATTAAAGAGGTCAGTGTTACTGAATCATAAAGTACATGGGAGGAGTTTGGAGTAACGTGTGAAAATACTGGAAAGGTAGGAGGAAGTCAGGTTGGGAAGGGCTTTGAATGTCAGAGGATTTTATATTTGATCCTAAAAGGGTTAGAGAGCCCCTGGAGTTTATTGACTAGGGGGGTTGGCATGGTCAGATCTGCACTTTATGCAACTGAGTTTGACAACTGAGTGGGTAATGGACTGGAAGGGGGAAGAACTGAGACAGAGACCAACTAAAAGCTTTTGCAATAGTCCAGGTGTGGGGTGATGAAGGCCTGCATCAGGGTGGTGGCTGTGTCAGAGAAGGTGTTTTATTTGAAAGATGTTACAAGACTTGGAAAGAAATTGGATATGGGTGGTCAGAGAGAGTGAGAAGTCTAGGATGACACCTAGGTTGCAAACCTGGGTGACAGGGAAGATAGAGGTGCCCCTCACAGTAGTAAGGAAGTTTGGAAGGGGGAAAGTTTTTTGGAGAAAGATGATGAATTCAGTTTTGTACATGTTGAGTTTAAGAGATCATGGGATATCCAGTTGGAGCTAGCTATAATAGGCAGTTGGAGATCTGAATCTGTAGGTTAGGAGTGGGCTGGACAAGTCGATCTGAGAATCATCAGCTTAGTCATAATAACTAAATTCATAGAAGCTGATGAGGTCACTATGTGAAATAGTACAGAGGGAGAAGAGGGCCCCGGCCAGAGCCCTGGGAGACAGTCCCCTTTAGCAGTTGTGATCTGGTTGAAGATCCACTAAAGGAGAGAGAGAAGGAGTAGTGAGATAGGTAGGAAGAGAACCCAGATGGAGTATTGTTATGACAACCTCGAGAGAAAAAAGTAGCAAGGAGAAGAGGGTGATGGACCGTGCTAACAGCTTCAAAGCAGCCAAGAAGAATGAGAATTGAAAAAAAGGCAATAGGCAATTAGTCCCCTAATATGAGGGCAGAAGTTGAGAAGGAGAAAAAAATATTGTGATCCAAACACTGAACTCATTGAAGAAAGAAGGGGAGCGCCCTGGAAATCAGTGGACAACAGCTATCAGAATTTTGAGTGGGTTGTAGATATGGATTGAATGAAAGTACAAGGAGGAGAGATTGTTGAATCACAGTGACAGAGGGAGTTTGTTATTCCACTTTCTGATAACATGTTGTTAGGCAGTTGCTCCCCCCACCCCTGATATTATGTCTGAATTTACCTCTTTGGAATTTCTACCCTTTGTTCCTAGCTCTGTTATCTGGAGTCATACAGAACAAATTCTAGATCCCCTTCCACATGGCAGTTCTTCTTCTAATCTAAAACATCTCTAGTTTCTTTCAACTCACCCTCAGTTGCATGACCTTGAGACCCTTCACCATCACTGTTGCCCTTCCATGAAAACTCTCAATTGTCAATTTCCTTCCTAAAATGTGACCAGGACAGAACACAACATTTAGGCTACTGTCTGACCACAGTACAGTACAATAGCCCTAACATCTTCCTAGTCCTGGATATTCTCTCTCTTAATGAAGACTAATACTGCTTTGGGTTTTGTAGCTGCCATGTTATGCCATTAGCTTGTATTGACCTTGTAATTGACTAAAAACCCTACTTTCTTAGACAAGTTATTGTATAAGCATCTCCCCCATCCTGTACTTACAAAATTGATTTTCATCTTTATCCCCATTAAATTTCATCTTATTAGATTCAGTCCAATGTTCTAGCCTGTTGAGATCTTTCTGAATCCTGCCATCCCATGAATTAGCTCTCCCTTCCAGCCTCTGCCATCTACAAACTTGATAAGCATGCCATCTTTGCCTTTACCCAAATCACTGATAAAACTACTAAGTAGCACAGGGCCAAACAGGGACACATGAGACACTCCACTGAACACCTCTACCCAAGTTAGCATTGAATCATACAAATGGCAGTCTTTAGATCTAATCATCCAACCGGTTCCAAATCTACCTAATTGTACTGTCATCTAGCATACATTTCTCCTCTTTTCTACAAGAATAGCATGAGAAACTGTGACAAATATATCTTTCTCTCTTCTGAGCTCCAGACTCACATCTCCAAGTACTTACAGGACAATGCCATCTTGATCTCCTACAAGCAACTCATATGCAATGTGTCCCAAACCAAATTTACTATATTTCCCTGTAAAATTGTTCCTTGATCTGAATTTCCTACTTTATTACCATCTGTAGCACCACCATTAGTCCAGTCTTTTATGTTCAAAGCCCCAGGGCTATCTTTGCCTTTCCCCTTCCTGTTAGCATCTATATCCAATCCAAGATGCCAAGGTCATCCATTTTATCCTGGGGCCATCGTCAGTTGTCCTGACTTTTGTCTTGCCACTGGACTTTGATGACTCTGGAAGAAAGAGAAAGGCTGATGACTTGGCGCAACTCTGCCTTACTTAAATCCAGTTCACATATAAGTCAAGATATCACCCATCATGTCTTGATGTCACCGGTCCTCTTCAAAAATGAAGGACAAACAACACCGACAATGTCTAGTCAGCTATTGAGTTCTTTCTGGTGAACTTCTGCAATGTTTCTGCATATATGTGAGTATATAGAATATATGTGTGCACATATGTATATATTTTATATGTGATATATGCATATATATTAATAACCACTGCTAATTTTATTACCATCCTCCTGGGATGTTAAAATAGCCTCTACCATCGACCTTTTCAATCTATTTTTCACACTGAAAGAATATTTTTCCTTATGTATAGATGTAATCATGTCACCACTCTGATTTAAAAAAAAAATCTTCAATGACTCCCTACTCCCTATCAAATAAAGTTCAAACTCTTTTGCCTGGCATCCAAGACCATCCAGAAACCAGTGCCACACTACCTTTCCCCCCTTATTTCACATTATTCATCTCCTCACACCTTGTGTCGAATGCCCCCTCCTCCCAATACGTGCTATTCTTTCTCTCAGCACCATGTGTTTTTTCCAATGTGTTTCCCATGCAGGGAATGATCTCTCTTCTTTCACCTGTTGAGTTCCAGCTCATCCTTTAACGTTGAACTCAAATGTCACATGTATCACATATCGGACACAGTAAGGAGGTAATGCTTTGGACTTAAGACAGTTACTAGCTGTACCGTCATTGTACCCCTCGGCCTCAGTTTCTTCATCTGTAAAATGGGGATGATAATAATAGCATCTATTTCACAAGGTTGTTATGAGAATCAAAGCAGATAATATTTATAAAGCGCTTTGCGGATTGTAAAGTTCCACAGAAATTTTAGTTTTTTATAGGCAATGAATATTTATGAATTGGATACAAAGAAAAGAAAAAAAGGTCCTTCTCTCAAAGAGCTCCCAGCACAATGAGGGAGAAAATGTGAAAACAATTATGTATAAACAAGATATATACAGGATAAATTGGGGAGAGTCTCCGTGGGATTGGGAAAGGCTTCTTCTAGAAGCCTCGATTTCACCTAATACATGGACTCTCTTTTGTCACCAAGTGACTACTACATACCTGACTCCCCTCCGGGATTGTAAACTCCTTGAAGGCAGGAAGTCATTGTTTTCTTCAGACTCGTTACTCCTCACCGCGCTTAACCCTAGCAACCTCTAATAAACTTTTTGTGGTGAATTAGATTTGTTGCTCGTGCTGTGTGATCTTAAAAGAAATCACAAGAACATTGCTCAAGCCTTGGGTATACCTGCTAGGAAGTGAGCTTTTGGGGGCTGGGTGAAGGAGGGGTGTGGAGGCACAAAGGAGTTAAAAGGCACGTGGAAACCAATCCTTCAGAGCCCAAGGAAGAAGGGTCATTGAGCATATAAAGCTGGAAGAGGCGTCCCTGGGCCCAGCTCTACGTTCCAGGTTCAGAACAGCCACTCTTATCACTGCTGCGCATACAGCGGCCACCCCCGTCCTCCGCCTACACCCCCTCCCACTCTTAGGCTGACCTGAGAAGCCCACGGAAACCGCGAAGGAGCCGGGGCAGGCTCAGCACGGAGTCAAAAGAAGGAGGGGGAAGGAGGAAAAAGCCAGTATCTCCCACCCCCGGCGGAGGGGGCGGGAAGCCGAGAGCTGCGGGAGCGGGGCAGCTTGTTGGACTTTGTGCAGCTGCTGGGAGAGCCGAGCTGCAAGGATGCTGCTCCCGAGAAGCTGGCGCGCGGGGCTGCGGCTGCAGCTTTGGGCGACCCTGATCGGTTTGCTGAGTTTGCTGTGTGAGTCAGGGGGCACCTAGGCGCAGGACCAAAGGCGCATGCATAGCCTTGCGGCGAAGGGGAGGGAGCTCACCGAGAGGTTTGGAGGGGCTGAAGGCGGGATTACCGAGAGATGCCGACCCTCCCCATCAGTGCACCTCTCTCCCCAGGGAGAGCCGGTTGCTGTTCTAGACTCGGGCAATGGCTTGCAGGGAGGAAATTCTAACGGGAATTTATTGGAGCGGAACGTAGTAGGGCCACGGAACGGGACAAAACTGGTTCTGGGAGTTAGCTGCATGTGGTGGGGTGGAAGACGATCAGATCTTAGTGGGTGCGTGGAGTGTTTGTGCGTGCGTGTGTGTGTAGTAAGGCTGGCGGAGGCAGTGGAGGAGTGGGGAGTCGGGGCTGCCCTAGGATAGTGCTTTGGAAATGCTCGCCAAATCTGTTCCGTGCCAAAGGGGTGGGGGCGGCGGAGCTACTAGCCTAGACAGAGGGTCTTGAGCGCCAGGAGTGCCTTGGGGTCTGGGAGGGAGATTATTGGCCCCCACCTCCGAAGGACTGTCTGAATCAAGATTGGAGACTGGAGAGGGGTGGTGGCTGTGACTGTGGTGCGTGGGAGATGGACGCAGGCTTTCGGAGTGGGTGGCAGAGTTAGGTGACCAGGGAAGAGTTTGGAACCAAGAACAGACACTTGTAATGCTGTTTTAAAATACCACCCACAAAGGTCACCCTGTCTCACAGCTGAGCCTTGCGCCTAGTAGGTGTTAAATATTTGTTTCTGCCTGGACGGCAGACCCATTCACCTGCACCCCTCTCCATCTTGAATACTCAAAGGGTTAACGCCGTGTGAAGTTCCTTCTACTCTGCAGATGACTTCACTTAAAGCCCCTTAAATTCTCAGTGTCCCTTCTCTCCTGGTCCAACCCCTCTACTCCCCACCCAGTGTCCCGATATTCCATTCTTTCTGCTTTTCCTCGAGACCGGCTACAAACTCCACATCGAACTCTCCAAAACCCTGAGCCCCAAGGCCTCCTTAACACAGCCTCATTGGCTCTGCTCACAGGGTCCCACCCAGTTGGAGAGAAAGCAGCTCTGGGCCGGGGTGGCCGGGGACGGGTGGTGCAGAGTGCTCCAGGGTGTGGTCGTACCAGACCCCCAGCCATCGACTTATTTCCCGCGGTGGTGGTGGTGACACGGGAGGGGGTGTGTCTGAAGCCTTGGAACAGAGTAGCTCCCCTAGGTGTTAAGCCCATCTGTCACGCAGAGAGATGGAGTTGGCCTGGAGCTCGGATTCCAATCGGATGCTCCGTTCTGCTTTGGCTCAGCTGCTTTGAATGATCTGGTACTGGGACTTTGTCCCACGCCGGCCTTGTTTTCACTTAGCTTATCCTTGCCTTACTATGGTTAAGGCCCTTTAATAAAAGGATTTTTCTATGAAGTTTGGATTCAGTCAAAGGGCAGCACTTGAGGACATGTAGCCTCGAGGCCACAGGTTCCCCACCCCGGAAGGTGAACCTAGGGTAGGTAAGCATGGCAGTACCACCTGTTGCAGAGAGAGAGAGAGGAGAGAGGGAAGGGGGGTGGAGGAGGGGAAGAGGGGGAAGGGACGGGGGGGGGGGAGAGGAGGGGGAGGGAGGAGACAGAAAAATACAGAGAAAGACAGAGGTAGAAAGAGGAGAAGGGGGACAGAGACACAGACATAGACAGACACAGAATAACCGAAATCTCCCCAGCCTGGGAATCCCATGCTTTCAATTCTAGTTCCAGTATTTTGCTGCTGGGTCTCACCATGGGCAAATCCTAGGATTCAGTGCTGGAAGAAAGTTAGAAATCTAAGCCAACCTCCGTCATTTTACAGATGGAACCTGAGGCTCAGACAGGCTAAAAGACTTGGAGGACATCACAGAAGTAGCAAGAAGCCAGGGCAGGCTCCATACTTAGATCCTTTGAGTTGAAACTCAGTTCCCTTGCCCCAACACTATGACTTTATCACCTCCCTTCTCTGCTCGCCACAAAGGTTTCCTAGACACTAATAGACAGCATCATCTTTGTTCTACAAGAAACTCTAAGGAACCGATGAGATGGTCCCAGAGCAGAGAGGAAGCAACGTATGTCCTATTTTCCTTGGAGAAATCGGAGACTGGGTGTGGAATGTAAAAGATGCTGTGAAACAGTTTATGTTTTCCTTGGTTTAGCTTAATTACTTCTTTATCATAAGGTAAAGAAACACTTTGGGGCAGCTATGTGACACACTGGTAGACCACTGGACCTGGATTCTAGGAGACCTGAGATCAGATTTAGCCTCAGTTATGTGACTCTGGAAAAAAGTACTGTATCAATGTTAGCTATTAAGGGGAGAGGGTTAACTGGGAATGATTGTAACATGGAAACAAAGAGCACCATTAAAAACCTTTATTTTAGAAAGTCATTTAAGAAAAGAAAGAATTGCTTGAGCTGGGTGCTTTGAGGTCCCAAGAGGGGGGCATTATAGAAATCCTGTACAAGGAGCTCAAAGAGGGGAGTTATAAAGGGGGAGTTACCATGAAACCCAGGGAAATGTAAGTTCTTTAGGAGTGAAGGTAACCAAAAATCTCTTTGAACCATTCCCCCTCTTCCCCCTCTTTTCAGGCTTTATCTTGGGAAAGCCAGCACCTTGCTGCTGGGGAAAGGTGTATGCATGAGAGAGAGTAGGAGAGGCAGTGACTCACCCCTCCCCCCCAACTAAATCGTCTGTTCCTTTTTTGTGGATGGGACAAGCTGAGAAGCCTTGGCCTGGCTGAGGCAGAAATCTTGGCCCAGGATATATTCTCAGCTCCAGCTGAGCAGGGAAAGGGGAGGAGGGGGGAGGGTCGAGGTAGGGAGCTCCATTTCTCATCCATCCAATTGATGTAATGCTCAGGTTATCAGCTTCCTCTAACACCTCCCCTCACATTCCTCCTCTTCCTTTGGGTCCTTGGTGCCTATCAATCCCACACCCATATCCTGTCTGGGGCTATGTGTAAGAGGGGAAAAAAGAAAAGGGAAAAGAATCGTATCAGATATTTCCAGAGGGGAGAGGGCTCCACCCTTTGAAACCCAGCCACATGGCAGTTGGAGAGGAGCAGTGTTAGGGACCACTGCCTGACAAACCCAGTGACAGGGCCAGATCTGCCTGGAAAGAATTTACAAATGCTCTTCTGCACAGTTCCTACTTACTGAGTAAGATGTGCTCTCAAGCCTCTGCCTCATTTCCTAAATTCTACTTAATGAATGTTAACTAGTGCCTGCTGTGACTGGGACTATTGTGGAACGGTCAATGGATTTAGGATTCAGGTGGGGAATAATAGAGAGATCCCTGGCTCTGGGCTTAGAGGACCTGGGTTCAGAACCTCCCTTTAATGCTTACTACTTGTGTGACCTCAGGGAAGACCCTTAACCTTTCTGGGCATTAGTTTCCTTCTCTGTAAAATGAAGGGACTCGACTAAATAATAAAAATACTAACAGCTGGCATTTATATAGCACTTTAAGGTTTGCAGAGTGCTTTACATATGTTTTCTCATCTGGTCTTCACAAATGTGAAGTAGGTGCTGTTGCAGATAAGGAAACTGAAGCTAGGAGAAGTCAAGTGACTCAGCTAGGGTCACATAGCTAGTAAGCTTCTGAGGCTGGATTTGAACTCAATCTTGGTGACTTCAAGTCAAGTGCTCTATTCGGCAAACCACTTAGCTGCCTAGTGGTGATCCCTAAGGGCAGCTAGGTGGTGCAGTGGATAGAGCAGAGGGCCTGGAGTCAGGAGGACCTTAGTTCAAATCCAGCCTCTGACACTTACTAGCTGTGTGACCCTGGGCAAGTTACTTAACCCTGTTTGCCTCGGTTTCCTCATCTGTAAAATGAGCTGGAGAAGGACATGATGCAAATCACTCCAGTGTCTTTGCCAAGAAAACCCCAAATGGGGTCATGAAGAGTCAGACACAACTAAATAACAGCAACAGTGGTTCTTAAGGTCCCTTCTGTATCAGTCAACAAGTATTTGTTAAGTGCCTACTCTGTGCCAGGCATTATGCTAGAAATTGAGGATACAAATAAGTAGGTAGAGCAGTACATAGAGTGCTGAGCTAGAGTCAGAAAGACCTGAGTTCAAATCTAGCCTCAGATAATTATTAGTTGTGTGACTGTGCAAGTCACTTAACTTCTCTCTGGCTCAGTTTCTTTATCTTTCAAACAGGGAAATTAATAATTAACCAGGCTCTCAGGGTTGCTGTGAGAATAAAATGGTGATAATATTTGTTAAGTGTTTTATAAGCCTTAAAGTACTATGTAAAGGCTAGCTTTTTTAAAAAAGGAAAGAAAGAAAGAGTTTCTAATCTCACATAGTTTTACACAATGCTACAGGAACTTAGTAGAAGGAGAGATTACTTCTGGCTTAGAGATAAGAGCATCAAGGAAAGACTCCTGGAGGAGGCAGCAATTTAAATTAGAACTTGTTGCATAGGCTTTTGGCACACTATCTCCACCATTCTTTTTTTTCCCTGTTTTTGTTATTGTTCAGTTGTGTCTGACTGTATGTGCCTCATTTGGGGTTTTCTTGGCAAAGTACTGGAGTGGTTTGCCATTTCCTTCTCCAGCTCATTTTACAGATAGGGAAACTGAAGCAGCAAACAGGGTTAAGTGACTTTGCCCAGGATCACACAGCTAGTAAGTATCTGAGGCCAGATTTGAACTCAGGAAGAAAAGCTGTACTTGGTTCCAAGCCCAGTAGTCTATCCAGGATACCACCCAGCTGCCCCTGTTCCCCTCCTACCTGTTCCTTTATCCAAGAGCTCAGGGCACATCAATTAATCTGCAACATCTGAATAAAATTCACAATGCTTTTCTGAAAAGTTCCTGTTTGGCCAATACATTTATTGAGGCCACCCATGATTCCTAAATCAAGTACACAAATTTGAGCCTGTCTAGACACCCTTAGGCAGAATCCTATGAAAACCAATGAGAAATGAGAGGCAGTGATTTTTTTTGGACCCTGATCATATGGACCAGTGCTTGTTTTTCAAAGTTAGGTTTTTATCCAGCCCCACCCTTCTGATGCTCTGGCCCCTTGTTTGGGGACCAGAGAGGTGAAGGCCAGAGGAAAAAAAAAGTCTGTTGTTGTTTTTCCTGAACAATTTCCAAAACAGAAAAAAGATCCCCTAGGGAAGGGGAGGTGGTAAGATTCTCCTTTGTCAGTTCCCCCCCTACTCCCCTTCCCCAGTGCTTTTACATCTCTGGTTATTGTGAGGATCAAATGAGATTAAGTGCAAAACATTTAGCACAGTGCCTGGCACATAAGAAGTGCCATATAAAATGTTAGCTATTCTTGTTGCCATTATGGTTGATGGGGTCACACTTTGCCCTTACCAGGTAGAGGACTTGGCAGTGGAAGGTTGGAGGGCAGGACCCAGTGGGCTACTTTCTGTCATCCCAGGGACTCCCACCTCTCCCTTGTGCTATGTGGATAGAGATGTAATGATGCCGATGTCCCTGACAGCACCCGAATGTCTTCAGCAGATGGTGATGATGGTGATGATAGCTAGGGTTTCTATGCTGCTCTAAGATTTGCAAAGTGCTTTACAAATATTATCTCATTTCATCCTCACCACAGCCCTAGGAGGTAGGTGCTATCATTATCCTCATGTTAAGGAGGAGAAAACCAAGGTAGACAGGTCAAGTGACTATTATCTGAGGCAAAATTTGAACTCAGGTCTTCCTGACTCCAAGGTCCAACCTTCTATTCACTAGCTGCCCAGAAGCTTAGCACCTTGTTGATAAGAATGATTGATTAAAATAGAAAGTTACCAAATGACTGTACTTCCTTCCTCAGGACCCCAAATGAGTTCCTCCCTAACTGAAACTGGGCTCTTCCCACAAGAGTTACTTTTGCCAGAGGTGAGAAATTCTCCTGTTTTTGCCTTGCCCAGAGACCAACAGAATTTTTAGTTTTGGGAAGGCAGGGGAAAAAGTCTGGAAGTAGGGCTGTCTTGTTCTGGGGGCAGCTAGGTGACAAAGAGGTCAAGAACTGGCATCTGGAACACTAAGTGCCTAGGTACACAGTGGAGATGCAGTAGGTGCACTCCCCCTCCCCCTAAGCTATATGCATTGGTGGCTCTCAGTCAGTCTCCCCGTCTGTAAAGAAGAATTGTAATCTACTAACTATAGGAGGTGCCTATTTCAAATTGGGATGGGGCATCAGCCTTCCAAATTCTTACCTTATTTATTTGCCATGGATGCAAGGGAAACCGATCTTTGACTTATAGAAGGCGAAAGCCTGCCTTATCCAGGCACTTTTAAAAATCATTCTGTATTGGTGGGCATCTCCAGTTGGCCAGCTGGAGGTCATCCTGTCCATTCCCTTACTTTTATGTAGGGTGGCCATATGTAATAGGTTGGTTATCGTCCATCCTTCTCAAGTAGGACTAAAATGACATCGCTACATCAGGGTCAAGGTACAGCATGTCTGACTGTGGCTGATCAGACTAATACAAGCTCAGAACGCTCTACCGCAGGCTGGGCACAGAGAGTCCACATGAATATCTGGAGCGGCGATGTCTCTGAATCTGCACATCTCACGTTTCTTTTGAGCTGCTGCGACTCTGTCCCACTCCTAGAGTACCACTCGTAGAATAGACTGTGCTGTGTAGCACAAAGAGCTGTGATTCTGGAGCCAGGGGCCCTGGGTGCAAATCCAAACTCTGCTACTTACTACCTCTATTTACCTTGGACAAATCACTTAAATTTTCTAAGCTTCAGTTTCCTGATCTGAAAATGAGGATAGTTAGGCTTGATAATAAGAATAACTGCCGGCATTTATATTACACCTTATGGTTTGCAAAGCACTTTACGTATAGTCTTTCTTTTGGTACTCACAATAGCCCTGTGTGGTAGGTGCTATTATGATCACCTGCATTTTACAGATGAAGAAACTGAATCTGGGAGAGGTCAAATGATTTGCCCAAGGTCACACATCTAATACATTTCTGGAACAGGATTTGAAATCAGTTCTTACTGACTCCAAATCTGACACTCTGTGCATTCGCTACACCACCTAGATGACCTCTGTAGTCCTTTTCAGCCATAAATCTGTGGTCTTATATTCATACAGATATAATACAGTCTCACGATTGGAAGCAACTTTTCACTACAATATTCCTGACTGATGGTCCCCTAGCATCTGCTTGATTTATCTTTAGTGATGTGCAACTCCCTGTTTCATAAGGCAACATGTTCCATTACTGGACAGTTCCAGTTGTTAGAAAAGTGCCTTCATATTTCAAGCTTAAATCTGCCTCACTATAACTCATTTCTCCTAATTCTGCCTTCTAGCACAAGGACAATATCTAATTTCTAATATTGTCTTCAACTGTAGCAGCTGCTTCCTTCCACCTCCTCCTCAGCCTAGTCCTAAAATAGGGAATAAGAAAAAGTTTAGGGCAGCTAGGTGGCACAGTGGATAAAATGGTTGGAGTCAGGAAGACCTGAGTTTAAATCTGGCCTCAGACACTTACTAGCTGCGTGACCCTGGACAAGTCACTTAACCCTGTAGGCCTCAGTTTCCTCACCTGTAAAATGAGCTGGAGAAGGAAATGGCAAACCATTTCAGTCTCTTTGCCGAGGAAAGCTCAAATGGGGTCACAAAGAGTTGGACATGACTGGACTGGCTGAAGAACGACAACAGAAACAAATTTTGGCTCAGGATCCGCTGCCAACCTGAGTCCCTGGGAACAAGAAAAGACAAAACGGCTGCTTTTAGGTCAGACTTGACAAAGGAACAGAGGAGGGAGGAAGGAAATCAGGCAGGAAGGAAAGAGGGATGGCATGCTTTTCAAGTATTTGGCTAAATGCATCTTGAACAAGTCTTCTCTTCTCCAGGTCAGATATCCTCAACTCTTTCAAATGTTCCTCCCATGGTATGTTTCCTAGACTCTTGAATATTGATCTTACTCTCTTACAGAGAGGATCCAGGAGATTCTCCTTAGTTTGACAACAGCTCTCTTTAAAATGGGACAAACGCTGCTCCAAATGTCCAAGTATTCACTGGGTATTCAAGCACTTGTTATGTTCCTAGGACTTTATTGTTTCTGATCTGATAGAGGCTTGGAAACAAGACTGCCGAACTTCTTAGAATTGTTTGTAAAGTAAGAGTCAGTAGGCTGTGTAAGTAAAGCATAGACTTTATGATACATCTTTTGGCTGCCCACGTGCCCTTCCTTGGGTCTGAGTTATTTTCCAGCGGTGAAGCTGCTAGATGGTTGAGTTCTGCACAAGTGAAGTTATTATAGAAAAATATGCTCCCTGCCCTCAAGGAGCTTACCTTCTAGTGGAGGAGACCTGTGAAACAAACAGGAGTAGAAGAACGTTTTAAGTAAAGCGCTAAATGACTTGATAAGAACTCAAAGACCAGATGCTGTGGTAGGAAGAGCCTGCCTGTGCAGAGAGGTCCTGAGAAAGAGAGATTTCACAGCTTACCCTCTTCCCATATCTCACAAGTTTTCCAGGCTACCACAGAGAAGAGGACATTTCAGTCTAGAAGAAAGAAAAAGTCCTTGGGAACCTCGAAACAGCCTTGGGAGGGGGTCTATAAGAATGATCTCCATTTTACAGATGGAAAAGCTGAGGTTCAGAGAGGTGAAAGACTTGCTTACTATAGTCGCCCCGGCATCAGAGGGAGGATTTGAACCTGCATCTTCTAACTCCGCTTGGTCCTCCAATAACTACCCTATATAACTTCTGCATAAAACTCTCATTTCTATGGTGTTTTAAGGTTCACAGATCATTTTATCCCACTATACTTTATGAGGTAAGATGATTATTCCCAGTTTTACAGAAGAGGCGAAAGTGCAGAAGGATAAGGGCACTGGAAGCATAATTTCACTGATATCTCCCAGATGAGGGAACTTCCTCTATCAATGCAGGTCAGTACCTTCTCTGACAAGTCTGAGACTCAACTAGGGTCCCGTGTGGTTGATGTCAAAAGCAGGACTTGAACCTAGGCTTCAAACCCAGCTCTCTGTCCTTTTCACCCCATTTTTTTTTTTTTTTAGAGAGGCAGTTGTGGCTATGTGACTTGCCGAGGGTCATGAAGCTAGTAAGTGTCTGAGGCTGCATGTGAACTCAGGTCCTCCTGACTCCAGGGCTGGTGCTCTATCCACTGTGCCACCATAACTCATAAAAGGTCTGATCTGAACTCAGGTCTCCTGACTCTAACTTGGTACTCTTCACACTATACCTCAGGTTTTCAGTGGGGGTCATGGGTGGGGGAATGGGGGATGCTCAAAAGAGTAATTTTGTGACATTTGTCAGCCATGACTGCTGAGATTATAGTTCCCTCAGGATAGAGGCTATGTCTCTCCAAAGGACATAAAGAGACTTGGGGACTTGTCCAAAGACGTGGAGGTATGGAAATTAGAGTTGGGATTAGAACTCATGCCCTAGGACCTGTTTCCTTATCCCAAGCTCTCCTAAACTGCCTGTCTTTTCCTTGTAGTAAAGCGGGGATCCTTCAATATCTCATTTCTCCCTCCCTTCTTTGATCCTTTGTCAAATCTGGCCTAAAGGCAGCAGTGTGGTCTTATCTCACTCCCCCAGGGCTCAGGGTGGGAGCCCTCAGGTTGGGAGTAGATCCTGAGTCAAAAGTTCTTCCTACTATCTGTTTTAGGATTAGGCTGAGGAGGCTGAAGGAATCAGCTGTTATAAACCTGGAGTAGATGATTTCAGTGGATGGGGGTAGGAAGGGCTGGGTAGAGTCCAAAGGATGCTTCACAGCTGGATTCAACCAACATCTCTTTTCATTCTCATTCTCTCTCTCTCTCTCTCTCCCTCCCTCCCTCCCTCTCCCCCCTTCCTCCCTTCCCTCCCTCCCTCTGTCCTTCTCTCTCTCTCTCTCAACATCTGGAAAAGTTCAGAAGTGTTTGTCTGAGTGAAGGAGGCCCCTTGGGGGAAGGGGTTCAAACTATGACATCACTACAGCATGGCCCAGCTTCCTTTACAGAAAAAGAAAAAAGGCTAGACTGAGCCAAAAGAGATTCCCAGGAACCAGGA
Organism: Trichosurus vulpecula; assembly: GCF_011100635.1. Classification (NCBI taxonomy): domain Eukaryota; kingdom Metazoa; phylum Chordata; class Mammalia; order Diprotodontia; family Phalangeridae; genus Trichosurus; species Trichosurus vulpecula. The sequence goes on along the minus strand of NC_050576.1, from coordinate 109,796,897 downwards.
AGGGACTGGGGTGGGGGTGGGGGTGGGGCAGAGAAGGGCTGCCTTTTAAAATCCATACTTTCTAGACCAGAAGGGTCCAACTTCTATAGAGAAGGAAGGGACTGGGGGGGGGGGAGAGGGGAGACAATTTGTTAACCATTTACCACCTGCTTCCCAATCTGGAAGCAGTGGTTTCCTTTTTTATACACTTCCTGACCTTGACTCCAGCCCCACAAAGGATGACAGAAAAGCCATCAGATCCCAAGGGCTTTGGTTCCAACCTGGACCCCTGGTTTGCCCTAAGGGGCAAAGTACATAGCATCAATCTCATTTATTCCACTTATTCCAAGGAAATGGAGCATTAACAGCATCATTCAGCATAGCTTTTCAATAAGTCCTTCCCATCATATGCCTCCATTTTTTCACCAATAAAATTAGGATATTTCTTCCCTAAATTAATTCAGGGCTTGTTATGAGGATAAATTTTAAAGGGGTTAAAGCTTTTTTTAAAGTAAAAAACAAACAAAACACACCAACTAAATGAAAGTAGCTGTTTTTAATTGTCTTTTTTTTCTCTTTTGAGAATGGGTCTCCCCGTCTTGGTGCATCAACCTGATCCCAGTGACTTGCTCTGTTTCTGATCTGAGCCCACTGACCCCTCACCAGGCAGCTTGTTGGCCCACTGCCCCTTGGTATTATACTTAGTGTGGACACTAGATTGTCTCTAGCCCACTGTAGCCCAGAACTCCTGAGCTCAAATAATCCATCAGCCTCAGTCTTCCCTCATAGCAGGGATTGTGAGTATCACCAATGGCCCTTTTGGGATTTCTTTTAATACTTCAAAAGAGCTGTGATTCCAGTGTTATGGGTCTTCCTTTAACATAGAAAGAGCCGTGGACTTGGAATTAGAGGATCCTGGATTTGCTGCTTACTTCATGTTGTGACCAGGGGCAAGTCACTTCATTTGCCTGGGCCTCTGTTTCCTTATCTGTAAAATGATGAGGTTGACCTGTCCTTTCCAGCTCTGAATCCTGTGATCCAAGACAGAACAGAACCCTTCTCTGCTTTATTAGATGGTATTCACGAGTTGCTCCGATTTAAACACACACCACAGACACACCCACGCACACAAAAAGGCAGCTCACCATCAGGTGGCGAGTCTCTCTGAACAAAACTAAGCTGTTTTTCTAGTTAACAGATGACATTCAGCCCATTGCTTAGCCATACTTAAAGTCTTTCAGTCTTGAGAGGACCCAGCTGAAGTCATCCTCTGTTAGCGTAGCTCCTAAGAATCCAGGGTCTCCTCCACGCCCAGAGGAGGTAATAGAAGACTTCAGAGGAGGATTTGCTGTAATATCAGCAAATATTATTTCCACTCTAATAATTATTATTATCTAATCAATAGGTTACAATAGGTATGACATTTGGTTAATAGCAGAGTCATTCAGGCTCTGATATGACATTGTAAGAAATGTGTCCAAGATGGGAGCAGTAGGCTGGTCATAGGAGGCAGTCTCTGTTCTCTGGATTGTGTGTTCAAATCCAGCATTGTTTAGGAATAAGATAGGGTTGCTGATTTCTGACTGGTAGTATCAGCAAGTCCATTTGGGGGAAGGTGGGGGGAGGAGGAGTTGCAGAAGGAGGCTGTCACAGTGTAGAGAGAGTAGGAACTGGCCAAGGTAAAGGGAGAGTTTCAGGGATGAGGAAATCACTTAGCTGTTCTGAACTGCAATTTCTTCATCTGTAAAACATGGGGGTGGAATTAGATCTCCTCTCACATCTCATTCTGGCTCTAATATGATTCCCTGATTTTTGCAGGGAGAATTTATAGCAGAGACAGAATGGCCAATTCCTCTCAGCTGAGCCTGGGCAGTTGGGGTGGGGCAGGGAAGGAGAGACAGTCTCAAGCTCTGGTTTCATCATCTGTAAACAAAGATGTTTTCATCCTTTCTTTCTAGGCAGGTGTTAAAAAGCTTAATTCTAGCCTTTGAATTACTCTGAGATCCATGTTGAGATGGGCCCAGATCTCAGCAAGTGCTTTGTGTTTGTTGGCTAGGACATCACAGAGAGTCAGGCTCAAGGGGGTGGGCTGGGACTTTGGGGTTCCCCGTTTGCCTCGAATCCTTCTTCAGGTTTCTCTACCATTGGCCTCTAAGGTCCTGAGAGCTCCTTGCTACCATGCTTTTCCTCCTCCTCCCTACCTGGGGTAGGGAGACAGAACATCCTTAGAAAATAGCTAAGGCCCAGAAAGGTTATTAAATCAGCTCCTTCTGGGCTTCCAGGCTGGTGGGGGTAGAAGGTGGGAATCATTAGGGCTTTAGGGAAAGAGAATGAATGTAGACTCCAAAAAAAGGAAAGATCAGAAAATGAGGGCCAGGGAGGGGAGAGGTAGATAAAGGGCTAAGGATGATGGAAACCGTATATAATGTATGAGCCCAGAGATCATATGAATTCATTTCAATTCATCAAACCTTAATTAAGCATCTCCTATGTGCGAGGCACTTAACTAGGCACTAGAGATACAAAGACAAAAAGGGAGGAAAAATCTTTGATCTCAGGGAGCCCATATTCTACTGGAGGAATAGAAAACAGATAAGGACATACAAGTTAATTTAAGAAGGAAGAAAACATGGTGTGGGGAAAGATCAGGGAAAGGCTTCAAGGAGCTGGTAACAGTAGCTAAGTCTTAGGAAAAAAAAGATTCAGGTTGGCCCCAAGTAGGTGATGTGAAAGGAAACCTTTACCCTCCCCCACCAACTCCTTCGCAGAGGTGGGGGGCTATGGCATGGAACATCACATATATTTTCAGATTTTTTTCAATACATCGATCATTTTTGCTGATTTTTTTTCCTCTCCTTAATCTTTTTCTTTTTTAAAAATAGTCTTTTTTATATTATGCTTTCTAGGAGAGAGAGGAAGAGATACAAAAGTAAAAATATTTAAAGAAAAAAGTGCAGATTCTGAGAGGTTGAGATTCATCAGCTTGGGTGTCTATCTTAGTGGAGAATCTTGATGAGATGTCCTCTTGGGTCTCCTGGGAGCACAGGCTCTGAATTCAGAGGATTTGCATTTAAACCCTGCCTCTGACACTCACTACCTGTGTGACGTTGGGTACGTCACCCTCCCTGGGACTCAGTTTCTTTATCTGTAAAATAAAGGCATTGGGCTATGTGTCCAGTGTAGTCGGTTCAGGCTTTAGCTCTCTGATGCTATGAGCTAATAACCAATCCTCTTTCACTTGGGGTGAGATGGGAGAGCCAGAGGCATTAGAGACCGTTCTGGGAGAAGCTGACTGGAGGTGATTATGTGCTGACTGGTGTATGGAGGGATTCTGCTGGTCCACAGAATACTAGATCGGCTTTCTTGAATTAGAGAGATTCTGACTTATGATTCTCCCCCTGAAGCCCAAGAAGGAGCAGCAACTGAAAGCGAAAACCTCCAGGAAATGATGACACTGCCAAAAAATGACCTCCTTCCTACCACTTCTCCACGGACAGGAACAGCAACTATAGAAACCTTTACGAATGCCCATCCCAGTCCAATCCCTGGCTCCAGCTCCAGCCCTAGTCCTAGTGTCACTTCCCCGAAGAGCAGCCCAGCTCCAGGGAGTCCACAGTCAACCACGCTTAACCCAGGTAAGGACATCTGGCTTGCTGGCAGCCCCTCTAATGCTTGTGCAAAGTCCTTAGAAGAAAGCTACCCCCTTCACTCCTCCGTGCCATTGGAGGCTAAATGGAGTCATCTAGATCAGTTAGAGAGAGCTGGACTCTATCCATGCTGGTTTCGGAAGTATAGTCCCTTATATTAGGGGTATCAGACGCTGGCCTTGGCCGCATGTACCCACAACATTCCTGACTGTACCCAAAACCAGAACGACTAATAAATAAACATTTATTAAGTGTCTGCTGTGTGCCAGGCACTGTGCTAAGCACTGGGGGTACAAAAAGATGCAGAAGACAGTCCCTGCCCTCAAGGAACTTACTGTCTAATGGGTTAAAATGTAATTAGGAAATATTTAACAAAATAAATGAAAATATAATAAGGGGAGGGAAGGGAATAAGCATTTATGTGGCACATAGCTTAAGCACATTACAAATATTGGTTCATTTGTATTATGATCCTCACAACAACCCTGTAAATAGGTGCTGTTATTTTACAGAGTAAATAATGGGTTAAGTGCCCATTTTATAGTTGAGGAGACTGAGGCAAACAGGTTAAGTGACTTGCCCAAGGTCACACAGCTAGTGTCTGAGACTGGATTTGACTTCAGGACTTCCTGACTCAGGCCCAGCACTATCCACTGAACTACCTAGCTGCCTCAATAAAACATAGGTAACATTAATATATGGTTTTCTAAGTCCATGTGGATCCTTCAGGGATCCTTATGTATTGTTTAGTAGGCCCTGTATCTATTTTAGTTTGACATCATTGTCTTAGATCACTCCTCTGCCAGACAATACATTCAGAGCCCAGGAGGAGAACTCAAGTACAAATGACCTCTTACCCCAAACTGTGGTCAGTTTAGTTTTGCAGTGAGGATCTGACCTGGACCAGTTTCGATGCACATGGTCATCCTTGGTCCAGTGGCCTTGAGCTTGGTACCTTGGTACCTCAAAATGACCTTGGTGGTCAGCAGTCTGATTTAGGTTGAAAGTCCCAAAGATACTCCAAGAAATCCTTTAGATTGTACCTTTAGATTGAAATGGGTTTGGGGCTAATATAGCCCCTTAAAAAAGAAGAGCTGAGGACAGGGAGGGAATAATGGTCACTAGATGTCACTCCTTATGCTCCCTACCCTTTTGATCAGCATTATATTTCAGGATTATAATCAGAGTTTTCCTGTTTGTGTGTCCATATGTCTTAATCCATACAAGAAACCTCAAAGCCTGACACTCAGAATCCCGTATCTACCTCTGGAGTCAGCCTAACCTCTGCACCTGGGAACTCCTCTGCCCTAAATGAGACTTTTCCAGTCACCATGGTGCCCACCACCCACCTGACCACAGCCAATTCCTCTTCTCCAGAGGAGACAGTAATGACCAGCATGGCTGAGACCACATCAAGTCCACTCTCCAACGGTACCGACCCTACAACCATTTCTGCAGAACCATTACTGACTAGTATGGTCCCAGTTATAATTGAGGTAGGTGAAGTCAATCAACTGAGAGTCAATCCATCAATCAATCAACAAGCATTTATTAATTGCCTACTGTGTGCCAGGCACTGAACTAATCCCTGGGGATACAAAGACAAAAGCAAGCACTCTCAAAAAACTTACCTTTTAATGGGGAAAACTCGTATATAGTAAGGGTGTCCCAAAAGTCTTAGTGCAGCTTTGAGCTATTAAATTTAATTAACTAACTTAAAAGCTATCAATAGCTTTTAAAGCTTAAACCTGCACTGAGACTTTTGGGACACCCTACATAAATAGAAAATGAATACAAAGTTGCTTGTGGGGGTGTTCACTAGTACCTGAATGGGGGTGGGGATTGGGTAGAATCAGGAAAGGCTTGATGAAGAAGGTGGTATTTGAGCTGAATCTTGAAGGAAATTAGGATTTCCCAGGAGTGGAGGAGAGGAGGGAGTGAATTCTAGGTATGCAATTAATGATCATGAGTACTTTCTATGTGCTGGGTGTTGTGTTAGGTGCTGGAAATACAAAGAGAAAAACTAACCAGTCCTTACCCTCAAAGAAAGGTAGTCTGGAGCCAGATAGTGAAGGGCTAAAACAGAAAAACACCCTTCGAGTTTGATCCTAGAGGTAAGAGGGAGCCATTGAAGGTACTTGGCAGGCATGGTCAGACCTATTCTTTAGAAACATCAGTTTGGCATTTGGGTTTTTGAAGGTGAGAGATTATAGGAAGAGAGACTAATTCAGAGGCTCCTGCAGTAGGTCCAGAAAGATGTGTGGTAGGAGTCTGAACTAGGTTTGGTTGTGGTTTGAGAGTAGAAAAGGAAAAGATATTGTGGAAGATGACTTGGCACCTATTGGATATTGGGAGGGGAGTGATTAGGGAGAATGAAGAATCAACAAGGATTTATTAAGTGCCTACTATGTGCCAGGCACTGTGCTAAGTCTTGGGGATAGGATGACAAAACTGAGACCATCTCTGCCCTTGTTATATTGGGTAGCCAGGGCAGGGGTTAGGAGAGATGTTAGAAAATACAAGAAAGAGTCACTATGAGAGAAAATAGGGGAGTATGCAGACAGCATGGTCCAAGTACTTTCTCTCAAGAATCCATGTGACCTAGACCACATAGAAGTCAACATCTCTAGACGTGAAGAGCGTTTTGTTAGAGCCTTGAGGATCAGGCCCTATTTCTGGACAGTGGAACCTAGAATTGCCTTGTTTGGAGAAGAGACAAAACACCCTTTTTAGAGCTCCATTCTCAGCCCAGTCAGTGTTCGTAGGATCGTAGAGCTATGATGGACCTTAGAAATTATGTAGTTCAAACCCTTTTTCTTTCAGATGAAATAATTGAGGACTGAAGAGATTTTCCCCAAGGTGGCCCTTATAGTTAGTGGCAGATGGAATTTGAACCAAGATCCTTTGTCTTCAAGTCCATCTTTCTTAACCTATAAGCTATGCTATGCAGTATCATGGCTGCTCCTGTTGGTTGTCCAAAGGACCAAGAAGTTCAGTGGAAAATATCCCCAATGAACCTGACCACCTCCTTTTCACTTTCATAGATCTCAGAGCCATCATGGGAACTTTTGCCCTCATGCCCTTGTCAGGCTGGGATGTACTTCTTTGCTGATGTACATGGGCAGAATTGAGGCTCAGGCTTAAGTGACTTGCCTCATCACACAGCAAAACAAGGTATAAAACCCACTCTCCCAACCTTCTTTGCCATGAGCTCTAAGCTTCTTCTAGCTGTGAGGTTCTGCTATTTCTGCTTTGGGAAGACAGTGGAAGCCGCATAAGAGGTTTCCTTACGCTAATCCACAGGTCCACAAACTGCCCAGAACCAGTGGTATTCTTTCTGGTCTGGGTCTGGTTGTGGTAGAGACAGAGGTGATGATGGGAACAAGGCTGATTTGGGGTGGGGGATAAGCTCAGTTTGTGATCTCCAGCTTTGGAGTCTATAAGAAGGGGTGACTCTCGAAGGGTTAAGAAGCCTTGCCTGGTGGGAGAGAATTTAATAAATGCTTGCTGATTGGTTGATCGATTGAGAACTAGAATAGGGATCCGAGAAGTCTTTGAAGGGAGGTGTGATTGCTTGCCATCCCACTGGGTTGTGGGATGGGGTGTTTTCTAGGTCCTCGGGGGCTCCATTATGCTAGGATACCACTTGGCTAAAGATGGCAATTGCTTTCAGGCCTAGACCAGCAGAGCTGCCCTTGATTATCTGATGGGGATAGGGGGCAGGGGACAATGGAGTAGAGAGCAACAGATAATCAAAATTTATGGATATTTCAAAAATAAATTTTAATTTAAAGGCTTACTTCCATCAAATTTCTGAAGAGGAAGAGACATTCCCAGGAACCAAATTGGGCAAAGGGTGGTGTTGAAGATGGAGGGATAAGGGGGAGGAGGGAAGAGGTCAGGGGCATACTGACTTATTTTGTGGGGGTTTTGCTCCCTAGAAACACATCAAATGCTTACAAATCAAACAAGTACAAGCATTGAAGGGCATCTGCTTGGAGTTGAACGAGACCTACAGTTGTGTAAGTTGAACCCTTTCCCGATCTCCGCTCAATCCTCCACTTTTCCAGCTAAAATACAAAGGCTGGATCCTTTGCCGCCATTACCCTTCTCAAGGCAGAAGTTTACACTGGGAGTTTAGGTACTGGAGGCCAGGTCAGACTGGTCTGTCTCAGATTCCACAGTGGCTTAGGCTGTGTAGGGTTGCCATCTGCTGGGAAGACAACAGCAAACACAATTTCCTCTTTGATTCATTTGTTATAATTCCTTCCATACTTGACCAATTCACCTCCCTAAAACCTCAAAGATGACTTTCCATCCAGAAAAACAGTTAATGATCAGAGAATTTAGGGAGGCAACAACTCTAACAGAAAGAATATAGGGATGGGGAATTAAGGGATCTGGCTTCTCAGTCCCAGCCAGGTCCAACTTTAAGGTAGCTAAGCCACTGATTTGGTTAAAATAAGATCCTAGATATGGCCAGCCCATTGGGAAAGGTCAACGTATTATATACCAAGGTTAGCTATTATTAGTTTTCCTAGGGCCCTGTGATAACATCAAATTTCAGTTGTGCTTAAAGATTTACAAAGTACTTTTCCTCCACACTAACCCTTAGAGGTGGTAGGTAGTATACATATTGCTATCTTATTTAGCTGAGAAAAGAGAGGTTGAAGTGGTTTGCCCCCAGGCTACTAATTCTCAGGAGCTGAGAACAGACCTTGAGTCTTCCAGTTCCAGAACCAGCAGCCTTCCAGATGCTCCATGCTGCCTTTCTCACACCAGATCTCCTTAATGGCAGTTATCAATCAGTCACTCAAATCAGCAAGCGCATTCTACATGCCTGCTGTGTGCCAAGCTCCCTGCCTAAAGTAAAACAGTCTCTGATCTCAAGGGGAAGAGGGAAAGAATGGCCACCATTTGGGTAGATATGTCTCTGGAAAGGCACAGCTTGGCTAGTTTCCTCCTGCCTATTCTCCCACGACATCTGTCCAGGCCTCAGGAGAGGATGTTTACTCCAGGCATCCGGAGGATCATTGTGTTTTGTTTAAGATCTACCTGCCCTGAGAGCCCAAGTCTTAATTGTTGCTGGACTCTTGGGGTTGAGAAGTTGAATGCTGCTGCTCTTGGATAGGGGCCGAAAGGACGGCAGTAGAACAACTTAGTGTGGCCAGCAGAGTGTTAAGCCATTTGGGGTGTTCGCTGTTGTGTTAAGGTCTAAGAAGAACACTAAAAGCAAACAAAAAACCCCATACAAATGCTTATTTACCCTGAAGAGAAGACAGAACAGTCAGATACAGAGTGGTTTCTGCCTTCCAAGAGTTCACAATCCAGCAGAGGGAGAGATGAGACAGACATTTACACAACTAACTGGAACTCATGAGCTAGAATGATTAAGAAGCTAAAAATGAGAAACCTCACCTCCCACTCCCCTCCATTGATGCTTTATTGTGGTTGGGGAGGTGACCTTGAACTATACAATGAAACTTCTGGAGGGACCAGATCAGGCTGGAAGACCCTGGGCGGTAGGTCTTTTTCCAAGGACCATCTTAGAGGCTCAGCTCTCCAATGGTAGCCTCCTTCTTGTGATTTCTGACCATAGCAGTTCGTAAGATGATAGATTGAGAGCTGGAAGCCACCCAATTCAGCCTCTTCAATTAGGAAGGTGCTGTGTGTTCTGTACTGGCATCCTTGCATGTCAGAATCCATTTCTGGAGCTAAAAGGGCTTTCTGGGACAATCAGATGAGCCAGTCAATGCTGAAAACAATTTTTTTTTCTCTTGGACAATCTCTGTAGGGAGTTCTCTGTACCTAGATCAACACCATCCTTTACAGTTCATAGACTTTGAGAGAAGCCTGGTGGTGGGGAGGGGTGGTATTGAGAGGTCCAATGATTTGCCCAGGCTCACACCTCCAGAATACATCAGAGGCTTGAATCTAGAGCCTTATAGATTGGGGTGTGCTGGTAAATGTTTAGTAACTGATTTCTAAAAATGTATCCATAACACCTCTTAAATCTGCATTATTATTTTCTCCAGTATTTCTTAAAAGATAATCAACAAAACAATAAATCGAGCACTGATTTATAGTGTTTGTGGATTTCTGAGATGTAAACACACTGAAAAGTGAACAATTGGGAGCTGGTTGGAGCTGGTTCCAGCACACCCCTTTGCTGAGGGCTGAAGGCAGCTTTCTCTCCTCTGTGCCAAGCTGGATTTCTGTTGAAAACAATAGACTCTTTAATTTTGTATGTTTAAGGAAAGGCTAAATTGGAGACACCCAAAATAGTGGGGAGGGGATGGAAAGTGACAACAAAGAAGAGCGCTGGGGCATTCCAGCCCCCTTTCAGACCAGGGCTGGGACTGATATCCTCAAAGCAAGACTGAGAAAGATCACAGATTCAGAGCTGGAAGTGATCCCCCTAACTAGCTAGTCCAACCCCTCTATTTTTAGAAGGAAAGTGAGGCTGAGAAATGAAATGTTTTGCCCTGAATAACACAGGTAGTTAAGTGTCAGAGGAAGGATTTATACCCAAGTCTCTGTCCACTCTGCCTCTAAACAAATAAAAAATGTCTCTAGGGAGCCATAGATACAATGATCTCTGGGCAACTGCAGGAGGAAGGAGTCTACTGTGGTCTTGCTGAGAGACTCAGGCCCCCAGACCTTGGCTATGAGATGTGGTTACATCAAGAAGTCTTTCTGAGACTCCCAAAGCCAGGGTCCCTCTGGCAGCTCCTGGGGTCAGGGCAGCTTCTTGGAGCAGAGCAGCTCTCTAAGGAAGGGAAGGAAAGGTCCCACTCAGATGGATTGATCGGAATGGTTTTCCAACCCCAAGGTCAATGGCACCAATCAGTTAGGGGCTCTACAGAAGGGTCAGGAAGAAGTGGTCAGGGCCAGGCAGCTTATTGGACAGAGGAAGAAGTGGCCTAAAAATAGCAGAGGTTTTCTAAGCCACAACACTATACCCGTGAAAAGACTGATCTTATGAAGAAGAATGAGAGATGTGCATAAGATGGTACCAAGTACCACAAAAAAATCAGATGAGAGGGGCAGCTAGGTGGCACAGTGAGTAGAGCATTGGCCTTGGAGTCAGAATGACCTGAATTCAGATCCAGCCTCAGACACTTGACACACTTACTAGCTATGTGACCTTGGGCAAGTCACTTAACCCCAACTGCCCTGCCTTTCCCCCTCCAAAAAAAAAAATCAGATGAGAGAGAGAGAGAAAGAACTTATGGCTGTGCTGGAGCCAACTCTAATAGATCAGGAGAGCCTGTTGTTAAATACTCAGAAGCATTTTCACCTTGGAAATAAATGCTATAAACCAGGGCTTGACTTACTGTTTTATTTTCTAGACTTGTCAAGACTTAAGAAAATGATGGATATTGTGTATTGTATGTACATCCCACCCCACCCCCAAGCCAGTTGTTATATTTACCAGCCAGAAAGGCAATTGTTATATCTACTAGCCCACCAACGTGGGGGGTTCGATTAGGAGACAGTATTTGTCAGTCCTTCAGTTCTATGTGACAGACATATATTTAGCATCTATGTGTTGTGCACTGAGCTGCATCCTGGGAGTACAAAGATAAATGTCACATGGCTAGTTTTCAAGGACTGATCAGTCTAAGACCGGGAGGAAGTACGGACAAGTACCAAAATAATTCAGAACCAATGTTCCATGTATAACCTTAGGCAAGTCACTTAGTCTCACTAGGTCACAAAAATGTTTTTGGCTTTGAATTTTATTTTTTTAATTAAAATCTATTTTATTTTCTTCCCACCTCCATCCCCTTGTATTTTTTTTTAAAAGACAAACTTTCCTACACAGGCAATGCCCCAAAAATGTGTCTTGGTAGCCTACTGGATAGAGCATTGGACCAAGAAACCTGAGTTCAAATTCAGCCTTGTGAGCTGTGTGATCTTGGACAAGGACTTACTCTCTTTCTGCCTTGGTCTCCTCAACTGTAAAATAAGGATAAAAATACCACCTTCCTCCCAGTGTTGTTTTGAGGCAGTTGACAAGCATTTATTATATTCTTACTCTGTGTCAGGCACTGTGCTAAGTGCTGGAAATACAAGCAGAAAGACAGATAGTGGATGCCCTCAAGCAGCTTATGTTCTAATGGGGGAAGACCACAGAAAAGGAATCTAGATTTTTTTTTCAGAACATAGCTGATGTGTGTGTATATATATATATATATATTTTATTATATATATATATATAATGACTGTGTATGCCCATATCTATATCTCTCTGCTGTTGCTTAATTGTTTTCAGTTATATCTGACTCTTTGTGAGCCCTTTTTGGGATTTTCTTGGCAAAGATACTGGAGAGGCTTGACATTTTCTTCTCCAGATCACTTTACAGATGAGGAAACAGGCAGATGGTTAAATGACATGCCCAGGGTCACACAGCTAGTACAAGCATCTGAGGTTGGATTTGAATTCAGGTCTTCCTGACTCCAGGCGTGGTACCTTCTCTACTGTACCACCTAATTGCCCTGTTGTATACATACATACATACATATACACATATGTATAATGGGTATCATATTTCTTGCCTTCTTAATAGGTGAGGGAGTAGTGGAGGGAAGGAGAGAATATAGAATTGAAAATAAAAATAAAATTTAAATTAAAAATAAAAAAGAATCTGGAAAAGGACTTGGCACATGGCTGTGTCATAGGGAGAGATAAAAGTATGAGTTCTTATGAAGATAAAGCATCTTGCAGACCATAAAGCATTATGGAAATACTGGCTACATTTTGTTATCTGTACTCTGAACTCATCACCTCTCTAACAAGAAGCCTGACCTTTAAAATTAGTTGGTTGGATTAGGTGATCGACCTCTGAGATCCCTCCGCTATCCGGATCCATGGTTGTATGATCCTGTGAGTTGTGATAGAAGGGAGAATGGGGTAAATAGAAAGAATGAGAAGAGATTTGAAGAGAGAGATAAAGGTCAAGGAAGGCTACCTGGAGGTGGCAGCAGCATCTGACTTGAGTTTTGAAAGAAATGAGAGCTATCAGCAGCAAATGGAAAGCAGAGGAAGGACATGGGAAATGGCTCAAGTACAGTGTCCGAGGAGAGACGATGGGATGGAGGGTTAGAACAAGTCCACTTTGGCTGAAATGTGCCTGGAAGGGGGAGGGGGAGGGGTTAGGCCAGGTTAGCAGGCAGGCTGGCCCCAGATCATGCCGAATTGGAATCAACAAGGCCCTGCATGAAGGGTAGATTGAATTAGGCTGAATTCAGGAAGATCAGTTAGGCAATTATTACAGTAATCTAGACGGGAAGGAGTGAGGGCCTAGACTAACTTGACTTCAGTGGGGATGGTGAGGAGGGCTCCACGCCTCTATGGAACCTCCCTCCGAGGTTACCAGTGACCTCTTGACTGATAAATGTAACGGTCTTTTCTCAGTCCTCCTCCTCCTTGACCACTCCTCAGCTTTTGAATCCTCCTCCTCCTCCCATCTTCTCCCTTAGCATGTATGATGCCATGTGTAGTCTTCTGATTGTCTGTCCTGGTTCTCCTGCCACCTGTTGAACCATCTCATCCTCAGAGTCACAGTCTGTTTCCTGCCCCACCCCTTCCTAACTGTGGGAGTCCCCTAAGGCTCTGTCCTAGGCACTCTTCTCTCTCTTGTAGAAAGCCTTTCCTGCTACTTTTGTCTCCCTCCTCAAATAATACAGGGTGTCCCAAAAGTCTTAGTGCGGCTTTGACCTCATTAAAGCTTCACTTCGAATTTTATTTCAAGCTGATTTTATCCATTTTACAGATGAGGAAACTGAGGCAAAGAGGATTAAGTGACTTGCCCAGGGTCACACAGCTGGTAACTCTCTGAGGCTGGATTTGATCTCAGGTCTTCCTGACTCCAGGCCTGGTGCTCTATCCACTGCACCCCCTGACTGTCTTTCTTTACATCACAAAAAATTAAAATGGGAGGGAGGCAGGCACTTTTTTTTTGTTTCTTAATGAAGCTTAGCTTTAATAAGCTGCAAACTGCACTGAGATTTTTGGACACCCTGTATTATATTTACTTATTTGCATAAACATTGCATTCCTTGGTAGAATGAAAATTCCTTGAAGGTTCCCATCTTGTTTTGGTATGTCCTGGACCTAGCACAATGCCTTCTACACAGGAGAAGCTCATTGTATATTTGTGAAATTGAATTGAAGGGTAGGTTGATCCTGTATTGTAAAGGGCTTTGAATGCCAGTTTGAGAAACTGGGAGTATTATTTATTCATGGAGTAATGAGGAAATATTAGTGGCCTGGAGCAAGGGAGTGGCATGATCAGAACTAGGCATTAGGAAGAGTGCCATGATTAAATTTTATTTTGTTTTCAAATGACTACGCTCCTCTCTTGCCCACCTCCTCCCACGCCCTCCATTGAGAAAGTGAGAAAAATAAAACTCCTGGTGCAAACATGTAGAGTCAGGCAAAACGGATTTTCTCATCGGCCATGTCCCCCTGAAATAGGTCTCAATATGCACTCTGAGCCTGTCACCCCCCCCCCCTTGGGAGGAAAGCAGCGGGAGCCCTCTGGAATTGGGATCGACCATTGCGGTGATTAGAATTCCTAAGTGTTTCAAGGTTGTCTGTCTGGAGGGTCTTGTTACCCTCTAAATTGTTCTAGGAAGATCATTTGAACAACGGTATAAGAGATGAATTGGAGAACAGGGAAATCAGCTACTGCAAAAGTCCAGGTGAGAGATAACGAGAACCTGAGCCAGGGTGCCTGGCACACAGTAGGCACTCGATCAATGTTTATTGGCTAAATGACTCCTGCCAGCATTTCTTTCCAGGGTGGGTGTTCCCTGCAGGTCATTGGGCATATGCCGGGTGACTTGTGTAGGGAATCTATGCTCTTTTGCATAGAAAGGGAGGGGAGGCACCAGCAGTGGCTTAAACTATGCACCTACCTACACCTCTCTCCTTAAGCCTTGGGGATGTAAAGGGATTCAGCCAGGGGACACAGTAGATAGAGCACAGGGCCTGAGTTCAAATCTAGCCTCAGATTTTTATTAACTGTATGAGCCTGAGCAAGTCACTTAACCCCTAATTGCCTCAGTTTCCTCATCTGTGAAATGGGATAATAATAGCACCCAGCCTCATTGTTGTGAGACTCAAATGAGATAATATTTGTTCAGTGTTTAGCGTAGCCTCTGGCACATAACAAGGCGTTACATGATATTGGCTGCTGCTGTTACTGCTGTCTGTGCCTGGGTTAGGGGTCAGGTGCGTGACTTACTGTGTGACTTCTGTCAAGTCACCGACCTCTCTAGAGTTTGTTCTTAGCTTTACATCATGGCTGATCTTGGAGAAACCTTTCTAGAGATCTTTAGGAATGGGGGAATGGGGTGGAGAGAAGAGACCTGCTTCTTGCATCTGCCCACCCAGGATGTGTTAAACAAGTGGTGTGGGTAAAGTGTAGGAGATACAGTCAGAGGACCTGGGTTCAAATCCCAGCTCTGCCCATTGTGACCAGTGTCACCTTGGGCGAGTCATCTGGGGGCATTAGTTTGTTTATCTGAAGCTGAGGTGGGGGTGGTTCCCTCTAAAGCTTTCCTTCCGGCTCTAAATTTCCGAGCCCGTTCTGCCCAATGACGAACCCTCCTGCGGGTTCTTCCCAGGATGCTTTGTGGAAGTTGGCAAGCCTTACTCTTCTGGCACAATCCACCGCTAGGTTGTTTTCCCTCAGCCTCCCCTGACACCCAATCGAAAGGAGAGAACAGAGGCTGTGGCTGACCTTGACCTTGCTGTGTGCAGTAGCCAAGGCCTCTGGTGTTATGCAAAAGCAGTAGGAAAATACCCAGGCTCCAATTCCCAGCAGGGAGGAGCCCTCGGTACCCAGCCCCCACCCCCTCTCCCTCTGTCTGTGGAGGAGGAGGAGCAGCAGCAGCAGCAGCAGACAGGAAGCTTTCTCCTCCACCCCAGCTCCATCCCAACAGGAAAGTAGCCAGAGCTGCTTTGGCATTTCCTCCTCCCCCGACCGGACAGAGGAGAGAGCCCTGGTTTCGGTTCCTTTCCTGTGCAGGGGAGGCAAGGAGCTCATTCTGGACACAGGCTTAGCTTAAATCAACTCCAGGAGGTGGAGGGAAAGGGGACGTGGCTGTCTGAAGCTGCTGCCACCACCAAAGCAACTCTGTCTTGTGATTATGTATGTGTTACAGATGGATAGACAGGAAGGATGGATAGACATGGATAGACATGGATGGATAGACAAATGGATGGATGGATACATACATGGATAGACAGACAGATAAATAGATCCATGGATGGATGGATACACACATACATGGATGGACAGATAGACAGATAGAAAGCTAGATACATGGATGGATGGATGGGTGGATGGATGGATGGATAGGAGGATGAATAGACAAATAGATACATGGATAGATGCAATACATGGATGGATAAATAGATACATGGATAGATGCATACATACGTATATATATACATACATGGATGGATAGAAAGATAGATGCATGGATGGATGGATGGATGGATGGATATGTGGATGAATAGATAGATACATGGATAGATACAATACATGGATGGATAAATAGATACATGGATAGATGCATACATACATATATACATACATGCATGGATGGATAGAAAGATAGAGACATGGATGGATACATACATACATGGATGGATAGAAAGATAGAGACATGGATGGATGGATACATACATACGTGGATGGATAGACAGAAAGATACATGGATGGATGGATACATACATACATGGATGGATGGATAGATAGATATGTAGTTGGATAGATAAATGGATGGATGGATAGATACATACATGCTTGGATAGACAGATAAATAGATACATGGATAGATGGATACATACATACATGGATGGATAGACAGACAGAAAGATAGATACATGGATGGATAGATACATACATGGATGGATGGATAAATAGATACATTGATAGATGGATACATAGATGAATGGATAGACAGAAAGATACATGGATGGATGGATACATACATGGATGGATAGATATGTAGTTGGATAAATGGATGGATGGATACATACATGGTTGGATAGATAGATACATGGATGGATGGATGGATACATACATAAACAGATGGATAGACAAACAGATAAAAAGATAGACACATGAATGGATAGACAGATACATACATACATACATGGATGGATAGATAGATATGTGGTGGATGGATGGATAGGTAGAGCATTTATTAAGGACTTACTATGGTACTATGCTAAGCACTGGGAACATTTACATATATAAACATATCTGTGTGGTGTGTGTGTGTGTATATATACATATGCAAAAAGAAAGATAGTTTCTGCCTTCAAGGAGCTTACATTCTAATGGAGAAAAACCACACATAGAAGGGCACTTCACAATGGAAGTATGGGGTGAAGCCACTGGCCCATGGGGGCAAAGTGGAAAAGCAGTGGGGAGGGTTCATGAGCTGAGCGAGGTTTGATGTGAGCATAGCTAGCCTGGAGGGGTACTTCCTCAAATGGTGGTCTTTGAGAATTGATGGCCAGTTTTTCATCCAGACCCATTTCCTCAGTAATACCAGAGAGAAACCTTATGGAAAGAGCAACCCAAGAGGTGGTATGCTCCAGTGGATAGGGCACTGGACTTGGAGTCAAGAAAGGCCTGGCTTCAAATCCTCCCTCTGATGTTTGTTACCTGTGTGATCTTGGACATGTCACTTAACTTTCTGGGCCTCAGTTTCCTTTTTCGTAAAATAGAATTTGACCATTGAGATCTCTTTCACTTCTAGATCTATGATTCCTTCTTGTTCTGTATCTCTGATTCTATCTGTAGCCATTTTCTCCCAGAAGATTATAATCTCCTTGAGGGCAGGAACTGTCACAATTTCTGCCTTTTTCCCCAGTGCTGAATACAGCGTCCTGGCATACAATAGCCTCTCCAAAATACTGCTGAATGGCCTTATGTCCTTTGTCCCCAACCTTGCAATTACTGCAACATTACAATAAATTATTTCTTTTGGAAAGTGCTCTATAGCATTAAGATGCTAGAGGAATATGACAGTGTATTAAGAATGCCAAGATATTACAATAGCATTAAGGTCCCTTACCTGTGCATGTGGGCAGTTTCCTGAGGACAGGCTTCCATTGTTGTCCATTGCTACCCTTTCTGACCTTCCGGTGGGCAAGGTTCTGGTATCTGGTAACCCAACACCTCGCCCCAGAACATAAAGTTCCTGGATGTGTTTTCTTATCTGTGAGTCACAGCCTTTTCACAAGCTGGAAGTTTAGTACAGAGACTTGCTTCCCTTTGTAGAAAGGATAATACTGTGGCTTTGACTGAAGTGGGTGCTTGAGAATAGGGGCGCAGCTTATGTGGGATGCTGTCTCATGCGCTGAACGAGGCTAATTCCTGGATCTTGCTCCCAACACACACACACACACACACACACACACACACACACACACACACACACACGTACATCACATAAACTGTTTTTCTTATACTTTACCAGGAAGACATCAAAAATGTTTTGTGGTTGCATTGTCTTTATAGCCACTTTTTGATCACCTCCCTCAAATATGTCATCTAGAACAACCAATACGGTGAACTTGTCTGATAGTGTTACTTTCTGCCCCCATAGACAGACAGACAGACAGACACACACACACACACACACTTGCTACCCAGAAGAAGGAGGCATGTTTTGTTTTTACTTTCTGCCCCCATAGACAGACAGACAGACAGACAGACACACACACACACACACACACACACACACACACACACACTTGCTACCCAGAAGAGGGAGGCATGTTTTGTTTTGGTCATTGTCATTACTTTTAGTCTGACCTCTTTCAAATGTTCTTCTTAGTTATTTCATTGTCCTCATGATGTCTTGTTATCCAGGAGGATTTTAAAAAGGCCCAGGGAGAGAACCTAACCAAGGTGATTTGTGAGCCTAAGGTGTCTGAGTTAGAGGCTGGGACCCAGGACTGCTCCATAATCTTGGCTCAATCTGAAGTAAATCCTAGCTGCCTGTTCTTGGTTCTGAATTCAAAAAGTGGTGAGTGATGGGCCTGTTTGGGGCTCAGACAGCTGGGAGGTATGGGAGATGAGGGATGGCTAGGGTGGGTGGGCATTGGAGCATACAGCTTTGAGTTGCTTATGAGAGGGGCTCTCTTTGTCTGACTCCAGTGAGGCCAGAGAGACTGGGACTCAAGACTCTCCTGAAATGGAACAGTAGGGCCGGGGAGGTGTGGAACAGGGTGAGCCAGGCCAGGTTCCCAAATGCACTAACTTCTGTTCCTAATTCCAGACATTTCTCACATGCTCGAAGTCATGAATAAGCACAAGTCTAACCTGGAAAAGGTAAGGCCTTTGAGGTGACCTTTGAGTCCTGGGACTCAGGGCTATTGTTGGTAGAAGCAAATGGCTTCTCCAGACCCTTCTCCCCACTTTCCCCTGCCCTTCCCCCTGTCAGGGAAACCCTAGTTACTCTTCTCTTCTTGAATTATTTTCAACAAAAGCCCCAGTATCCCTCTGAATCCGAGCCAACCCCAGCTACCCTCTTAAGGGAGGAATTAGAGGCTGCCACTGAGAGGTGGATCTATGGGGGCTTTTGGAAGAGAAAGCCCAGAAGGCCAGACCTAAGGGACTCAAGAAAACCCTGGGAGGGAGCAAGAACAGGAGAGAAGTCTAATAAAGATAATAATAACTTACATTGTTATGTGCTCATAAAGCCCTTTGACAGCCATTCTCACTGGCTTCTTCAGTGGAGTGAGTAGATTGTGGAGGTGATAGGGATGAGAGCTAGAAAGGATCTCAGAGCTCATGTAGGCCAACCCCTTCATTTGACAGGTGAGTAAAAATATGTCCCAGAAAAGTGAATTAGCTTATCTAAGGACCCATAAGGGGCAGCACAGTGGACAGAGCTCTGGGCCTGGGGTCAAGAAGACTCATCTTCCTGAGTTCAAATCTGGCCTCAGACACTTCCTAGCTGTGTGACCTTGGGCAAGTCACTTAACCCTGTTGGCCTGTTTCCTCATTTGTAAAATGAGCTGGAGAAGGAAATGGCAAACCCCTCCAGTATCTCTGGCAAGAAAACCCCAAATAGGGTCACAAAGAGTCAGACATGACTGAAACTACTAAAAAACAACAACAAAAAGGGCCCATGTCTGTAAGTTGCTGAGAGCTGGGTTAGCCTAGTTCTGGAGTTGACATGAGGTAGTAGAAAGAGCCCTGGCCCCCGAGTCACAGGACCAAGGTTCAAATCTTACCTCTTGCTTGATGGGGGTAAAGAGAGGGAGAGAATCTGGGACTGAAAATATATTTTAAATGTTTTTAAAAACAAATCTTCCCTCTGATGGTAACTAAAAGCAAGTCACTTAACTTTACTAAGCCCCAGCTCTCTCATTTACCAAAATGAGGAGCACAGCTCTGCGTCCCTTCCAGTTTTAGGTCTGGGAGTGAGAATACAATCGAAATCCAGAGTTCTTTTCTGTATGCTGGGCTAGAAGGTAAACACAGCATTCTTTTCTGGTCTGGGGCCTGTCATTTCACTGGGGTAAAGAACTCCTATCAAGGAAGCCTAATCTTCCAGCGTAGATAGGTCAGTCGGTCAGTCAGCAGGCATGTAGAAGTGACTGCTGTGTGCCAGGCACTGTGCCCAGGGGCTGAGGACACAGGAAAGGCAAAACTATGGCCTCTTTCCTTAAAGGACTCACACACGCGAGACAACATGCTAACAGCCACGTGAATTCAAGATCCATACTGTGTAAATCAGAGGTAATCTCAGAGGGCTCTGGCAGCATTCTACAATTTATGGTCTAGAAGAGTGGTCTGGGGGCCCTGGAGAGGTCCAAGCTATTTGTCCAAGAGTACTCAGACAAGGTCTTTTGATTTTGAGACCAGGTTCCTATGCATTAGACCATACTGCCCCTCAGGATAAAGTTACCCCCATTTTGTGGAGGGGGAAACTGAGACCAGAGAGATTTTTAATTCCTTGCCCAAAGTCACGCAGCTAATAAATGGCAGAGGTGGAATTTGAACCTAGGTCAGCAGAGTCCAGATCTTCCCAATGTAGTGAGTGAGAGCGCTTGTGTCCTTCATGCCTTTATCCCTTTGTCCCTGGCACATGTCCTGATGTCCTGCTTTACCCCTGGATCTGCTCTTTTTATTCCCATGCCATCACACACACACATGCACGCACACATGCACACTCACATACTCTCTCACTCACATACAAATACATGCCCAGAGGAGCATTTCAAGTTGCTTTTTCACTGAATGCTATAACTTGTAAGAAATCCCCACCACACACAACCCTAGGGTCAGCCTCTCCCGTATATACATAACCACTCGTGGTTCCCAACCTTGACTTGGCCCCAAACACGTGAGAACCAGGAGGACTTGGTTTCTCCTCCAGTCAGTCCTTATCCTATCCTCCCTTCTCATTGCTGGCTTCCTATGAGTGACGGGCCTTTGTCTATGTCCACGTTGCCCCTAGTTAGGGATCCAGGACTTCCAGGAGCAGGACATCCGGAGTCACCAGAGCTATTCCCGAAAGACATTGATTGCCCTGGTCACCTCAGGTCTCCTGTTGGCAGCTCTGGGCACAGCTGGCTACTTCCTCATGAACCGTCGGAGTTGGAGCCCTGCAGGAGAGAGGCTGGTCAGTTCTGGGAGCTGGTGGGGACGCTGGGGTCCATCCAGAGAGGAATAAGAGGTTTTGCAGGGCAGTCATAGCATGATCATAATATAATGTGCTATAGTGTCAGAGTTGGAGGAGACCTTTGAAGTTCACATAGTTTAACCCTCTCATTGTAGGGGTGAAGGAAACTGAGACCTCCAGGAGAAAGTAGGGGAGGTATGAGGAAAGCATCCCCTTCCCCACTGGAAGTAACACACCTTCCCTGACTCTCCCCTTCCATATACATCCAGCTTTACCACAATAGTAGATGGTGGGTTATGGGACAGAGAGGGTCTTTTGCTCACTGGAGTCCAGCTTATAAGGAGGAACCTCTGTGTTTAATAGATAGAAAGGAATGCTAAGGTCATACATTCATTGTTACCTGTCGGGAAACCTACAGAGGTGGGGGGACGAATAGGAGTCTTTAAAATCATCTAGACATTTATAAAGCTATTATATGCTGGGAGACACCACCAGCACCATTCCTTTGCCCCATAGGTGGGTGGTGGACGTTATAATCACCAGCTCATCTGAACTTCATTGGTCAGAAAAGGTTGGGGCTAGGAGAGAAGGGAAAGTCATGGGCTAACCTCTTGGGAAACTCTATTTATTGGCCTGGCATCCTGATACGCCTCGCCTGCCATGGGAACGTGCTCTGGCCAGGGGGACCATCTAAGTCCCCCTACCAGGACAACTTCTTGACATCACAGTGACATGGTTTGGTGCCTCTCTCCTCTGTCCCCAGGAGCTGGAGCCCTGACCTGTTCTTCAGGAAGAATGGAATCTTCAAATACAGATGTCACCCTTCTCCTCCTCTTCCCCTGTCTCTTTGGGACTCACACCGATTGATCCCATACTTTCCTGCTTCAATAATGCTCCCTTTATTTATATACTGTCTAGGGAGAAGACCCCTATTACACGGAAAATGGTGGAGGCCAGGGCTATGGTGCAGGCTCTGGGGCCAGCCCTGATTCACAGGAAAAGGCCAGTCAGAACCGAGGGGCCCAAGAGAATGGGACCAGCCAGGCCACATCCAGCAATGGCCATTCGTCAAGACAGCATGTGGTGGCTGATACCGAACTGTGATGGGACAGGGAAGGGCTTGGAGCTGGTGGGGCCAGGGGAAAGCCCTTCCCTCCCAGAGAGCTTTACTGCCCTGCTGTCCACGTAGCACCCCACTTCCCAAATTGTTCTTAGCCCTTATCCTTCTCCCTCTCTCTCACAACACGTAACTTTTTTGTGTCCCTAAGTTGAGTTAGGGGGAGGAATTTCTCTTATTACCAGATGTGCAGGTGAGTGGTGCCTCTTTACCACTCTATACAGAGTGCCTGCTGGGGACCCTAACTCTTACCTTGGTCTCTCTGGGGCCAGGGTGTGACAAGAAGGGCGTGAAGCTCCAGAGCCCATATACAGGACTCTATAAATAGGGACGGGGCTCCTGGGGCACGAGCCAAGCTCCGGATGAATCTCTCTCTGCTAGACCAGAGAGTTAGTATCTCTGCCACACTGGTCTGTTTCCCCAATTCTACCTCCCCCGACCCCGGGCCCCACTCTTTTACTGCTCATTCCTAGGAAGAGAGGAAAAGTTGGGGCTGCCAGTGCTTCCTGTGTAGGATGCCCATTATTCAGGGCTTTTCCTTCCACTTTCTTCCTTTCTGGTAAGGAAGCCACATTAACCACTTTCTGTCATTCCTGCCTATATATCAAAACTAAACAACTTGCTTTTCCCCAAATGTTTCTCTCCGTCCTCCTACAAAACAGAATTCCCTATCCCTGCCTTCCCTCTTAAGCCCAATACAGCCCAGCCATTTCTCTTGTAAGCAGATATGCCCATGGGCAGTCTCTGTGAGATGGGGATTAGAACTAGCCAGATTCTTTAAAAAATTTTTTGGTCTGTGCTTATGCATTTGTAGGGGTATATACTGGTATGTGGGGACATATCAGTGATGGAAACTTGTGCTCAATCTTGGCCTCCTCTGTGGAAAGTGGGGGTGGGGAGTAGAGACCACAAACCTCTTCTTCTTGGGCACAGGAAGCTGGGGCAAGGGGCCAGGCCTTTTGCCAGCTCCTGTTGCCTCTGGCTTTCCTAAGGGCCCAAACAAGAGCCTTGGGAAAGCAAGATAACATTGTTTCTCGCTGTCTCAGCCTTGACCTCTGACCTCCAACACCTAGCCCCTCCATCCCAGGCAAGGTCCTTATCTCTAGCTCTCAGCAGTTTATGTTAGTACCATCCTCTTATGAGCCTCAGTCCCCCAGGTCCCCATGCCTCCCCATACCTTTCACACCTAGCCCTCTTTGCTCACCACCAGGAGTCAGCCTCTTGGGAGAAAAGAATAGAGTAGTTCTGGGGAAGGAAGAAGCCAGAATCCCTGGGGTCAGGAGCCCTTAGAAGCATCAGTTTCCAGAGGCAGGGAAGATGGTTGTAGTTTTCTGGGTTTTTTTTTTTCCCACCTTGAAAAAAATGTTTGTAAATACTGTAATTAAAGTGATAGTAAAATGGGTTTGTTTCTATTTCTATTCTATTGTTTTTATTCAGTAAGCATTTATTAAGAACTTATTTACCTGGTTCAAGGAACTAAGCCCCTGGGAATAAAAGAAAGGCAAAAAACATATCCCCCGCCTTCAAGGAGCTCACATTCTAATGGGGAAAGACAAGCAAAACTCATTCCTGAGGTAATGACCTTGCCTCGCTGGTCACTGGAAGTCGGGCCCCTGTTTGGGGAGGGTTGTTTCTAGAATATGCCAGCCCAAGGGACCCAAGGGCCACTGTATCTCCTCTCTCCATTTATCAACACGGAACAAAAAAAACCCATCTAACTCCAAGGGATGTCTTAGGGGGGCCATTTCTTCAGGACAGTGGGTATAGTGCCAACCTGGAGGGAGGTGCTGCTCCTACTAGGCCCTGAAAAACCTTGGGTGGGAAAGTAGGGGAGGGAAGGAGTAGTGTTCAAGGTGTCCTTCCAAAGGAAAAATGGAAAGACCCAGAGTTAAAGCTAGATGTGGCTGGTCTTGGCAGAATGATGGGCTGTGAATACAAGCATGACCAATACAGGATGGATTTTGGAGGGGTGTGGGGATTTCATTAGGCCTAGCCCATTACAAGGTTAATTCTGTGAGTTCTGGGTCTAGTTTCTGTACAACTCCCTAAATAGGGAAACTTTTTGGTATCTAAATTAAAATACAGAGGTGGGGGTGGGGGATAATAAGCCAAGGTCATGTCCTTTTTCTACCATCTATAAAATGGGAATATTTAAAATAACTGCTACTTACCTCAGGGTGGTGGTAGAGAACATGCTTTTATAAATCAAAGCACTAAGAATTAGGAGGCATTATTACCATTCTGGGCTCTCTGCTTTCCTTCCAGGACCCGCAGCCTGAGTCCCGGGGACCAGACAACATAGAGATATTTGGGGAGCTCACTCTAGATACCCTACCACCTGCTAAGGCATTCTCTTTCCCCTACTGCATTAGGAGAATGAAATACCACACACCCTCTTCCCCACCCCCAGATTTTCCTTAGCCCTTTCTGGCCTTAGGAAACTAAGAGGGCATAATGCCAGTCACATCTGCACAGCTCAGTAACTCCAGGAAACTTGCAAGGTGTGTAAATAGGGACAGAAGCCACCGGGGCCAAAAGAAGGTCTGATTCTAGCATCCTTACCTGGCCTGGACCAGACCTTCCCCCTCCAACAGCTAATCAGTCCTCACCCCTCCCAATCCTTTTAGCCTTGGGTTTTTCCTGGCCTCAGTCAGACTCTGTGTTCCATGGGATTCTAGAGGAGGAAAGAGAATCGAGGCTGGAAAAATCCAAAGACAGGTGTCTTGTGTTGGGGCAGGAAAGGGAGGATGGGTTATTGTAACTAGCTGGGTCTGTGAAGGTTGAGGAGGGGTGGGGCTGGGTCATTGTGGAAGGAATTTGAGGTAACTCCCCTGAAAATATGGGGCAGGGGAAATATGAGTGTTGTTATCAGTAGACTATAAGTTCCCTGAGGATAGTTTGTTTTTTGTCTTTGTATCTCCAGCACCTAGCACAGTGCCATGCGCATAGTAGGCGCTTAACAAATGCTTGCTGGTAGCAAGACCCTGGGGTCAGCTAGGTGGCAAAGTGGATAAAGCACCAGCCCTGAGGGCAGGAACACGTGAGTTCAAATGTGATCTCAGACACACAGTGGCTGTGTGACCCTGGGCAAGTCACTTAATCCTGTTTGCCTCAGTTTCCTCATCTGTCAAATGAGCTGAAAAAGGAAATGCAGACTGCTCTAGTGTCTCTGCCAAGAAAACCCCAAATGGGGTTGAAGAGGGTGGGATGCAACTGAAGTAATTGAAGAACAACCAAAACAAGACCCTGGATGCCTGGAGTACCAGGAATCTGTCAAATTCCCATCCCGATGTAGGATTGGGGGGAGGGGGAGGTTTGTGTCTATTGGAGGCTGAATGCTTGGAGGGCCGGAGTTGGGGGGTGGGCAGTTGGGTCCCTGTCTCTGATACCCCTAGGTAGGTCCCACCCTGTAGGAGATAGTCAAACAGTGATGCGACAATTGCCCCACCTACTGGTCTTTGCGAGCTCCTGCAGCTGGGCCCTGTCCAGAGCTTTCCATAAAGCCAGGGGAAGGGAGGAAGAGAACAAGGGAACAGCAGAGGGAGGGCTTCCCAGATTTACAGCTGGAAGGGACCTGAGAAGTCAGCAAGGAGAAATCCTTTCAAATGCCAACTATGCTTCGGGCTCCTCGCTTCCCTCACCTTGTCTCACTTCCCCTTTAGCCCCTGCCAGCTTTGGACATTTTTCGCAGGGCTGGTGATGGGGGAACGTGGGAAGGTGGGGAGGAGGAGAGGTATTGAATTACCTTTGTGGTTTTGCCTCTAGGACATTCTGGGCAAGAGCCTTGTTCTTGGCTCATTTATAACTGGGGCCTCCTAAGATCACAGACTGTTTGAGCTGGGAGCCTTGGGGGGAGGATGTCAGCCAATCCCCTCATTTAGAAGGCAAAGAAAACAAAGCCCAGAGACAAGGAGTTACTTGCTCAAGGTCATCTAGGTAGTAGGAAGCACAGCCAGGATTCAAACTGAGGGCTCTTGCGGTGGTATCATGAAATATCTCCTTGTAATGTCTTGCCCATCAGCCAAAGCAATGATTAGGAGCCCCGGCTTGGGGAGAGGGGCAGGGGGACCCGCAGTATGCAACAACAGTGGAAAATAAAAAGCTTAATTTGATCTTAGGCTACATTAAGAGGAGAGTGGAGAAAGGATTATTTACTGAGTACCTACGGTGTGCAAAGCTGGGGGGGGCGTACCACCCACCAAAGATGAGTAAGATATGATCCCTGCTCTCAAGGGAGTATACAATCTAGCCAGGAAGAATAGATACGTACAATAATAACTACAATACAAAGCAGGATGTCATTGCTCGGTCTAAAAAGTGTTAGAAATTTCTGAGAGGGGGAGAGGTTACTCCTGGCTGGGAGCCAGATGTAGGAGCAATCAGGGAAGACTTCATGGAGGAGGTGGCATTGGAGTTAGGCCTTAGGTACACAGGATTTTGACAGGCAGAGATGGGGTGAGAGCATTCAGGGAAGAGAAAACTGCATGGGTAAAGGGTACCGAGGATGATAAAGTCAAGTTTAGCTGGCACATAGAGGAGTAAAGATAGATTGGAACCTAGAGGGGAGAGCCTTGAATGATGCGATTAGAAGTTCCTTTTTTTCCAGTAAGCAACAGGAATCATTCAAGATTTTTTAACTAAGGAGTGACAGGATCAAAGTTATACATCTGAAAGAGGAATTTAGCCAGTAAGTCATTCAGTAAGAAAAAGACATTGAAAGATACTGGACAAAGAAGAGATTGGAGGCAGGGAGGTCATTTAGGAGCCCAGGTGAGATATGAGCAGAGGAAGGGGATAGAGACGAGGAGCCTTGAGAACACAGAATAGACAGGAGATGGTGGTTGAGGCCACTGCTTCCCTGGTGTGGCTGAGTCAAGAAGGGATGCCTTAGACTCATGCCGAGACGGTGCCAATCTGCCAGCACAAGGTGGATACCCACGATCACAATCAGAGGTCTAGGCTTTGGGGAGACAAGTTGAGTCGGATGAAGAGTCAGCACCCCAACACTTACTTCTTAGCATGAATCCTTGCTCTTAATAATAGCTAACATTTGTACAGTGCCTACTGTGTACCGGACACTGCTAGGCACTTGACAAATACCACCTCATTCGATCCTCACCACCACCCTGGGAGGCAAACACTGGTGAAGTGGCTTGCCTGGGCTTACACAGCTAGTAGGTATCAGAGGTTTGAACTTGGGTCTTTCTCATTCCAGGCCTGGTACTGACTGCGCTGCACCACCTAGCCCCTGTTGCTCGTGCATTCGCTTTCCTGCTTGTTTCTCAACGACTTGGATTCTAGAGCTCTTTGGTTCCCACTTGCTTCCATCCCAATTCAGGTCCTGCTTCTCTACCCATGAGTATGCTCGTTCTCCAAAGGCCAGAGCCTTGCCCTAATCACCTGCATTGCAATACTTAGCTCACAGTAGGCACTTAATAAATGCTGCTTGACTGACTGATTGTACATCCTGCCTCCAAACCAGGCAGGATTCTACAGTGACATCCAGGCAGCCAGCTAAGCAGGGTGTGTAGAGCGTTGGACTTGAGGTTTGGAAGATCTGAGTTCAAATTGTACCTCAGGTACTTCACTTGACCTCCCTCAGCCTCAGTTTCCTCACCTGAAAATGGGGAGTAACAGTACCTACTGCACAGAGTTGTTGTGAAGATCAAATCCATGTGAATCAATTTGCAAACCTTAAAGTTTTCATATAAACTCTACCATCATTAACGCCAATTGCATATTGGAGTGGAGAACAAGAGTCGGTGATGACCCCCAGATTCTGTGCCTGGCTTTGAAGGAATTGTTTTTGCTTTGAGGGGGAAGATAATGAATTATAGACATATTGTCTTAGAAATAAATCTGTTCTCCATATTGAGTGTGAGGCGCTAGTAGGCCATCCAGCTGCAAACATCCAAAAGGTAGCTGGAGATCCGGGGTGGACCTTGGAAGAGCTAGAGATACAGACATCATCTGTGGAGAAGCTGTAACAGCTGAAACCACATGGGGAAGGATGGGAGCATCGAGTACAGAAAAGTGATCCCTGGGGGTACGACGCTGGAAGACTGTCCATCCTTAGTGGGCAAGGGGAGGAAGAGGGGCCTACAAAGAGGAGAAAACAGGAACAGAGCGGTCAGAAGATAATCACGACAGTATAATATCCCAGAAGCCTCCGAGAAGAGGAGGGTGATTCACCATAATAACAGCTAATATTTACTTTTTTTATTGTTCAGTCATTTCAGTTGTGCCCAATCTTAGTGATGCTACTTGGGATTTTCTTAGCAAAGATATTGGAGTGGTTTGCCATTTCCTTCTCCATCTCGTATGAGGAAACTGAGGCAAACAAGGTTAAGTGACTTGCCTAGGGTCACACAGCTAGTGTCTGAGGTTGGATTTGAACCCATGAAGATGAGTCTTTCTGCTTTCAAGCTCAATGCACCACCTAGCTGCCTGTAAGGTTAATGGGGAATAAGCTCTTCCCCGCCCATCAACAGGCCTCGTGTGGAGCCCATTAAGGGAAGCTTGCTTGCCTGCAGGAAGGCTTACACACCTTTTGCTAATTGCTAATTAGGCACTGAGTCAGGAGGGTTCTAGCTCTGAGCCTATTAGCTGAAAGAATATATATTCTGAGAGGTGAGTTTTTGCTTTGTGGGCTTGCTCACAAGAAGGATCTTTTGATTCGAGACTCTGGGTGGCCCTATGTTCAGAGCCCCCCAACTTCTCAGAGGTAAAGTCTCGCTCGATCCAGCGGTGAATGTAAAGTATATGTAGCAGTATTGTTTTTATTCAGGCAGTACAGCCCTGTCTGCTGGTCTTTATTTCTCTTCTCTGTATTTCCTCTGTTTGTATTTTATGTAATTAAAGAAGATTGTTGACCCCTGAAACAGCTCTCTTTCCTAAGAACCTGTACTAGCAGCCATCCTGAGTATGTCAGTGTGGCTGCCGTTACACTGCCCATAACAGATTTCTTGTTGTTCACTCATGTCTAATTCTTTGTGACCCCATTTGGGGTTTCTTGGCAAAGATGCTAGAGTGATTTGCCATTTCCTTCTCCATTTCATTGGAAACTGAGGCAAACAAGGTTAAGCCCCTTGCTTAAGGTCACACAGCTAATAAGTGTCTGAGGCCACACTTGAACTCGGGCCTTTCTGACTCTAGGCCCGGCACTCCATCCCCTGTGCTACTGCTTAAAGATTTTCATAGTACTTTGTATATATTATCTCATTTGACCCTTAACAACAACTCTGTTATATCCATTTCATAGATGAGAAAACTGAGGTTAAGTGACACACACCCATGGTCACATAGTTGGGTAAGTGGGATCCAAACTCTGACTTCAAGGCCAACGCTTTATCCACTATGCTGCCTCAAATTCTGATATGAGATGTTTCATATAAGAGATCAAGGAGGAGAAGAGACCTTTGGATTGACAGTTCTCCAGTTCCCTTCATCCCTACTGCCTGTCAATCAATGCATCCTACTGTCTGACCCTTCTGCTGTAATCTAAACCCTTGGGCTGAGAATATATAAATCAAAGTGAAGAGTTCATTCCTTCAATGTATGATTTATTGATTATCTGCTATATGCAAAGCACAGTGCTACAAGCTAGATAGGTTAGCCCTCTTAGCATGCCAGAAAATAATGATGTGAAAGAAAGTCCTCCACATATGGACAGCTCATGTGTTCCAAAAAATCTGTCAGATATTCCAGATGAAGGTTGTACCAGAATGAGGACAAACAAAATGTAGTTACTGAAAATATGACAGCCGCAGCGGGCTAACAAATGAGGCAATCGGTAATCAGCCAGTGATGATTAATCGTAACACCTACTCATGGGTCAGATTGTGTGTACGTGTGTGGGGGGTGCTATGAATCATGGAACGCCTGATCTCAGAGGAACTAAAATTGCAAGTAGCTCAGAGGGCACCGAAAAGACGCATGGTGGGCATCAGCAAGCTGATGTACGTTACCAGTGACGGCTTAAGTACGCAGGAGAGCGAGAATGGCATCATCAGGGACACAGAGGGCCAAGAGAGGAGGTGGACTGGTCATGGATTGAGAATGAGCGGCAGCAGGTGGACAGACTGGGTGCTGCATGGATGCCCCTGGGATATTAAAAAAGCCAGAATAAGATGTCTCTGTGACTCCATTTTGGGGGTTTCTCGGCAGAGATACTGGAGCGGTCTGCCGTTTCCTTCTCCAGCTCATTTTACAGATGAAGAAACTGAAGCAAACAGGGTTAAGTGACTTGCCCAGGGTCACACAGTTAGGAAGTGTCTGGGGCCAGATTTTAACTCAGCAAGATGAGTCTTCCTGATTCCAAGCCCAGTGCTCTATCCACCGCACCATCTAGTTGCCCCCTGGTATTCCGAGTGCATCCTTAGTGGAAGGTTTGGGGAAAACATGAATAGGAATTGGATGGATGCAAAGGAAGGACACAAGCCTTTATTAAGCACCTACTATGTGCCAGGCACTGTGCTAAGCACTTTACAAATACATAATTTGATCTTACCAACACTGTGAGGCAGGTGCTGCTATTATCTCTCTCTTACAGGTGAGGAAACTAAGGCAGAAGCAGTGGAATGACTTGCCCAGGGTCACACAGCTGGTACATTTCTGAGCCTGTATTTAAACTCACATCTTCTTGATACACTCTATCCACTGTGCACAGAGGGGTTGTGATGTGAAGTAGTTGTACATGTACATATAAATATTTGCATATGTATATGCATGAACATGAATGCATGAAAAGACCTAGCTTTAAGGTTTGCAAAATGCTTCACACATATTATCTCATGCTATTCATGAAATAGTAGTTATTAAGCAGGGCAGCTAGGTGGGGCAGTGGATAGAGCACTGGGCCTGGAGTCAGCAAGACTTGAATTCAAATCCAGACTCAGATACTGACTGTGTGACCCTGGGCAAGTCACTTAACCCTGTTTGCCTCAGTTTCCTCATCTGTAACATGAACTGGAGAAGGAAATGGCAAACCACTCCAGTATTTCTGCCAAGAAAACCCCATGGTATGGTCTATGGGGTCATGAAGAGTCAGGCACGAATATTATGTGCCAAGCATTTTCTAAGGGCTAGGGATACAATATAAGGAGTTGCCATTCAAATGGGGAACAATGACACATATAAGGCAGTAGTGGCCAGGGATGGGGGTTTTCTGGTTTGGGAAGTTATCAGGATGGAAAGTGGAGCTGACACACACCCTTCCTAGTAAAAATGGCAGTACTGATTTGATCATGGTTTTAGAACTGGACAGTAGTGGATTTGGGGAGGGCCTTTTGGGAAAGCCAAGCAGATTGGTGGGTAGGTGGAGCAGCGTGAAGCATGGCTTGGGCCAGCCTAGATATAAGAAGCCATATGAGCCCTGCCCCCATCAGGACTTCTGGACATACAGCAATGTTTATGTACATATGTATACGTATACATACACATACATATGTACACATACATACCTTAGGAGTGGGGGAGGTGACATAATGTGGACAGAGAGTCGGCTTAAAAATCAAGAGGACCCAAGTTTAATGCTGCCTCTAACCCACAATAGCTGTGTGATCCTGAGTAAGGTGCTTACTCATTTTGTGCCATCAAATAGCTCTCTAATACTGTAGGTTACAGAACAGTTTCCAATCTGCCTTGATAGGGAGACTTTCCTCACTGGAAGTTTTCTATGCCAATCGAACAATAAACATTTATTAAGCCCCTGCTATGTGCCCAGCACTGTGCTAAGCACTGGGGAGACAAAAAGAGGCCCACCCTCTGAGAGTTGATCATCTAACGAGGGAGACAGCATGTTCCCAAAATATAGACAAAGCAAGCTATATATAGTATATATAGGAAATAATTAGGAGAGAGAAGACACTAGAATTAAAAAGGGTTGGGGAAGGCTCCCAGTAAAAGATGGAATTTTAGTTGGGACTTAAAAGGAAGCCAGGGAGGTCAGGAGGGAGGGCATTCCAGGCATGAGGAATAGCCAGAGAAAATGCCTGGAGCTGAAAAAGGGGGCCACTGTCATTAGATAGAAGAGTATATGGTGGGCAGTAAGGAATAAGAAGAGTTTGAAGGTGGGATGGGACTAAGTCATGAAGGGTTTTGAATGTCAAACAGAGCATTTTATATTTGATTCTGGAGCAAGAGGGAGTCACTGGAGTTTATTGAGTATGTATGTATGTGGCAGGGAGACAGAGAGAGAGATACAGAAAGAGAGAGACAGAGAGGGGGGGGAGGATGAGAGAGACAGAGAGACAGAGGGAGAGAGTGGGAGGGAAGAGGGGGGAGAGGGAAGTGGAGGTTTGTTCTGCACTTCAGGAAAATCACTTTAACAGCTAAGGAGGTTGGAATGGATTGGGGAGAGATTTGAGGCAGGCAGACCCACCAGGATGTTCTTGTAATAATCACAGCATAGGGTGATGAGGGCCTGCACTAGAGGGGTGTCAGAAGAGAAGGCGGGGCGTAATCAAGAAATCTTGCAAAGGTGTAATCGGCAGGCCTTGGCAACAGCTTGGATATGGGGAGGGGTGTGCAAGATGGTGAGGAATCCAGGACAAGTCCTACGCTGTGAGCCTGAGGACTGGGAGGATGGTATTATCTGCTACAATAAAAGGGGAGGTGGGAAGGGAGGAGGCTTTAAGGGGAAAGATGAGTTCTGCTTTGGACATATTAAGTTTAAGATGTGTGCTGGACATCTAGTTTAAGAAGTCTGAAAGGCAGTTGGAGATGCAAGATTAGAAGTCAGCAGAGAGTTTGGGGGCAGGAGAGGTAGATTTGAGAATCATCAACATAGATGTGGAAATTAAATCCATGTGAGCTAATGTGATCACCAAATATGAGGGACAAGAGAAGAGGGCCCAGAATGGAGCTCCGAGGACCACCTATGGTTAGAGGGTGTGATCTGGAGGAGGATCCTGCAAAGGAGACAGAGGAGAAAAGGGAAAAAGGAGTTGGCGGGGAGGAGAACCAGAAGAGAGTGGGGTCCTGAAAACCTAGAGAGAAGGAGGGGGAGTGGTCAGCGGAGCCAAAGGCTACAGAGAGGTCGAGGAGAATGAGAACTGTGAAAAGGCCGTTGGATTTGACAGCTAACAAACCATCGGTAACTTTGCAGAGTTGCTAATTCCATGGACATTCCATTTCTGCGGAATGATAAGATCAGAAGCCAGATTGTAAAGGGTTAAGAAGAGAGTGAGAAAAGAGAAACAGAGGCCCCTATTGTATGTGGCCTTTTTGAAGGAGTCATCTACAAAGGGCCGAAGATATACAGGGGGATAGTTAGTGGGGATGGAAGGGTCAGGGAGAGTTTTTCGGGCTAGAAGAGACGTGTGCATGTTTGCAGGCAGTAGGGAGAGACTGAAAATAAATGAAAGAGTGAGGATGATAGGGAGGACAATCTGTTGGAGGAGACCCGACAGAATGGGATTGCTTGACCAAGTAGAGGGGTTAGCCTCAGAAAGGAGTAAGGCCACCTCCTTGTGGGAAATGGGTGAAGGAGGAAGAAGTGGCAGAAGGGGCCCAACCGATAGGGGATGAGGAAGAGGGGAGAAGAGGGAGCTCATGGAGCCTCATATTTTTCTGTAAACAATTAGGCAAATCATCCTCTTTGCCTCAGTTTCCTCAACTGTAAAATGGGAATAGCAGCACTTACCTTGCTTGTTATGAGGATCAAATGAATGAATATTTGTAAAGCACAGTGCCTGGCACACAGTCGGTGCAACATAAATGCGTATTCCTTCCCTGGGGAAATCTCTTAGCCTCTGTCAGCCTCAGTTTTCTCAACTGGAAAATGGAGATTTTAACAGCAACTACCTTACAGAGTTGTTGTGACTATCAAAGGCGGTCCTATTTGGAAAGTGTTTTGTAAACCTTAAAGCACTATATAAATGCTACCTATTATTATTTATTATAACTTTGTACAAGGCTCCATCTTAATTTCTGTTTTCATTTATTATTCATTATATTATGTAATTATATATATATTATACATAATTAGATAATTATTCATCTGCATTAGATTGCAAGCTGCTTGAGGTCAGGGACTATCTTTTGCTTCTTTTTGTATCTCTGGCACTTAGCACAATGCCTGGCACACAGAAGGCACTTAATAAATGTTTACCGATGGAGATGACTACATTTTTTTCTCTCCTCCCACCTTCACAAAATCAGTTGCCTCTGGGGAGGTAGTACCCTGGGAGTGAAGCCCAACAGTAGCTTAACATCTGGAAGACGTGGAAAAAGAAAAAAAAAAGGTGTTTTAGGTCTGGTAGATTTCACTGCAAGTGCCTTCCCATTGAGAGGAACAGCAACAGTCTTGATAGCCGATGTCAGCCACAGGGATGTCAATTATGGGCTTTCTTGTCTTTCTGTTGCCTTTCTTGGAGGGAGGGCACCTAGGGGGACAGCACGGTGCCATAAAGATCACACTAGACTCAAGAGTTAGGGGCAGATCTGGCCTAAGGCAGGGCTGTCCAACCTTAGGTTATATTAGGGCCACATTAAAATAAATCGTTCAAGGGCCGCACCCAGAATAAAAAACACAGTGCACTAATAGAAAGTGCGGGAACGCGCGTCATTAATACTACAGGCGAAGGCGTGAAGCATGAAAGCAAACGCAAAACAACAAAGCTACAACATGGCACTATAAAGGTAGGTGCATGCTGACTAGTCTGTGTTGCACAGACGGAATGCACCCCACAGACAGATTGAAAATCCCCTGCGATATGTTCTGCCGTAATACCGCATAAAAACATCAAAGAAAATTAACATCAACGAGACTATTTATTAGTGATGGAATAAAACAATCTAATACGCATTCTGTGCAGATCATTATTTTATTTTTTTGCTCATGAAAATTAAAACCCACAGGCAGGCTGCATAAAATCACGGCCCACGGGCCGTATTCTGGACAGCCCTGGCCTAAGCTAAGTCATTTAATCTTTCAGAGCCTCTGTTTGCTCATCTATAAAAGGGGAATAATAATATGGGCCTTACTTAATTCATAGAGCTGTTGTGAGAAAGCCCGGCACGTAGTAGGAGCTTTATACATGTTTAATGATTGATTGAAAGCACAAAGAAATGTGAGCAGTGGCCGCTAGGTGGATAGGGTGCAGGGGCTAGAGTCGGGAAGACCTGAG
The DNA here is from genome assembly GCF_011100635.1 of Trichosurus vulpecula. Taxonomy (NCBI): domain Eukaryota; kingdom Metazoa; phylum Chordata; class Mammalia; order Diprotodontia; family Phalangeridae; genus Trichosurus; species Trichosurus vulpecula. Next base: position 109,761,354 of record NC_050576.1, on the reverse strand, counting down.
TTCAAATCAAACCTTAGACACTAGCTGTGTGGCCCTAGGCCTCTTAACCCTGTTTGCCTCAGTTTCCACATCTGTAAAATATGCCAGAGTAGGAAATGACAAACCACTCTGCCAAGAAAACCCGAAGTGGGGTCTCAAAGTGTCGAATATGACTGAAAATGACCCAAAACAATACTCCACTGGCAACTCGGGAAATGTCAGTTGGTTGCTCAAGGTGGAAAGGAAAGCACGAGGCTCTCACCAAAAAGATGGTCCAACCCTGTTCCCCTCCTGCTCAATAAACTCCAGTGACTCTCTATCACCTCCAGGAGCAAATGCAAAATCTTCTGTTTGACATTCAAAGCCCTTCACACCCCAGCCCCCTCCCCTCCCCTCCCCTCCCACCTTTCTGGTGTTCTTACACTTCACTCTCCACCATATGCTCTGCGATCTGGGTGACACGGGCCTCCTGGTCATTCCACAAACAAGATCGTGCATCTCTTGCTCAGAGAGTTTCCTCTAGCTGCCCCTGTGCCTGGATGCCTCTACCTCCTCAGCTGTGCCTGGTTGCATCGTCTACAAGAAACCTTCTCCAATCTCTCTTAATCCTAGCGCCTTCTCTCTGCTAATGATTCTCTTTTTATATAGTTTGAATCTATTTGTTTGATAGCTGTCTCCCCATTAGATCGTGAGCTCCTTGAAGGCAGGGACTGTCTTTTGCTTCTTTTTGTATCCCCAGTGCTTAGTGCAGTGCCTGGCACATAGGAGGCGCTTAATAAACGCTCACTGATTGCCTGACAGGATGGCCCCTAAATAGATTCTAATTTCCCCCCTTCTGCATCAACACAGGTCACCTCGAATTCCCTCACACACACACCTCACCCTCACCTTAGAGTATTGCTAAATGTCTCCTTTTTTGAAGATGAATTTTGCCCAGGGCCCTGAGAATTGTGCTTTACACACACACACACACACACACACACACACACACACACACACACACACAGTTATTAGAATTTGCTACCTTTGTCTCTCTGATTTTTCTTATCTTCTCTCCCAGGGGTTGGGTTTTCTCTGCCTTGGCAGGCTGATAACATGTGGAAGCATGAGAAAGTGTCTAATTAATAGCCTAATTAGTAGTACAAGTCTTTAATAGCTGATTATAGAAAAATCATTCAGCAGTGTCCCTCCCCATCACCCGCTTGACTTATTTGTTTATTGCCACTGTGCCTCATAAGAGTCGTGGATCTGAAGTCAGATCACTCGGGTTTGAAACCTGACTTTGCCACCAACTGCCTGGGTGACCTTGGGCAAATCACTGAAACTCTGGACCTCAGTTCCTGCACCTGTTAAACAAATGAGTAGGTTTGGCTGGATGACCTTTAAAGTCTCTCCTGGCTCTAAATATATAATTCTTTGGGAATGATAGTAATAGTGAACTATCTTCCATTCAGGGATTGGTTCTCTGATGTACGGGTTCAGTCAGTCATGTCTGACTCTCCGTGATCCCATTTGGAGTTTTCTTGGCAGAGGTACCAGAGTGGTTTGCCCTTTCCTTCTCCAGCTCACTTGCAGATAAGGAAACTGAGGCAAACAGGGTTAAGTGACTTGCCGGGGGTCACACAACTAATAAGCGTCTGAGACCAGATTTGAACTCAGGAACATGAGTCTTTTTGACTCCAGACCTGGAACTCTATCCAATAAATACTTGACTGATTAATTAGTCCCTAAATTGAGATCCTCAGCTAAGGCCAAATATTTTCACACATAGAGAAGAGATTTTGCCCTCACCTACCAGCACGTAAAAAAGTCTACTAACAATCAGAGGTGTTCCAAGGTGTAACGGGTCACTGATCGGGGACAGCTTTAAAAAGGGACAGGATGGCCGCTTGTCGGGGATGCCAACTACTTGCATGGACCGTTTCTGAACTACGGCACCTAACAGGTGAACTTTCGGGTTGGCTGCCTTGAATCAGACCTCCATTGTTACTCCCTGATGCCACCTACCTCGGGAATACCCCCTTTCCCCCCAGCCTCCTTTCATGTGTTCTCTTCTCTCATTAGAATATAATGGACAAGGACTGTCAGGCTTGCTCATATATCTATCCTTTGTGCTCAGCACAAGACAAGGTAGAGTTTATTAAGCTGTTGTTATGTCATCGATCAGTCCTGTCTGACTCTTCGAGACCCCATTTGGGGTTTTCTTGGCAAAGACACTGGAGTGGTTTGCCATTTCCTTCTCCAGCTCATTTTACACATGAGGAAACTGAGGCCAACTGAGTTAAGTGACTTACCCAGGGTGACACAGCTAGGAAGTGTCTGAGGCTGGATTTGAACTCAGGAAGATGAGTCTTCCTGCCTCCAGGCCCTGCACTCAATCCACTGTGCCCCCTAAGATAGATAGTAAGCATTTAATAAATGCGTGTGGATTGATTGATTACTAGGCAGTTTCTGATGTGTCATATGAGTGGTAGAGTCTGTAGGAGTTCACCCAGATAATAATAGCTAACATTACACGGTGCTTTAAGAGCTTTCCAGATATTATCACTGGGATCCCCCAGATCAGAGGAATTGGAGAATGGAGCTGTTCTAGATACACTAAGCAAAGCAGGGAGGTTCAGAGTAGGGAAGAAGGTGCTTCAGGCAGTAGAGGCCCTGGCTACTCAAGCTGGGACAATTCAAGAAGCCTTTAATGGTGATGGTGGCAGGGTGAAAAAGGACAGAAACTGCACTTTAAGGTTTCCAAAGAGCTTTACATCCCTTATCTCACCTCTCCCCTTATGCTTGACCCTTGCTTCCTGCAATTCCCCCCCCCCCACTCCAAGCCCACCCCTCCTGACTGATGGATGCATCATCCCCTCCCTCCATCCAGGTCTCTCCCCAGCCAGACCTCAGACAAGTGGTCTCTGAGTCAGCATTCAAACCCTGCCTCTGACACATTAAGGCTGTGTCACCCTAAGCAAGTCCCCTAATTTCTCAGGGCCTCCAGGGAACTCTGGAAGATCAAGTATAGATTAAGGATATAAGAACCTAGTTTTAGAGCTGGGGAGGGACCTCAGAGGACATCTAGTCCAGCTGCCTGATTTTGCAAATGAAGAAACTCAAGGAGTTAAATGACTTACCCAAGGTCACGCAGGTAATTTGTCCTGAGGTGGGATTTGAATCCAGGACTTCTTGTCTCCAGAACCAGTGCTGCTTCACTGCATTAGTAGGGGCAGCTTCCTCATTGGCAATTCCCTTTACAAGTGAAATGGGTCTGATTCTAAAAAAAAAAAAATGTTAAGGGAAGTCCTGGCTGGATTTTCTAGGCAGGGCTGGGATGTGGACAAAGGGCCAGAGAGGCTGGGACTTGTCTAACTGGAATGTTTCCTCTTGACTCCAGATCTTTCCATTTCACCGAGTTGCCTCCTCAGCCATGGCTCAGCTCACCAGCAAGTGCCCTCGGGAAGTCCCTTTAGCCCTCTAGGCCTTCCTTCCTCATTTGTAAGGAAACTGGAACTTAATCTGGAGTCCAGGGACCAGAGTTCAAATTCTGACTCTTCTTCTGGTAAAAACTAGCAATTACCTAATGGCAGCCATCTCTGGGGTGGAAGAGGGGGAGGGAGGAGAAAAAAAGAAAGTTACAATATAACTTTGTTGTATATAGTGAATAAATGTATAATATAGTTTATATATATAATATACATTTTACACATATATAAACTACATATATTCCTATATATAGGAATAGTAGATTCTACAAAATAGATCTGCAGTTTCAGGTACAATCCCCTTTTTTTTCCTATCCCACTTTGTTATGCAAATGCTTGTTTTGTTTTTTAATTAAGTTCAAAATTTAAAAATGATTAAAAAACCCTAACATTTATTCATCACTTTAATATTTGCAAAACTCTCTACATATCTATTCTCCCACTGGATTTTCACCACCCTGTGAGCAAGGCTTTATTATCACCTCCACTTTACAGATGGTTCAGTGACTTACCCAGGGTCACCCCTGAATGCCAGCGCCTTCCCTCGGTTAATTACTGATCGGTTACCGCTCCTGTGGCTGGTTTTATAGAGCGGTTTGCACGTGGTCTACCCCATTAGAGTGAAAGCTGCCTGAGGGCAGGGGCTGTTTTCGGCCTCTCTGTGCGTTCCCACAGCACTCCGTACAGCGCCGGGCACACAGTGGAAATTGACGAAGGGTTATTGACTCGCCCGCCGCAGCCCTCGTGCCCAGCCAGGCTGCACTGCCCAGACGCGGCCGCTAGGTGGCGGGGCCCCGCGAGCACAGCGTGGGAAGCGCCCGGGCTCGGGGGCTGAGCTCACACGCTGGCTCGGCGGCCGCGGCACAAGAGCCGGCGGCCGGTTGCAGCGGCTGCCCCAGCTCCAGCCTCCCTGGGGCCCCCGGGGCCCCCGGGGCCCCCTCCCCAAGCACCGCCCCTCTCCGGAAGCTGGGCCCCCCTAGGAAGGTAAGAGACGGCCCTGGCCTGGCCTGGGAGCGCGCACGGATAGCTGGGGGCCTGCAGCCGGGGGTCCGCTGCCCCGGGGTTCATGCCCCCCCGCTGCGCCCCTCCCCCCCCCCTGCGCTGTCCCCGCTCCCCCAAGCAGCTGGGGAAGGGCTCCCGGGGTACTCCCGCCCCCCGCGGCGTGGTCAGTGGGCACGGCGGCTGGCGCGCGGGGGATCTCGGGGCAGGTGCAGGCGCAGAATCAGCCCCCTGCGCCAGGAGCTGAGCATCCCCCACGCGGGACCCCCCCACCCCTCCTCTCCTCCCCTGCAGTGGGCGTGGTGCCCCCTTCGCTGCAGATCTGGGCCCTGGGGAGAGGAGAACAGACAGTGGAAGGCCTAAGGAGGACCCTGGGGGGAGCGCGGGTGAAGGAAGTGGGGAGGGGTCTGCAGGGTGCAGAGGGGCGCGGGAGGGACGGACAGGTGGTCCAGGGGGTGAGTTCTTGGACGCGAGGGCCAGGCTGCCGGGGTTCCCACTCCTCCCCCTCCCCAGCCGGGGTAGGTAGATGTGGGAGCGGGAGAGGAGCCTGGAGGGAGGCAGGTGCAGCCACATGTGCGGGGGGTCGACAGCCGCATCGCCCTCCCGGCCACGCAGGGCGTGGCCCCGGGACCCGCCCGGGCAGGTGCGGCTCCCCCTCTCCCCGGGAGCCCCCCAGCCTGGGCTGCCACGCGGAGGAGGAGGAGGAGGGGAGGGGGCCGCTCTTCCCCCTCCACCCCCCGCACGGAGGGGGAGGCGTGGTCACTGCAGTGAGCTGGGGTCTCGGGCTGTGTGTCGGTGGGGAGGGGCTGCGCGCGGCGTGTGCCTTCCTCATGCTGAAGTTCAGCCAAGTTGTGCAGGAGGTGGCTGGGGAGCAGGAGCGGAAGCGGGGTGGGTGGGAGTGAGGGCACAGAGCCCCCGTACCCCCATCTTTGTGCATAGCCACAGGCTAATCGGGATTTTTAAAAATGCGAGGCTTTTTTTTCCTTTTTACCCCTATTTTTTTTTTTTAGCTGCTTGGCAAATAAGAGTGGGGGACATCTGGCCGAGCCAAATCCAGCCTCTGCAGCACTCGCTCCTGGAACAAACACGACTAGTGTCAGTGTGTGCCTGGGGTGGGCTACAGGCCCCGTTCTGCTTGGCTGGTTCACCCCCTGCTCCAAACCTCCCCAATGGGAGCCGGGACCCCGACAACGTGAGACTCTTCTCTGGGGAAAACTGGAAGGCCAGAGGACCCCGTGGGCACGAGCTGAGCAAGACACCCACCATCACCCCAACGCTATCTGCAGAGGACTGAGACCTGAGCCAGGCAAGTTTCTCTCCATGTGACTCCAGACTGGGAGGGGTGGGTGTCCCCGGGGCTAGGGTCCCTGTGCTCTGATGGGGCTTTGACTTCCATCTGTCCTTGGGTCAGGCAGGGGCCCGTCTACTCACTTGGGTTGGGTCCAGATCCTGGCTTGTCTCTGATTCCTGCGTAACCATGTGGTTATTGGTGCCACCATGTTATATAATGCTTATATAACCTCACACGGCAAGTACAGCGTGTGTGCTCTTGGGACATGTAGAAAGGGTATCTGCGGGGGAAGCAGGAGCTGTGGGGACTTGGGAGGGAGCTTACGCCCTCTCCCTGGGCCTGTGAATAATGCTGGCAGGATACAGATTCATTGTGGTGTCCGGTGACTTCGCCAGGAGGTGTCTGGGGGCATGGGGCTGAGAATAGTGGGTTGGGGCAGGGGCCACCCCAATCCCCCCTCTGACCCTGGAGGTGGGAGACCTTCCCAGGCTGAGACCTGCTGCTGCTCTGTCCCCCAGCTCCAGCACCCTGAGCTGGATAAGTGGAGGGTTCATTTAGGGGGGTGACCCTCAGAGAAAGGAGAAGGGCACCTAGCAGATCTGTCCTAGGCAGGAGAGGTTGAGCAGAGTGGGGGTGTGAGGAGGTAGATAAGATAGTGAAAGAAAACATCATGTTCTTGTACTGTACTCTCCACTGGGCTGTCCCTGGTTACCAGGGCAACCAAAGCAGTGATGAAAATCGTGCCTATCCATCAGAGGATGGAAGATCTTCCTCCTCCTCCCTTTCCTCTTCTTCCTCCTCCACCTCCATCCTCTCTCCTCCCTCTTAACTCTTTTTATCTTGTAAAGCCTAACTGAAGGAAAATGCCTCCAGGGATAGAGTTCCCCAGCCCCTTCTCTCCTTTCTCTGCCTTTCATACCCCCCCCCCCCAGCTTTGAGGTTTCTCTTTCCCTTTTCCAGCTGGAAGGAAGGTTTCCCCCACCTCTTTCAGAGGTATGGCAGCCTCCCCTCCCCCCAACCCCTTCGGACATTGAAGGCTGAGTAGGATTTGAAATAGATGGTGGGAAGTTGGGGGAAAATTGCAGAATGGGGAAGCTGCATGAACAGTCATGGAAGCTGAAATGAGTTTGGTGCGTGTGAAGGACAGTGAGAAGACCACCCACCTGACTGGAGCTGAGGGTATGTTGAGGATCAATGGGACGTAAGGTTGGATAGACCTCAAGGTGGGGCTGGAAGTGGGGTGCCTTCCTTGAAATCCATTCTGAAGAATTGGAGCTCGATGAAGCAGGGAAACTTTCTAAGATCTGGAATAGGACAGTTGTGTGATGAAACGCTTCTTTATTCATTTAGGTAGGACTTGGACTAGATGACTTTTAACATCTCTTCCAGTTCTCAGATTCTGTACTCAGTAGTGGGAGTGATACGAAGATTGAAGTTTGTAAATACTTTTTATTTACTTCTCTCTGTGTGATATCTTATTACCCCTAGAGAATGTAAATTCCTTGAAGGTTAGTTTTGTCTTTGGATAGCCAGCTCCTAACAAAGTTCCTTCCTTGCTCATTGTAGGAACTTTAAAAATGCCAAAATATTGAATTGCATTAATAAGGTTTTTGATGACTATAATAAGATCACCTGGAATTAACGTGTAGGATGGATTAAAGGGATTTTGATGAAATGGTAAGAGCTTTGGTCTGAGAGTCAATAGACCTGGATTTGAGTCTTCATTCTGGGGTTTACTAGATGTATGGCCTTGGACAAGTCACTTCCTGTCTAGACCTATTTATACAATCTTCCTTTATTTAAACTTATTTTTTTATCAACAGGTATATATTTTCTCTCCCTCCCGCCTTCCCCAACTGAAAGCAAACAAATAAAATTGTAACAAATATGGAATAATCAGCCAAGACAAATTCCCATATTGACCGTGTCCAAAAATGTCTCATTAGGTATTTTCAGTCTCTACCTTCCTGTCTGAAGGTGAGTAGAATGCTACATTATGAGCCCTGTGGAATGATGGTTGATTATTTCATTGGTTGCAGTTCTTAAGTCTTTGAAAGTTGTTTTTCTTTATAATGTTGTTGTTATTGTATAAATTGTTCTCCTGGTTCTGCTTATTTCACTCTGCATCAGTTGATACAAATCTTTCCAGGTTTCTGTCCCTTACAACATTTGATATGGCATTTCATATGTAACTTCGTTACATTCAGATACCGTAATTTGCTCAACCATTCCCCAATCTGTGGTCCCCCCCCCCTTAATTTCCATTCTTTTTCATTTTGAAAAGGGCTGTTACAAATATTTTTTGTACATGTGGGTCCTTTCCCAAAATAATAATTAATAATGATAATTCTTTTGATCTCTTTGGGGCACAAGCCTTGCCAGAAGTATTATTGCTGGATCAGAATATGCACCATCTAGTGATTTTTTTTTTGATGAGGACATAGTTCCAAGTTGCTCTGCAGAACCAATTCATAGTTCCACTAATATGCATTAATTCCTTCCCATAACTCTTCCAAAAACTCCTTTTTTCTTTTTTGTCATCCTTGCCAATCTGTTAGGTGTGAGATAGGACCTCCATTTTGTTAGCATTTCTTGCTTGAGTTATTGGTGATTTGGTACATGTTTTCATATGACTGTTAATAGCTTGAAAACTGCTTATTAATATCCTTTGGTGAGTTATCATTTGGGGAATGGCTCTTATTCATAAGAATTTGAATCAGTCCCTTATTTCTTTTGGAAATAAGACCTTTATCTAAGAAACTTGCTGCAAAGTTCCCCCCTCCCCCCAGTTCAACCGTTCCCTTTTAATTTTAGCTGCACTGGTTTTGTTTGTGCAAAAACTTTTAATTTTTGTGTAACCAAAACTGTCCGTTTTATTTTCTGTGATCCTTTCTATTGATAAATTTATCCTTGATCCATAGATCTAAAAAGAAATGTCTTCCTTGCTCTCCTAATTTATTTATGATGGGACCTTTATTCTCTATAGATACTGTCTGGGAGAAGCAGTTTAGATATGTGAATTTTTTTTAATCGAGGGAGAAGACTAGAAGCCAGAAGACCAACTAAGAAAGAGGCTGTTTTGTAATCTAGGTGAAATACATTGAGGGCCTGATAAATATGGGAGTTGAAAGATATTTGGAAGGAAGAAAGGAGAGACTTGGCGAAGGGAGGGAGAAGGGTTATAAATGACCCAGAGTGTAGGTCTTTGGTATAGCGATGCCGTATCACTGACAGTGATAAGGAAATTAGACGACGGAGCTTCTTTCGGAGGTGGGGAGAGATGATGAGCTTGGCTTTAAATGTGTTGAATCTGAGGTGATGGCAATATACCCAAATTAGAATTATCCATAGGAAATTAATACTTTCCGGAGGTGATAATAGACAAATTCTTGAAGGGATAGAGAGGAGAGAAGAGCAGAGGGCCAAAGATGTGGACCTGGCGTTGTTCTAATCCTTGTCTAAGGATTGATTGACTTGTCCCAGGTTCCACATCCATTCCTGGGTCAATTTTATTTGTTGCTTACTTGCCTTTACTAAATTTGGAAGTTCAGGGTCAGGTTTATTTATACCCTGTGCCGCCTCTCTTCCTGGTTAATGCTTCCTCCCCCTTCCTTCTTCCTTATCATCTCACTCTCCATTTCCCCTCCTCCTTCCCCTCGCTGTCTCCCTTATCATCTTCTCTCTCACTTTCCCCTCCCCCCTTCCCTTCCTTTTTCCCCCCTCCCTCTCTCTCCCTCTTGATTTCCCTCTCTTTCCTTTCCCCTCTTCCTCATTGTCCCACTATCGTCTTTCCCCTCTCCTTTTCCTCTCTCCCTCCTTACATTGAACAATTCTTGTGACATTAGCTGTGTGATCCAAGGTTGTGACTAAGAGATGCATATGTGTAAATGTTTGCATCTTTACCTCGGCACATTCTGTTGGACTGTGTACAGTCTCTGTTAGATCCTATGCATCACATTGGATCATCAATCGTGATGGACTACATACTAGGAGACCTTGCTTTTCATCTCAGGTCTGCTGAGAGTTTTGTGACCCTGGATCTCTGGAACTGAGTTTCTTCACTTAGAACTGAGCAGGGTTGGAGTCTCTTGGTGCTCTTCCAACTCAGACATTCTACTTGGGATTTGTGGTATTAGCCCCATTGTGATGGAGTAGAAGCATAGCTACTTCTTAGACTGTAAGTGGAAGATCTTAGTTGAGGGCAAGGTGGTCTGTGACTTAACCACATCCTAGCTGTGTGACCTTTGCTTAGCCTCTCTGTGAGGCCGTTTCCTCATATAGCTTGAGTTCTGGAATGGACCTTTAGAGATGATCTAATCCCACCCGTTTCTTTTATATCCAATCCAACAAGCATTTTCTTCTCTTTTTTTTTAAATTAAATTTTATTTTTTTCCAGTGAGCAAAAATCTGACTCCCACTTCTAATTAAGAACAAAAAAGAAAAACAAAACCCCTTTACAAACCTGTATATTCAAACAAAACAAAGGTCTGCATTGGCCAAGTCTGAAAGGAGATTCTCTCTCTCTCTCTCTCTCTCTCTCTCTCTCTCTCTCTCTCTCTCACACACACACACACACACACACACACACACACACACGTCTCATTTCTGCACAGTTAAGTCCTTTGCCTCTTTATCAGGAGGTGGGGCGCATGTTTCATCATCAATCCTCTGAAATCATAGTTATTCATTATGCCAGACAGAGTTCCTAATTCAATCAGTGTATAAATTATCCTTCAGGTTCTGCTCACTTCTCTCTGCATCAGTTCATATAAGTCTTCCCAGATTTCCCCTTCATAATTTCTTACAGAACAGTAGTATTGCATCACACACACACACACACACACACACGGATGCAAATACACACATATCTTGCTCAGCCATTCCCTAGTTGGTGGGCACCCCCATTCTTTGCCAACTCTAAAAGAGCTGCTATAAATATTTTTGCACATCTTTAGAGTACATTCTTAATTTTTATACATCCTTAGTTAGAATTTGTTTTGCTTAGAACTAATCCCTTCCTTAATCTTCCCTCCTTCTGATTTCCCCTTCTCTCCTTTCTCTGTTGAGTGAAAGGTATTTCTGTACTCAACTATCCGAGACGCGTTTGCTAAATGCTTATTACGTGCGTGGCACTAACCCAGGCGATACAGAGACAAAGTAATGATAATTTCTGACTTTAAGGAATTTATGTTCTTACTGGGGACTAGAATGCATTAGCAGGTAAGTAGATACGTGATAATTTAAAGAAGAGACCTCTGATGACTGAGGGGGTTAGGAAAGGCTTACCAGAGAAGAGGGTCTGTGAGCTGAGCCTTGAAGGAAGCCAGGGAATCCAAGAAATAAAGGTGTGCATTCCAGCCAAGGGGGACCAGCCTATACAAAAGCATAGCAGCGGGAAGTGGAGTTCCAGGAGCAACAGACAGGCTAGTTTGGCTGGAACTTAGAGGAAGGGAATAAGCATTTATGTAGTACCTACAGTGTGCCAGGCACTGTGCTCAGTGTCCTACACATATTATCTCCAGTTTACAGATGACGTTAAGTGATTTGCCACACGTCACACAATTTTTAAGTGTCTGAGGCCGAATTTGAACTCTGGTCTTCCTGACTTCAGGCCAAGGGTTTTACTATGCCACCCAGCTGTACCTAGAGTGAATGAAGGGGAGAAGTATTTGATAAGCTTGGAAGGTTAGTCTGGAGCTGTATTGTGAAGGGCTTTAAATGCCAAATAAAAGGTTTTTTTTTTATTTTATGTTAGAGGCAATAGAGAGCCCTGTCAGCTTCTTGGACAAAGGATTGCCATAATTAGATCTGTCCTGTTGTTTGGAGGTTTTGTGGAGGATGGAAATGAGGACCTGAATGAACTAGGGTGGTAGTCATGTGAGTGGAGAGAAGGGGGTAGATGAGAGACATAGGGTAGAGGGATTATTGGCCAGACCTGCAGCTGATTGAATGTGGGGGATGAAGGAGGGAGGAGGCACAGTCTAGGGTGACTCAGGTACCAGCCTGCTAACCAGAGAGGCCGTGGCATCTTTAGCAGAAGCTGGGAAATCTGGGGTGGAGAATGTCGAGGAAGGAAGGGGAGTTTCATTTTGGACATGTTGAATTTGAGATGCCAGTGGTACACCCAGTTGGAGATGTTCAGCAGGCAGTTGGTGACGCAGGCAGGGCTTAATCACTCGCACTGTGTTACATACAAACAGGTCTCTCTTTTTGAAGAGAACAGAGTGAATGACTCATTCTCAGCCGCAGGGAAAGAAGTGGGTGTTTGGAGGAGGGGGCAAACCCCTCCTTCCCACGGCTCTCACAGCTTAGCAGTTGGGAGAGTGGACTGGGGAGTCGGATGCAGCGTATAGGCAGGGCAGGACATTAGGGACCCGCAACACGTTCTCCCCGCACCAGGGACCAGCTTCTCCATCACCGTTCTCCCTCTGTCCCCCAGGCTCCCCTTTTCAGAAGCAGAGATTGGTTCAGTCCAGTCTCTTCTTTTACCAAGGGCTTGGAAGCCAAGATGAGGGGGAAGAGGGGAAAAAAAAGCTTGCGTTCTCTCACACACAATTGATAGTGCGTGGTTCCGGAGACATGTGCCTTCCCTATCTCCCTGTCCTGGATGGTCCAGCCTTCCTGTCCCTCGTGGGGCCACAGTGCCTGCAGTGTGTCCAGATGCGCTCCCCCCATCTCATGCTGCCAGCACCACTGCCCTCTTCAGAATCAGGGGGCTCTCCACGTGCCCCGAGGAGGGCACAGCCTGGCTGGGGTGGGGACCCGGTCCCCCTCACTGCTGCTGAACAGGATTCGGGAGTTGCTTTGCCAGTGACGTAGGCACCAGAACGGCACGTAGTTAGGGAGACAGTGGGCAGATTGCTGGACTTAACCCATTCAGGAAGAACAAACACCTTTAGCTATTTGTCCTTGGGTATCAGAAATGGAGATGCTAATGCCCCTGCAGCACCCACCTTGCTGTGTGCTAGTGAGGCTCCTGGGAGCTAATGTCTGTACAGGGCTTTGTGGGCTTTAAGTCCTTTAGATTGTAAGCTCCTCGAGGACAAAGATTGCCTTCTGCATCTCTTTGTATGTGCCTTTATAGGTACACACATACGTATGTGTGTGTATGTGTGTGTGTGTGTAACCTTTAGCACATGCCTGGAACACAGAAGGTGCTTAATAAATGATTATTGACCCACTATGTAAACGTCAGTGGTTCTGGTTGACTTTGTGCTTTGTCTTATTATTTGTAACATTCTGAGATGGCATAGTATCGTGGAAAGAGAGCTGGATTTGGGATCGGGGGACTTGGGTTCAAATCTTTACTCTGTTACTAACTAGCTGTGTGACTGTGTAAATCCCCTCACTTCTCTGTTTCCTCATGAATAAAATGGGAGAGTTGGAACGGATGACCTCCCCGGTCCCTTCCAGCCTCTGCGACTCTCCTGCGCTCTCCTGGGCATTGTGGGAAAGACGTCTTGAGGAGGGTGGGTTTTTAGCTTCAACAGGTTTCCTTCATGTCACACTAATGTGTGTGTGTGTGTACGCGTCTATATCTATATATACACTGACAGATATAAAATCCTTTAAGGTTTTCTGAGCGATTTAGAACATTTCTCTCATTCTATCCTCACAGTAGTCCTGGGAGGTACTTCCATTTTGCAGGAGGGGAAGCTAAAGCAAGCAGAAGTTAAGTAGTGACTTGCCCAGGGTCACACAGCTAGTAAGTGTGTGATGCTGGATTTGAACTCAGATCTTCTAGACCCCAGGTCTGGTGTTCTACCTCATGATTGCCAATGACTAAAATGCCTCCTCCTACAAGAGGCCTCTCCCACTCCCCCCTCAGTGCAGTGCCTTCCCTCTGTCGATTCTCTCTTGTGTATCCTGTTTGTACACAGTTGTTTGCGGGTCATCTCCCTGAATCCTGGAGGGCAGGGACCCTGCTTTTGTCTTTCCCCAACACTTAGCGCAATGCTGGGCATACAGTAGGCGCTGAATAAATGCTTATCGACTGACTTGATGGAATCCCATTCCCCCAGACTCTGGCTTCCCAAGAGGGTTCTCACCCCGATGCGCCAGTAGAAGGCTCGGATGAAGCTTATTTTAGAAGCCTGCAGAAGCAGCCGCCACTGTGGCCCAGGGATCAGTTCCGCCCAGGGCTGAGATAGGAAATGAGACATTTCAGTGGCTGGAGGGGAAACCACATGGCTCGAGTTCTGGGAGGCTGTGGGGGGAACAGAGGGTTATTGAAGGTTATTTTTACTGTGTGTGCGCTCGCGTTGCGGGGGCTGGAGGGGGGAGGTCGGGAGAGGAGGTGGTATTAGGAAGGAGGGAGCAGGCTAGAAAGTGAGACTGAAACAGACCAATGACAGAGTTAACTTATTCCTAGGCTGGCCTGGTGAACTCTTGTTGCCCCGCCCCAGCATCTTTCCCTGATTCCCTCCACCCCCCCCCCCAATCACCTGAACACGCTTCTTTCTTAGGAGCCAAGACTTCAGCAAAAATACTCTCCTGCAATATGTCTCCATCTCCTGGCATCCCTCCCTGATCTCCTTCAGAGCTCAGCTCAGTACCAGCTTCGTCGAGGCTTTCCTGGTCCCCCCGCTTCTGGTACAGGGCTGGGGAACTCGCAGCCTCGAGGCCGCATGTGGCTTCCCCACCCCTGTTCTAGTACCTTCCTCTCTGAGGTCACCTGGTTGGTGATGGGCATGGATCTCACATCAATCTCAGTTTGAATGTGTCATCTTTCTCATCAGAACCGAAGATTCCTGAAAGCATGGCTTGAATCTCCATCACTTAGTACACATAGTAAGCACTTAGTAAATGCTTGCTTGATTGATCAAATCTAAGCACCTCCTTGAGTGGGGTAGTGTGTTAGGGCCTATCAGTAGTGATGGTAAAATGAGAGGCTTGCATTAGATCAGGGGTTCCTAAACTGGCATCCATGAACTTGTTTTTTTTTTAAATATTTTTGATAACTATGGCAATACAGTTATTTTCTTTTGGAATCCTATGTATTTTGCCTTATTCCTTTAAATGCATTATTTTGAGAAGGAGTATATAGGTTTTACCAGACTGCTGAACAGGTCGTAAAAAAAGGTCAGGAACTCCCAGGCATACAGTGTTTCAGAACCGGGATAGGAGGGGAAAAAAGAGAAAGCACGAATTGGGCACGGAAGACATCAAAGCCACGTTCATGGCCAGAGTGATGAGAAAGGAGGACAGGGGTGGGGAGGGCACTAAACAAGATCCCTGCCCAGTGAGGGGGCAAGAACACTGGGGGTGAAGCTGGAGATAGAAGGAAAGGTAGGGAGGAAGCCCCAGCCAGAGGGGAGTCGAGAGACCGACTGCAGAGCCTTATCTGCTTCATTCCACGCTCTGTATTCCACTGCTCTTAGACCCAGAAGAGCAGAGAGAGAAGGTTCAGGAGCTGAGTTTTAGATCATAGCTTTAGAGTCAGGGCCCTAACTTTACAGATGAAGAAACTGAGCATGGGGAAGCATCAAAGCTACCTGATACTCTCTTGGTCCTCTGAAGGTGTATTCAAAGGTGGCCACTGGCAATCTCTGTCCATGTGATGGGGGCTGTGGGTGGCCAGGAAAGACCAAGAAATTAGGTTTCTGTTGTGAGTGAGATGACGGGGATGGTCTGAAGTTTGCTGGCATTTACCTGCCCTGTCTCTTGGTCTCCTGGCAATCTTGAAAACTTTGCCACCCCCACCTTCAGATTCCTCCACCTCCCCTTCCAGGTGCTGTGCGTTTCGATGTTTGTTTACCTGCTGCTTCCCTGTCCCCAGATTTCAAAGCATTCCTTGGTCTTGGTCCTTTTCTGATCAAGTTAATGGAGAGGCATTTGCGGGGTAGGGAATGGGGGATAAAGCTATAGACGCAGGATTCCTTGGTTTCAGCAAGGCGTTTGACAGTCTCTGGTAATCGTCTTGTGGTCAGGATGGAGAGGTTCGGACTAGATCACTGTTTTCCAACCTTGGGGCCGAGCAGTTTATTACAAGGAGCCAGAGAATCCATACGCGTACTGAGCATTGTCATTTTGATCTTTATTTAGCTCTAGCAAAATAGGCAGCATGACTCAGTAGAATAAATAAGCAAACATGCCTTCCGCAGACTGAATAAATAACGTCTCACACATATATGTATTTCTGGTTTTTTTAGTGTATCTGGATGCTCTCGGGAGGAATGAATGAATAATGAATGAAAAATCATTTATTAAACACGCCCTGTGTGCCGAACACTGTGCTCAGCTCTGGGAATGCAGACATAAAACCGAGGGCAGCCTGTCTCTTCAAGAAGTTTCTGTTCTAATGGGATAACGCCTGTTGGGGAGCATCGGACAGGGAAGCTCTTTGGTTTGGAAGGTTAAAGGGATGGTGAGGGCAGCCGTAGGGATTGACATCCTCTAGTCACAAATTTCACTTATAAGTTTTATTGAAGTCAGAGGATCATCGTGTTGCATGTCATGGATGTAGAGGCAGCCCGGAAGCCGGGCGGTTCTGGATTTGAGGCTCAGGTCTTCCAACACAGACTCAATGGTGTCATGGACTTAACCGCTCAGTGCTTTCAGCAGCTCTCTTATTACCTTGCATCGGTGAAGGGAATTTCCTAACCCGGGAGCTCCCTGTGGTCACGCAGTCGCAGGTCTTGTACGAATCCCTGTTTTTTTCAGTCAATAGTTACTAACAGTACAGTTACTATAATGCTGCTACCAATCGTGGCTGGCGTGTATGTGATAATAACAGCTAACGATTCCATAGCATTTACTGTGTGCTGGCGCTGTCCGGCGTACGTAACGATCCTGATGAGAATATTATAACGATGGCGATAATGATGAGAGCCAGTGTTTCTGTAGTCTTCTTATGGGCCAGGCCCTGTGCTCAGCGCGTCATCGTCATGATGATAATCAGCAATGACGGTGTTTACGCGGCATTTACCATGCGGCAGGCCCTGCGCTAAGCGCAGTGCGATAAGAATCATGATGATCGTATGATAATGGTAATAGCACCCAATATTTCGATAGTGCTTATTACGTGCCAGGTACTGCGTGATAAGTGCATAATAATAATATTAATAATAATAATAAACAACCTTTAGCAATTACTGTGTGGCAGGCACTGTGTGCTAAGTGCTTTATAATAATAATAATAATAATAATAATAATAATAAATAACAGAAACATTTATACAGCATTAGCTATGTGGCAGGCACTGAGCTAATTGCATTGTGATAATAATAATGATAATATAATTACGATAATAACAACAGCCATTGTCTCTCTAGTGCTTGTTGTGGACCAGGCACCGTGCTTGGTGCATAATAATAATAATTAATAATAAAACAACACTTAGGGCTTATCGTGCGCCAGCCCCTGTGCTAAGTGCTTTAGAATTCTCTCATTCAATATGCACTTTCCGTGGGCTATCTCTTCTGATGCTTTCATTTGGGGAGGCCTATAAGATATTTTACGTGTTATGAAAAGGGGGGTTTTCCGTTGGCAGAGTCTGGGAACACTGCAGCAGGTAGTAACAGAGTTAGAGCTGGCGAGGACCCTAGACGTCATCCGATCCAGTCCTGCCATTTTTACGGTGGAAGAGGCTGCGGCCCAGAGACCATCGGGCCTTCTTTCTACTCTGACACGCCGTCTCATTCTTCAGTAGATTTGGAACCGGTTGAATGACCAGACCCAGATACAGGCCAATAATGAATCGGTGTCAACCTGGAGGGAGGTCTCTGTTGCAGTGCCCACAGAACCATCCTTTGCCCTTTTCTGTTCAACATTTTTCTCAGTGGTTTGAAGGAAGGCAGAGATGTCACGCTTTGTCAGATTTGTGGATGACATGAAGCTGGAACAGAGAGCGGCCACGCAGATGACAGCGTCGAGGATTCACAGAGATTTTAATATTGGGCCAGAATGGTGGGCAACCTCTTCTAAGGTGAAACTCAGTAGGGATAAATGGAAAAATTCCTGGGTTAAAAAAATGACTTCTGGGCAAGAGTAGTGTGGAGGGGAGGCTATGGAATGGCTTATTTGAAAGAGGGGTGTGTGTGTGTGCATGCGTGCGTGCGTGTGTGTGTGTGTGTGTGTGTGTGTTGCAAGTTTAATGTGAGACAACAGGAGTACATTTCCCCTCCTCCACCTTCCAAAATCTGACATGATCTTAGGCTTCATTAATAGACAAGAAGTGCAGAGGACCAAATGAGGCAGCATGTAAAGTTCTTTGCAAACCTTGAAGTTCTATATAAATGTTCCTCTTCCTCCTCCTCCACTTCCTCTGCCTTTTCCCCTTCCTCTTCCTTCTCTTTCTTCATCTTTCTTCTTATTTCCCTGAATAAGGTAGATAGTAGCTCTGCTGGGCTCCACCCTGCTTGGGTGTTTAGTTCTGGGCAACCACATTTTAGGAAGGACTTTGATAAACTAGAAAGAAAGAAGGAAGGAAACATGTTTATTAAGCACCTGCTGTATGCCAGACGTTACAAACGTTATCCCACCTGATCCCTTATAGCAGACCTGGGAGGTGGGTAGTGGTATTATTGCCATCTTACAGATGCAAAAGCAGAAGCAGCAGAGATTAGGGGACTTGCCCAGGGTCATACAGCTAGTAAAGGTCTGAGGTCAGATCGGAACTCCAGTCTTCCTGGGTCTGACATTTCTAGAGTGCTCACTGCACGTTAGGCGGCACTGTGCTAAGCTCTGATGTAGTTTGATCCTCACAGCAACCCTGGGAGACAGGTACTGTTATTATTAATTACTGCTTTTCAGATTGGGAAACCTGAGGCAAGCAGAGTTTAAGTGACTTGCCCAAGGTCATACAGCTAAGGAAGTGTCTGAGGGTGGATTTGAACTCGTGTCTTCCTGATTCCAGGCCCAGGGCTCTATCCACTGGGCCACCTAGCTGGAGTACATCATAATGAGAGGACCAGGATGATGAGATTACTGGAAACCATCCTGTAAGATAATGGATGTGTTGAAGGCACTAAGGGTTTGTAGCCTGAAGAAGGTAAGGGCACTATATTGCCTTCCCATACGTGAAGCACTGCCATGTGGGAAGGGGATTAGAATTGCTTTGCCCCAGAGTAGCAGAGAGGCAGATTTTGCATTTGCCATCGGGAAGAAGGTCCTCATCTGCCATTGGAAGGGGCTGCCATGGGAATTCTCATGCCTGAAGGCCTTTGGACCGAGGTAGGATGGCTGCTTGCTGCAGATTCGGTAGAGAGGGCAGGTGGCCTGCTGAGGGCTCTTAACGTCTCTGAGATTTTGTGATTTTATGAAGCTCTGATCATAACTATGGGGTTGGAAGGGAATTCAGGCAGAATCTAATCCAACCCCTTCATTTTACAGATAAACAAACTGAGATCCAGGGCATGACTTTCCCAGGGTCACACGTATAGCAGGATTTAAACCCTGTCCCAGGATGCCTGTCAGTTACTCTTTCTAATGTGCCAAACTATTTCCCTCTGCTGCTTCAGTGCATCCTTATATAATGCCCCTCGTGCTTATTAGATTGTAAGCTCCTTAAGGGCAAGACCTGTCTTTTGCCTCTTTTTGTATCCCTAGCCTTAGCACAGTGCCTGGCACATGGTAGGCTCTTAGTAAATGTTGCTCGATTGATTGGCAGTCATGCACAAGTGAGCTGACTGCCCTCCTTCATCCAGTCCCCGTACAAGTCTCCCGGCAGGAGAGTGGCTTTGCAGTGACCACCTCCTCAGCGCTGGTTGGCCTGCATTCCAGGCCTTTACAGTCTGTCTTGGTGTTTATGTTCTTGTCCTCTCATGGTGTTCTTTAGTGCCCATAAATGAGCCTGGTGGAGCTGCCCAAAGAGCCCAACGTGACTCGTGTGGTGGCTGCCGCGTGTTACAGCCTGGAAGCCTGGTTTTAATTCTGGCTCTGTCAGACGTTGCTGTTTGACCTTGGGCTTGGGCTAGTCTCTTCAGACACCCCTCCCCTCCCCTCCCCGGCCTTCGTTTCCTCTTGTGTAAAATGGGGTGAATCATACCTGCCCACATTACCACATTGTAGCAAGGAGAAAATTTGGAAGACATTTTGAAAAAAGCCAGAGGATTCCTTAAAAGCAGGAGGGGGTGTTACTACTCCCATCTTATAGACTTCAGTTCAGTTTAGTGTTTGAAACCAGACTGATGCTACACCCTGTTGGCTAGCCTTCCTGCGAGGGAAGCACAGGCCTTCTTCTGGAAGCTGGATGAAAGAGCAGCTCTGTTGTTTCCTGGGCCCAGATCCTCCCTTTCGTCAATCAGTCAATGTCTATTAAGTACCTGCTACGTGGGATGGAGTGGCTCTCTGCTATGATGTTGCGCATTGAATTCTTTGCTGCTACAATGGATTGGGCTTATTGGTTCTGGGATCTGGTTCTCTGGCATCTGAATAAATGGTTTACTACTTCTACCTTCTGTATGGAGACTCTCTTCTATTTTGCGATACAGAACCACATAGGCATATTGATGGTTATCGTCTATATTGTGATTATTGCCTTTCTAATGCGCAGGCACTCATTAGCTGTGTGGGAATAGTATGGGCTGGGGTGGGGGGAAGGCCCAGGAGTTGAAGTTGGAGCATCAGGCCACCCTGTTCACTGCCAGGATAACTTTGGGCAGGACATTAAATCTTTCTCAGTCTCATGTAAAATGAAGAGATGGGACTAGATGACCTTTGGGAGGGGGGTCTCTTCCAGCTCTAAATCTATGATCCTATAACCACAGGTGAGTTTCTCAACTTTTGTTTCCTTAACCTCTAAGTAGAGATCGTCTTACCTGTGACACCTGCCTCCCTGGGTTTTTAGAAGGCCCAAACCATAGATATCTGGGGAAATCCCAAATGTTCAACAAGATCCCCTAGGCAGTGCGTTGTGTAAACCTTAAGGCACTATTTGAATGGCCTGTTCTTATTCTTAAGGAGGTCTTATCCCTCTTCAAACCTCAAGGATAGGAAATCTGCTTCGTTGGCCAGCACTAAGTGACTGGTGCAGTCCAAGAACCCAGCCCCTGATTCCTTATGTGAAGTGCGTTACTTCTTCATCAGTCATTTCATCCCCAGCCACCAGCATTGCTGGCTAATGAGCAGAGCTTAGTGACCAGGGAAGCCTACCGGCGTATGGAGGCTTTCTGGATGCAGACTGGGGCCGGGCCTGGATCTGTAGGCTTAGTGCCAGCAGGACTTCCAAGTGGTCCAGGATCGGTTTTGTATCTTCTCGCATAGGCATTTTGAAATTCCTGGATCATAGCCTCAAGACCTTTGGCAATCATCATTGGTTGAACTGGAAGAGTTTCCTAGATGTCTATAATTATATTCCTTTGCCATTTCCTAGATCTCTTGGTGGCATGATGTAATGGTGAGAGCTAAAAATCTATGTCCAAGTCGTGTCTCTGGCACTTACTAGCAAATCAGGAGGCAAGACAACTATTGTATTACTTAGTCCTTCTGTCTTAACTGTGAGGAAGGAATTTTGTATCCCCCTAGATGAGTTCCTCTTGGGGAGAAGGTCCTCCATTTGGGGATGGGGGCATCCTTACCAGCCATCCTTCATTCCCTTCCCAGCTCCACTTGTACACTGCATACCTGAGCTGCCTTCTCACCTGGGAACTTTCTGCAGTACCTTGGTCCTTCTCATCCCCAGGGCTCAGTTCAGTGCCTGGCATATAGTAGGCGCTTAATAAATGCTTGTTTCCTCTTACTTTAATGCCTAAAGAAATGTGAGTTGGCATTTGTGCTGCATCGATGGGTGTTTTGCACAGAATAGACTGAGCCATGCTGGGCTGATAGACGCTACTATTTTATGGATTTTTCCTTTGCCTGAATTCTCATGAATGCTGCAGCCCTACCGTTTAACATTTGCTTATTCATTGGGGTTTTTTCTCTTCTTTTGTTTCTTGTCTATTGGTCTTGTTCCTCTCTAACCCTACTGTGGGTTCCTCAAGGGCAGGAGATTGTGTTGCCTGCTTTCTCGGTTTGAGTGACTAGCACAGGCCCCTAACTCCTCATGTGAGGTTGGACAAGTCTCTGGCCTGGTCTGGTCCTCAGTGCCCTCCTCCTTACAATGAAGTGGAACTAGGTGGTCTCTAAGCCCCATCCACCTCTAAAGGTCTACCACTCTCGTCTCTTCTTGTGGGGTTCTGCTTTGGTTTTCGTTACCATTATCTAGTTCTCAGCCTTGTCCCAGGAGGCTGCCTTCAAGGGAAAAAAGATTGAAAGGTCCAGATCCGGTCACTGACCAACCATACGAGTCCACTTCACCTTTGTAGGCCTCGGTTTTCCCATCTGTATCCCATGAGCTGGTTGGACTAGGTGACCTTGATTGTTTATACTGTACCCCCAACACCACCACAGCTCTCACTAAACCTTCCTTTGTAACGGAAAAACACTTAAGCAAAAAGGATCACACTTGTTTTGAAGCAGCGAATGAGAACGTTGGATACCATGGTCCACACACATAGCTCCCTTCTCTCTGTTGAGTAGAAGATTGTCTTTGATAATCCGTTCTCCAGGACTGGGGTTGTTCATTGAAATTTGTCAGGTGTCATATACACTCGTGGCTTCATTGATAAGGAACATCAGGATGGGGCTTTGGATCTCTCTATTCTGGTAGCCCCATGCCAGCACCCCAAGGATGGGATGGATAATAAATCTGCCCAGTGGCTGACAGAGTTTGGTTCTGGTCTTGGGATGTAGGACTTTTGGGGGGTCGGATTGCCTGGAAACACCATGGGTCACGGTGGAATTCTGAAGGGCATCGGTTTTTGTGATGATCAGTAGAGAGACCAGGGGTAGTAGGTCAGAAGGCTTAGCAGAGAAGTGCCGGGAAACTTAGAATGTTAGGAGGGTTTTGTGTCAGTCAGGGATCAGACTTAGCACCCTGCTTAGCCCTGGATAGGATTAGTACCAGCAAGGGAGGCGTCATAGCAAGTGGTGGAAAGGGGGTGAGATTTGGGGTCGGACCATTTGGGCCAAGTCTAGCTCCATCTTTTATTGCTTGTGGGACCTTGGGCCGGCCACTCAGTTTCGTCATCTATAAGGTGAGTGCAGTTTGGATGAGATGCCCACTAAATCCCCTTCTAGGTCTAAATGTGTGTGTATGTGTGTGTGCATGTATGTGATGGTATATGTGACTAATGTAGGCATAGGTATGCATATACGTATATACATAATATGGATGTACTTGTTCATACACACATGTATATATGGGCCACCAAAGGCCCCAAATTTGAGGGGAATATACACATGTATATATGATATGTTTTTGTATGTTTATATATACACATGTATAATACACTGTATGCATTTGTATATATTTATATATACATGCATGTGTGTATGTATGGACCATCAACAGTCCAGAATTGGAGAACACATACATGCATATATAATATTTGTGTTTATATGTATGTATATTTATTCACACATATATATACACACTGCGTGTGTGTGTGCATGGCACAACAGAAGGCCAGGATTTGAGGGGAATACATACACAAACACATATGTATATATGTGTATATGTTTATATGTATGTCTATAACACATACACATTGTTGTTGTCTGTTCATATCTGACTCTCTGTGACCCTGTGGACCGTGGCACACCAATACTGTCTGTGGGATTTTCTTGGTAAATCTATTGGAGCGGCCTGCCATTTGCTTCTCCAGTGGCTTAAGGTAAATAGAGGTTAAGTGACTTACCCAGGGTCACACAGCTAGTCATTGTCTGCAGTCAGGTTTGAACTCAGCTCTTCATGACTTCGGGACCAGCACTCCCATCTGCTGAGCCAGTTGGTACATTTATACATATAAAAACATACATAGGCATACACACACATACGTACATTCCTATCATTCTATGTAAGGAGAAGTTACAGGGCTGACTTTTCTCCACCATAAGGAAAAAGCATTCTCAGTAACCATAATTGTTCAACACGGAACCGTTTGCTTGTGAGGTAGTGAATTCTGTCATTGGAGAAGTATTCGAGTAGAGATGTTGTGGATGCCATTCCTGAGCTGCCTGGGAGTTTAAACCGGATAGCAGTTACAGCGTTATCTATTGAGAAAGAAGGCCGTGCTGTGGGAGGTAGTGAGTGCTTCATCACTGGAAGTATTCAGGCACAGGGCTGAGTGACCAATTAGAGAGGGGATTCCTGCATTGCGAGGGTGTTGAACTGGGTGATCTTGGAGTTCCCGTCCGAGGCAGATTCTGTCCCACTCATTACGATAGTGTTTTCACTTGTCTTTAGAAACTCAGCTCCTTGAGGGCAGGCAGGGGCTGCTGCTTCTTTGTGTTTGTGTCTCCAGCGCTAAATAAATACTCACTGATTTTTGACTTAATGATTGATTCAGGATCTTCTTAGGCGTGGCAGTGATACTAACATTTTAAAAATCTTGTAGCATTTCTTTAGCTAGAGCTCCACGTATTGAGGAAAACCTTGTGTGCCCCCCCCGCCCCCATTTGAAGCTCTCAGCAGTGCGTCCTCAGGCTGGCACATACTTGGAACTGGTCTTTTTTTCTCCCTGTGGTGATGTCCAGTTTTTGGAGTCAGTATCTAGTTTGTGAGGCAGGGTGGGAGAGGAGCTGTTGTTTGTGCTAAGGAATAAAGTCTGCCTTTTGCAGCAGCAAACATCTGCTTGCCTCTCAACCTTGTGGCAACGTGGCATTGCTGAATAAGGAGGCGCTCCTGCCAACCACAGGAAATGTAGAGGTCTTTGCCGCTTTAACCTGGTAGCTGATTAATCAGCAAGTGTTTAATGAATGCCCACTGGGTGCAAAGACTGGCACTCACCCATCTGTGCTTAAGAGGTCTTGGACAGTGGGGTCCCATACGGGTGACCTGGGTTTGGGGGGCAGTGGACATTGATGGTGGCCCAGAAACAGTCTGGAAACTCTTAGACACATGAAGCCTGTGTGTTTGAGCATGTTTGGAGAAATCAGATGTTGGCTTCCCTTAGCAGGTGGCAAGAAATTCATCGGGCAAACAAAAGATTAAAAGAAAATAACTGGAAAACACTTCAGCCTCCCTCTGCACACCCTTCCACCATGCAGTTTTCACATGGACTTAAAAGAAAAACAAAGTCTCCGTAGAGGCCCACATTCATTTCTTATTTTATAGTACGTAGCCTCATCAGTTTAGAGTTTGAAGGAACCTCAGATATCTGAGTGTTTCAGGGTCTCACATTTCTTCAGTGGGGGTATTGCTGCCGTCATCATAGGTCCTGGATGGTCAGCCTGAGGATGAGCCTCTCAGACCTTAGCAGTCCTCCGATGACAGTCCATGGGCAGGTTGCCATCCTGAGCCTTTCTGGGCTGGTAGGACAGGCTGTTGCTTGCATTCAGCAGACACCACCTTTGAGAATCCATGCTCACCTCCACGCTGGTGCCACGTTGCCACCTGGGAGGATGACTTTGGGGGAAGGCACCACAGTAGATAATGCGCATGTGGAGAGTGCTGCAGGGGGTCAGGGTAGAGCTAGGGGAATTGATGGCTTCTTACCAGGAAAGATTTCCAGGAGGGAGAAGGGAGAGGAGGAGGTGAGATTTCAGAAGCCGTGCAGAGGAGGAGAGAGCTTGTCAGGCTCAGGAGAAGGGGAGGACTGGACTTGGAGTCCGGAGGACCTGAGTTCGTAGCTCCCTTTTGTCAGTTGCCAGCTGTGTGCTGGACCAGCCAGTTCCCCTCTTACCTTCACTTTTCCTGTCTGCAGAACGGGAGTAATAGTCATTCCAGCACCTTCCTCCCATGGTGGTTATGAGGCGTAACTGAGGTAACGCACGTGAAGTAAGTTTACAAATTGCCAAGCGCAATGTAAGTGTCAGTTATTGTTATTAAGGACTGAAGTTTTTTTTTTTTTTTGAAGGATACAGGCTTGGTATGAATTGGGATTCAGATGGTGGTGGTTAATGTAAAAAAAAAAAAAAAAAGACCCAAACCAAACTGTAATGAATGACTTTGGCCCTGCACTGGGGACTCTGAAAGAGAAGTTTGGTTTCTCTTGATAATAATAGCTAGTATTTACGTAGCTCTTTAAAATTTGCAAAGCATTTTACAAACACAGTCTCATCCTGTGCCTTGTGATACATTGTGAGACAAATGAGATCACGTGTGTAAAGCCCCACGTAAATGCCAGCTATCGCTCTTATGACAGCAACCTCAGAAGAGAGGTGGTATTAGCATCCCCGTTTTACAGATGGGGAAGCTGAGGCAGGCACAGGTTAAGTGACTTGCCCCAGGTCACACCTCAAATGAGATTTGAACTCGGGCCTTCCAGGCTCCATGCCCAGCGCTCTGTCCACTGCACCACCTAGCCATCTCATTATGAGAGGTATAGGGTTCACGTGGTATGGGGGTAAATTCGGCCAAGGTTAGAGGGTGATGCTAAGGTTTGGGCAGTGGTGAGTAGTCAACGTTCATTTGGGAATGGAAGGGATGAAATAGTACGCTCTCTAAACCCTCGGGGAAGTCTGTAGGAGGAGTCTCGAAGCACAGCAGAGTGGTCACTTTGGAAATTCCAGGTGATGACCATCTGCCTTCTGTGCGAGCATTCGTAAGCATTATCAGCAAAGGGAGACAGCGGATTCTTTGTTCAAAATTAGAAGACCTGAATTATTTTTGTTCTAGGTCTGTGATGTCACCAATATAGGGAATTCTCAAAATGGAAGCCCCTTCTCCTAAAGCAGATCAGAAATATTCTGCAAGTTATAGTCCTGTCGAGTTGTGATCTTCTCACGGTTACGGTCAGTACGTGTCAGAGGAAAGACTTGAACCCAGCTCTCTTACTGATTCTCAGGCCCCTAATTTGTTTTTTGGAGGTAAATTACTGGTTTTAAGGGTCAGGAAGAGGAGGGTTCCAGTCCTTCCTCGGAGAGATGCTAGCTGTAAGATCATGAGCAAGTCACTGAACTTCTGAATGCCCCCAGGTAATCCCCTCAGATTCTGAGTTGCAAAGGAAGTGCTAATTTGTATCAGTGGAGGAAATTTTCATAGTGGGAGTTCCCTATATCTGTGAAATCAAAGGTCCGGAATTTGTAATGAATAAAAATACCATTTATCTTAAATGCAGCGACCTGTTTTGATGCCAGAAGGAAAATGATAAAATAAACTTCCTTTCTCAATAGAGAAGTGGCAGACTACAGGCATTGAATGTTATATACATTGTCAGATAAAATTGCTGTCAATTGTTTTTGCTTGATTTTTCCTCCTATGTTACAAGGGAGAGTTTGGTTTACGAAAGGAGAGCATAAATGGATTTGACTGTGATATAAAAACAAAAGGTATCAATAAGGCAATTTTTTTCCACAAAAATATTATCTGCCTTTACTTAAAAAAAGTTTTTATAGATGTGTTCTGTTTATTCTCTCACCATGGTTATCCCAAGTGTCCCTCCTCCCCCTCCCAGAGAACCATTTCATATAACTAATAGTATTTTTAAAAGGGGGGAAAAATCAGCATTACTGACGAGTAGGCTGAAAAAAGTCCAAAAATATGTGCGATGCACGACACCTCCATGAAGGGGTGGGTTGGGGGGATGTCCTCCCATCTCTCTTTAGCTGAGTCTTGGTTGCTCTTTATAATTTTGTTATATTCATTTCTTAGTCTGGGAGGTGAGGCTATTCTTTCCATTTACATTATCGTAGTTAATGTATATATTGTTTTCTTGGCTCAGTATCAGTTCATATAAATCTTTCCGTGTTCCTCTGTGTTTATCACACACATCATTTCATCATTTCTTACAGCGTAGTCATATGCCATTACATTCACATACCACAATTTGTTTACCTACTTCCCAGTTGATGGACGTCTACCTTGTTTCCAATTCTTTGCTGTCACAGAAAGTACTGCTATAAATATCTTGGTGTACGTATTTACAGACTTTATTCTTAATGAGGACTTCCTTGGGGTATAAGCCCAGTAATAAGTGTGTCTGGTTCAGAGCGTATGGACATTTTAGTCTCTTTATTTGCATAATTCCAAATTGCTTTCCAACACTACCCTATCATTCCACAGCTTCACCGTAACGTACTCATGTGCCTGTCATTCCATAACCCCTCCAGCATTGATGGTTACCATCTTTGTCAGTCTGCAGAGTGTGAGGTAAAACCTCAGGGTTGTTTTGATTTGAAGTACTGATACAGAACATTCTTTCATGTGGTTGTGAATACTTTGCAGTTCTTTTAAGAACTGTTTGTTCATATCCTTTGACTCCTTATCTATTGGGGAAATCTGCCTTTCCTTTTAAAATAATATTTTAGGTTTTTCAAGGGGATGTGTAATAATCTTGTGGAGAGAGCCCTGGATTGAGAATCAGGAGGCCTGGTTTCCAGCCCGTGTTCTTGTCACTAATTAGCCTTGCGGCTTAAGTAAGTGATTTCATCTCTCTAGAATTTCATTGTTCCTAAGTAAAATGAGCCAGTTGGACCAGAAGAATGCTAAGGTCCTATACAGCTCCAACATTCAGTCGTTCTAGTATGCTATATCCATAGAGATGAAGTTCAGTGCCCAGGATGTGGGCCTTTTCCCAGCATTGTTGAGATGCATCATTGGTGCTCTAAATGGGATCATGCACCCCAGAAAACTTAGAGGCCCAAAGGACTTAATGCCCTCTTAGTAGAGCTATGAATTGGTCTAGCCATTCTGGGAAGCAGTTTGGAATTACACTCCTCGAACGAACAAACTGTACATGTGTTTTGACCCTGTGATACCACTGCTAGGCTTATACTCCAGAGGGATCAAAGAGAGAGAAAAAGGACCAATATGTACAAAAATATTTACAGCAGCTCCTTCTGTGTTGGCAAAAAAAAAAAAAACAAACCAGTAAGAGGGTGCCCATCAAATGGTGAGTGGCTGAACAAACTACAGTATGTGAGTATAATGGAATATATTATTACACTGTCAGAAATGATGGGATGGTTTCAGAGAAACCTGGGAAGACTTATATGAACTGATACAGAGTGAGATGAGCAGAACCCAGAGAACAATTTATGCGATAACGACAACGTTGTAAAGAAAAATAGTTTTAGAAAGACTTAAGAATTGTGCCAGCCGGGGACCAGAAGACTGATGATGAAATACGCTTCGCATCTTTTCTCAGTCATGTAATAAACTGAGGGTTCAGGAGGAGATGTGCCTTTTTTTGGACATGGCCAATGTAGAAGTCACTTTACAATTTGCTTTACAGATGTTACGCTTTACATCTGCATATCCTGATAGAAGGGGGAGTTTTTTATGTCAGATTTTGGGGGGGAGAATTGAAGGGCATAGGGTTAGCAAAATAAGAAAAAAAAATGTAAGACGAGAGTCACTGAGAGATTTCTAAACGCCCAGAAGGGAACAGAAGGAGGGTCAGTAAGAAACACAGACAAGCCGGACACTTTCGAAAATGCCATTTTGAGTTTGTTGTACCCTAGAAGTAAGAACAACCTGCATGTGGTTCAGATTCTCAGCCGCACATGCAGTCCTCTTTTTTTTCTTCTGCTTTGCCTATAGAGGTGTCTGGTTTGTTTAGTGTTTTAAGTTTAGGGGAAAAGATGGAAGGAGCAAAACAAAATTAATGCCCTTCCGAGGAGAGGAACCACTAACCCTCTCCCAGGCCAGCTGACCCCTAATTGGGCTTTCTCGCTTTTCAAACCATGAACTCCTCCCTCCCGTCTGGGCAAGATCATCTCCACCGAGACAGACGTAGTCAGCTTTGTTGTTGTTGTTGGGCCATCGCTTTTGGATTACAGACAAGGGCTGCAGTCTCCCTCCTCCCCCGTGCCCTGTGCTTCCTGCTGAAGAGGAACTGGGGAGCCATGCCAGAAAAACCTGCAATTGTGGAGGAGAGGGAGAGAGAAGAGAGAGAGAGAGGAGGGAGAGAGAATTAGAGAGAGGAGAGGGAGAGAGAATTAGAGAGGGGAGGGAGAGGGAGAGGAGATGGGGGAGAAGGGGAAGAAGCAGGGAGAAAGAGAAAGAGAGGAGAGAGAAAAGAGAGACAGAGGGAGAGGAGGGAGAAGAGAGAAGGGAGAGAAAAGGGAGGGGAGGGGGGAGAGGAAAAAGGGAAGAGGTGGGAGAGAAGGGAAGAGGCAAGAGAAAGAAGAGAGAGAAGGAAGGGAGAGAGAAAGAGAAGAGAGAGAGAGACACAGAGAGAGGGTGTGTGCTCTTTAACCCTGGTCTTCTGGTCTTCCCTTATCCAGGCCTCTGCTTCGTGTCTTTTGAGCATTTCCTTGTCGGTGTGTCCCTCCTCTCTCTCTCCTTCTCACCCTCCACATATAGCATGGATCGGGCAAGGCAGCGGAGGCCCAGTAACTATCCAAACTGCAGTTTGGTTCTGTGTTTCCAGCTGTTTCCTGAGGCTGAGGAGGTTGAAATTACATTGAAGTTTGAAATTCAGCTCTCCTGTTGGCCTAGTCAGTAATTCTGGGTGGATCAGGCATCCCTTTGCCTTTTAGTCTCCTGGCACAGCCCACCTCTCCCCTTCTTCTCCAGCAGGAAAAAAAAAAGGACAAGAATTTCTAGGATCACAGTTATGTCTCACCCTGTTGAACAGACAGAGTGGCCCCACGGAGCCCTGACCCACTTGTCTTACCTCAAATAGAGGTTTAAATTAGGAACTTTAATCTGTAAGAGGCTTATAGCCCGTTATGTGGCCAGCCGCTCCTGGGCTCCCACGTGGGTGGCATCGTGGCCTTGGGTCTCATCTGGGTCTTGCTCTGCTGCTTTTGGGTTGGGAAGACCTCAGGGGTGGGTAGTGGGTTCCATAACCAAAACTGGAGTCTGAGATAGCAGGGGAAATAGGATGCTTGTGGGCTGTTGGGACCTGCAGTAGTGAGAGGTGGGGGACAGTTCTAGTTCTGTAAGCTAGTGTCTCTGCAGATAATTCAGTACGGTGAAATATTTGCCTACTGTATGTAAAACCCCGGATTTAGAGGCTGGAATGGGAGACAAAATGAAACCATTCCTGCCCTCGAGGGGCTCGTACTCTGTTGGGGAACACAGCAATGACTGACACGTTGTGCTTTCAGTTTTACGGAAGACTTGACGTACTTTATTTTATATTAACCTTACAGCAGCTCTGTGAGGCAGGTCCTGCTATTATGGCCGTGTTTTAGGTGAGCGCCCTGGGGTTCGGTGACTTACCCAGGGCCACACAGTCTGAGGCGGCAGTCAAACCCAGGTCTTCCTGAGTACAAGGTAACTCGAGGCGGCGGAGAGCAGCTGGCGAATGTGATAGATTCCGGAAGACCCGAGTTTGAATTCCGCCTCAAACACGTCTTAGCTGTGCCACCCTGGGCAAGTCACTTGTATACTCTCAGCCTTGGTCTGTCTCCTCTGTGAAATGGGGACGGTAATAGTTTCTACTTCTCAGGCTTCTCCTGAGGATAAAATGAGATTTTATTTGTCGAGCGCTTTGCCAACCTTAAAGCGCCGTGTGAATGGTCGTCGTTGTAATTGTCGCAGCTGCCACCCCATGGAGGGGTCAGGGAAGGTTTCCTCTAGGAGGTAGCTGGCAAGCTGAGCTTGGAAGGGAGAGGGAGATTCTGAGAGGCTCACCTGAGGAGGAGGTTCATTCCCAGCAGCAGGGTTGACCATCGTGACTGCCCAGAGCCTGGACGTGTGGACGTAGAGAGTTGGAAAGGACCTTTGAGGTCAGCCAGTCCAAAGCCTGTATTTTACAGGCCAAGAAACCAAAGTTCATTGACGTTATGTTGCTACAAGGTCATACAGATGGTTGGTGACAGCTGGATTCAAACCCAGGCCCCAAACCTCTCACTCTTTGCCCTTCAGCAGGGTAAATGCCGAGGTCAGGGCCTCTTCAGCCAGAATTGCATCATGAAGCTCAGTTTAGGAATATTCCTTCAGTTGATGCATTTATTAGATCGATAGATAAAACATTTATTAAGCACTTGCTGTGTACCGGGTACTGTGCTAAGTGCCGGGACTACAAATATAAGCAAGAAGTACAGCTCATAAAGGAAACAGAAAAGCTGGGGGTGGGGGTGGGGCTGGGGTGTTTGAAAGTAGAGAAGTCTCTCGTTGTATCTAACTTTATCAACATTCGGCAGCCCTTCGTCAAGCCCCGGTTCTGGTTGCATCCTGTCCTGCAGGGAGGAGAAGAGAGAAGTACAGGGCGTCCTAAAAGTCTTAGCGTAGTTAGGAGCCACTAAAGCTTTGGGATGCCCTGGACTCTCTCTGACCTGGAGGAGTGTGCAGCCCGGAGGGCAGCGACAATAATCTTCTCCATCATTGTTCACTGTCTCAGAAAATGTTTTTAATAATAATAATAATAATAAATAAAAAAGCTAACATTTCCATATCATTCCATCACCAAGCATTTTTTAAGCACCTACTGCGTGTGCCAGGAACTGTGTCAGGCACTGAGGAGATCAGTACAAACAGTGCTTTGCACACACGTATGTGCATTTTCTCCTCTCCTTGAGTATCAGCTAGAAGAGAGCGAGGGATGTCTTTTTTTTTTTATATTTGTACTTCCAGGGATCAATACCATGATTGGCATGTGGTAGGTGCTTAATCAGTGCTTTAATGCATAGTCTCAGCAGCCCTGGGAGGTAGGAACCACACAGGTGGTGGTGTCCCACTTTGTAGACTTGGGGATTGAGGCTGAGAGTTAAGTGCCCTGTTCATGGTCGTGTAGTTGGCACGTGGTAGGGGCAAGATTTGTATAAGCCTGTTACAGTAACGGTAGTGATGATAAGAGCTAGACCTACTGTGTGCTAGGTACTGTTTTAAATGCTTTATATTCATGATCTCATTTGATCCTCATAACAACCTTAGTAGGTTGATGCTGTTGTTATCCCCATTTTTCATTTAAGAAAACTTAGGCAGGCAGAGGTTAAGGGTTGCACAGCAAGTGTCTGAGGCTGGATTTGAACTCAGATCTTCCTGACTCCAGGCCCCAGTGCTATCTGTTGCACCTGTCTTCCTCATAAGCTGTATATCATATCCTGTATAAGATTAAGTAGCAAAAATAAGGGATTTCAAACCGGAAGTGTTGGGTGGTCAGAGAGGGGAGTGGTGGGTGGGAGCCGGATGATCAGGGGAGCCTTCCTGGTTTGGTGGGGTAGGAGTTGCCAGATATTTTCCTGACAGTAGCCCTGTGACCTGAGATTCTGATAAGTAGAGGGGAAGATATTTTTAGACAAGGAGAAAGCTGGGAGAGGTGAGGGTATGGGGCTTCTTCCCTCAATACACTTGTCAGTGTGGAAGCATAGATCCCCCATGCTTGCCCTCCCTTCCTCCACCCTACACACACACACACACTCTCTCTCTCTCTCTCTCTCTCTCTCTCTCTCTCTCTCTCTCTCTCTCTCTCTCACTCTCACACTCACTATCACTGAATATCATACTGGAAGGAAACTCAGAGATGATCTGGTTTCAGGAATCACAGAGTCTCAGAATTGGAAGGGGCCTCAGAGGCCCTGTGGTCCCACCCGCACATGGACAAGGATCCCTTCTACCACAGAGCCTGCTGCCTCGTTTTGCCGAAAGTGCTGAACCATTGTCCTTCAGATTTGTCTAAAATCACATAGCAGCTTAATGTCAGTGCCTGAACTAGAATCCGACTCTCCTGACTCCTTAGTCTAGTGCTTCTACATGACGCTGTCTCTTTTAGGACAAACTGAATAACTGTGGCCCGGTTTCCATCAATCAGTCATTTAGTCAGTAAGCATTTATCAAGCACCTACTGTATGCTAAGCATCATACAACAAAAGGTAAAAGACAGATCCTGCCCTTCTAGGAGCTTACAGTCTAATAAGAAAGGCAACATGCAGACAACTATGTACAGATAAGATCCATACAGAATAAACAGGAGGTGATCAATAGAGGGAAGGCACTGGTATTTAAGGGGCAGCACTGTCGATGCCCTTAGGACAGGCACTTCTTACTGAGACTTCCGAGCGCTATCTTATTGGATGGGCCAGCCGAGGTTCACTGCTTCCGATGCCTGGTCCGAGCCCCTCCCAGCTGGGCCACTGCCCTGCAGCTTCACAGGCCAGATGCACTGCTCAGTCCTAAACTAAAACTGACTATGTCTAGTCCCACGTCCTGAAACCTTCAGCTGCTGCTACCTTTCCGGATGCTTCTAACTCTAGTCACCCTTCTTTGACCAAACTTAATTTATATCAAGAGGGCAAATTCACAAGCTACACAGAGAATATAAAAGGATCAGCCCACTAACAAAATATTTATATTTCCATTGACCAACCAGATGGCCGTCAAGCTTTATTGAAGTGAACAAGCCAAGTCAAAGGAGCAAGCATTTATTTAGTGATGTGTTAAGTGTGGGGGATACGAAGAAAGGCAAAAGCATGGTCCCTGCCCTCCTCAAGGAGCTTATAGTCTGATGAGAGAGACAACACGTAAACAACCATGTGCAAGCAAAATACTGCACACAGGGCAAATTGGAGGGACTCTCAGAGGGAAAGCATGAGTAAGGGTGGGGACTGTGACCTTTCTAAATACATCCTGTTTTCCCTAGGGCCCGTACTGCCTGCAGCCCTAGCCCAGTACCCCCTGGCAGGCCGGAATACAGACTCTGCCTTTCCTTGTACGTTCCTAGGCCAGAATGAAAGGGACTGCTGGTCCTCAGAACTCACTGGATGGCCAGCTTCTGCTTACCTGGGCATAAGATGGATGATCAAATCTCCTTCCCCACACCCTTCCCACCCCCTCCCCCCAGTCATTCAGGAAACCTCCCCGATATCTGGCTGCTGGAAGGATAAAAGTGATACCTGCTCATTCTTATGTTTTCCACTGTCATAGATTTAGAGTCCCTCTGTGCCTCAGCAAACAGTTTCACAAATTACTAAGTCAAAAATTTCATTAGCCAGTAGCCAGCACTGTTGATGGGGACCCTTTCCCCATGATTGGCTGGTCCTCTGTGTCTGTTGCTAAGCCTGTACTCCCAGGCTTCCCAGCCTTGTAGGACTGCCTAGCTCAGAGATCCTTAACTCGGTGTCCATGGACTTGTGTTTTTTAAAAAAATTTGTAACTGCATTTTAATATAATTGAGTTCCTTTGTAATCCTGTGTGTTTTATTTTATGCATTTAAAAGCATCATTCAGAAAAAGGGTCCATAAGCTTGGTCTATAGTCTTATGATCCATAAGTCCGTAGGCAGGCTCTGACACACAAAAAGGTTAAGAATCCCTAGTATGGGAGTAGTTAGGTGGTACGGTGGATACAGTGCCGGCCCTGGAGTCAGGAGGACCTGAGTTCAAATAGGCCTCAGACTCTTACTAGCTATGTGACCCTGGGCAAGTCACTTAACTCAGGTTCCCTCAGTAAAAAAAAAAAAAAAATAAAGGAAAAAAGAACCCCTAGTATAGAGGCCACTGTGAAGAAGCTGGAGTCACTGCCAGGCTGTGATAAAGCACAGGGATTTTTGTCTGTATCTAGAATTACACAATTCTCTGAGTTTACAGATCATTGTAACCTGTTGCCCCCCCAGAGTTCTCAAAGGCACTCCATTTCCCACCATTTGCTCTTTTTTCTTTTATTCTTTGGTTTCTTGTGGTAGATTTTTACAAACAGACTGAACCAAGGCATTTCACTAGGAAACTTGCTCCCTCTCTCTTTCATCGAATACAGTGGGGCCCCCTCCAGCCTCATTTTTGTCTGCTTGGGGTGGGCCAGGGGGAGAGGAGCAGAGGGAAGCAAGGCAAGACTAGACCTCTGGTGCCTTGTGATTTTAAAGCCCAGGATGGGGAAAGTCTCCTTGGTTCTCTTGTCCCCTACCACCTTGACCACTCAGTGCCCCGTGCTGTGATGGGGCTTGTTGGTCATTCCCAGGGCTCCATAAGGCATCCAACCTTGGCCGATCTTCATCTTGGCTGCCATTCTCCTTGGTCCTCCCCACTACCCCCGAACTTTCTTGCCTTTGGTCCTTGGCCTTGGTGGGAGAGGGGGAAGGTCATATGGGGTTGTCCTGGTTCTCCTCAAGAACCACTCTGCCCAAAGGCCTGTCCTCAGGTGAACTTGAAATGGACACGAAAAGCTCAACTGTTTGGGTGGCTGTGAGCAGCCCTAAATTTAGCAAACGTGTCGCCAGTGGGGGGCCGGCCTCAGCAAGCCAAACCCAGCCCCGGGTGGACGAGATTTATAGTCAGAGACTCGGTCAGCGCTGCCTCTGCCTGGGCAAGTGTGTGGTGGCTCAGGCCCTTTTAGTATCTCAGGCACCAGAAACCTTTCAGCCCCAAGGCTTGGCAGACCAAAGGCTTCCTCTCCCACTTGGATGAGGCCCTTCTCTCCCAAAATACATCCCTATCAGGAGGTATCTGTGACGTATCACTTCTTTGTCTTAAAATTGACCTACTCATTTTTTATGTATTTGTCCAAATCTGTGTTGGGATTGGAGGACATGGTACCATGTTGCCGGGGAGAGAGTCTTAGGATGGTGGGAATGAATGGAAGAGAGGGAAAAGTGGGACTGATTAGTAGAGACAGGGTTACATGTTTAGCGTTGGAAAGAAACCGAGAGGCCAGTTGGTAAGTCAGCGTGCATTTTAAAAAATATTTAATTTTTATTTAATTTCATATTTTTGTAAACAAAATATTTTGACATTAGGTTTTTTTTTAATTTTGAGTTCCAAATTCTCTCCCTCCCCTCCCCCTTCCTTGAGAAGGCAAGCAATTTGATACAGTTTATACATATATGGTCATGTAAAACATTCCCATATAGCCATCAACTTGCATTTATTAATTGTTTAATGTAATTATAATTATGTGCCAGGAACTTTACTAAGTACTTGGGATGCAAAGAAAAGCACAGACAGTGTCTCTGCCCTCAGGGAGCTCTTACTCTGATGATGGAGACAATCTGTAAACAGCTATAGAGATATATTCAGGGAGAATTGGAGGTAATCTTAAGAAGTAAGGCAACTGAGCCCAACCCAGTCATTTTACATGTGAGTCAACGGAGAATGAGAGGTTCGGGGCCTTTCCCAGGGTTGTAAGTTTGTAAAGCAGGATTCAAACGCATGTCTTCATGCCTTTAATTCTATCCACCACCACTCCTAATTCCCTTAAGACTTGGGAGAGAAAGAGCGGCAACCCTTGGTCCTTGGCCGATCCTGTGATTTGGGTGGAGATACAGGGTGCAGAAGGACCGAGGAGCACACCAGAAAGATGAGGCTGTGTCCCAGGAGGACCAGCCCTCTCGTCCCGACGTGAAGGATCGGGCCCTGGGAGACGGCCTTCAGTGATGTGGAGACCCCCTGTGACAGATTCAGGAACATTTTCATGGGTCTTTATTTCTCACTAAGCCTTGTATTCAACACTTCTGCCAAACCAGACTACTCTTCCTTCCTTGTTCTCATGCTTCCTATGCACACTCTTCCCTTGTCCTGTCTCTGTCTCCTGAAATCCCTCTCTTCAGGACGCACTCAGCCGCCCCTCCTTCATGGAGTCTTGCATTACGTCCAGCCCTCCACCCAGTAGAAATGTTTTCTCTCTCAGATTTCTCACAGTACTTTGTCCGGCCTTCTCCTTGGTGCTAATCTGATTTTGTCCCTTGAAATTTTTTTTTGTTTCAGGTCTTTCTCCCGCTGTTAGATTGTAAACTCCTTGAGGGAGTCTTTGTGAAGCCCCACCCCTCTCTTAGTGCATGTTAGCTACCTAATCCATGTTTGTGCAACTGAACCGAATCCAGAGTCCTGGGGACTGTGGTTCTAGTCCCCAGAGAAAAGCAGACAGCTCAGTTCTGAAAGAACCCACCAGCCCCTGGTGCCCAGAAACCTTCAGCCCACACCCACGGCCGTCTGCTTGCTGATGAGACTGCTCTTAGGCCAGGCCAGGCCAGGCCAGACAAGAGAAATTCTGTGTCTCCTGAGGAAGGTACTTGAAATTTTCCTAGACATGGGAGGATTGTTAATTTGTAGGATTCAATTCAGCAGGCAGCTGTTTAAGCACCAGCTATGTGCAAGTCATTGTGCTAGCTGATGGGGAATGAAGCATAAAAAAAAGAAAAACAACCTTCCCCTCAAGGAGAAGGGGGATACAGCATGCAAACATATGAGCAGGAGGGAGAGAGCACTGAGACCTAAGGTAATCAGGAAAGGTTTCCCTCGTGACATGGCTCCTGCGATGAACCTTGGTGGAAATTTTAAATTTCTAAGAGGCAGATGTATAGAGGGAGCGTGTTCTTGGCATAGGGCACACAGCCTATGCAAAAGCATAGGGGTGGGAGATGAAAAAAGCTAGTGTGGCTGAAATGGAAAGCAAGTAAAGGGATGTTATTTATATAAAGTCTGGAATAGTAGGCTAGGACCAGATTATAAAGGGTTTCAAATGATAAGCTGAGAAATCGGTATTTTATTCATTTTATTTTTATTATTTTTTAATATGTGAATATTCAGTCATTTTGGAACATGTATTCATTTATTTTATTCATGTTATTCAAGCATTTATTAATTGCTGGCTATGTGTCAGGCACTGTGCCAAGCACTGAGAATACAAAGACAGCAGTCCCTGCCTTTTATAAGTTTACATTCTAGTTGGGCGACATGTACATAGATAGGTATATATGTATAAACAAAACACATGTAGGGGAATTTGGGGAGACTTTTGTTGTTGTCATTCACTCGTTCCAGTCATGTTAAACTGTTTGTGACCCCATTTGGGGTTTTCCTGGCAGGTCCTAGAGTGGTTTGCCACCTCCTTCTCCAGCTTATTTTGCAGATAAGGAGACTGAGCCCCAGAGAGGTGAAGTGATCTGCCCGGTTGTGGCAGCAGTGACATTTGAACCCAGGGGCCTCCAATTCTAATATAAGATTCATTCTGCTGTAACACACAGCATCCTGATCCTGGTCCAGGATCCTTACCTGCCTTTTCTTCTAGGCCCAGTTGGTGCGAGTCCACGGGGCGCAAATAGATTTTTAGGAGGAGTCTGAACTAAAGATTTATGAGCTGAAACCAAACATAATTAGGGAAATAAATGCTGCAAAAAAAAAAAAAAACCTCTATACCGTATTGATTTGACTATAGGCTACCTCTAAATATAGGCCATAGCTCTAAACCGGTAGGAAGGAAGGAAAGAAGGAAGGATTTACTAAGCACCTACTATGTGCCAGACACTGTACTACTTGTTCTGCAATTATCGTCTCGTTAGATATTCACAGCAACCTTGGGAGGTAGGTGGTATTATAATCTCCATTTCACAGAGGAGAAAACTGAAGCTGAGAGCAGTTAAGTTACTTGCCCAGGGTCGTAAATATCTGAGGCAGAATTAGAACTCGGGTATTCCAGATTCCAGACCTTGAACTCTGCTGTGCCACCTCCATGTCTGGAAAAAAAGATGCATGAGTATACCCTAAAGCAGGCTTGCCCAACCTCGGGCCAGTGGGCACTCCAAAGGATTTCAGGCAGCCCTCGAAAGCCGGAGGCTGTGCAGGCCTGAACTGACGAGTAACACAGATTATAGACCATGCTAAGTAGTAGTGGTGGTGGCAGCAGCAGCAGCAGTGGTAGTGGTAGTAGCAGCAGCAGCTACTTATATAGCACCTACTATGTGCCAGGCACCTTGCTAAGAGCTTTACAAGGCTTATCTCCCTTGATCCTCACAACGACCCTGGAAGGTAGGTGCTATTATTAACCCCCATTTTACAGATGAGGAAACCCACACAAATGGTGATTAAGTGACTTGCCCAGGGACACAGTAGCTATCTGAATTCGGGTCTTCCTGGCTCCAGACCCAGGACTCCCTCTGCTGTGCCACCTCGATGCTTGGGGAGAAAGAAACCAAAACAAAAAACCATGAGTCTGCACTCAAGATCTTAACACAGATTATAGGCCACGCTAAAGTTTAATATAAACCAGATTTGGCCCCTTTTTGGGCCCACGCAGTGGTTCACTCTGAGGGATCCCATTTATATGTCCTTCCCTGGTCTTCCAGAGGGTTTCCCTCCCCTCTCCCCCCCTCTGGGAGGCAGGTGGTGTGAGTCTTGTTATGCCGGTTTCATCGACAAGGCATTGAGGTTTTCAAGATGGAAGGGTCTGGCCCAAGACTAGACGGATGGTAAGCGATGGAGCCAGGGTCAGGGCTCTCACCATGGGGCTCCCATGGGCTCAGTCATGCCCTGTGTCCTTCCTGTTCGACTGTGGTTGACTTTCTGGTAACAGCGTCTTGTCCCCACCCTGCTTCTTCTTCCTCGGACTGCACGAAAGACCATTGATTAGGGGCCAGAAGGGCCCCGAAGGTTATATCTAGTCCAACCTTCTTGTTTAGAGATGAGAGGGAAGTTCAGTGACTTGCCCAAGGACATACAGGCAGTCAGCATTGGAGGTGGGATCTGAACCCAGGTTCTGTGGTTCCTGACCCAGGGCTCTTTCCACTTAGCACACTCCATTTTATATTTTTCCAGTGTCCATAATTTACACGATGTCTTAACAGTCTGCCACACTAAGACTTTGGGTACAAAATTTGTTAATGTCAGTGGTTCAGTGGGTAGAGAACCAGGCCTGGAGTCAGGAAGACTCCTCTTCCTGACTTCAAATCCACCCTCAGATACTTACTAGCTGTGTGGCCTTGGACAAGTCACTTCACCCCGTTTGCCTCGGTTTCCTCACCTGGAATGAGCTGGAGAAGGAAATGGCAAACCACTCTAGTATCTTGGCCAAGAAAACCCCAAAGGGAGTCACGAAGAGCATCAGACACAACTGGAAAACAAGTAAGCGGCAGTCAGATCTTTAGCTGTGTTTATGTCTCCTCCCCCTCTTACTGCAGCCTTCAGGAAGTCAGGGACCTTGTGCCGGAGCTGGGATTGTGCAACCCGAGGGTTCAGATCCTGACTCGGGCACTTAAAAGGTCTTACAGGCAAGTCCCTTCTCAGTTTTTTCGTCTGTAAGATG
Organism: Trichosurus vulpecula; assembly: GCF_011100635.1. NCBI lineage: Eukaryota > Metazoa > Chordata > Mammalia > Diprotodontia > Phalangeridae > Trichosurus > Trichosurus vulpecula. The sequence continues at coordinate 109,720,791 of NC_050576.1, read as the reverse complement.
GGAATAATAGTACTCCCCTTTGTGCAGAGTTGTTTGGACGTGCCTTAAAGCAATGTCAAAACGGGGGTGATGTTATTTTATGAAAGTTGTGGTTCCCTCCAGCACAGGGTACACGTTTGGTGCTGCCTTTGTTGCTCTTGAATGGTATTGATAATTGAGAGCTGATGTACAGTAAAGCCTCCGTATTTTTAGGGTTTACATTCACAGTTTCTCTTATCTCCGCGATCTCTTCCAGCTCTAAGATTCCACGGTTCTATTTGCATAAAAACGATTATAGCAATTTCCAGTGTTTGTGGCTCAGGGACCCGGGTTCCAAGCTGTTCCCGGTTTGCAACCAGAGTAGCAAGAGTTCCAGAGCTTTCTCCAAGGTATGGTAAATATTTAAATGAATCCATCTGTGTAAATATAATCATCCCATTCGGAAAGTCACACATAGTGGAAGAGCCTCCGTGTAATGTCAGCTGCCCTCCTCCCGTCCCAGCCAGGATCAGAGCTTGCCTGCAGGCCCGGTCAGCCACCAGTCATTCCCCTGTGTGAACCTGCACATCCACACCCAGGCATTAGTTTCAGCCCTGGCAGTGAGGATAAAACAGGCTTGTAGGGGAGACAGTCCTTGCCTCACAGTCAGGCTCACTTCCAGTGTCTGATTATTGGGACTTGACCAACCCAACTTACTGGCTTCTGAGTCCCCTTCTCACCTGGGCCAAGACCCGATTGTTCTTCCCCACCTTGGCCATCCCCTTCAGCTTTCAGACACTTGCCCTGGTTCGCCCTCCAGCAAGCAGTTCTCAAATCAGAAGGCCTTCCCAAGGATAGAGAGATAGAAAACTTCAAACAAACGAATGTGGTGTTTGGGAAATAAGCCCTTTGCTGTTTATGGCAAAGAGGCTGGTTTGGTAAAGAAAGATTCAGCCGCTTTCTAGTTTCTCAAGTGTGGCAGGATAGAGATTATAAATGCAATTATGCCATTTAGATCCCAAGAACAGAGATAACGAAATTACCACATCCTATTGGCGTTGGCTGTTGGACTGTACCGAGCAGTGAGCCTGAACAAAATGTTCATTTTCCTTGTATTTTTCTAAGCTCATTTTCTTTATAAGCTTTAAATATCTGAATTCGTGTTGTTCACTAGGAATCTAACCCCTGTGAATATGGATTTTCTCCAGATGCCTTCAGGAAGGCTGTGCCATGTGTATTAGCTGCACAACCTTGAGAAGGCATTTTCTCACTGGGCCTCAGTTTCTGCATATGTAAAGTGAGGCAGTTGGATTTGATGCTCATCCTCAAAGGGTTTCAGGTTGTGAACCTTGAAGACTGGAAGGACGGTGGCACCCTTGACTGGGATGGGGAAGCTTGCCCAAGGGTTGGGTTTGGGGGGAAAGTTGAGTTGCGGATGTGTTGAGTTTCAGATGCCCGTGGCGCACCCAGTTTGGGGTATCCAATAAGTGTTTGGAGATGTGCAGTTGGAGCTCAGGCGAGGGGCTAAGGCTATGTACATGTGTGGAAGTCTTCTTCTTAGAGATGGTAATTAGACCCCTAGGGACTGATGGGGTCCCTGAGTGAGAGGAAGGAAAGAAGAGGGCAGAGAGCAGAGCTGTGGGAAACACTCATGGTTTGAGAGTGGGATGGCCCACCATGATGAACCAGGAAAGCTGTGGTCAGATAGGTAGGAGGAGAAGCCGGGAGGGAGGGGACAGAAGAACCCAAACCACGTGGTATTTATTTTGCACTCATTCTGTGTGTGTGTGTATACATATACATACATATAATATATGCCATTTATCTACACTTGTTAGCCACGTAGATGCCATATTTATGCGTAGGTATATGTACATGTACATATTTGTCCATTGTTTCTGTATGAGGCAGCTGGATGGATTGAGCCTTGGACTTGGCTTAGAAGAAAATCTGAGTTCAAATCCTGCCTCAGGTCACTAGCTTGTGGCCCAAGTCATCTAACTGCTACCTGACTCAGTTTTCTCATCTGTGAAATGGGGATAATCATAGGCCCTATCTTCCAGGGTTGCTGTGGGACTCAAACAAGATAACAACAGCGTAAGATATAATTGTAATTATTATACGTGTAAAGTGCTTAGCGCAGTGCCTGGCCCCCGTACGTTATATAAATGTCACCTCTCGGGACACAGTGCCTGATCTGGATCTTGAAGGAATTTAGGGCTTCTGGGAGACGGAGGTGGAGAGACAGTGGAGGCTTGGAGGGATGACATAGAGTACATGGGAGACAGTCAGTAGGCTGGTGTGGCTGGAACATAGTGCACTGGAAGGAGTGTGAAATAGTTCTGGAAAGGTAAGCCAGAGCTGGTTTTTGAAGGACCTGCAATGCCAAAGAGGCAGCTAGGTGGCTCAGTGGGTAAAGCACCTGGCTTGGAATCAGGAGGACTCATCTTCCTGAGTTCAAATCTGGCCTCAGGCGCTTACTAGCTGTGTGACCCTGCTTGCCTCTGTTTCCTCATCTGTAAAATAATCTGGAGGAGGAAATGGCAAATAACTGCAGTATCTCTGCCAAGAAAACCCCAAATGGGGTCATGAAGAGTTAGATACGGCTGGAAAATTACTGAACAAAAAATGCAAAAGGAGTTTGTCTTTCACCCTAGAGGTAGTAGGGAGCCAGTGAATCTTCTTGAAGGGTAGTATTGTGGAAATTGTTTGGACAGCTTTGTGGAGAATGGAAAGAACCATCAGAAACCTCCCCCTCTCCCCTTTAGTCTCCAACTCTGTGCCACGCAATCAATCAGTAAACCTTTATCAGGTGCCCACTCTGTGCCAGGCATGCCTGGCTCCCGTGTGACTTTTGCTAAGGGAGTTTGGGTTGTGAGGGGGCCCTGCTTCCACCTCCCAGTAGGACTGAGCAGAGGAGGAAAGGTAGGTTGGGCCCTCCTTGTTCTGTTTGCTGGGGCAGTGCCATTGTGCCTGCCCTTTGGCAGGCCGCAGCTCACGTCCGTCCTGCTGATTAATGCTCGCTCTGGAGCTGTCTCCGTTCAGGCTCCATTTCTGATCTCCTGCCTCGCTCTGTCTGCCCAGACTCCTGCAGGGGCGGGGGCGTGCTTTGATTTGATTGGCTCCCCTTGCGCAGAGTTCGTGTTCCGTCTACACGGATCCTTCATTTACATTCCGCCTGGGATTGTGCTTGGGCACATTCCCGGAGATAAACAGCAGCTAGGCACGCTGGGATGTAGTTAGCCAAAAAATAAATTTCTTTAAGTCTCTTTCCAGTGCTTCCTAGAGATTGCTATACTGCATCTGTCATCTGTCTGTCCATCCTCACTTATCATTTGTCTGTCTGAGTTTTTGTCCATCTGTCTGTTCATCCACGGATACGTGTGTCCACATATGTCTCTGTATATCCATGCATCTGTCTGTCCATGGATGGACGGATGGATGGATGGATCTCTGTGGATCTCTATGTATTTATCCATCCATCCATTGTGTATGTGTGTGTGTGTGTATATATATATATATGTCCATGTATTGACCTGTCCATGTATGCATGCATATTTATGTGTCTCTCTGTCCATGTATGTATTATCCATCTGTCTATCCATGCATGTATGTATCTGTCTATCCATGTATCCATCCATCTCTCCATGTGTATGTGTATATATGCTTATGTCATGTATCTACAACTGTCCATGTATGTATGTATGCACATATAGATGTATTTGGCTGTCCATGTATGTATGTATCCATCAGTCTATGTATGTGTATGTCTATGTATCTAGCCATATATGGACTATGTAGTCCATATATTTATACATGTATGTATGTATCTGTCTGTGTAATTTTATCCATCTGTCTGTCTGTCTCTGTACCCATCCATCTATCGCAGTGTGAGAGAAGGAGAGAGAAGAAAGAAAGGGAAAGACAGAGAGAGAGGAAGCATGCTCAAATGTCAGGGCTGATGCTGTTCCAGGTTTTGTTCTCTTAGCATTCGAGTGGGAGACTGCTGAGGAGAAGAGATGGTGGTGGAAGCCGGAGTGGCAGCCGCCCACGAGTCCTCTGCACTGACCCTCCCCGCAGTTCCAGGGAGAGAATGGTGCTGAAAACCCAGGCAGCCCTAGGACGGTGCGTTCTCAATTTTCCAGGAACTGATTGTCCAGCACAGGCATCAGTGGGACTGGGATGACGCCCCAAGGCACGCACATCTCTTTCCCATCCACCTCAGCTTAGCAAATACCTACTGGGGAGTAGCCTAGCATAGGGAAAGGAGCACTGGATTTGTTTGTAGCCAGGAGAGACATGGGTTTGAATCTCAGCTCTGACCTTTATTCCCTTTGGGACTCTGGTCAAGCCTGGGTGTACTCGTCTTTCAAATGGAGATACTAGTTCTTGGGGAGGGATGTGGGGAGGGCTGTGTTCCTACCGGGAGTGTGTGGGGGGAATCATGGAAGGCCCTGGACAGGAGGCTGCCCTTGAGCCAATGAAGTTAGGGATTCTGAGAGGCAGAGGGGAGGAAGGGCAGCGTTCTAGGCCTAGGGGACAGACGGCCTAAGGGCCAGTCTCTTGGCTTTGGGAGGGTTCTGGAATTCTCTGGGGATTTCAGTTGTCCAAGCTTCCCTCTGATTTTGCTAGCCTGGGAGCGTCGTTCTATTTCCCCTTCAGCCCTCTCACCTTCCTAGAATGTGGGAGAGCCACTTTGGGTGACATTTTACTTGATCCCTATCCCAAGAGCTTATTTTCAAGGGAAAGGAGCACTCAGTCTCTGCCAACTCTCCAACACACCATTTTCCTTTCTCTCATTGAATCTGACTGTTCTCCGTGGGAGGTGAGGAGGAACAAAATGGCCCTTGGTAAGAACCCAGAGCAGCCTTTTGTTGGGATGGACCCCATCCTCCGGACTCATAGTGCCTTTACTGCTTGTGTGTCCGTATCATTCCACCTGTGCCTTTGCCTTTTGGACATGCCTTGCCAGCTAGCATTTATACAGCCCTTTGGGGTTTGCAGAGCACTTGGCAAATCTTACCTCGTTTTATTCTCACAGCATCCTTGGGAGCTAAATGCAGAAGAGGAAACTGAGGCAAACAGAAGCTAAGGGATTTACCCAGGGTCACACAGCTAGTAAGTATCTGAGGCCAGATTTGAACTTGGGTCTTCCTGATTCCAGGCCCAGTGCTCTATCCACTGCCCCACCCAGCATCCAGCATACTGCATTGGGAGCTCCATGAGAACAAGAATTGTGTCTTCATATTTCCTCCTGCATAGCACCTAGCGCAGTGTTGTTGGTGCTTAATAAGTGCTTATCAACTTGAATTCTTATTTCCCTTGCTAAACTAGAAGCTCCTTGAGGTCAGGGAGTCTGTCTTCTTTGTGTTTGTGCTACCTGTTGTGCCTTGTATTTAATAGGTGCTTAATAAAGAGCTAACATGATCTCATGAAGAAGACCTAGCTTCAGATTCTGGCTCTGCTGTTTACCATCTTGTGACGTTGGGTAAATCACTTAATTGCTGTTTGCCTTAGTTTCCTTTTCCGTAACATGGTAGGACTAATAATAAAAGGAGGTTGATCAAGGCCCCCTCTCCAGCCCTAAGTGCTGTGGTCTTGCGTTGTAATGTTATTGAATAGTGAATGAATGAGCATTGCCTTGGAATTAGGGTAGGTGGGTCATGCTAAAAGGAGACTCACCAGAGGGGGATGCCATGAGCCAAGGGTTAGAGACGGGAATGTGGGTTTACAGCGAGGAGACCAGATGACTGTATCGGAGGCAGCGTTTGGGCTGGAAATGTAAATTGGGGCCAGAATGGAGAGAGTCTCAAAAGACTGTGGCTCTGACCTTCAGAGACCATGCCCCTCTAAGGGAGTTCACCCGATCTACTCAGTTTGAGAGCTCTGCCGCCGTGATTGGTGAATGAGGGGACCCGCCGTATTGGCCAGTATCAGGCCGTGCTTCACCCATCCGTCCCCCCAGGAAGCTGGGGCCTCCCTCACATCTTGCCCTGGGCCCTGCTGCAGCCTGAGTCCCCCCCTTCCCATCCCCTGCCTTCACCTCTTGCTCTGGAAACAGTAATTAGATCCCTATTACTATTGCTTCTGGAAAGGGTGTAACAACCGACTGCCCTCTGGCTTCACCCTCTGTCCCTGGCCACCGCTTTCCTCTCTCCATTGTCTCCCTCCATCAGAATATGAGCTTCTGGAGGTCAGCCTCTTTCATTCTTACCATTGTATCCTCAGCACCTAATGTGGTGCCTGGCACTTATTACATGGTGCTTGTTTGACTAATAAATGCCTTTCATTCATTCGTTTCATTCATATATCCTTTAGCAGTGGGAGCCATGAATGTTTTTTGATCAGGACAGTGATGGGATGGGTGCATCATTTGGGGAGAGGATCTGGCCATGGCTTGCAGAAGGGAATAGAGTGGGCAGATCCTAGGTGGGGAGACTGGTTGGGATGCCCTTAGCAGGAGTGAGATCAGCAACATCCTAGCTGCATTCATCTCCCCTCCCCCACCCCCCCTTAGCACCTCAAGGAACCAGATGCGCACGTTACGACCTTCCGCTGGTCCAGCCCCAACTGTTCCCAAGCCTGGTACTTGTCTCTCTGCGTCCTACTCACTCTGACACACCTTCCTGGGTTGCCAGGTAACCACAGCCCTGGGCTTCGAATCAGAGCGTCCATGCCACTTATTTTCTTTCCATCCTGGTTTTCTTTCTTTCTTTACCCGCCTCCCACCCTGCCCCCCCAACCCCCCCTTTTAAAGTGAGAAACAGTAAAAGCTGCTGGAAATAGGCCATGTGCTTTTATTTGTTCTCCTCACCAAGGACAAGTGCGTTCCCAAGGCAAGAGAGCAGGGGCTCCAGGCTGGGGGAGGGAAGCATGAGGCAGAAGGGGAGTGGATGCCAATGCCACCCCCACACTGACATGCATGCTCAGGCTGACACGCGCTGCCAGCTGCCCGTGGCCAGGGTGGGCAGCCTAGGCAGGAGAAAGAGCCCCCTGTCCACAATCCCTCTGGTCTTGGCATCCCAGCCTAGCCCCCGAGACAGTACAAGCTGGGGTCAGTGAGAGAGTGTTGCAGGCCAGAGCTGGCCGATGATGTTTGACCTAACAACATTGGGTTTGACATCAGGAAGACCTAGGTTCAAATCCAGTTTGAGACATTTATTAACTATGAAATCCTGGGCATTAAAAACAATGGTGGTAATTCATAATTATATGTTGTACTATAATTATATTTTATAATTAACCATCATTAATAATTATAATTTATAATAATCAATTATGATTAATGATAATAGAAATTTACCAATGATAAATTATGTCATATATGTTATATATAATTGCACATATTATATATTATCTAAAAGAGCATGTAGTACATATAATGTTAATTATGATTAATTAATAGTAACTGTTATTATCATAACTAGCATTTTTATAGCACTTTCAGTTGTGCAAAGGGCTCTACATAAGTCATCTCATTGGATTATATAACAGCCCTGTGAAATAAGCGCTATCACTACACTCATTTTGCAAATGAGGAAACAGATGAAAATAAATTAAATGACTTGCCCAGGGTCACGCAGCTAATCAGCATCTCCAGCAGCATTTGAATGTAGGTCTTCTTGATTCTGTTCAGTATGTCACTTAGCTATCCTAAGTGACCCTTGGAAAGTGACCTACCTTCTCTGGGCCTCAGTTTCCTCATGGATTCGATGACCTCTAAAGGTCCCTTTTGGCTCTAAATGTGTGATGTTAGGAAACTCGGTTCCAGCCTCTGGGTGCTGGTGTTCTGTGCCCTGAATCTTGAAGGGGCTTTCTTCTTTGGGATGGGGTGGGGGTGGCATTTTTAGTTGGCATCTCCTAAGCCTGCATTGTATACAGAGTTCTGTAGTCATCTCTGCAGGCAGATGCAGAGTTGAGGAAAGGACAATCCCTGCCCCATGGAGCCTCCTCTCTTGTGCTTCATTTTGAATCCTCAGCGCTTAGCACAGTGCCAGGCACATAGTACTGACTAACTGTTGAGGAGAAAGGGCAAACCCATGAGAAAGAGGTATGAATGTGTTTGTAGTGAGGAAGTGTGAAAGTACGTGTACACACACACACACACACACATACACACACGCACAGACATATACACACGTATATATTTAGCACAGAGTGCATGTGTCCTTATGTGCTTAGTAAAGCACAGCATTTAGAGCTGGAAAGGGTTAATTAGGGACAGCCTTTTGGAGGCAGAGTTTTGAAGGGGAGGAGAGATGGTTTGCCAGACAAGAGGGTAAGGGCATCCTCATTTGGCAGGTTGGCGAGGAGGGAGGGATGGATGGGTGGCGGCAGAGAATGATTTTGTAAAAGCATAGAGAAGTAGGCACAGCCTGCTGGGACCGAATGGGGTACGGGATGGGGGGCTGGTATGCCAATCTGGAACGGAAGTTCTATCAGCGGCTTGCCTTCCATGAGAGGTGATTCTAGCCTTCTATGAGGAGGGAGCACCAACCAGCTGGGGACTTCTTTCCCCTCTTCTCCCCGCCCTCACCCCCCTCTACCTCCTCATCAGCCAGGCCCACTTGGGGGACGACAGGACCCTGACATCGCTGTGCCAGGAGCCCTTCTGCTAAGCAGGCGCTGTAGAAGGCACCTACCAGTCTCCAGGGAAATGGCTCCATCCTAGGAGCCAGCTGGCCAAGATCCAGTCCCGGCTATGAATCAGCAGAAGGGATTTCTGTGCAGGATTTAGAGTCAGAGGAATTGGGTTTAAATCTTGGCTCCGGTGCTTGCTAGCTGTAGGATCCTGCAGAATCTCAGTTTCCTGCTCTGTGCAGTGGGAGCAGTAGTCAGAGCCCCCTTTAACTCGCTAGGTTTTTGTGAGACCAGTGTTTTGGAGACATCAAAACACTAGAAATATGAGCTATTGTTACATTTCTTTAGTCCTTATATTTCTTTAAAAGCAGGTGACACAGTGGATAGAGTGCTGGGCCTACTCATCCTCCCCCCATTCAAATCTGTCCTCAGGCACATAGTAGCTGTGTGATCCTGGGCAAGTCACTTCACCCTATTTGCCTCAGTTTCTTCATCTGTAAAATGAGCTGGAGAAGAAAATGACAAACTACTGCAGTATCTTTGCCAAGAAAAACCCACGGACAGTCTATGGGATCAGAAAAAGTCAGGCATGAGTGAACAACAATCACAGCAAACCTTTCTTTAAAAAAAAAGTCTCCCTACACCTAGAAAAGATGCTTGCATGAGCTTATTTATTAATTTTTTAATCAAATTAATTCAGTGATATCTTTGGGAAGCCAGAAGTCATCTGTCTCTCTCGTTTGGGTATTTTATGACAGGGGAAAAATCCAACAAAAACCAAAAAGTCCAAGCCCCAGTAAATAGGTATCCTGTTCCATCTTGTATGTGCTGAAAGATTGCTCAGCAGTTCTGTCTGTGGCGTTTCATTCACTCCTGTGTATCTGGTGTGCCCGTAGCTAGTAGCTTTTCTCTTAGATGGTGAGTTCCTTCATCGTAAGGACAATTTCTAAAACATTTTTCCCTCCAAGAGCCCAGCACAGTGTTCAGTGTCTAGTAGGCACCTGTTTGTTGAGTTCAGAGGACCTGAGTTTGAATGCCAGCTCTGATACATATTACCTAGGTGAATTTAAGCAAGTCATTTAACTTTTCTGGGTCTCACTCTTAAGTCAAGGCGATTGGATTAGGCCATCTCTATATTCCATTTTCTCTCTAAAATTCTGTGATCCTACTCAAATCCCCCCTGGTAAGGGATGACCTCCTTCTTTTCTTCCCTGTCCTTGGTCTTGGCTTTCCTCCTATGGCCTTGTCCTTCTCCTGACTCTAGAACTCCCACTCAGGGTCATAGGCAAGCATTTCTAGAGCACCTACTATGGGTCAGCCACAGTGCTGCCCCTGGGGAAGAGCCTCTCAATAAGGCTTTGTTAACTAACCACATTAGAGGCAGCTCCTGGAACAGACCTCTGAGGACATTGGTCCAGGCCGCCAAATGATGACCCATCCTTCCCATGCACAGTTGCAATTTCCTGTTTGTCAGTGCTCCCCGGAGCACTGGATGGACGGAATCCATGTATAAAAAACTCCAGAGAGTTAGGCAACCAGCTACATTTGGGCGTTTCTCTTTCTTGTTTTTTCATTGACGTTTGGAGTAGCCAGGAGAATTGTAGAGCAGCCTGTGGTCCTGATGAGAGTTTGGGAGATGACTTTCTCTCCTGCCACTTCTCCGAGGCTCACTGTGAGCATGCAGCAGAATCCTATTCCGTTGGATTTTCTTAGCCCAGATCCAGATGTCTAATGGGCAGTAAAGAGCCTTTGACAACTGCGTGGTGTGTGTGTGTGTGTGTGTGTGTGTGTGTAGTGTAAGGATCTTGAATTCTGTCTTCTGCCTTAGCTCTTGAGAGTAGGAACAGGGTCAGGTGAGCATCTGGGGGTGCTCCTGGAGGGGCGTGCCTTGCATGGTGTGGGGGAGTCACTGTTTGTCGTCGTTGTTGAGTCGCTTCAGTCACGTCCAACTCTCAGTGACCCCATTTGGGGTTTTCTTGGCAAAGATACTGGAGTAGTTTGTTGTTTTCTTATCCCGCTCATTTTACAGATAAAGAAACTGAGGCATATGGGTTAATGACTTGCCCAGGGTCACACAGCTAGTAAGTCACTGAGGTCCAATTTGAACGCAGGTCTTCCTGACCCCACTCTACCCGCCGCACCACTTAGCTGCCTCTCCGGTCATCGTTAGACACATTTATTAAGCACCCGCTGTGTAGAGTGCCTTGCACACAGCAGATGTCTAATAAATGTTTATTGATTGATATGGACCACGGTAGTAGCACTATAGCAAATGTAGGGTTAAGGAAGATTATGTGTGCATGGTGGTGGTGGTGGCGATATCTTAGTGGAGACAGTTCTGTACTTTCCAATCATAGGCTTACCTGGGGCCCGGTGAAGGAGGCAAACGTGATGTGTACTTGGCTTAGGAGTGGGCTCTTGTGAGTTACGTGTCCCTGTTCAGTCTCCCTCCTGTTGGCATTTTCACAGGTGATAAGGAGAACCGCTCCCCCCCCATAGTGGAATGTGTACTGGATGGGGGAGTCAGGATATTTGGGCCCTAATCCCGGCTCTGACAGTTACTAGCTCTGTAACCTCAGGCCAGTCGCTTCCCTCGGCCTCAGTTTCTGCATCTGTAGAATTGGGCAGGTTGTAACTAGATGAGCCCTCAGGTCTCTGTCCAGCTCCAACATTCTGCGATTCTGGGCATTTATTGAAGAAATTCCAGATACAGGGGAGAGCATGGGAATAGGCTGAAATAAGGCCCTTATCCTTGGGGAACTTACAGACCAGTGGGAAAGACGAGTCTATTCGCATGTAAACTATTAAAGAACAGTGCAAGGCAATATATAATCAAGCGCCCAGCTGCATGCTATGGATTCTAAGTACCCTAAGGAGAGGTCAGTATTGGCAGAGGCCCAGCTCGCCGTCAGCACTCGCTGGGAAAGATCAGATGCTTAGGGTGGTTTATCTGAGACCACAGGATCCAGGTTCTGCCATGAATTAAAGCAAGGTCCCCGCCCCTCGCACGGACACAGTTTCTGCATCCAAACAACCGAAAGGATGCTTCCAGCATTTTCTTTCGGGACTGAGGAACCTGAAGGAGATGCCACAGGAAGTTGAGGAAGGGATGTTCTAGGACAGCTGGCTCCACGTGTGATGATACTGGTGAGGAAGGGGAGAGCGGACTCCATGGAGGGGGGACCTGGGGACGTAAAGACACTAAGATTCAAGGGAGATAATGGTCCCACTGTACTCAGCATTAGTCAGCACGCTCTTGGAATATTGTGTTCTGTTCTGGGTGTTATGTTCTAAAAAAGGTATTGATTAGCTCAAGTGTCCACAGGGGAGGGGGAGGGGGGTGGCCAGACTGCTGAAAGGCCTAGAAGCTTCTTATGTGAAGAAGGAACTGGGGATGTTAAGGCTGAACATGAGAAGGCTTGGGGGAAAGCCAAGGAGTCAGGATTTTTTTAAAAATCATTCATTTTTAGTTGTGTTTGACTCTTCATGACCCCATTGGGGATTTTCCTGGTAAAGATCCTGGACTGATTTGCTGCTTCCTTCTCCAGCTCATTTTAGAGATGAGGAAACTGAGGCAAACAACATTAATGGCTTTCTCAGTGTATCCATCTTCAAACACTTGAGAAGGTATCATGTGAAAGACAGTTTAAATTTACTCTGCAGCTCCAGAGGCTAGACGTTATGAGATAGCATATTCCAAGAACATTCTCATAGTGCTATTTTTCCATAATGCTATCTTAAAGTGAAAGGGAGTGCCTTATTAGGTAGTGAGTGCCCTGTCATTAGAAACCATAATGAAAGAGAATTGTAAAATTTTTTAGAACTGGAAGGGACCTGAGAAGTCAACAGCTGTGGTTATATGTGTTGTATTGGGTTATTTTTGTGTAGAAGACAGGCTTTACTTTAACCTATTGAAAAACACAGGTCACAAAGGATCATAGAAGACCATCAACAGATACAGAATACACTATACGGCAGTGGTCCGTAAGCTCCCGTTGGGAAAAAATGAACTTGGATTTGTCAGCAGGCCCCACACTCTTGACGTTCCAATGAAATACTGTTCTCCCACAGTATCCTATGCAGTTCTTCCAAGTCTCCTATCGCTCTCTTATGGTTTGGACTCCTCCCCAGAAAACAGATAGATTTGGGGCCTGCTAGATGGCCAGCTTTTTCTTTGGACCTGCACTGTCTTCATAACTCTTGGTAATGGCAGCGGCAAAGTACAGGCTTTCTCATATCCCCTATGTTGTGACTTTAAGCCCTTTATTGCTCCTCCAGAAGTCAGGAGTACTCTTTTTGCTAAGAGGTCAAATGTGCGAACTCTTGAACTTGGGGTTATTCTTGAGGCACCCTGGGCCCTCCCAAGAAACCTTCCTTCTACGAGAAGGCTAGATTCTGAAATGACACTGCCTAGGAAATTAAGATTTCCACCTTCACCCCCGCCTATATAGGAAGTGGGGGTTCGGTAGTGCTGTCCATGAACTCTGCTTGGTTTCTTTTTAAAAAGCCTTGAAGCCCCCATCCCTAGCATGCTGCCTGGCACACGGTGGATATTTAACGAATCCTGTTTTGAATGAACAAATATGCTCCCCTCTCGGGCCATGTGGGCTAGCATATGTCTGCTTCTTCCATATCCTTCTTTAAGAATTGTTGACGCTCCCCCATTATTCCTGGTTGTTGCTGCCATCTCTTAGGCTGGGAATGTCCAATCCCGGGGATCTGGTCCCCGACCTGGGTTGGGAAAGCCATGGGTGAGCAAATATAACTCTGGCATGCTTCTGACCCAAAGGGAACCATAAATGAGGTCTAGAGTAGGGGAGGGGGAGGTATGCCTTTCCCTCCCGTTGCTCTCTGGAAGGAAGGTGCGAGGAGAAAAGGTGCCTTGTTTTATAGATGAGACAGCTGAGACCCAGAGATCAGAAGTGACTTACCCAAAGTAATATTAGTTAGTGGCAAGGTGGGGATAGATCTCAGTATCTCTTGAGTTGGAAGGGTTAGAGGTCATCTGGTCCAACTAGACCAAAACAGGAATCTCTTCTCCAGTGTCTCTGATAGGGAGTCATTCATCCTTCGCTTGAAGACTTCAAAAAGTGGTAAACTCACTGTTTCCCTCCTGTCCAATCAGTTGCTGAATCATACATAAGGATCCTTGTGGGCTGTACATTGACTTAGTTATAAAGTCTAATATTATCTCTTTTATTATATTTTTATTTATCTTGTTAAGTATTTCCCAGTTGCGTTTTAATTTGGTTCAAGGCCCACCTGAGATGCAGCTGGTGGGCTGCACGTCTTGACACCTCTGTTCTAGAGTCTTCCCTCTCCAATCCATCCTCCACACATCCGCCACAATAATCTTCTTAAGGCCTATGTTCCCTCCCTCCTCAGAAACCTTCAGTGACCTAATTGCACATCAGATAAATTTTTCAGCCTGGCATTCAAGGCCCCTCCCCCCCCCATGTCTCTTAGATCTCTCCCCTTCTATGGCCATCCCTAGTTCGGACTTCATCACCTCTCTCCTGGACCACTGCGCTAAATTGGTCTGCCTCTGTCCCATCCTCCTCCCCCCCCATCTGCATCCTCCACATCGCTGCCAGACTGATGGTTCCTGAAGCACACAAATGACCATGTCATTTCCCTGCTCAAGAAGCTTCATGGGCTCCCTATCACTTCTAAAAAAAACCCAAACTCTTTTGTTTGGCATTTAAAGTCTTTCACAATCTGACTCCAGTCCTATATTTCAGTGCATCAACCAAGCCTTTATTACGTGCTTGCTGCGTGAGGCACTGTTAGAAGCTCTGGATACAAATTTTAAAAATGGAGCAGCTTCTACTCTCAATCCTTCTATTCTGTAAGGAAGGCAGTGTGTACACATATAAGGATATACAGAATAAAGACAAAGTAAATATAAGGTTATTAGGGAGGGAGGAGGATCAGAAAAGACTCCATGGAGAAGGTGGTGCTTGGGCAGAATCTTAAATGGAACGAGAGATTCTTTGAGGAGGGAAGTACATCTGGGCCATGGGGTGTGGCCAGCACAAAGACATAAATACCAGTGATGGAGTTCCATGTGTGAGGACCAATAAGGCTGGCTTGGCTGAACTGCACATTATGGGAAAAGGAATAATGTATCACGAAACTGGAAAGCTCTGTTGGTCCCAGGTAGCAAAGGGCTTTAAAGGCCAAATGTTGGAGTTTATACCTTATCCTAGAGGCTATAGGAAGCCGTTGGGATTTATTGCGTAGGGAGGGTCACAGACAGGCTTAGAGTAGAGGAGAGGGAGGTACCTCTCTAATTTAGGAAATCACTTTGGCAGCCATCTAGAAGATGGATTGAGAGAGAGTTGAGGTAGGGAGACAAATTGGAGTCTATTGCAATATCCCAGATAAGAGGGGATGGCCCAAGCCAAGATGGTAGCTGTGTGGGTAGAGAGCCTTCACAGGGTGAGCATCCTTACTCCTTCTCAGGCACTCAGTGCTCCAGCCAAACCAAGCCCATTTGCTCTTTCCCCATAAGCAACAATCCATAGCTGGAATGCTGTCTCTCATCCCTAACTCCCCTCAACTCAAGAGCCATTTACTTCAAGAGGTTTTTTTAATTCTAATTCTCCTAATTATTTAGTGCCCTCCCCGTCACTTTATATTTTTGTAGCAATGCTTGCCTGTGCCTAGCACAATGCCTGGTACCTTATAGGTGCTTAATAAATGCTTCGTGATTGAGTCCCATTCTCCTGTTGAAAAACTCAGGCCAATGGTTCATATTATTAAAAATTACAGAGAAGTCAAGGGGCTTAAGGACTGAGAAAAACAAAAAAAAAAACCTACTATAAGCTTACCCTTCCCTCTTCATGAGCTCTCGTATATCTCTCCCTTTTGTTGTTCTCAGGAAGAATTGCCCACAATTAATTGCTGCTTCTGTTTGCTCCTAGAATCTGGCTGCTCCCCTCTCCTCCATCCTATCGAGACTATTCTCTCCGAGGTTGCCAGAGATTTCTTAACAGTTTAGATCTCTTCACCCCACCATGTCCCTGCAGCTTTGAACACTGCGGACCACCTTCCCCTCCTCGATCCCTTAGCTGTCTGGCTCTGCCCCTGGTTCTTCTCCTACCTGTCTGACCGAGTCTCCTCAGTCTGCTCTGCTGAGTCATTCTGCCTGTCCAGCTTCCTGATAACGAGTGTGCCCACAAGGCTCTGCTCTGGGCCTCCAGCTGACTTCATCCTTTCCCATGGGGTCAATTATCATCACTACAGAGACGATTCCCAAATCTACGTATCTAATTTCTCTCCTGGATTTCTGTTTTAAATCGTCACTGGCCTGTTTAGACATCTCCTCCTTGTCGGCCTGCTCGTCGCTCAGTGTCCAAAACAGTGTTTTCTTTACTCCTTCCTACACGAGCAGCAACATTATATTCCTATGATACTTTGAGGGACAGAGTGTCTTCTTAAAAGACTCACGACCTTTTGAGATATGGAGCAAATCTTATGCTCCTCATCTTAAGGATGAGGAACTAAGGTGCTGAGTTGCCGTGTGAATGGGCCATCATCACGCAGCCACGGAATGTCTAAGTCAGGAACCGAACCCAGTCTTCAAACTTCAAGCGTAGTGCTTTATCACTTTAAATGTTGTGCCTTCAAATTTTCTTTTTTCCATACTGTCTTTCAGTTTCCCCCTTCTCCCAAATGCCCTGTTTCTTCCATCTTCCCAGTAACCCGGGTTCCTGACCTGGGAGATATCCTTGACTCTATTCTGTTGCCATCCCCATAATCCCCAGTCGTTTGCCGCGTCTTGTCTCCTTTATCTCCTTCCTTCCATCCACGTAGCTACTCTTAGGCCCTCACCACCTGTTCTCGGACTCCTGGTAATAGCTGATTGGTCTCCCCATTTCTAGAGCAGCGATATCAAACTCAAATAGAGACGGAGGCCACTGAATCATACATAAGGATCCTTGTGGGCTGTACGTTGACTTAGTGATAAAGTCTAATATTATCTTTTATTATATTTTTATTTATCTTGTTAAGTATTTCCCAATTGCATTTTAATTTGGTTCAGGCCCACCTGAGATGCAGCTGGTGGGCTGCACATCTTGACACCTCTGTTCTAGAGTCTTCCCTCCCCAATCCATCCTCCGCACATCCGCCACAATAATCTTCTTAATCGTCAGAAACCTTCAGTGACCTAATTGCACATCAGATAAATTCTTCAGCCTGGCATTCAAGGCCCTGCACAGTTTGGGTCTGGCCTTGTTTCATACTGTTCCTCTTTCCTGCTCTCCACATTTAGCCAAACCAGTCTGTTAGCTGTTCGGAAACCAACACCCATCTCCTCCCCACCTCTGTGTATTCATTCCCTCCTCCTCTCTGTCTCCTACCCTAAAGGCTTGGTGTGACAATTAAGCAAGATAATCAAATACAAACTGTAAAGTGCTACGTAAACGTTAGGGATATTATTACTACTACTACTATGATTTGTATAGGTATATACGTGTTGTATCCTCTGATAGAATCAGTTTCTTGAAGTCAGAGATGGTTTTATTTTTGTCTTTCTGTCTCCAATGACTGGCACAGTATTTATATATGTTAGGAGCTTAATAAATGTTTGCGTTGGCACGGTGTTTTGTATATGGTAGGAACTTAATAAACGAGTTGGCACAGTGGTTTGTATATGGTAGGAGCTTAATAAATGTTTGAGTTGTTATGGTAGGAGCTTAATAAATGTTTGAGTTGTTGACTCAAATTTTAGGAGTTTTTTTCTCAATACTAAGGTGAAATCTCTCTCTGAAGCTTCCACGCATCTATGGACAGATAAAGTCAGCTCAGTCCTCTTCAGCTAAGCAATTCAACATTTATTAAATGCTTAATGTGTTTACTGGGAGCAGATGCAAAGTTTAGATAAGACCTGAGCCCCCTTCTTCCTCCAGGGGAGTAAAGCCTATAGTGAGCTGGAATATATGTCTATATCATATTTCTGGGTAACCTTTCCATCTGTGTCTATCCCAAGCCCTGCATGCTGTCTCATCCTGTGTCAGCATTATCTCTGGTTTTCCATAAATCTTTCATAGAGGAGCTAGCCAGCATCTTTGAGTCCTTCCTTTGGGGCCTGCAATAGTTCCGGATACCAGGGCAGCACTCAGTGTATCCTGCTCTTACCTCCCACTCTTCCTCCACGGCTAGCCCACCTTTCACATGTGCCGTCAGTGATGCTTTTTATGCTTAGAGGCAGACAGGTGGCCCGGTGGATAGAACACTGGAGAGGGGAGTCCAGAGGACTCAGGCCTTGCAGCTCAGTAGGACCTGCTGGAGCTGGACCTCTACAAACATCGCTTTTCTGTTTAATCTAGTGAACATTTATGAAGTGCCTCCTGTGTGCCAGGCACTGTGCTAAGCAAAAAGAGGCAGCCCTTGGCCTCAAGGAGCTTCTAGTCTAACAGGCATTAAAAAAGCCCGGTCACCTCCGTCCTGCTGATTGGAGGCGTGGCATCCTCTCAGTAATCCCCCATAGCTGTCCTCTTGTCCCACCTGATTGACCAGACCCACGGTGCTCCTTGTTATATCCCACCGCAGGTCTCCATGCAGAGACTGAGTAGACTGCATGGTGGTAGACTAGCTGGGATTTTTCCACTGTTTGGGGAGATTGGATGAGGCGGCCTCCCTGGTCCCTTCTCATTTTTAGATTTTGTAAGATTCCTCGTCTGGTGGACCATTCCAGGCTCTCGAGCTGGGGTCACAGGGTGTGAGGAGCCGGGCTGGCATGGGGAGAGGGCAGGGAAGGAGTGTGTGCTGTAGTAGGCAGGAAACACCTGTGGGGATGCAGGTGGGAGAGGCAGGTCCAGAGGGAGGGATGTTCTGCTGCCCCCGGTGCCTGCTAGCGCCCCTTCTCCTGCTCTGCCATTCTGTTCTCTCTGGCATTCTGGTGACTCACAGGGACGGGAAGCACCGTGCGGCACGAGGCTATTTCTGGGCTCTCAGCCTCCCAGGAAGCACCGCGGCCCGGACTACCTCCAACTGTGCTGTCAGTGTGCACCTCAGCCTGCCCGTGCTCCCCCACATGCTCTATTCTTAGCACTGACGCTCTGGGAGACAGTCGATCTGGGTGTCTTGGACTTCAGGAGAGCGAGCTGTCAGATTTGGGGACTGGGGAAGTATTTGGGAGCTGGCTGCCTCGTGGCTCTGTTCCTCTTTTCTCTTTCCTTCTGTCCTCACCATCTCACTCCCCTCCATTCCCACGTTCATCACGCTGTGGGATGAAGGTGCTTCAGGATAGGGATGGGAAGTAACAGTGGCCGTCTCCATCAATTGGATGGTCCTACTATCTTGAAGAGACCAGCTCCAATATCCACCTAGTTTTTGATAGAGGACTGGTAGATGTGAACTCTTAGCATGCATCTGATTTGCATAGTGTTTGGAGAAAACTTTTCTCAGAATGATTTTCAGAGCAAAAATATCATAAGGAGTACGCTCAGAACAAGAGGCCTGGGCCCACCTCTCTGTCCCAGAGAAAGTGAGTTTTGATGGAAACATGGAACTGCATGGAAAATGACCCTCTGAAGGTCATCACGTCCCATTCCCTGCTGTAGGCAAGACTAGCTGTCCTCTGTAACCCAGATGGGTCAGGCAGGGATTGGAAAGGCAAGAGGAAGAGCAGGAACATAGATTTTGAGCTGTAGGGGCTATGGAACCTGAAGCCCAAAGAGGTTAATTAGTTGCCTAGGCTCACACAGACAGTAAGAAGGGGAGAAAGCAGGACAAGGAGAGCTACAGTAAAGGGTCCCTCTGACTGGAGCACAGGCTACAGGAAGGAGAAAGATATGAAATGAAAGCTAAAAAGTGAAATTGGAGCCAGGGTTTGGAGGACTTTGAATGCCAGACCAAGAGGTTTTTAATTTTATTCAGCAGCAGCATGGTGTAGGAGGAAGAGAGCTGGCCCTCAGAGGGAGGAGGGGCCAGGTTCCAGGCCTCCCTTTGTCACATACTGTCTTGGTGACCCAGGGAAATTTCTCAGCAAGACAGGCCATTCTCTAGGATGGTAGGTTGCAGAGAAGATACAAGAGAGTTCCTCAATCAGAGCTCCTTTTTCTGATGAAATTACATGCCTAGTTTTAAAAAAAATAAAAGTCACATTGAGCCATGGAGAGATGTTAATCATGGGGTATGACATGTTTTTGCGAGTCACAGTGGCCAAAAAATTCATCATTGAAAGGTCAGCTTGGTGATAACTCTTCACAGCCTAGTCTCTTCCTACCTGTCCAGTCTTTTTATACCTTACTCCCTGACAAGTGGGCAGCCAGGTGGTGCGGTAGACAGTGCTGGGACTGGAGTCGGAAAGGCTCATCTTCATGAGTTCAAATGTGGCTTCAGACACTTAATAGCTGTGCGATCCTGGGCAAGCCACTTCACCCTAACTGCCTCAGTTTCTTCATCTGTAAAATTAGCTGTAGAAGGAGGTGGCAAAACTCTCCAGTATCTTTGCCAAGAAAACCCCAAATGGGGTCGCACAGAGAGAGACACGACTGAAATGACCAAACACCCTGACAAATGCCAGCCTCCTCGCTGTTCCATAAACAAGACATTCCACCTCTTGGCTCTGGACATTTTCTCTGGCTGTTCCCCATGCCTCCATCACTCGCCTTTTTCATCTTGGCCTCTTGGCTTCCCAGGCTTCCCTTAAATTAAGTCTCAACTGAAATCATGCCATCTACAGGATCTTTCCCCAATCCCTCTTTATTCTGGTGCCTTCTATCTCTTAATTATTTCCTTTTATCCTGTATGTACTTTGTTTTGTACACATTTGTTTGTTGTCTCCTTTATTAGATTGTAAACTCCTTGAGGGCAGGGCCTGTCTTTTGCCTCTTTTTGTATTCCCAGCACTTAGCACAGTGCCTGGCATATAGTAGGTGCTTAATAAATGTTGGTTGATTGACTGGCGATAAGTCTGTCTCCATTAACCCAGGCTGATGATACTGGAACAGCAGAATCTGTTACTACGAGGATTATATTGGCAGCTTTTCCAGCTTGCCAGAGCTTAGGGTAGCCTTTGATCAGACCTACGCATGCATTAGGAAAATCAGGCAGGCAGTAGACCGAAGGACAGCTTGTGAAGGGAGAAGCTGGAGGCAGGAAGCTCAGTTAGGAGGCGATTGTGAGCTGTGAGGATGGAAAGGGGAGAGGCATTTCTTTGTGTTTCTCTCATCTTTCCTCTCTGAGCCTTTGCTCAGGCTGTGATTGCACATGTCAGAGGAGGAATGGAAAAATAAAGTACGCGAGATCATCCATGAGGAAATGTTAGTCAATCAGTAAACATTTTTTTAAACGCCTACTATGCGCTGGGCACCATGCTAAGCTCTGGGGATAGAAAGAAAGGCAAAATACAGGGGTCTCTAGGAGCCCGTCTTGACATGTTCATTCCTGAGGTTTAGGCCTTTGGCTCGTTTAAGCAGGTGCCGTATAGTTTGTTCCAGTGCCTACCACAGAGCCTGGTGCTTTATAGTAGGCTCTGAATAAACACCTATTGAATTTAAGAATCCCATGATAACCTGGCGCATCTACCCAGATGCTGTTACTGGTAGTATTTATATAGCATTTATTTACATAGTCAGGCATTGTGTTAAGCTCTTTACAGGAATTAGCTCATTTGATCTTCACAACAACCCTGGGAGGCAGGCGTTATTATGGTCCGCATTTTACAGATGAGGAAACTGAGGCAAACAGGTTAAATGACTTGCCCAGGGTCCTGTGGCTAGTGCATGTCTGAGTGCATGTCTGGCCTGGCCACTGCACCACCACCTGGTTCTGAGGGATACATCTCCCATGCTTGGGCTCTCAGGGGATGGTGTGAGGGACCTTTTTCTTTGAAGAAAGAAAGAAAGAGGAGTGGGCACAAGGAGGAGCCCTTGGGAAATTACAGACTAGAGCTGCAGCCAATAGTTATACATACTTAAATTACCCATGGGCCCTCTCTCCAGGATGCCACTGCCACACCTGGCTGACATTCCTTCTCTTGTCTGGCTGTGGGTTGCGGGTGTATGTGCAGGGGGAGGGGGCAGCCCTTCCTTTCAGATCCAGCTCATATGGCACAGCAGTGCTCCCATCCCTCCAAAAATGACTGGTTGCTGTTGATGAGGCCAGGGTTTAGAGAGCATCAGGCCAAGAACCGCATTGAATTACTCCGTGCTTCCAAGAAGACTCGATCCTGCTGCCGCCCCTCATAGCACTAGAGCCTCCAGGCCAGGCAGCTCTGGAAAGATGCTTGTTCATCTAGCTCCCACCCATCAGCAGGGCAGCAGGTGCTGGACCCATCGCCAGCCAGGGTTTTGCTTGAGGCTGAGCAGTAAGCCATCTGGGGTGGGAGCACACATTTAATGATCCACGGCCTCAGAAGAGAGGGATATTTTGGCCTGTGATGCTTTCCCAGAGAGGCAATGGGATCCAGTTGGGGCAGGGCACTTTGAAGCCTTGAATTCTGACACCAAAGATCCTTCCTTCCTCCCTTTTCCTCTCTTCTCTTCTCTCATTAGCCTGAGAAAACAGATGGAATAACTTAGAGAATGCCAGCCGGGCTACCCTTGGGAAACTTCTCTTCATGAAGAAGGGGACAGAGATTAGGTCGTCCCAGTGAGATGTCCTGGGGGGGTGGGGTGGGGCGGGGGAAGCATTGGATTTAAAGTCACAAAAGCCTTTGCTTGTCCTTGCTTAGTTCCCTGTGTGACCTTGGACGAGCCATAGATCATAGATTCTCAGCGTTTAAAGGGACGTCAGAGGCTATCTATTGTAACCTGGACCTGACCATGAATCCCCTTTACAACAGCCACAGTAAGAAGCCAGCCGGTCTTTCCTTGAAGTTTACTAGGAACCCACCTTCAGAGAGCTCTGGTAAAGGAGCATTGTTTTCTTTATAGCAAGTCTTCAATCTGGTTCTCTCTCCCTTCCACTGGTTCTTAGTTCTGCTCAAGGCCAAGCCTTCTCCATGTGACAGCTAGTCAGACACTTGAACAGTTAACATTTCTCCCCTAGGTCTTCCCTTCTCCAGACTTAGCATCCTTCAGCTGGTCTTCATGGGGCATCATCTCAAGGGCCTCTGCCATCTTGGATGTCCTCATCAGGGTGTTTATCGGCTTATTAATGTCCTTGACGTTTCAATGTCTCTGGGCTTCCCCTTCCCCATACAGAAAAGGAGAAGGTAGTAGACCGGATGAGAAATGTCAGACTCAAAACTTAGAGCCCCAGCCTGTACCAGAATAAATTGTAATTGGGAAATGTTTAACAAAATAAAAAAATTACATTACATTAAAAATACGTAACTTAGATAATAGTTAATCTGTGGTTTTCTAAGTTGGTATGTGCCTTACAGGGATCCCTTTCTATTTGAGTTTGATACCACTGGATTGGATAATAGGATCACACATTTAGAGCATTAAAGTACCTGAGAGGTCATGTAATCAGAAAGAGCTGAGTTTGAATCCACCTCAGACATTTACTTGTTATGAGACCCTGGGCAAGCCACTTAACTCTCTGTACCTTGATTCTGAAGTCCGGCT
This sequence comes from Trichosurus vulpecula, assembly GCF_011100635.1. NCBI lineage: Eukaryota > Metazoa > Chordata > Mammalia > Diprotodontia > Phalangeridae > Trichosurus > Trichosurus vulpecula. Next base: position 109,697,725 of record NC_050576.1, on the reverse strand, counting down.
ATATCCACTTGCTTCTCAGTTCAGCTACAGATTATATAATTCACTTGAACAGACGTTTATGATATTTCTGCTGATAAATGAGATCATAATTGTACAGCATTTAACACAATGTCTGGCACGTAGTAAGCACTGTATGAATGTTAGCTGTTATTAAATACAAAGCAAGCAAGTGGGGATAAGAATACAAAAATAAAAAGCAGGATCTCTGCCCTCAAAGATGAGAAAATACACCATTTACACAGATAAAATAATTGGAGGAGGGAGGCACTAGCAACTGGAGAGATCAGGAAAGGCTGGAAGATGGCACTCTTATTGAGTCTTGAAGAGACTCTGTGAAGCAGCTGAGGAAGAAGTGCTTTCCAGACATGCAGAGGTATGAAGGTGGGAGATGATGCTATGTTGAGTTCGGTGAACAGCTATGGGCTACTTTGGTTGGAACATGGAATGTAGAAACACAGAATAATGTGAAACAAAACCCAAAAAGGAGCTTGGAGACAGATTGTGGAAGGCTTTAAATGCCAGGCTGAGGAGTGTGTATTTTATCCTTAAAACAGGAAGGAACCAATCAGATTTTTGAGCAGGGAAGTGACACGGGCATACTCATGCCTTAGGAGGACAACCTGACGGCTCTTGGAAAGATGAGAGACTACAGCTGAGCTCTCAGATAGCTAGTGTAATAGTCTGGATGAGAGACGATTATGGCTTAAACTATGGTAGTGACTTTGTGGATAGAGAAAAGGGAATGGTGCAAGAAGTATTGGGGAAGTAGGATTGACAAAATAAGATGGCTGGTAAGACACTCGGGGAGGGAGGTCGGTGAAGAGTGCTCCCAAGGTTGTGAGCCCGGGTGAATGGAAGGATCATGGAGCCCTCAACAGAAATAGAGGTGTGGTTGGAGGATGACTAGGTTTAGGGTGATGATGAATTCTGCTTTAGACAGACTGAGTTTCAGATTGAGCCATGACAAGCACAGGCTTTTGTGACTCTAAATCCAATGCTTTCCTCCCCCTAGTAGGATGCCTCATTAGGATGGCCTGTCCTCTCCCTCTTTCACCAACAGAAGCTTCCCTAGGGTAGCCTGGTTGGTGAGTGTCTCAGTTGTAACATCTGTTGGAACATCTAGAGGAGATAGCAAGAGTTCAGGAGAGATCATAGGTCTGGATACATCAGTTTGAAAGTCATCCGTGAAAGGATCATGATTGAATCCACAGGAGTTGTTGAGATTGCCAAGAGAGTAGAGAGAGAGAAGGCAAAGGCCATGTTTAGTAGATGGGAGGTGGAGATCATACAGAAAGAGTACCTGAGAAGGGTGGATCCTCTAGGTAGGAGGAGAAGCAGGAGAAAACACAGTCATAGATAGGAGAAAGGAGGAGGAGGAGAGAGGGCGGTTAGCAGTGTCAGAAGTGGCAAAAAAAAGTCAAGCAATGAGGACTAAGAAAGGGTCATCAACGTTAGCAGGTGGTAGACCACTGGTGACCTTGCAGGGAACTCTCGATTGAGTGGTAGGGTGGAAAGCCAGTCTATAAGCAGTCATTTGTTAAACACATTATTCCCTGAGTTCCAGGTCACGGAGACAAAAGCAGAACAATCCCTGTTCTCAAGGAGCTTAGATTTTTTCAAGGGACAACATGTACCACAGTGGAGTAGATAAGATTTGCTGTCGTGTTTGAAAAAGACCTACGAGTTCATTGTCGTAGGGAGCTCCAGGTGGGGAATTCTTCTAGCGGTACGGATCAGCCCCTTCTCTGCACTTTAGGCCCTCCGAGAGTTGCCTAAGGCAGTGGTGTCAAACTGAAATAGAAATCAGGGGCCACTAATCAGTACATGAGGATCCCTGCTGGCCTCCTCTTGACTAGCTTAATGTGGCATCTGTGCTTTATTGGTTTGGCTTTTTTTTTTTTTTTTAGTTTGCTAAATATTTCCAAATTCCATTTTAATCTGGTTCCAGTTCTACTCTGTAGCCAGGTGGCCTAAGGCACCGAGAAGCTAAGTAATTTATGGGAGTCACACAGCCAGTCTAGGGCAGAAACGGAACTTGAACCCAGGACTTCTTGATTAGGAAGCCAGCTCTCTATCCATTATTCCAGACTGTCTCTCATGATACAGACTCAGTGCAAAGTAAAATGCAAGATAATTTGTCGAGGGAAGGCAGTAGAGGTTGGAGACATCAGGAAAGGCCTCGTGGCCTGAGCTTTGAAGACCCTTGGGACCTAAGAGGCCAGAGGTGAAGAGGGAATGTATTCTAGGCATGAGGAGAACAGCCTGTGCAGAGATGCAGAGACTGGAGACAGAATGTCCTTTTGTGTGTGACAGCAAGGAGTTCAGTTTGGCTGAACTATAGAGTGACTGAAGAGGAGGAGGTTTTTTTTTTCCCCTTTGGTTTCTTTTTCTTTTTTTCTTTTTAGAGAGTGATAGTAAAGACCAGGGATCTAGATGACTTTTCCTAGTACTTTGGCTATGAAAGAAAAAAAGAATTCTAGCATGATAGCTTGAGAGATGGTCGAGTGAAGCGAAGGTTTTCTCAGGATAGTGGGGAGGCCTGGGCAAGTTCATAGACATCTGGGAAGGAGCCAGCAGATAAGGAGAGATGGAAAATGAGAGAGGCAGTGACTGTGGGGGTGAGTTCCCTTAGAAGGCCATCCTAGCTCTGACATTCTGAGTCAATGACTTTAAAAAATAAATGACTCTTACGACATGCACTCTTCTGTCTGGTCTATGCTATCCTGAGATCTTTACTGTCATCTTTTAGTTTATGTACCATTTTTTAGATTAACTTATTGCGAAGTCACTACCCCTCCCTCCACTTTTTCTTCTCTGCTCTTCACTAGTAGCTGGATCTCAGGCACCCATCTCAGCCTACAGCTCCTCACGTCCTGCATATGCCTGGGTTCTTGTGCTTTGCCCTGAAAGGTGGCCCGGCCAATGGTGTGTTAGCTTCCCCTTCCAAGCTGAGAAAGGCCAGTGTTGGCTCGCTCCAGGCATGATAGTCTCACCTCCCAAACCCCGCAGTTCAGGGGCGTGTGTGTGTGTGTCCTGGGCTCCCCAGCCTGTTTGCTGCCCAGCTCTCAGCTCATCTGTCCAGGCTTTTTGTCACGGGCAGGGTCTTTCTTGGCCAAGGGCTTTCCTCCAGCACAGGCTGTCCTCGGCCCTCGGCCCTCCGTTTGTCACTTGGCAGCCTATCCTTGGACCATGTATTCTCCCTGTGATCCGCTTTAGCTCAGAGACTTGTGCTTAAGTTTCCACAGTCCCTTCATCTTGGTCCTTCGATAATGAGAAAACGTAACATCTACACGTACCTGAGCTGGATCTTCCCCAAAAAGCAGACGAGTTCTGCATCTTCAAGGGCCAAAGCTCTCTCACCAACTTCGGTCTTATTTCAGATGATTAAGTTATTAGGATTCTTTTACAGCAGCTGGATGGCATAGAGAATGAGAACACTGGGCTTAGGGTCAGAAAGACCTGAGTTCAAATCCCTCCTCAGAAACTTACTAGTTGTAGGAGCCTGAGCGAGTTAACTGCAATGAGATGAGTTAGGTAAAGCCCTTTGCAGGCTTTAAAAACTCCGTGTCAACGTTAGCTGTCATCGCTGTCGTCAGTAAGAACATTGTTGCTTCTGGAACACTGCCCTCCTGAATGCTTCTCATTCTTTGGTCCACCAGCATGATTTGGGACCACAAAGTCGCATAAGAGGTAGATACCTTCAGTTCTTGGCATCACTCAGCCAAATTAGAAGGCATTCATTAAGCAGCTACTGTGTGCCAGGCCCTGTGCTGAGTATTGGAGATGCAGAGAGGCAGGAACACGGCCCCTGCCCTCAAGAGGCTCATATTCCAACGGGGGAGACGGCTGCCGTAACTGCATGTACTAGATGTGGAGATGTTCAGTGGGAGGTAATTTCAAAGGAAGATAGCACTGGCGTGTGGGAGCGGAGGAAGGGGGAAACTGGGAGAAGCCTCCTGTAGAAGGTGGAATTGGAGCCAAGTCTTGTAGGAATCAGAAAAGGGAGGTGAGGAGAGAGAGTGTTCCAGGCCTGGGGAGCAGTCAGTGAAAGGTATAGAGTGCAGCGATGGCTTGGCACGGGCAAGGAATGAGGCCAGTGTGGCTAGACCACTGAGTGGAGTGGAGGGGGATGAGGAGTAGAGGGGTTAGAAGAGCAGGAAGGGCTCGAATTTTGAAGGGTTCTAAAAGCTGAATCGTTTAAAGTTGATTGGGGGGGGGGGTGGCTAAGAGGAAGCTGCTGGTGTTTATTGAGTCGGACCTCTGCTTTTTGATCCAAGTGCCTTGTCTCTGAGACTACCTCCTGAGTAATCCTGTACAGATAATGTTTTACATAGCTGTTTGCATGTTGTCTTCCTTGTTAGGTTGTGAGCTTCTAGAGGGCAGGGTTTATTTTTACCTTTCTTTGTATCTCCAGGATGTAGCACAGTGTCTGGAACATATTAAATGCTTAATAAATGCTTGTTGATTTGACTAAGCAAAAGATGGTTTTCAGCTGGGAGAGATTTGAGTCAGAGAAACCAACCAGAAGGCAATTGGAGCAGCCTAGGCATGAGACGATTAGAGTGTGCATCCTCATCTGTGTGAGTGGATGGAAGAGAACCTATAGGAGGATCTCGTGTAGGTAAACAGCATGACTGGACAGCAGATTGGATATATGGAAGTGAAGAGTTGAGGATGACATTGAGGTTTTGAACCTGAGCGATTCCAAAGGTGAGGAAGAGCTAGTTATCACAAAAAATAAAAAACAAAACCCAAGGAAAACAAGAAGATAGCAATGATTACCGATCTCTATGCCTATTTTCCCATCAATATAATTTTTTGATGAAAAAAATCTACACACTATTAAGTCTATCCTTGTCAAAGGTATGAAAAGGAAATAGGTAGGCTTTTGAAAACAATATTCTATAGTAGACCTCATCTTTGCAGTCATACAGTTGATTGAAAGGTATAAGGAATTAAAATTAAAGAACACAAGATCCCTTGGTGCTTATTGTTTAATGACAATTTTAAAAAGCCTTTGATTAACTACAGCAAAATGCCATCTAAAAGTGTATCTTCCAGCAAGTGCATTTGTCAGAGTTATACCAGACTCTTTAGAAGGCAGAACAACAAAGATGGCTTTGTGCAGTCCTTTGATTTTTCATATTAATCAGGCATGAAACATAGAGATATATATTCCCCAAAGTGTTCAGCACTGTCATGCAGGATCTCTAGCAAAGACTTCAAAACGAAAAGAGATTCCCTATGGATGATGAGGTCCTCCACATGAACCTGGGTGTATCAAACCTGGGAAAATGGTGGAGCCTCCCAGATGATACCCAGGATCACTCTAAAGAGTTTGGCCTAACCTTTCCACTTAGGGGGAAAATAAGTTGATGAAGTAGTGTCAACTGTCCCAACCATCAGTTCTCAAGGTGTAGTCTGTGGATCCTGGGGGTCCTTGAGACTCTTTCAGGGGCCCATGAGGTCAAAACTATTTTCATAATACTAAGATGATTAAATTTTTAATACAGTAAATATCAGTAAACATAAACCACATAAAGAAAAGGTCAGTGATTTTTTTAAGAGTATGAAGGGGGCCTTCAGAAGACTGGAGTTGAGGATCCCCCAAAGGGCAAAGAAGTGGTGTATGGTGGAAGTGAGTAGGCTACAACTCATTCCAAACCAGGAAGATGTACAAAGATTGTCATCAGAGAAATGTATAATTGGAAACAAGAGGGGTCTGGTCACATAGAAATAGAGAAGGGATGACCAGTAGATAAGATGACACAAATATGGCCTCTAGCATATTGGGTGACACCCCATTCTATGGAGGGCAAGGACTACATCTAGCAGGAATCCTCCACATCTGGTCTCACTTTACCTCCCCCAAATTACTTACCACTTTCCCCCAGCATGAGCTGTCAGTTACATATACCTTGCTCATTCTTATCTCCAAGCCTCTTTGCTCATGCTGCCCCACCTGCAAATGCCATTCTCTGTCCTCTTGTGCTCAGTCATGCCCTCCTCCATTCATTGAGGCTTGGTTCAAATCCTGTCTTTTCCAGGAAGTTTCTTATACTTTCCGACTCATATCGTACCTTAAGCACTTTGTTATGTTCTTGTCATCTGCTTAATTACAAGCCTTCCTTACGTTTCAAAGACCTCATTGAACGTTCCATACTCACAAAGGACAAGTTGCTTATGGCCTTCCTGCCCCTCCTCATCCCACCCTCCTGCCCCCAACTCCCCTAGACAACAACCAGACCTTCCTGGACTTATGGTATAAACTGCTGGGTAGCCTGGAGACTACCTGACCCAGGCCCAGCTGGCCTTTCTCCATTCTTCATTAAGGAAGTGATGCCTGTGTTGTGTTACTTATACATCGTTATTTGGATGTCATCTCCCCTGTTACAGCATGAGATCTTCGAGAGCAGGGACTGTCTTTTATCTTTCTTTGCTTGCCCCCTTCTTAGCACAGTGCCTGGCACATAGTAGGCAGTTGATGTATTGTCAATCTCCTTTATCTTTCATCACTCACAGATCAATTAATGCTCCCTTGGGCAACCTTTGACTCCTTACCTCTCCCATCTCTACCAGTTTTTGACCACAGAAAAATTTTTCTCTTTTCCCATCAGAATCCCAGTCAGATGCCCTATTACAAATCCTTTGACGTCTTAAGGAGATGAATCAGAGGATCTCAAGAACACTTAGGCCCAGTGAAAGCTCCCTAGTCAGTCAACAGGCATTAATTAAATATTCACCAGGCACTGTGCCAACTCCTGGTGAGAGGCAAAAACATTACCTGTCCTCATGGAGCTCACATTTTAGTTGTGGGAGAAAATATGTAAATATTTAAATATAAATAAGATAGATACAATAACAAGTAGATTGAAAGTTATCTCAAAGGGGAAAGCCTCCTGTGGAAAGTGGAATCCGGACTAAGACTTCAGGGAAGCCAGAGAAGCTAGGAGGTGAAAGGTTCTGAGCCATGGGGTACAGCCAGTATGAAGACCCTGAGATGGAAATGGTGTCATGTTCGAGGATGAGTGAATAGGCCAGTGTGACTCCTAGTATAGTGCATGGGGAGGGGGAATAAAGTGTAAGAAGACTAGACAGATAGGAAGATCCCAGGTTATATAAGAAGAACTTTACATATCAGATAGAGTAGGACTTTATATTTGGTCCTGAATGCAATAGGGAGCCGCCAGAGTTTGTAGAGGGGTGACATGGTCAAACCTACATTAGAGGAAGATCATCATTGGCAGCTGAGTGGCAGATGGATGGAACTGGGAAGAGCTGGGAACTAGGTAAGAAGTAATGAGGACCTGCACAAGCCTTGTGGTTATGTGGATGGAGAGAACAGGACAAATGGGTAGATGTTGTGAAGGTCGAAACAGCAAGATTTGGCAACAGATTGGATATTTTGGGTGAGTGAGAGTGAGGAGTTGAGAATGACAGAGGTTTTGAGCTTGAGTGACTGAGAATATGGTGGTACTCTGGACAGTGATAGGGAAGTCTTTCTGAGGACATAATAACTGTATCTTAAGTCAGGCTCTGAGGATTCCTATACTGAGTGTGTTGGTAGGGCAAAGTTAGACCCCTTATGTAACCCAATTCCCACCCTCAACCCCTTTAAAATTGACTTTTTTTCATCATCTACATTTCTGCCTGTATCCCTCCCCCTCCAGAGAGCTATGCATTATAATCAAAGAATAAAAAAGGGAGGTGTAAGGTTAATGAGGAATAAGATCTTCCCCACCCACTAAAAGGCCTCACATGGAGCCCATTAAGGGAAGCTTGCTCTGTAGGAAGGCTTCCACACCTTTTGGTACTAAGCTAATTAAGGCACCAAATCAGGGGGTTGTGATGCCTTCTGGCTCTGAGCCTGTTAGCCAAAAGAGTATATATTCTGAAAGGTGAGCTTTTGCTTTGGGGGCTCACTTAAGAGAAAGATGTTGTGATTTCCTGGTCTAGACTCTGAGTGGTTGTATGTTCAGAGCTCCCCAACTGCTCAGAGGCAAAGTGGTGTATGTAAAGTGTATAGCAATATCGTTTTGATACAGGCAGTATGGCCCTGTCTGTTGGTCTTTATTTCTCTGCTCTGTATTTTCTCTGTTTGTATTTTACATGATTAAAGAAGATTGTTGACCCCTGAAACAGCTGTCTTTGCTAGTAATGCAGATAAAAGAACCTGCACTAGCAGCCATCCTGGGTATGCCAGTGTGGTTGTCGTTATAGGATGGAGGAAAGGAGAGGAGAAGAAAGGAGCGAGGAGGAGGCGAGAGAGAGCTGAGCAAAACTGACCAGTTGAGATGACAAAGGAAAAGTCTGACTTGAAATACAGCGTTCCATAGCCAGGGATTTCCCATGTCTGCAAAGGAACAGGGAAGGGTGGGGAAGAAGGAACTATCTTCTTATAGCTCTCCTTTACAGTCAGGTTTGGTCTTTGTGATTTTTTTTTCAATATTGACTTTTGATTTTGTTCTTTCAATTTACATTATTTTAATCATTTTGTATATCATTTACCTGCCTCTCCTTATTTTATTTTATATCACTTCATACAAGTCTTTACACCCTTCTCTGTTGTTTCTTACAGCACAGTAATATTCCATTACATTCATATATCACAATTTGTTTAGTCATTCTCCAATCAATGGGCATCTGCTTTGTTTCTAGTTCTTTGCTACCACAAAAAGTGCTGCTATAAATATTTTGGTGTATGTGGAGCCTTTTTTGTTTTTTAGGTTGAGTTTTTTTTTTTTTGTTTTTATTGGCATCTTTGGGATATATGCCTAGCAGTAGGATCTCTGGGTCAGAGGGTTTGGAGGACATTTTCATTATTTTATTAGCATAATTCCAGATTGCCTTGCAATATGGTAGCAATTTACAGCCCCACCAACAATGCATTGGTGTGCCGTTTCTCCACAACTCCCCCCAACATGGACCATTCCCATCTTCTGCCATCTTTGCCTATGCCTCCATCTAGAAGAAAAGTTTTTTTGAAGTGAATTTCAATATAACAAAAACCATTAACATTGACCTCTAATGTCCTTGAAAGTGCTCACAAATCTTCAGAATCTACATTTAAAAAAAAGATTGCTCTATGTTAATCATTCTCTTTTAAAAAAAAATTTTGAGACAGCATACGCAAAATAATTCTGCAGACCTTAAAGCGCAATATAAATGCTGGCCCTCTTTGTTGTATGATTTCTAAATATGCTCCTCTCCCCAATGACCCTTCCTATGTGACAAAGAAAAAGCTGTACAAAACTAACACAGCAGCCCGTCTGGCAGTATACGCAGTATCCCATGCCAGTAGCCCCTCACTCTGAAATGCGATTTTTCATGTCTTATCTAGGACCATGGTTGAGTTTTATGATTATACAGTGTTTGGCTTTGGTTTTTTTTGGAATCTTTGTTTACATCATTACAGTCTATATTGTTTTTCTGGTTTGACTTACCTCAACCCACATTAGTTAATACAAGCTTTATTCATTTTTCTTTTGAATTTCTTAGATGGCAATAATATAATTTCATTCATATACCACAAGTTGTTCAGCCATTCTCAAATTAATGGGCACTCACTTTATTCCTAGTTTTAGTTTTTTCACTGTTGGGTCAACCATTAATACTTCGACATATATGGGAACTTTCTTTGACCGCCTTGGGGTGTATGTCAGACTGTGGGAACACTGGGTCAAAGGGTATGAACCATTTCACTCGCTTTTCTAGCATGATTTCAAAGTGTATTGCAGAACAATAGGACCAGTCCACAGCTCCACAGTTTTTTCAGTTCAGCAAAACTGGCTTCCCCTAGTCCTATGACATTTCCATCTTTTGTCAGCTTCGCCCGTTTTTCTATGCGAGGTGAAAACTCAGAGTTGTTTCAATTTTCATTTCTCTTGTTATTTGAAGCACTTTTTCATGTAGTCATTAAGTTTGTAATTATTTTGAAGTTTTTTTGCTCCTGTCTTTTGCTAATCCATTGGGAAATAGGATCATCATTTTCCTCTAACCTATTTGATAAGATAATGTTTTGGTGGTTTGATTTTTTTTCTCCTTTACTTAATCACAGACTTTTCAATGGACTTTTTCTCCTGTTTTATCAGTTGACATGTACCCTTGCTTCAGCCAAGCTACAGGTTAAATGTGCTTTTGGGGACTAGCCAGGGGACCTAGCCTTCCTTTGTAACATTGTTTCTTTGGGAAAATACGAATAACTGGCTCGTAGAGAACTTTTGGACTACTTGTTTGTAAATTGGGAGAAGGCCTGTATTTTAGAGGGCTTATGATGGAACACATCCACATGAATTAAATCCTAGATCTATCCAAGTCAGTCTCTTCTCTTGTCTTCCCAGCTAGAACAGAGGTTCCTTGTTGGATAGCGAGGGACCATGTCTGTTGCTTCTCACATATCTTCTGCAAATGCTAGGCTTGTATTAGATAGCAGTGATAACAACGATATGTGGTTGGTATTCAGTCATGCCCGACTCTTCTCTCTGTGACCCCATGGACTGTTGTATGCCAGTGCTGTCCATGGCTTTGTTTATTGGCAAGGATACTGGAGTGGTTTGCCATTTCCCTCTCCAGCTTATTTTACAGATGAGGAAACTGAGGCAGACAGGGTTAAGTGACTTGCCCGATACAGCTAGTAAGTGTCTGAGGTCGGATTTGAACTCAGGCCTGAGGCTCTTGTCTGCTGAGCCACCCGGCTGCCATAACAAATACATACGGTGCTTTATATAGTGGTTTTAAGGTTTGCAAAGTATTTCATATAGGTAACCTCACTTGATTTCATTCCCAAGGTATTGAGAAATGATCAGTGATTGAGGTAATACAATGTAATGTTTTAGTGAATGGCATGTTGGCCCTGGAGTCAGGAAGCCTTGCATTTGAACCCTTCCCTATGCCCAGCTAACTGTGTGACTCTGAGCAAGCCGTTTTTAACTTCTGAGCCTCCGTTTCCTCATCTGATGATCACTAGGGTCCTTTCCATCTCTAAGTCTACAAGTCTCCGATCCAAGGTTTGTTCATCAGATGAGTTCACTAAGTGCTTATGGCCTCCCTCCTTCCCACAGAAGGTCAAGGGCAGTGATTCTTAACCTAGCCCTGCAAGGGGTTCATGGGTTGATTTTCAGGCAAAGCCCGTGACTTTGGGTAGGAAAAATGGACATTTTTACTTTCACTAACTTCTAACTGAAATTGAGCATTTTCCTCAGTTGCTTAAAAATATTCCTCTGAGAAGGCATCCACAGACTTCTCTAGACTCCCAGAGAGCTCCATGACAGCGCAGTTAAACGCTCCTCCTCTCTCTAGAGCCTGTTGCCTCTCCAGTCAGGACTCTCCACTTCTTTGGCCACATGGGCTTGCCAGACACGATTACTTAGCACTTTGTCCATATTCTCCACTGCCGCATTAGCTTTGGGGAAACAGCCTCCCCCACCCTTTAAAGATTCTTACACAAGAAGGCTTTGGAGTTGGGATAAACTTTGCTTTCCAAACTTGATGGCTACCGTAGCTGGAGTTACACGCAGCCTGCAATCCAAACCCAGAGTGGGGGTGGATAAAAGTTCAGCTAATACCCTTAAAAATATCCCTCATCTTGGCTCTTCCAAGTCTTGACCCAGATCAGTCAGAGGCCATTGAGTGCTTGCTATGTCTGAAAAGTTTGTTTAGTTCCCCGGGCCTCTCGATGCAGAGAAGCCGAGAGGAGCCAGTGACCTCATCAACTTGAGCTCAAGCCCAGCCTTTTCAAGTTAGCCTGACCCGGGTCTTACCAGCCCTCCTAGGACGAATGGAAGGAGCCAAGTTCCTTCCCCTTCACACTGTGGTTATCGCTACCCCCCTGAAATCAAACAGTGTACACACCACCCTGTAAAACTGCTTCCTTGTGGGCTTGAGTGTGCTTGCTAAGTAAACATCCTCCCGTGTTTTTGGAACTGAACTCATTTCTGTTTCCTGGTCATCCCATTCGTCGTCGTCGTCGTCCCCCCACACACACACCCTGATGTCAGCTCCAAGTAAAAAAGTGAGATTAATGGAAGAGAAACCCAAATTTGGGAAGCGGCACATGACATGAGCATTTTTATCTTACCAAAAATTGCCAGGGGAAGCAGAAAGGGCATGGGAAAAGCACCGTATGTGTCTGTATCTATTTTTGGTTGGAACCTGTGATTTCCTTGGTATAAGTAACTTCCAGTGTGGAAACTCCCTCCCTCCCTCAGACAAGCAACCAATATTTATTAAGCATAGTCACTCTGGATAGAAAGATAGAAAGGAAACTGCCCTGAGCAGATCAGCAACTTCTTCAAGGCTTAGAGAATATCCTGGGGGTACCGAGAAATTACATGGCTTTGCTTATGGTTACACTTCATCTGTAAAATGATGCATCTCAGAGGCCCCTTTTCCCATTTAAAATATAAGGCATTATAGTTGTCAGAGGTTGATGCCAGTGTTAGCCCACTAGTCACTGTGACTCTCACCGTGCATGTTTAGATTTAAAAAAAAACCCAAAAACCAAATCTTCCATACTATTATTATAACACCTTGCAAGTCACAGCTCATTTGATACAGTCTGGAGGCCTGAGTCAACGTCTCTAATAATTTTTCTTTTTGCTAATTTGTGAACGTTCGTGCTCACTCCTGACATCTTGAGATGCGCCTGCCTCTGTCTGCCTGTGTCTCTTTTTGCTTCTGTGTCTATAAGTCCCTCCGCGGTACCCTGCCCTGCTCCATCCATCCCTGTCTCTTGGAGGCTTTGTGCCTTTTCTCTTTCTTAGTCTTTTCCCGTTATTTCCTGCCACCGATGATATACCCATCGCTATGGCAATAAGGCTGTCATGTCCCCGGGGTTGGGAGGGGGGTGATGGCCATAGTTTGATAGTGGGCTCTTTCTCCCTCCAACGCCCCCTCCCCTCCCTATCCAGCCTTTAGTTTTCCCTCCTAAAACAGGAGGCTGCCTGGCAGAGCTAAAAGTCTTTTGTTTATTTGATCCTAGGCTCTTGGATAAATCAGGAATGTCCTGATGTGAACTCAGGCATGTTTTTTTTTCCATGGAGGAGGAAGCAGAAGCATATGGGATTTAAATGGGCAGGCGACCACTCAGGGGGACCGGTTTTGCTGCCATCAAGGCCTTACTCACTTTGGTAGTCAGACCAGTGGGTGACTCCTTTATTGGCCACCTCTACCCTGGAGCCCAGAAGGTGCTAATTTGGAGCATTTCCCCCCCCACTGAGAACCTGGCACAGAGTACCTGGGCTTCTCCTGGAACCCTGTGGGGCTGAGATTAATTTCCATGTGGTCCTTGTTTCTGCTAGAGTGAGATTCCCGTGCTCCTCACCCCGCCCCCCCATGATCTCTTAGGCCAAAGTAGTTGCCAGGAGAAGGTTCTGCCTGGAATCGGGCATAGGGTACATTGGGGGCAACAGCTGGTCTTTCTATTTCTTTGGCTCTCAAATAGCTACAGTATAGGGGAACTCTCCCCTAGGAACAGAACTACTCCCTGTTCCCCCCCCCATCTCCTACGCCAAACACTTTTCCTAATTTCACACTGTGTCTCTGAAGCCATTTTGCAATAGTAAGTTAAGCAGAGAGTCCAAGCATGCTTCTCCACGATCACGATTACTGTGGCCAGCTTACTGGTCCATAGGAGATTCTCATGATTTCAGGTTGGCTCTTTGGCCTTCAGGGCAGGAAAATGTCGGACTATTTAGGTGCCTGTCTAGAAAGGGTTACTTTCATATACCTAGATGGGGGCCGGAAGGCTAGAAACTATCACAAGATTGTGGCATTATCTAGGACTGGGTTTTGAGCGTATTCAGGCAAGCAGGGGTTAATGTGCTTGATTAAGCATATTAATCAATGTGATGTTCTTTTTTATTGGGGGTGGGGTGGGGAAAATGTCAGAGGGAAGTACTGGAGTGGGGAGAGGGGCAGTTGGTTTCTGCTCATTTTTCTAGCTGCTGCTCGTAGAGAGAAGAACCTAACAGAAGCCTAATTCTAACTTGAACCTGCTTGTTCTGATGCTTTGCTGCCCCTCAGGCCTTCCGAAGAACTTTTCTCAGGAACATATGACTCAGCAGTTGAATTCCCTGGGGGACGGAGGCCCCTAAAGTCCTCCCAGCTATGGTTGGAGTCCACACCTCTGGAACTTGGCACCTGATCCTGGAAGGACAGAAGGGTAAGTCTGTTTCATTTTGGATTCCTCAGGCTGCAATTCAGCCTGGCTTCCCAGCTCCCTGGCAGAAGCCCCCATGGTGGGGGACGAGGGGTAATCCCAGACATCGGTCAGGTGGGGTTCATGGTTCTTACTATGTCAGGCCTAACCTAACCCTGAGAAATCCAGAATGGGGTGGAAAGGACACTAGGTTTAGGGAAAAGCCAGCCCCAGACATTACCCCGACCCCTCTGTAGTAGAAATAGTTAATATGATGGTGGTCATAGGGTGGCGACTTACTTGTGTTTTAGGGACTCCAAAAGATGAGATGATATGACATTTGGCCGAGCTCTGGGGACCATCACTCAGAGTTAAAGCAAGGCTCTGCAGAGGGGCCTCAGGGAAAGAGGTGAGCCTGCTGAGACTTAGGGGAAAGCTCCACACCATGCAAGGTGGTGGGGGGTGGTAATGGGCTACCCAAAAAGTGTGGCCAAGGAGGCAAAGTGTAGGCCCAACTTTTTTTTTTTAATCTTGTTTGACCAGCCTTGGCACTGCCCCCCCTGGCTCTCCAGGGGAAAGCTGCAATTCTGCTATTGCAACACAGGGAGCAGACTGGAGAATTTAGATCTGCGTCACACAGCTGAGAGAGAGAGAGAGGGAGAGAGAGAGAGAGAGAGAGCTCCGTCGATAGGTCTGTTAGCAACAGCCCTGCTGCAGCAGGGAGAGAGAGAGAGAGAGAGAGGGGAACAAGTAATATCAACATTGGGTACTAGGCTCTGCCAACCCACTTGCAAAGCTTTCAGAGATGTATTGGGGACATCGCAGCCCATGGGAGCTCAGGCACAGAAGATGACATACAAGGTGGCTCGGGTGGCTCTGTGGGGAAGGAGACTGGGGGTGGGGGGGTGGCAGAGGTTGCGGGGCGATGGTGGCAGGCTTCACCGGGGACAAAATTCTGGAACGTTCTGTCCTGCGACACCATACGGCAGGTTGGATGGAGAGCCGGGACTGCGCAGGAGGCGACAGGCAGTTGTGACGGGCTCCCGGACTTGGTGGTATATACCCCCTTCTTCCCCCACGTACGTATATTCTGGGATCGGGGGCGATTCTTCTGTGGAGGGGGGTGCTTTCTCTCCTAGACCCTCTTTTCTCCTGTTTTTGGCTGTTTCCCTTTCCTGGAGGGATTTTTTCCACTTTAATTTTCATTCTTCTTAGTATTAGTTAGTCCAAACTGACATGGGTCATGAGGAAGGGAACAGACCTACCCCCCTGGGCTCCTACCTCCATCCACACATTTAGCCCAGAGGGCAGTCCCTTTCTTTAGGATGGACGGATGACCCAGGCTGTTCTGGTGTCTGTCAGTCAACAGAGTTGTGATGTAGAAATGTTGGGGGGGGGGTCAGGGAAAGGTGAAGGGACAAGTTACTTAGGGGCTCCCTCTCTCAAGGTTCGGCCATGGTAGGGATCATTAGAGTTTGGGTGGAGTTGGGCGGTGGGGTGGGACCTGGGTGCCCTGGGTGGGGGCTGAGGCCGGGGAAGGTTTGTCACTGCGTAGTTGGGGGAACAAAGTGGTGAGTGGTGACGCAGTCATGGGTACGTCTGAGGGGGCAGGGGATCGAGGCTCCCCGAACCTGCCGAGCCCGGCTGAGAGGGTTAAGGATGAGCCGAGAAGGGGAAGCCAGCATTTAGAGATTAAATGTCATCCTTCTGGCGTTGCAAAGTTGTTTACCTTGCATTCTCTGTGTCTCCATGTTGGCATCTCTCCAGTTCCCATGTGATGGCCTTCCCTGTACTGCTGCATCATTAACTAAGTGGCAGGGCTGGCCCTTCATTGGCCAGGGGAGGGCTCAGGCTCCAGACGCTTCCTCCCATTGGTGAGAAGGGTGATGGCAGGTGAAAAGCTCTTTTGGATTGGCCGAGGACTGGGTATCAAATCTGAATTTCCATTTCACTGGAGAAGAAAAGGGGGTAGGATGGTGATGATGGTTGGAGCATGGAGGTGGGGGCGCACTGAGCAGTTCTGATCTCTAAAAGTGTGTGTGCAACAGTGCCTGGGGGTGCTCTAGTTCTGAAGCTTCTGGGCATTCGAGGGACTGACATTTGCTCCATAGATGTAAGATGAGCTCACAGCTGTACAAACTTTTTTTAAAAAAAATTTTTTTGGAGGGGGTAGAAGAGTTGATTTTAGGCATGAGGGTGGCAGAAGAGTTGACAGCCTCAGAAGAAAAGCTGCCTGGGCTATTTGATTTCAAAAGAGGGAGTTTCCAGCTGTCACTGGCCGCACCTTGGTGTTGCAGCAAAATAATTCCCAACTCCCCTGGAAATGCGTGGGCAAGGTAGGGCTGCGGCTGCTGACTCCCAGGGCTTCCTGCTGCCTCCAGACTGCTCCCCGGGGACGAGATTTGCATTGACGTCCAGAGATAGCCATAGGTCTACAGGGGCCAGCGGTGGGCCAGCCTCTGGGCTGAGAGGACTTGTCTTCCTCAGATCAGTCCTTGGATGGGTGAATGGGTAGAAAGAGGAAGGATATGAGTAAGGAATGACCCCAGGATGTTAGCCCATGCATTTGCCCACTTGGGTGGGCTTTCTATAAGAGTTGATAGAAGAAAGAGCTTTCTGACCTGTATCTTGCCATCTAAAGGGAGGAGGATTGGGAGAGAGAAACTAGGGCAGCAGCTGTTGGCTTTTGGGGGAAGCAGGAGTTGGGGTGGGGGGAAGAGCTGAAAAAGAAATGTTTATAAGGATCTCCATCCTTCATTTAAATGGAGGTCCTCAGTTTGCCATAGATATTCAGGTAAGGAATAGGCCCCTCAAGACCA
The DNA here is from genome assembly GCF_011100635.1 of Trichosurus vulpecula. Taxonomy (NCBI): domain Eukaryota; kingdom Metazoa; phylum Chordata; class Mammalia; order Diprotodontia; family Phalangeridae; genus Trichosurus; species Trichosurus vulpecula. The sequence goes on along the minus strand of NC_050576.1, from coordinate 109,680,769 downwards.
GCCTTCCTCCCTCACCACACCACCCAAGTATATCATGAAAGCTCAGCCTGGTGTCCTGGCCATCTACCTTCTCATCCACCTAGCACCGCACTGCACCCCAGTTCTTTGGCCGAGGGCTCATGTCACCCCATGTCTTACGTAACTATGTTATATGCCTTCTCTTGTCGTCTGGCATGCCCCCTCGCCCTGACCCCCTTGGGGTCCAGAAAGCACAGAAGAACGTTCCTGGCCGTGGGAGAAATTAATGAACAGTGCTGCTAACCAGCCTCTGAAGGGTTGCGTAGTTAGCAACACAGGATGGATGCGAGGACAGACTCTACTCTGTCCCTCTCTTCGGTCTTTGTCACCAGTGGTTTCCTGGGAACATCTGCCCTGGAGATAGAGTGGTGCCTTTCAGCTTCCTTCTGTAACTCAACTCACTTAGGGGGGATCTTTCCAAAGGAAAAGGTATGATGACTAAAAATGTAAGATTTTTTTTAAAGGTGGGGGTTGGATGGAATGGCACAGAGTTGTTTGGCCCTCTTTTCTTTCCCTCGTCTTTTTTTATTGTTTGTCTCTGGGTCCACATCGGTCTTGAATCTGGATTCTTGACCGTTGTTCCTCTTTGGGGGTTTCCGTCGGTCCCTGCCTTGGTGGAGTGGGCTTCTCTGGTCCTGCTGAGCCATTGCGCAGAACGGGCGGGGGCCGGCGGGGGGGGGAGGGGGAGGAGGTAGAGGACCTGGAGAGCTGCAGAAGCAACAGCAGAGGACGTAGTGGAGATTGCGGCAGCGGCAGGTTCTCAGAGACAGAGCCAGGAAGGTTTTGTTGTGCCCACCCTTACCCAAAAGACCCAGACTTAGATAAACATGTTTATTGTTCTTGGTCCCGGGACCCTGCCTGGGACTTCTGGCTGTGTTGGTTAGGTCCCTCCCAAGTTAGAAACTATTTGGAGGCACAGACTGTGATAATCCCCTCATCAGAGGGAGTCCTGAAGCAGTTTGGGGTGGGGTCGTGAAGACCTTTGGGGTGAGTGACGTAGCACATAACATGAGAAGGATCAATCCTGTGGGCTGGTGTTCCCAGCAGCCCATTCTTCTGTCACTGGCATTGATGGTATGTGAATGAGGGTTTGCTGCTTTCCATGATGTTTTTTGTGTGTCCAGAGTCACTGAATCTTAGATCTAGAGCTGAAAGGGACTTTGAAGGTCACCCCCTCATTTTATGGATGAGTGAATTGATGCCCAGGGAGGTTGAGTCTCTTCTGTAGTTACGTAGGTAGTAGTAAATACCAGAACCAGAAATCAAACTTGGGTCCTCCGACTCCAAATAGAGCTCTTTCTCTGCTACACCACATAGACTCCTACATCATGGCTATAATTCAGATGCCCCTTGGTTCTTTTCTCTGCATCCTTACCATACCCCACATGTACCAGCCCATAATGGAAAATTGGGAGAGTCATTTGGGAGTGGGGAGAAAGAAGCCAGAATAAAGGGGTACCTGTGATGCAAGGATGGATGGGTTGATTCTTCTCAGGGGACCCCCTCCTGAGATCACCCATTGTTTGCTACATCTTCTTCCACACATGCACGTCTTTCCATCGTCCGTGAAATTTATCATCCTTTCTCCCCGACAAGCCTCTAGGGGGCCGTCTCTCTCCCTGCACCTTGGCTCGCAGCTTTGAGGACCGGCCCCCAGGTGGTCTCTTTTGGTATTGTGGCCACCCGATGATCCCTTCCCCCACCTCTGCTCTTCCTGCCAAGACTCCTCATGGAGTGGATGAGATCCTGGGTCCTGTGGGGAGGACTCCATCAGTGGATTGTGTGTCTGCTAAGACCAGCCTGTCTTAATGCAGAGATGCTTATCACCCAAAGAGCGTTCACCAGGCGATGGTTAGCCTCAGGAAACTTGGGTGACCATTTCCTAAGAGCTGATACCTTTGTCAGTGGAGGGAGTAGCCACCAGGTAGAAGGACAGCTTCTTGGTAATATTAAACTAAGGGTGATGATCCAGGGTGGTTCAGTTTCCCTTGAGGCTCTTTCTCCAGAGAGAACATCAATACCTCAAAATCCTGAGTCTTCACGTGCCCTCTCCTGTTTTATTCATTCATTAAACTGACCTTTATTAAATGACCTGCCATGTGCGAAGCCCTGGGGGAGTATGTAATATGCTTTCTTCGGCCTCAAGAAGTTTACAGTCTAGTTGGTAAACGGTGTAGCAGGGAGAAAGGATGGAAGGAGGACCTTTGATTTCATTGGTATAGGGAACTCCCAGTGGAGACCTCCTTTTATCCACAAATGCACATCGGTGCCTGTTTTGACACTTTGGGAGCTGCCTGGAGCCCCAAGAAGTTCAGTGACTTGCATAGGATCATACCGCCGGTATGTGTCAGGCAAGACTTGAACCCAGCTCTTCTTGTGTCTTTCCACCAGCAACCTTGTCTATCTGTAATATAAAACATGTACCCAGATGATTCTACAACTTAGAAAAGGCACGCAAAGTTCCATGGGATCTAATGAGGGAAGGATCATTCCTGGAGGTAGGTGGTGGGAACTGATTCTTTTCGGCAGCTGGTTGGTACAGTGGGCAGACCTCTGAACTGTTCCAATTCAACCTTAGACACTACTGGCTAGGTGAACCCTGGGCAAGTCACTGAACATCTCTTTGCCTCCGTTTCCCCCATCTGTAAAGTGGGGAGAATAGAAGCGCGCACCTCCCAGCATGATCTCAAGAATCTTGTGAAATGCTGTTTGTGAAGCCCACTGCAAACCTCAGAGTGCTGTTTAAATGGTAGCTACTGCTCCTTGGCCGGGACACAGAATACAGGAGCAGCAGGAAGGGGGAGATGAGGCTGGAGAGGACAAGTTGGGGGCCTTTTCCTTCTCGGCTCAGAGGAAGAACTGCCCCTCCTGCTTTCTACCTGAATTCTTGATGACATGGGTATTGTGCCTTGGGATCAAAAAGCGCTTGACCCACATGGTTTCATTTGATCTTGCCCTGAGAGGCAGATAGGGCAGAGTATTGTTATTGCTATCCTGCAGATGAGGAAACCAAGGTTCCAAAAAAGATTAATTAGCTTGCCAAGGTCACATAGCAGGATTTAAATCCGGGTCTTCTGACTCTGAGTTCTGTTTTCTTTCCACTGTTTCATGAGGCTGCCCATTCCCTTTCACTCTTCCAGGATCTCACTCCATCCATCATTCCTTTCCTCTCTTCCCTCTTTCTCTGACCAGTGACTCCTTTTCTGTCTCCTCTGCCTACATTTTCAGGCTGCCTCTGTTCTTAAAAAAGAAAACAAGAAACTTTCCCTCAACCCCACAACCCTCTTTTGCCATTGGCCTCTCTCTTCCCTTCCTTTTGGTGCCAGGTTTTTGGAAAGATCTGTCCACACTAGCTGGTCCACTTCACCACCCACTCACACCTTAATCCCTTGCAATCTAGATTTTAGCCCTAGCACTCTACTTAAAATGCTCTCTCAAAGGTCACCAATGACCGACCAAATCCAGTGGCCTTTTTCAGTCCTTATCCTCCTTAAGCTTTCTGTGACATTTGATGCTTTGCCAGCCCCTCCCTCCTGAAATTCTCTCCTCCTTCGGCTAACGTGGCACTGTCGTCTCCTGGTTCTGCTCCTACCTCTTTGATCCCAACTTGTCTGCCTCCTGCAGTGGCATCTCTTCCTTCTCCCATCCCTCTCCATCTAGGTATTATTTCCTAAGGTTCTCTCTTTATCTGTCTTCTATCTATCACTACACTCTCCCCCTCAGACCATCTGTCTCCCTCAGATTCACCACAACACTTCCATAAAGATAACTCTCAAATCTTTATCTCCAGCCCCAGCATACTATGGATTTTCTTCCAAATTCCAGTTATCTTTTGGTAAATACCTGCCAGAGACAAATAGCATGATGTAATGGATAAAGAGTGATGAAGACGTGGGCTCAGCTCCTTCTGGACTGTGTGACCTTGGAAAAGTCAGTGCCCTCACCAACTTTCTAAGACTATAAATGGCAGAGAAGGGACTGGCCAGTATTTGTAGAGGAAGTTTCCTCATAAGACATTCCTTATACCAAAGGTCTTGTTAAAATAAAATAGCTAGCTGGTGGACCTCTCCACTTGGTATCACAAATTCAACACCGCTGAAATGGAGCTGGTCTTCTCTCCCCTCCCCAACTCTTACATCAGACTCCCTTATTCCCACTAATCGCACCATTGGCCTCCTAGGCTTAAAATCTTGTCGTCCTTCCTCAAGCCTCTTCAGCTCTCTATATAATCAGTGCCAAGTCCTGTCTAGTCTCCTTTTGAACATCTGGTGCTTTTCCTATCCCCATCTTGTATTATAGGATCATAAATTTAGCATTGAAAGAGAACTTCAAGGCCATCTAATCTAGTCTCCCTCGTTTTACGGATAGGGAAGGTGAGACCCAGAGAGCAACGTGCCAGGTTGCACAGCTAGTAAGTGTGGAAGAAGTTAGGTAATCTGAAAGGCAGAAGTTAGGATTCTGCCCTGCTCAGACATTTATAATGGTTCCTGATGACTTGGCAAAATCAAGTCTAAGACATCGAGTTTTTCTCTTCCAGTTCTCTTTCCAGCCTTGGTTCTTACTAGTTACCCCTAAATACATCTGACAGCGTAGTCCTCAGGGTATAGGACTCTAGGCCATAGGGGTCCACTTAACACTTGTTTTGGGCTCACTTCCTCAGATGTTAAAAAACTTAAGACTCTATAGGAAAAAATGGGGGGGGGCGGCAGTCAGGGTTAAGTGACTTGCCCAGGGTCACGCAGCTACTAAGTGTCTGAGGCTGCATTTAAACCCGGGTCCTCCTGACTCCAGGGCCGGTGCTCTGCTCACTGCGCCACCTAGGTGCCCCGATAGAAAGTTGTAGTGAAAGAAAACAGTTGTAGCAACGATTGTCGGCACTTTAGTTTTAAGACTCACAGAGCACTTTGTATGTGTGGTCTCACTTGATCTCTCGACACCCCCGTGACACACACATTATAGACGAGGAAATTGAGGCTCAGAGATCTGAGGTGACTTGTCCATAGTGGAGCAGCTAGTCAGTGTTTGAGATAGGATCCAGGCCCAGGTCTCTTGGCTACTACTGTCCCCTTAGCCCATATTGCCTGATTGCATCTAGTAGACCTTTGGGGGCCAGGAAGGATACTCGGAGATGAAAGCTTGTGCGTATTACTCAGTCCTGCAAGTGGAAAAAAAAAACTCTGAGGGGACCCTCTTGCCTTGATCCGCTTTGAAGCTGAAGGCGCATGCTCCAAGCCTGTCCCATCTGTCGTTATCACCAGGTGCAGCGGAAGGAGCATTAGATACAGTCAGAAGATAAGCGTTTCAATCTGGCCTCCAGTACTAGCTGCCTCACCTGTAAAATGGGCATAAGCCAGTGGTGCCACTTACCTCACGGGGTTGCTGTGAGGAAGGCTCTGGGTAAACCCCTACGGCACTCTATTTCATGCGTGCTTGGGTTTCTGTGTCAGGTGGTGGATGTAGCATTAGAGGACAAGGGAGGGATTCACGAAGGCAGGGCACAGAGAATTAGGGAGAGTTAGTCAGTCCTGTGGAAGTCCCATTGGGAGCCAAATGAGTTTTCCCTCTAAAATCTCCCCTCCCAAAGTGTCAGTAATGACTGTCTGGTTCCTGAAGACATTGAGCCCTGTGGACGGAGGGAGTCCAGGGCCCCTCCCTTTCATTTCTGGGGCTTCAGGAGCAGAGATTGACAAACAGCTGTTGGTAATTGTGGGCAAGGAGAGAGGCACACCAGTGATGGATGCTGGGTTTTGTTGTTTTTCCCCCTTGGAAGATGACTCATTATGTCATGAGCCCTGAGAGGGAGCTTTCAGCCTCATGTCCGATGCTCCATCGACATGAAAATTAGCTTGTCTGGGGTCAGACTGAAGAAGGGGCTGGGCCTAGAGTCTCGGGGTCAGACAGCAAGCACAATAGCCCAGTGTGTACCTCAGAGGAGAAAATGCCAGCCCTTGGGGTTTAAAAGTGAAACCTGCCAAGCAGTATTTTTTTCTCTAGATCTTCACATTCCCTCCCCCAAATGTCAGGAGTGTTTCTTGGGCTAGAAATCCTCTGAGGAATTTTCCTGTAGCTTTGTTGGCCAATCCTTGAGCAGGGGCATCTTGCGGACATCTCTCTTGGGCAGTGGGCCTTCCTGGGAGTCGTCCATATCACCTTTTGTCAGGGTCAGGGTGGAGCGGACCAGCAGCCAAGGAGGCACATGAGTGTCCTGCGTCTGTCTGTGTTTCATTGAGGCACTGATATGTAGCCTCTGAGTCTGTCAGAGCTTGAGTCACTGGCTAGGCTAATGGTTAGTTTACTGGGAAACTAGTCTTGGGTTCCCATTTTCCTTCTTTGTGCAGATTTGGAGCAAGTTTCCTACTTGGTCATTTCTCAACTATTCTCACGATGTAAAGGGTCCTCAACACTATTTTTTTCTGCATATTGTCAATAAATATTTATTTGTTAAGCATCTATTATGTGCCAGGCACTGTGTTAGGCTCTGGAGCCATAGGATTCTAGATATTTCTAAAGCTGGCTGTGCTGCACAGAATTTTATTTCTAGCTCCTTTTATCCATCAACCTCATCATCCCAGGGGTATGGGCAAGGACCGGCTGCCCACTGCCCCTGAACCCTGGCCAAACCATTCCCCAGGCCCTCCGTTTTTTCTGTTGCTTCCCAGAGTCATCAGATGAAGGCGGTTCGTTTGTGGTATGAGCAGGCATTTTCTGCTTGGGGACTGAGGGAAAGAGCCAGATCAGATTCTATTTAGTTGGGTAGCACCCTTCTTTCCCTGTTCCCTTTCCACACACGCTGTTTTTGCCATGACCTGAAAGTGAAAGTTAGAATCAGGGCTCTCCCCTCCTTGCCCCATGGAGCATCCTGAAGGTTCATTCAAAATTTTGTCTAGAATTTGGAGAGGAGGAAGAGTGCAGGCTGAGCATGAACTGTGAAATCTGACCAAGATGACATTCGTCATAGGAAGCCAGGGATAGTTCAGTTCAGCAAGCCACTGAGGGTGCAAAGTCAATAGTGAACGGTCCCTGTCCTCAAGTTCACGGGTCAGTCGCCGGTCCCCTGAATCCTCTCCTATTTCTTCACCATCCTTCAGAGCAAGCCTCCACGGCATGCGTACCAACCCCCAAATGTTGTTTTTAAAAAACAGAGCAGGAGCGATCAGGGAAAGCCTTGGGTTTGTTGGATCGGGACGCCTTTAGCAGAGCTGGATATGCTTTCTGATCTTTGCTGAAGATTTCCCCTGATCATTCCTTCTTTACCGAAGTGTTTATCAGGGGTGCTTTTAATCCTATGACTTAGGTCCATGTTGCACGATGTGAGCATCTTGCATTTCAGAGAGCTCTGCAGTCCAACAGACCAGTTCTTATCAGGAGAAAGAAATGGGCCCCCTCAGACTTAGACTGGGCTTCAGATGGGGGAGCAGGAACCAATCACAGACCAGCAAGGGCTGTGAGAATTGCATTTCCAACCCCATCGCTAATGCCCTTAGCTACCAGTCCTCAGTTGGGTCGTGAACAGTCGGTCCGGGGCTCGGCCGCACAAATCTGAGCTCACGTCTCTCCCTTTCCCTCCTTGCAGGGATGCAGGATCCGTTCAGCTCAGAGGGCCCTTGAGAACCTCCCCGCCTCCATGATGGATCCTGATCCACACAAGCCTCAACGGTAAGGTGAAGTTGGTGCGGGCCAGGAGGGATTGGGTTGGTCTCTTTTGGCTCTAACAGCCCCAACAATAATAATAACCAGCGTTTGTGTAGTGCTTCAATGCTCACAGTGCATTTTACACATGTTATCTCATTTGATTTCATTAGAAGAGATATCCTGCAGGCCTTGTGTGGTTTTGGCTTGTCTGTGGTCCGTGTGTTTGCCAGCTTCTTTTAGGCCTTCAGAAATATACCTTCATTACTCATTTCATCCTTTCCACCCTCATGTGGGCTAGATTTGCTGTTGCGCTATTGGAGGGCTAAATATGTGGAAGAGGTCTTGACCTCTGATCCCCAGTCCATTCCTTCAGCTTTCAGAAGCATCTTACTTTTCTTGCTTTAGAGAAGAGTGGATACCCATCACCCAACTTGGGGGAGGGGGACCAGGACACAGTGTTGTGCACCATGGTCTTGAAGATCCTGTCTGTCCTTACTGCCTTCAGGCCTGGGGCTGGGATAAAGTTTGTTTGTTAATCCAGGCTAATTGGTCTTACATGCTCCCACTGTGGCTTCTTGCCAAGTTCTAGCATCACAGTATAGTCTTGCTGGGAACCTTCCATGTCTATGTGGCCCGATGTTATGTTGCTGTCACCTAATGTGGCTGTCCCCACTCTATCCCAAGGGGAGACCTGCTGGACCCTCATGGGTGATATTATCAGGGAACTGGTACCTAAGAGGGAATTGCAGCCTTCATCTTGGTTGGATTATGTGGCTAAGAGACCTCGTGTCTTCTTTCACATAACCTCACTTATGGCAGATGCTGGTGTAGTAAAAGAATCAGTGGTTCCCCTTAGGAGGGAATGGGTTAGTCTCTTGGCTCAAACAGGAGAGAAAATACCCCACAGGCACCTAGTGACTTTGACTGTCTGTGATCAGTGTTCACCTACAAAGCCAGTTAGATAGCATCTCTCTGTGGCTCTGATCTTTGGGGGTCCAGTGCATCGTGGAAAGTGCTGGGGGTCAGAAGACAGCTTGAGGGCCCATGATGTGAACAAAGACCCAGCTGTACTTCATGAGGGATCTCAGCTTCCAGCTTCTCCATTTCCTGTTTGCTCAGGGAGTCTTCTGACCTGCCTCCCCATATTTTGACCCACTGGGTTCCCTAGCTTTCCTTCTTCTTCCTTTTATTTTTCATTTCTATGCCTACCCCTCTTAGGAGAAGCACAGAGGGGTATGAGCAGAGAAACATCTGAGTTGGAGATCAGAATAGCCTTCGATAAAAACCCTGTTAAACACTGCCCCTGGTCTCCCTCTGCTCATTTTTGAGTTTCTGAAACTAGTTTTTCTAGAACAGACAACAGAGAACTGCCCACAGAAGGAAGTTGGACGCTTGGACGAACATGTCCCACTCCAGGTTTGGATGGGGTGGGCAGTATGCTATTCTCTGTTGTTCCCCCTTTATCCCTCACCTGCCCAACTGTCCCTGGCCTCATCCTCAGGCTGAGCTGCTTGGCCCAGGGACTCGTCTGTCAGTGGCAGAGGGAACTTTTTTAATGTGATATGAGTTGACCAGTGGGTCATTGGGCTGCTTATTAGAAAATTAGCTGTGGTCAGACTACACAGGCCTTCACCCTTTGCATTCCTCCCAAATGAGTGAATCCTGGTGTCACTGTCCCCCCCCCCCTTACCAGATCTTGACCGGTTAGCTCATTTGGTGGGGTATCCCCAAGTGGAATTCAGATTCCAAAAAGGGGAGGACAGTGTGGTACAATAGAAAAAAATAACCACTGACAGTGAGAAATGAAATTGAGTGAAAAGTGAGAGATAGCAATCTTAAAAATTTTTAAAGGAAAAATAAAAAATAGGCCTGTCTCTGGTGTCAGATGAATTGGGTTCAGTTCTTGCCCCGGATGAGTCTGATTTTGAGAAAGATCCTGCTCAGTCATCTCATCTGAAATGAAGGGGTTGGACTAGCTGGCCTCTGGGGTCTTCCAGTGCTATGATAAATAATTGCCTGCCTTCTTTACCCATACTTTTGTGGAAGTGGGGTCAGAAGGGCTGTCGAGGCCAGTGGGATAGACTGAAGGGGGCTGGAAGGAGGGGAAAGACCTACTGCAGTCTCTTACCATCTTGCCTGAGAATAGGCAGGGTGGGGAGGTCTAGGAGTCCGTCCGTTGCTGGGTGTGTCCGTTTGTAACTAGAACTATAATGGGAAGAGGGTGGCTGGAGGAGGAAGGTAACTGGAGGACTGAATTCTCCTGAGTAACTGAATGGAAACTTGGCCCCACCCCATCCCTTTTCCCCACAGTTTAGGACTTCCGGCTAGTTTTCACAGCTCAGTGGTCCTTAGAGCCCACTTGGGGAGATGGGCATTAAAGGCTGCAGTGCCAGGAGCATGAAGAGTCCTCTTTTGATGCTTTTTGCTGGTTTTCTGCCTTAAAAATGAATGACCTTTGTCTCGGTCTACAGCCTAGTTGGGGACTGTGGTCTGTAGGTTAAACTATGGAAATGGGTGACTGGACCCTGGGTTTCCATCCCTAAGTTGCTGGGTTACTGACTGAGTCACCCTGACTCTCAAGACCCTGATTGCCCTCTCTTTAAAAAAAAAAAATTGAACCCCGTCCAGCAGGCCGATTACCAAACATTTCCGAGCAGTCGACACAGAAATGATACCAGTAACATTATAGCAACCATAATAAAAATGACAATTGGCAGAGCTGGGGGGCTGGGGGGGTTCGTCAGTCATGTTATGGTGACAGTTGAGAAAGCAGCCCTTTTGAGCTCTGGCCACGTCACCAGGAAATCTCTGCCCCGCTAATAAATCACTGCAATGTACTTGGCCAATAGGCCCTGTTTTAATTAGCCACACCAAATCCGTTTGTGTCAAGAAAATAATCGTGCCTTGTATTTTGATAGTGCTTTTGGATAATGTGAGAAGATACTGTGAGAGAACGGAGCCCTCGATGGGACGGCTCCCCCCACCTCCAAGCGCTCCCCAGCTTCTGTCCAGGCTGCTCTGGCCTGGCTTTGTCTCTGCCTTGGAACATTTTCCCCTCTGACACAGCCATCTGAGACCTTAGTCTTTGTGGGGTCTGAACTCTGCGTGGGGCTTTGAGATCCTCCCAGGGGGAGGATTAGGAGTAAGTTTCAGGGACCCTGCTTTTGATACTCACTCTTCTTACACCCTTTCTTCATCTCTCTCCCTGCCCTCTGCCCCCCCACCCCCACATTCCTTCCTCCCTCCCCCTCACCCAACACACACATAGACAAAGAACTTGGCAGATAGGAGTTTCAACTAGATCTAGGTGGTTGGGGCTTTCTGGAATGAAATTCCCTCTGTGAATAACTAAGCTGTAGCCAGGAACATGCAAACGTGGAAGCCGACCAAGCCCCAGAAGATGTCTCCGGTGGGGCCTGCCCTGGGCTAGGTAGGAACCAGGGAGCCGGGGGTGGGGCTGAAGCCAGATGTATCTGAAGCTCCTAATGGGAAATGGAGCTTTTTTTGGATGTCTGGGTTAGCCTAGTGGGCAGTTGACTGTTCCTGTGGACAGGGCCTCACCCTTGGCAGAATTGGAATGTGGGGAGAGGGTATCGTTGTCTCTGCTGGGGTTTCTGATATCCCCCTGGTGCTTTCTACTTCTTTTCTTCTGATCACGCCCCATCACTCCACTCCGTCTTTATGTCCCCCCACGCCGCACCTCCAGACCGATGACTTCCCCTTCCCCTTCCCCCACCTTTATTATGGGATCCAAGAGTCTTGGGCTTTCTTACATTGTATCCTTCTTAGAGTACATTGATAAGGGAAGAGTCAGTATTGACTAGGGATGACCCCAGAAAACTCTGGCACTTCCTCTCTGCCCCTTTCGCCCTCAAGGCCTTGGAGACATTGTTTGGGTTTCCTCTGGGGTCCAGCTGAGGGCTTACAGATCTGCAAGATGACAGTTAGTGGGGGGGGGGGGAAGGGAGGATGATGGTGTGTGAGCCTGGGGTTTGCCATAGAGGAGGAAGGAACATCTGTGCATAATGGGGACTTGATGGGTCAGCCCCATCTTGAGGGTTAGTCATGGGTCTGGGCAAGTGCAGGCTGAATGGCATTATGAAATGTTCAGTAGGGATCTTGGATCCGGCCAGGGCAGAGGCCACCCCTAGCAAGACTGAGCCTCGGTTCAGCGGCAGCCACAGGGCACGTTCTGTCTGGTTGGTGCTGATTGCCTTCTCTCTCCTGCTGTGTTTCCCAGAGATGCAGAGGCTGCTTCTTGCCATTTGCATACAGGTGACCGTGGGGTCCCTTAATTTTGCTGTTTTTCTTGGGCCTCAGGAGTCTGCAGCAAATGAGATTTGGGCCTGGTTCAGTTTCCTCCTCTGAGTTGTGCAAGAGGGGTCAGTAGGGTCCTGAGGAATGATGTGGTCTCTAGGCCTGGTTGCTGTGCAAGGCTGATGACGATGTGGAGGGGACCCAAAGCAGGTGTCTTGTATGAAGGTAGAGTAGGTGAATCTGGGGGACCAGGCTGTCTACCAACTGTCCCAGCACAGTTCAGGGGAGAGGCCGTGGGGTGAGTGTGGCCAGCATTGCGGGGGGTGGGGACGGAAGTGGGGGGGAGAGAGAGAGAGGAAAAGAGAAGAGAGTGAAAGAGGGAGATGGAGACAGAGAAGAGAGAGAAAAGAGAGAAGAGGAGGGAGAGGGAGATAGGGAAGGAGAAGGGAGGGAGAGACAATGTGCCTTTCTAAAGCAATAAGGAGGTGTGGATATCGGTTCCATAAATGAGGCATGACACTCTGAAGTGGGGGTGGGGATTTTGAGGTTTGGAGAGGAAAGACAGAGGAACAGAGGCCAAGAAAACCTCAAAAGAAGGACATGTAAACCTGGCATGGGCTGAAGCAAAGGAAATCTCAGGCCAGATTGCAATCTGGGGAAAACTTTCCAGCTTCTAAGGGCTGAGACGTCACCCAGTGGGAAGAGAGCTGTCACCTGAAGGACACTTAGCTGTGAGTCAGGTCCCCAAAAACAGAGGCACATAAACTGTCCTGGGAGCCCCCAGACTGAGAGGAGCCCAGGTGGTCACTGAGACACAGGAGATCAATTACATAGGCACTTGTTTGCCCGGGCCAGCCAGGGGGGCTGCTGTGTGGTGCTCTGACCCTCATCTCTGTTTCAAAATACTCAAAGCAAAATCATCGCCTTTGCCCTGAAAAGGGCATTAGGACCCCTCTAGTCCCAAGATCATAGGATTATAGATTTAAGACTGGAAGGGTCCAGCCCCCTCATTTTCACACAAGGAAACGGGCCCAAAGAAGTTAATTGACCTGCTTGAGATGACGCACAACTAGGGTTCTTACCAGTGTCCTCTGACTCCATGCAGGGTTCTCTGAATTCCCCCACACTGTACTCATGGGACTTACTATTTATGACAGGAAAGGTGGGGCTGATTCTTTTCACGTCCCAGGCCAGAATGTCAGGCCTACAGAGGTGAAGTGACTTACCCAAGGTCACGAAGTGAGTTAAGGATAGCCTGGCTGCCTCTGTTGGATTTTTAACGCCCCACCCCCAACACCCCACCCGTCCCCCCCACCCACCCAGTGTCAGCGTGGCCAGTGAGAACTTTGCACTTGTTGGGGCAGAGAAACATTTGGGTTCAGCCTTCGCCAAGTCATTGGTGAAGAATGCACCCGCAGGCCACAGGCTCCCAGCTCAGCTCTGGCTGACCCAGATGGCTGTGGAATGATTACCCGGATAGGAGAGGGCACAGGTGCCAAGGGATTCTCGCTTAAGCAGGTGGGGGCAGTTGCATGGGGAGGACTGTGCCTGTTACCCTGACATTTGGGGAGGTGTCATAAAGGTCAAGGTAGTACAGTGTCATTGGTGATTGAGGGTGGGATGTGTCAGTGTGTGGGTGGTTCGGGGTGTGGGCCGCTAGCTCGAGATTTGTTTCCTCTGGGGCAGAGGCAGGTCAGGCTGAACTTGAGTTGAGCCTTGAAGTGTTTCATTTCTGGGATCCCCATCCCTGACAAACTGGCTGCCCGCTCAGGCCAGGATGGCTGATGTCAGAGGCTGGCAGTGTGGCTGGGGAAGGGTCACAGGGGCAGTTGAGGGGCAGGACAGTTATGGGAACTTTTTATGGAGAGAGAACAAGGGGAAATGGACCTGGATCATAGTACGTGAAATTTGGGCTGACTGAAAGGGAAGACTCCCAGGTGAGGAGGGATTAGGGGCCACCAGACTGAGAGGACCCCGGGGAACCCCCTTAATAAAACCCTCCAGCTGCCTAGGCTAGGGTAAGGATGGTTCTACCTTGAGACAAAGATGGTCGGGGGAAGCATCCTTGAAGAAGTCTTTCAGGATGTGGCAGGGAAGGGCCCCAGGATGGGGTTGGTGAAGTCCCTGGAACTGGGGGGCCAGTTACTAGTTCTTGAGTACAGTTGGGGTCATAGGAGCATAGGATATAGATATGTAAGGGACCTTAGAGATCAGCTAGTCTGTCCCCCTGAGGCCCAGGTTGATTCAAGACCACTGGAAGTGGTCATTAAGAAGTAAGTACGAGGGCCTGGTATTCAGATCCCTGAGCACCCTTCACATTCACACAATTTAACAGCTGGTTATATAGCTTTTCATTGAACAGAGAGGGGTTTCACTGGTACAGAGAACTCTCAGGTAGGGAAAATTCTCCTTTCTCTCTTAAGAGAGTGGCCTAGAGCACAGGTGTCTTATGTGACCACCCCAGCACTCTCTGGTTTGGGAATTACAATTGGGGAATGTTTAATAAGATAAATAAAAAATACAGTAAACCATAAATAGTGTTACATTTTAAAACTAAATCAATATGTGGCCTTCAGGGATTCTTGTGAAAGATTTGGCGGCCCTTATTTCTGCTGGAAAGTTCAATGCCACTGGCCTAGAACCCTGAGAAAGTAAGTCATTTGCCCAGGATCACCCAGTCCATATATGTAGGCGGCTGGACTGGAACCCAGGTCTTTCTGGCTATGGTCCCTCACATGGTCCCCCAGTTGCTTTATGTTTTAGAAACCTCATTTTTCCCAAACTCCTCATGATGAAGACCTGATTTCATGCTTCTCACATATAACTCACAGCACCATTTAGAAGCTCAGTAACTAATAATTAGCATTTGTTTAGTGTTTTAAGGTTTGTAAAGCACTTTATACATCCTCACAAAACCCCTAACGGTGGGTGCTAGCATTAGCCACATTTTGCCAAGAAGGAAACTGAAGTTGTAAAAAGACTTGCCTAGGGTCACACGGCTTATGTGTCTGAGGTAGGATTAGAACTCAGGTCTTCCTAAAATTGCAGAACCACAGACTCTCACAATTAGAAAATGCTTTAATTAAATTCATAGAGACCACATGCCATAACACCCTCCTGGATGATGAGTTTAGGGAAAGGAAGGTGACCAGTGTGTACCAGTCTCCTGGGAAGATGGGTCTTTTTTAGGGCCCTTGACTCAAAATGCCATGGAAGAGAAAACTGGGTTGTTGGACAGAGTTCAGAGAAGGCATTTTTGATTATTCCCAGAGAGGATTTGCCTCCTTGCAAACTCACTGTCTTCTTTTGAGTACCGGCCTTACCCTCAGGAGTCCAGTAGGACAGATGGTTTCTGGAGAAATTTACTTCAGGAATTTAAAAGATCAGTGTTTTAAAAATTAAAAAATTAAATTAAAAAAATCATCTCCTCCCAATCCAATAAGCATTTATTCAGAAAGTTTTCTTTTTAGTCCAACCTCAGTGCCCACCTGTGGGCTCATCTATGGGGTGGGGGGAGAACAAACAAGCCAACAGTCACCAAAGCTGCTTTATTTTTTTGGTTTTAAACCATTCTTGGGGAAAAATATGGAAAGGACCATTGATTGGTCTTTCCTAGGTGGTATCTTGGATGGTAGGATAGTGTGGCCCCCTGGTGGCATACTTCTGTCACTGCCCTGATGCCTCCGAGGCCGCATGGGCAGGAGCCCTGGGACATCAGGAGGCCCCCAAGAGCTCCCCTGAAGAGTGAATGTACTGTTTTAAAAGTTGTGTCTCCAGCTGCCACCATTAAAGCTCTGCTAGTAATAATAACTCATATTTTTAGGTGTATCTATAGGTACATATATGAGATTATAGAATACATATATGTGAGAGGTAAAATATTTTGAAAATCTTAAAGATACACACATGCACACGCGCGTGCGCACACACACCCCTACATACTATATAAGTCCTTTGAGAACTTTAAATATATATCTGATGATGGATAATGATGTCATGATGATGATGGTGTGTGTGTGAGCGATGGGGAGGGGGACGGTGGGCGGGGGGGGGGGGGGGGAGGCGGCATCCTTTTCATTCTATCTTCTTATCTTTAGGACCCGCACAGTTCTTTGCACATACTAGCCTCTGAATAAATGCTTATTGGATTGGAACGAACTGATTAATCACTGATCTTTTGAATTCCTGAAGTAAATTACTCCAGAATCCATCTGTCAGCCTGTATTGGAGACATTTACCAGGTAACAGTTATAACCTGTGAGTTTCTCTTCTAAGTACAGGGTAACTGGGAGGAGCTGGACTGGACTGGGCAGGCGTCAGGAGAACTGTATTCTAGTTAACATTTTGGCCGCAAACTAGCTGCATGACCTTGGACAAGTCCCTCCCCACCCCCACCCCTGCCCAGGCTTTGGTTTTCTCATTTGCAGAGCAAGGGATTAGGCTCTCTAAATTAGCCCCTTCCAGCTCAGACATTCTGCGCAGCTCTGACCATCTGGGCAGGTTAGAACTGGAGTTTTATTTCTTGGCTGGGGGAGCCAGGTTGTAATATCATTTCCCTCTAGTGGTTTTGCCTTTTCCCTACTCAACTAAGTTGCACAGTTGGCATGAGGCAAAGTTAAGATGCATTTAGCTTTGCACATTTAATATGAGGGGATTGGCTGGGTTTCCTCCCATGGTAGAATCTCACCACTGAGAGATGGTGCTCACTCCTGAAGCTCCTGAAGACACAGAGTTAGCCCAAGTCGTTCCCATTAGGAAAGGATTCAGTTCACTTGGGTGTTTATTTATTAAATGCCTATTTATAACATCGTAGTGGGGTCCTTTGAGATATGCATCTTCCCCTTAAGTAAGGTAAGTGATGCTGTGAGTCAGCTCTAACATACTTCCAAGTTGTGGGTTATTGGAGTTAGCCAGTAAACGTCTGACCTTAGCCTGAGGACCTGACTAATGTGTCACAGGAAGCAGAAATGCTCCTGTGTGGCAAGGGTGTGTGTTGGGGGTGGGGGGGGGGGGGCGGTGAATGGACCACCTTCAATATCACAATTGTATTTTTGAGAGTGCTTAATTTTATTAAATTAAACTACACACCAGGAGAGATTTTCTTTCTAAAAATCATCTTGTAGTTTAATTTTCTTACATTAATTTTTTTTATTTTGAGTTCGAAATTCTCTCTGTCCCCCACCTATTGAGAAGGCAAGAAGTAAGATACTGAAGGGAACATTTTCTTGTACTTTTATTTTCCCTGAAGAAGGAACAGTATGCTCACATACATAGGAGGCACTGTCTCTGAAGCCTTCAGGCCTGTGGTAGATTTCGCTTTTCTGAACTTCTTAGGAATAGGCTCATGGAATCATAGATACAGATCTCGGGAAGGGATGTTGGGCATCTTTCAGTCCAATACTCATATTTTCCTGATGATGATACTGAGGCCCGGAAAGGTTGTGACTTGCTCAGGGCCCCACAGCCAATAAGTGTCAGGATGGGATTTGATCTCATCAAATAGATACCCCTTAGCCTCCGACAGCTAGGTCCCATGCTCGGATTTGCAAGTGATCTATGTGGCCTCTTGACCACTTTCACTACTGCGGCCGACATTAATTTAAATATGCTCCGTTCAGGTCAATGGTGTTTCCATAATGATGGGGAAGGGCATTTGCTTTTATTGATTTACTCTTTAAGAGAATGTATACTGTTATTTATGGGTTTGAATGGATTTATAGGCTTGATGGGTCTGAAACAAATATTTTGGATTCAAATGTTTGAATGGCTTGATGGGTGTGAAACAAGGGCCTCTTCTAACAACAGTCTCCCAAGGATTCCATGTGGCCATGAGTCACGGAACCCTGATTCTCTGTAGAATGAAAGTTGCGGGTCGCGCGAAGGGCAATGGAGAAGTGCCGGTGGGCGACTTGAGTTGGCTGCAACGCATCACCAGACGTGAGTTGTGCAAGAGAAGTGGCATAAAGAATGTTGTTGGGAAGATGTATAACCAGGGAAAAGTGGGTCATTCATGGCGAGTGAGAGAGAACCAGTGGACAATCTGCTGGCTCCCTTGGTGTCCATCTGAAGGTAAGCAACCCCTGTGGAAGATTTCTGATCCAAACCAACAAGCATTTATTAGGCACCTACTATGTGTACGCACACTGGTTGGTGCTTGAGGTTTCAAAGGCAAGATGAAAAAATGGTCCCCATCCTCAAGAAACATAACTTTCTACTGGGGTTGGTGGGGAAATACCTCACGTGAAGACAAATAAATACATGATCATTTGGGATGGAGGGAGAAGAGAGCATCAACACTTTAAAAGATCAAGAAGGGTTTCCTATAGAAAAGGGTCAGTGAGCTGAACCTCCAAGGAAGCTAGAGATTCTAACAGGCGGAGGTAAAGAGGGGAACGTTGCAAAGATGTGGAGGTGGGAGATGGAAGGGCCAACATCAGGGAATGGTAGGTGGGCCAGTTTGGCTGGGACCAAGGGGGTGTGAAGGAGAGTAAAGTACACTCATCCTGAAAAGGTAGATGGGTGCCATATTGTATAGGACTTTACATGCCAAGTGGAAAAATTTGACAGTTTAGGGGCAAGGGAGTCACATAATCAGACTTAAGGTTTGGAGAATTTATTTTGGCAATTATGTGGAGAATGGATTGGAGAGGGGAGAGGTTGGAAACTGCAAGTCCCATTAGGAGGCTATTGCACTAGTCTAATGACTGGCTGAACTAGGGTGGTGATCTAATCGGTGGAGAGGAAGAAATAGGTGCTGAAGATGTAGAAGAGGTAGAAACGACAGACTTGACAGTTGATCGAGTATAGGGAGGGAAGGAAGAGGAAGAGTCAAGGGCGTTTCTAAAGTCATGAAGAAATAGGGAGAATGGCCAGGTTTAAGGGGAGAGATAATGAGTTCTGTGTGGGGCGTGTTGAGTTTGAGATGCCTGTGAGACATCCACCTGGAGGTGTCCACAACAAGCAGTTAGTAAAGCAGGCTTGGGAAGAGAAGTTCGGGCTGGGTATATCCATCTGAGAGGCTTCTGCAGAGGGATGATACTGGAATCTGTGGAAGCGGATAAGCATACCAAGGTAGTATGTAACGAGAGAAAAGAAGAGGGCCTTCAATAGAGCCTTAAGATGCACGAGGCAGAGTCGGTGGAGCAAAGTGATTTAGCAGGAGTGGTTAGACAGGTAGGAGAATAAGGAGAGAGGAGATGGCTCCCAAGAGGAGGGAATGGTCGGCAGTGTGCAGAAGCTTCAGAGAGGTCAATAGAAATGCGAACTGGATAACAGGGCATCAGGTGTAACAGTTAGGAGATCATTGGTAAACTTGGAGAGTTGGAGTGTTAAGGTCAGAGTGCAGGGGGTTGAGAAGGAAGTGGGAGGATAGGTAATGGAGGCAAGTGTAGATGCCTTTTTCTGGGAGTTTGGCCACAAAAGGGAGAAGAGACGTAGAATAATGGCTTGAGGGGATGGAAGGGTCAAGTGATGGCAAGTTTGTAGTCATCAGGAAAGGAGCCGGTAGACAGAAGATAGCACAGATTAGAGAGGTTGGCGAGGATTGAGGGGGGCAACCTCCCGGAAGAGGTAGGAAGGGAGGGGATGAAGGGCACACAGAGAGGAAGGGAAGGGCTGCTTCTCCATCAGAGAGTGTACAGAAATGGGAGACATGGAAGCCCCAAGTCCAGGAAATAGGAAGCAAGCCAGGACGGGATGAGGGGAAGGGAGCGCATGAGGAATGGGCTCTTTTTCCTTGGCAGAGGAATAGTTAAGCTCCTCTTGTTTGGGAAGGTGAAGGTGAGGGAGATGTATGAGGATGACGTGGACATGAGAGAGATGGCGTGCATAGTTTGGGGGAAGTAACCCTGCTGATGAGGTGACAAGGCCATTGAAGATTATCTAAAGGTTGTCTCCAGTTCATTAGCTGGGTCTTCCTTGAACAGCTTGGGAAGACAGAGTGAGAATGACACAGGATGTAGAGGCATGGGAGATCCATCCAAATCTCAAAACGTTCCATTTAATTGGGCCCCATGAAGGCCTGTATGGCTGTCTTCCAAGAATCAGCCTGGATAAGTGCTGAGAGGCTCATCAACCAGAAGGTTGGTCACTAGGTGATGAATTCTTTTGGCTACAGAAGCAAATAGACTATGTCTGCTAAGGTGTGGAGAGGTTGCCATCTGCTTCCTTGGAGGGTGCAACTACACCAATTAAATCAGAGATCCCTGAAGCATGGGAGGAATTATTATTTAACAGTTCTGGTTTGGGGCTGATGTAAAGATGGATTTTGAGTGACAGAATCCCTGCTTTTGGGGCCTGGGCTTGAGCGGGGAGAGAGAGAAAGAGTGTGTGTGTGTTTGTATGTTTGTGTTTATAAAGCCCTACTTCTTGTCAACTTGTATGCCTTGACCATTATGGCTTTCGGTGATAGGAGAACTCTGAGCTGGTGGGACGTTGGTGAGGATGGAGTGAAAGGCGCATTGCTTTTGCTGTGTTTCTAGGATGACCCGGTCTGACGGGTAGTATTTGGTTCCTATTGTTTGAGTTCCCTGGTGAGGTTTTGTTTTCAAATGTGCTGTAAGAAACTGGACTAAAGCAAGACCCTTTCACGGGGGAGTCCACTGGTGGTGTTCAACAACTCTGTGAAGCTGGGGAGGGTTAGGGGGGAGAGGTGGGGCTTCGTCCTCTTGGTGACCTCTCTGTGAGCCTCTTGAAATACTGTATTTCTGTGCTAAGCAGCAGCCTTCCGGTCTCTGAGGGGATGCTCCATGAGGGATGAGCAGCTCTTGGAGGTAGATAGGCAGAAGTTTGCAGTGTGGTGGATTTTGGTTAGACGTGGGGCAGAACTTCCTGATCGAGAGAAACCAGATCAGCAGATAGTGGCTGGGGTTTTCTAGAAGAAAGGGCTGATTTATCAGAGTTGACTCCAGGATAGGGATTTGTGAAAGTGGATCGATGGGATATTAAGAGCCTTTTCAAGAGCCCTTTTGGCCCTGGCGTAGTTACGTGACTTTCATATTTTATGACAGCTGTAGGACTGGGGCACCACGGCACTCACCCCCTTTCTGCTTCTGGGCCTCTCTTTGCTCTATGCTGTAGCTGCTGAGCCAGTATCCGTGAGTTGTGTTGTACTAGAGTCAATAGCTTTGTCCTGGCAACCCACCCCCTAACCTGACTGTGTGGGCTCCTGGAACTTGCCCCAGAAATAGCATTTTTTATGAGGGTAAAAAAAAGAAAAGAAAAGGCCCAGGAGGACATGTTCCCACCAATCCCTTGAAGGGAGGAGCCTCAGGCTGGGTGGGACCTGTAGCCACAGGCCTGGGCACTGCCCACCTGCCCCACAGCCAGGGATTCTGAAGATGTGTAGGAGGGAGCTTTGTGGCCCGACACAGTAGAAGGTGTGAGCTTGGCACAATTATCCAGAGATAATTTTTGGAGGTTGGAAGGGGCAGGGACAGAGGTAGAATCATTTGCATCCCCCGCCAGCCTTGTGGCCTTACTTGCGGATAAGGTAGAGATCTATGAGGAAATGGCTGTCTCTCGGGCTGAAATGGCTTGGGGTGGTGGTGGATGAGTATTAGCGGTTTGAGGCGGGGCCGCACCTGGGGCACAGGAAGTATGCGTGCTCTTTCTTAGATATGAACTGAAGGGTCCAGGGGATGAAAATATAAGGCTACAGGTAAGCGTAGAGTTTAACAGAAGAGCATCATTTGCTGTTTGTGTGAACTACGTGAAAGCGGGGACCATATATTTAGCATAATGCACGACCCATTGTAAAGGCCTAATAAATGCTTCTCCATTGCATTCCCTCACCAGGGGATGGGTGGGAGGGGCAGTGGCATAGATCTCTCTGCCTTTGGTCTCTGCCTCCTAGGCTGCTGGAAAGTGCAGGAAAGGAGCTGGCAGCATTTTAGTGGACAGTGAGGAGGATAGCTCACGGTTCTGTTATGTTTTAAGGTTTCCAAACGTGTTTTCCTTCCTAGCCGTTTTAAAAATGAGAAGATTGGGGCTCAGAGGGATTGTGGCCTGACTGGATAGCAGAGCTGGATCTGAAACCCAGCTCTTCGGACTCAAAATTTAAATTTTTTCCCACAGTCTGTCTTTTCTTACTCTTCATCTTTCTCCTGCTCCATTCATAGACCAGACACACACATGCACGGGTGCACACACACACATACACACACACATACACGAACTGCCTCTGACATGTGCACATAAGTGACACAGATATATGGATGGGGGCAGGCTCCGTGTGCGCGCGCTTGTGTGTGTGTGTGTGGACAGATAATATGGATCAGTTTGGGGGCACTGATATTGGTCTAGAGAACGTCCAGTTTCTAGGTCCTCAGGTGTGGCCCTTTAAATCATTCAAAGGGCTGCACTTGAGGACCTAGAGGCCAAAGGTTCCCCACTTCTGTATGAAGGCAGTGCAGGGTTAAGTGATTTGCCAAGTATCACAGTAATATGTGTCAGAGACAAAGAGTTGAACCTGGGTTTTCCTGCCTGAGGCTAGTTGTGTCCACTCGCCTTCATGTCTGTGTGTAGAGAACTGCTCTTATACCCACTTCCCATAATGGCCAGTCTATTGCATTACACTGATTAGCGCACATTAGGGTGCATCTTTATGAAAATGTCTCGGGTCACTTAACCTTTAAAAAAAAGTTTTAAATAGAAGCCAGAACTCATTTGAGAAGCAAACTGTGTGCCCAGACTGAGCTCCTGGGAACTGCCCATAGGACCCCAGGATGGTCCAGGACCAAGGTGGCAAACCCTTGGGGGGGGTGATGAAGACCCTCATGACAGGGTCTGGGGCATTTTCACAGGATTCACCTCAGCTGCTCGTGGGGAGGGACAGGTCAGTTTCTCCATTCCTATTCAGTTGCTTTCATTTCGTCTTGAACCCTGGCTCATTGACCATTAAAGCCCCAGCCCTTGATCATGCAACCAGGCATGTCCTTGTCAGACTCAGAGTGTCTCCCCAGGACAGGAAGAGAAGGAGGGAAGCATGAGGGTAGAGGGCAGAGAGAGAGAGAGAGAACACGTGTTCCTGGCCATTGGTCCCTTTCCAAGACAGGTGAACTCTGTGTTCAGAAAGGAGCTAATTTAATCTCTTGGCAACAGTAGACTTTCTCGCTCTTCTGCAGCTCCCCCCCCCAACCTCTAAAGAATTTAATCTGCTCAACAACAAACAATACTGTTATAAAACTTTGAAAACAAGAGGGTGAGGTCTCCCCGACAAGAGGCAGAAGTGCATGTTGGGTAACGGCTGGAGGGAGAGTGCCAGGCCTGGGATAGAGCCGGGCCAGAGCCCAGTTGGCTTGGTACCTGGGCACCCGCCCCCACCAGCGTCAGTCCTGACAGTAAGGGAAAGAGAAAGAAATGAAAGGGAGACATCAAAGTTCATTAAAGGAAAGTGTCGATGTGTTTCTCTCTCTTTCTCTTCCTCCCTCCTCCTCCCCTCTCTCTCCTCTCCCCCTCTTCCCTTCCTCCTCCTTCCTTCTCTCTCTCCCTCCCCCTCTCCCCCCCTTCCTCTCCTGTCTCTCCCCCTTCTCTCCTTCCCTCCCTCTCTCTTCCTCTCCCCTCTCTCCCTCCCTCCCCCCCTTCTCTCTCTCCCTCCCCCTCCTGATGGGAATGCACCAGACTGTGAAACTTCCTCCTCCACCCCTCCCTCCCCCACTCACTGTTCCTGGTCATAAGACTGGCAGAGACAGGTCCTGATAACAAAGTGAGGCTGGTGGGCAGCCTGGGTCCAGCTACTAGCCACATCATGCTTTAGGGGAAGCAGGCAAGAGGGCGTGCTTGAAAGTTGGCGCTGGGCTCAGAACCTACCCCATGACTGGCCCAGCCCCGTTCCTTCTTCCCCCCCAAAGAGGAAAGTGGAACTGCGTCACTGGGCGTGCCCAGCTTCATGCGCTGTCTGCCAGGTGTGTGCCCAGGCAGTGGGCAGAACTGCCAGACTGAGGTTAGTTAACATGCCCAGTACCTCCCAGTACAAGAAAGAAGGTGGGCAGGAAGGCATTGTATTAGGGAGACAGTAGGGAGAACATCTGACCTGTCAGAATGCCCTTTCCTTCAAGACACAGGGTTCTGGAGTTGTCCGGAAGAAGTCGAAGCTGTGCTGGGGACATAGACACCTGGCCGACTCCTGAGAACGTAAGGGTGAAGGGGAGGCAAAGACATGGGCTCCTTCAAGCCGTTTCCCCCAGATCTTCTGGTGAGCAGGTACCCAGTATTAGAGTGCCCGGTAGGAGACACAGCCTGCTGGCCATCTCTCGGCAGCTGATGGGGGCAGGGGAGGAGGGTGGGGAGAAGGGAAGGGTGCTCACCCAGCTCGGGGGCCATTAAGGACCAACCATAAGCACATGGAGGTAGAGGATGGCGAGATGAGGGACTCGTTAGTCTCCTCCCTCCAGTGCTTCTCCTGACATCACCCCCAGCCCTTGACTGTTAGAGTTCACCCACAGCCGCAGTTTCACTTTTGAATCCACCTTCCCCAAACTGAAGTGGCCTACCCCAAAGAGGGCATTCTTTGGTGCGTGTTTGAGAATTTGGACTTGAACTTTGAAGAACAAAAGTGTTTGGGGAGTGTGTGTGTGTGTGTGTGTGTGTGTGTGTGTGTCCGTGTCCGTGTCCCCACAAGAAACCGCTACGGTGAGCTCGTGTGTGCCTACATGCTCACACACATGCCTGTTCTCTTCTGGAATGGCGCCCCAAGAAGGGGTCACTCAGCTTGGTCTGTCAGAACCAAGCCATCCCCTAGCACAGGCTGCTTTACATCATCCAGCCCATGGGGCACCAGCTTAGATAACTGAGAATTCCAAATTTACTTCCCCGCCCCCCACGTCTGAGTCTGATATTAATTAAGGGCCTGACATGGGGCTCTAACAGTTTGTTTACCATTCTGGGGTGGAAAAAAACAAGGAAAACCTCTTTAGGAACTAGTGTCCCAGAAGCCTAGGCCTTCCCCCTTGCTGCCCTCAGGTAAACCAAAAAAGGCTGGTTTTAGGGATCCTCATTTGGGAATTTCATGAGTGTGGGATCTTCCTCTGCTCATTTAGCCTCCAGCTCCTATACTTTATAATTGGGCTTTGTGAGTTGTTGTGGCCTAAAAATGTCATCACCCAATGACCAGCCTGAATGAGGGCTCCTTGACCACCAGTGGAGGCCTTGTCCAGTCACTGCTTCCTAGGAAAGGCAAGTATGACTTCTCTGTGTATGGTTCCTACAGTAAGTGAGAGCTACATAAAGGCTTTCTTAAGAGTAATATGCTGGTAGTGCAGAATGGCTAGTTTCCCATTGAGTCACAGTCTATAGCAGGTTAGCTGTGAATGCCAAATGAAATGTCCGGGCCTCCTCTTCTCCTGGCAAATGGCAGCCATGTGTTCTGATTTGGTACTGGGGGCCTGAAGCCAGGGTATGCTGGAAAGCAGAGCTTGGCCCTACAGTTTCTTTGGCCCCCACCACGTGAGGTTCCTTTGTGACCCAAAGGCCCCTCATTTCATCCTTCCTCTTCATAACCATGGAGGTGGAGGACGGTGACTGCCAGTGGTGAGAAGCAGGGTTTCCTGCTTCCTGGCCTCCTTGGATGCAGTGGCCGGAAGTAGGACTTTTTTGTTTTGTTTTGCTTTTTGCATCAATCATGTTAAGTAGCTGTGACTCAGCACTAGAGGCAAGAACAGGATGGAAAGCTGCTGCCTCCACAGTGAAAGCCTGTTGTTTAGACTCAGGGAGGATGGCTGCAGTACAGCTCACTGTAGTGGACATGTCCACTACGTCTGCACTGTCTTTGGTTTTGCGTTAATGTGTAAGGATTCCCCTACCTCTCTTTCCTCCCTCCCTACATTTGCCACATCTCCATTTTCTTCTTAATCAGATACTTATCAAGGATTTGCTGTGTGCCTAGCACTGTGCTTCATGTTCGGAGGCACAAGAACCACGGAAAGCATGGTCCCTGCTCATGAAAAGAACTTGAAGGCCAGATTGTGAGCAAAGACACTAGGCCCCATTGATTATACAGCTAGGGGCTCCACCCTTTTAGTCTGCTCAAGATCTCCAAACCTACTTCTTGTCCCAACCCTGACTTGGCTTTTCCTTAAAGGCCATACAGATAAAACCCCTCTCCTCCCTATTCCTGCCCACTCACTTTTCTTACCACTTTGGTTGACATCACCTAGGAGTATGGTTTGAGGCCTAGCACCCCCTTGGTCACTGTGTTGCCAAGTTGGTTGGTTTGGTTAATCTCCGGAATGCTCCCTTCCGGCCCAGGTCAGCTCTTGCTTGGCCATATTCTAAGGCAATGGGGGTAAAGTCCTTGAGATCGGGAGGTGTTGCTTTGGCCTTTGTATCCCCGGTGCCTTAGTGCCGTGCACATAGTGGGCATCTAAATAAATCTGTTAGCTTGGTTAGCTGTGGCTCTAAGGCTAGAGTCAATGACAGCTTTGTGGTAGGATGGGCAGACAAGGCTTTATAGAGCAGGGAGCCTAGGCCGTGCAGTCTCCATAATCCCTGTGTCTTTGAAGGGAGCATGTTTAATCTTGCATGCCACCGGGAAGTTGTTTTTTCTTTTGCTGTTGTTGCCTGCCAATTAGGAGATTAGTGAAGAGATTCAGGCTTGATGGAAGCAATGCCACTGCCTTCCCAAAACAAAGTTTGCAAAGGTGAGATTCTAATCAACAAATTGTTTCCAAAGTGTAAGATGGTATTTCCCAGTAGTGACAAGAAGGCACCTTAGGCCCTTAACCTAATGAGAGTTAGCAAAGTAGCATAATGTATTTTGCGTCCTCTTCTGTTCCCTTTGGATTTGGAAGCAGGAAAGTAACTCTGAATAAGCCTGTGTCTGTTTGTTTGGCCTGGTGATTTGAGAGCAACATTAAAGGTCATTTCGGTCAAGGGTTCTTAATCCTTTCTATGTCATGGATTCTTGGTAGTTGGGTGAAGCTTATGGACCCTTTTTCAGAATCCTGTTTTTAAATGCCTAACATAAAATAAGTAGTATTAAAAAGGAAACACATTTTATTGAAATAGTTATCAAAAGTTGTTTTTTTTTAAAGTTCATGGACCACAGGTGAAGAATAGGTAGAAAGAGGGAGGGAGGGGAAGTATGAGGAGAATTAATGCATGGCACATGTCCTAATTTAGAAGAATCCTTTGGGAGGCTCATATACAGGCAAACCAGGAAAATCCCCCCCATGTATGTTATACACGGGAGGGGCTCCTCAACTGAACTTGTCAATGGTTTCTGCACAGGCTGGAGAGGAAATCACAGGTGGCTGCTAAACCTCCTTCCATGAAAGGAGGCCAAATGGTGGCGTAGGTGAGGAAAATATCCTCATCATATGATACCTAATGGTGCGTTTCAGCAAGAGCTTTTAACGCATTTATATCTGCAATAACATGATTAATCTGGTCTCTTTTGACCTGATAGTATAAAGTGAATCCAGAAGGGGGTTTGTGTTGCCCCCTTAGAAAGTAAGAGGGTGATTTCTGCATTGTTTTAGTCGCCGTTGTATGATTCTGTCTCCTTATGTGCCATGATGATAATTGCACCCTTTGTCAGCAGTGGAGGAGCAAGAAGACCTTCCATCTCAGAACAGAGGCTGAGGCTTCCCCCTCTTCAGGATGTTCCTCTTCTTCTGGAAGCTGGTTTCACATGGTGGCTTAGATTTTTCCATCTCTGTATCTAGCACCATTTGAAATCAGTGTTTTAGGAGTAAGAATTGCGGCAAGGGAAGGACACACAAAGAAGTTTCAGTTGGCTCATCTACTTTTTAGATTTGCCGTTTGAGCTGGGAAAACACTCCCTCCACAGGAGGATGATTGTCATAAAAATTAAATTAAGGGGTGGGATCATGAAGGTGTCAGCTCCAGTGATAATGCTATAAGGAACTGAGGCCAGTTTTGCATAGCTCAGTTGAAAAAAATACCGAATTGGGGATCTCAAGACCTGAGGTTCTAATCTCAACCAATTACTAGCTGTGTGAGCTTGAACTAGTCAAAAATCTCTGTTTTCCCTTCTTCAAAATGGGCATTATACTCACCACCTACCTACCTCACAGGGTTGTTGTGAGGATATATGGCAGAATTTTATGAATATGATAATACTCTTATTGAATGTTAGTTAACATTCCTGCCCAACCATGGTAGGGTCCTAATAGTTTCATAAAATAAACACTATTTGGTTAATGAATGTCATGATTTTAGTCTTCAATCGAGTGATGATGTGTTTTTCTGGAATAATGAGAAGGGTAGATATAGCCACCCTGGGCAAAAACTGTTCTGTTACTTGCCTGAAAATTTAAGGTTATTTGTACATGCAAAAATGTCAGTCATTGTTATAATACAGCAGAATTCCACAAACCCTACTGGACCTCTCTCTTACACAGGCTGACCGATTTCTCTTGGTGTTCAGAGTCTGTTTTTGTCTAGCACCATTTGAAATCGGTTATGATGTAGGGGGAAAAGCAGCAGTCCTGGAGCCCCATACAAGGCTGGTTGGTTAGTCGTAGCATTTGCTTCTTGAATCATGGGGGAACAAAAGACCACAGTTCTTACTAACCAACTGCAACTGCATTGAAGCATCTAAAACTCAGAGGTAAGAGACAGCCTAAAGGATAAATGTTCTCTGGACACATGAATCCACGATTTGATTCCAATCCTAAGTTTTGCCTTTTCTTTGTAATTTTGAGGTGCTATAAAACGATTAAGTCTGATAATAAGGTTAAATACTCTAATAAATTTTTTCCTGCATTGCTTGTCATGTCTATTTTTCAACTCCTTCCCATTCAATTCCATGAGATTGAGAAGAAGAAGGCATAAAGGATAGGACAAACAGAACTGGGAAAATAAACTATTCTCACCTTGCTATATACATTGTATGTACAGCTAAGGGGTATAGTGGATAAGAGCACTGGACTTGGAATCGAGAAGACCTGGATTGATTCAAATTCTGCCTTGGACACTGTGACTCTGGGTAAGTCATTTAAACTTCTCTGGCCCTTAGTTTCGTCCTCTATGAAATGAGGCTTTAAACTTATGATCCTTCTGGAAGCTAACACAGCAGCTCCAAAATCTTGGATGACAACTGTCCTATCAAGCTGTTAGTTTATATACAAGGCCAATTTCCCTCTTGATCTCTTCCTCCCTTTCCTGGCAGTCTGGGAAGTTGACCCTTTAAAAGTCCTCCTCACTGCGATGTCTACATGGGTTGTGATGGCCTTGCCACTAGAGGGCCCCAAATAGGAAGATTTTCACAGACTCCTGTGTGGAAAGCAATCTAGAGACAACGTAGGTGGGGAGCATGACCCCTTTTCTTAAGTATTTTTATATGTGTAAAATAAATATAGAAGATTGTAAAGGAAACCAATCAGAATACCAGAATACAGATGTAATTTTTTTTCCACATCCAAGTTTATGGGCCTTCCTGAAAATATTCAGGTCTGTGAACCCCAGGTTAAGAATTAATTCCTGACCTAAATGAACCCATATGTAAACAAAACTCCCCCACATCTGACAAATGGGTCTCCAACCTTAGCTTGAAAATCTAACTGGAGGTCTCCATTCCAGACATTTGAGTAATTACTGCCCTTTTAACTTGATTTACCAAGTGTCAGTGGCTGCTTTTGCAGAAGAAATAGAATAAAAGACACTGACAAGTAATCTAGAATATCCCCAAATTAAGGGGTAGGCATGGTTGGGGGGGGGGGTTACCAACTTTACGGAAGAAATGACTTTCAAAGTAAAATGCTATCACACCATAAATATCCATGTTTAATTTCTCAAGTTTTGAAAAGTCTTACAGACATAAATCTAGAAGACTTAAAAAGTGAGCCTCATTGAAAACATGCAGAGACCAGCCAGTAGTCTTTTCAAAAAGAATCTTAAAGGAATACAAATCAACTATAGGAATTCTGAACAGTAGTGTGTATAAACTTTAGGAGCTGCCTTCATTCATGCCGTATTTGAATTGTGCAGAATCTCAGGTTTGCATAGCTCATCACTTATTCTTAATGAAGCATTAGTCATGGCTAATGCTGGCTTATCTTCAGCAATCCTACATGCCCTGATTCTGGTCTGAGATTCTTCCAATTCAGATAATGATATAATTGTATTTTTATTCAGCTTTAGAATCATTCACACATCACTTGGTTTGCCATCTCACCCTTTTTCCAAGGACAGCTATAATAATTTTTATTCAAGTAGGATGATGTTTCTTTTCTCACAAATTCTTAACAGAGAAGGCACAAGTTGTTGAACAGCCATTGTTTATACAAAACTTACTTTCCTAGCTATTTGATAGTACATGTGTACAAGGAAAATGACATTTAATCCTAAGACAGTTTTAAAGATATCCAAGAAGCTTAAAGGTATAAATATATTACACCCACAATAGAGAATTTAGTAAGTGCCTGCATAAGAGAATATACTTAAACACCAAAGTTGGGTTTAAAGAAACTTTTATTTTGCAAAAAAGTTTGGTTCAAGAAGAGTCATCTAACCATTTTTAAATGGGTATCCCCCTTCACTTTAATAAGGCATTTCTAAAAACCTGAACACGAAAAAGATGAAATCAAGTCCCAACATCACAAATGCATAACTCATTCTTCATAAGTAGTACAAATACGGTTACAACAAATAGTGAGGCACTCCTTTACATAGGAGTTATGCTTATTCATAACAGTACTATTTCCTAGCTTAGCTGGAGTTACTGTCCTTCAAAATAGAACTTAATACATTTTTACTAAAAGGGAAACTCCTCCCTACTGTGCACTGGTCCAGATTGGTGAGGTATATTGAATTCTTATGTCCCCACTCATTTCTTTCAAAATACACGTGTATATGTTTGTAACATTATGTATTTTAACTTCCAACTTACACGGCCCCTCTTGCAGACTTTGGATGTAGTTACTGAGCCTTTAACAAAAAATCCTGAGTCAGACAAATTAATGGTCATCTCTGAAGGAGTCTTTGAGAGGCACCAAGAGCTGAAATGAATTTCTGAAGAGACTTGGGACAGTCAACTGTCACGAAAGAATGCACCTATGAGAGGCTTGGAGTCTAGAGAGACACTTTAAGGGAACTGACTCAACTGTGATTCTCATGTCCACACAACTGTTCTATTCCGAGGAGAGATGATCAGTTAATGGAGTTTTCAGAACAGAGTAAAGTGTCACTCTGAGAAGTTTGTTACCAACAAACTTAAGCCAACTGTGGTTCTAGAATTTTGGAGAAGCCAGCAGTTACAGCTGTGAGACAGTCTCAGCAACTCTGCTGTTCCATACCAGAGGGGCCTCTGGCTGGGACATTTCTCACAGATGAGACATTGCTTAAATATTCATAGATTGTATTGTTACTGTTAATAAATTATATAGGCTTACTACCTATAAGCTTGGGGTCTGAGATGAGAAAATTTTTATAGGAAAAAGAGGTTTCCTCTAGTTTACCATCCCACTCTTCCCCCTGGGGTAGGGGCTCAAAGCTAATGAATTAGTAGTGAAAGTTTGTATTTTATGTAACTTGGGAGGTGATTTTATTTATAACCTTGGAATACAAAGAGAGAAAAAGAATAAGGTCAGTAGTAGCAGACTGAATAGTGGGACTTAAGGGGTACTTACTACACACCAGTAACAACCCCAAAGGAGTCTCATCTATGGGATTAAGGCATGGGGGGCCTGATGGGTTTATTCCTACATATGTGTATATATATATATAGACAGACACACAAACACCCCCAATGGGGAATGGGAACATTTTGCCCCCACACCAAGATTTTTTAAAAAAATCATGAATCCCATGTGCATGTGTATACTTCAAACATTATATACACACACACGTATATATACACATACATAAATGAAAATACATAACAGAGTCTCCAGTTTTTCCTGACCAAACATTGATACCCAAATGCAATTGAGATTGCAATCTGCATATTGGGCTTTCTAGTTACAAGTAAGGCAGTGATAAAGGATCTGTATAATTTTCTGAAGTTCAGTCTGCCTTCTCCAGATACTATTTTTATATAGTTACAGTTATAACTGTATTTTTCGTTCTCTTGGCCCAGTTGTAACAAAAGATCTTTTAAAAAAAAAAAGCACTGAGGGGCACAATCCTACAGAGTACATTCTAAGGCTTAAAGTCATTGTTTGAACATATTCCCTGATGTTAAAAAAATGGCTACATGGTGGGGGGGTGAGGGTGGGAAGGGGAGCCTGAAGTGCGGGTAATTCCTGGTGTGGAAATTTTCCCCTTCCTGAAACATACTGGCAACATTTGCTTATGGATTGCATTTTAGAGAACAGCCTAGAGCACAGGTGTGCTCCTTTACGTTGGCCAAGGCAGACTAAAATTAGGAAAACAAAACTATTAAACAACATGGATATTAATTTGTGGTTTCCTAAGTTTAAGTTTCTCTTTAAGTATGACAACACTGGTGTAGAGCAAGACCAGTTTAGTATGTTATCATGCTGTACTCCCCTCTATGCTGCCTCTTAGGCTTTATTTTAATATGCTTTAAACAGGGGTATATTCAGACCACAAACCACCAGCCCTATTTGAATCAAGCCAGATCTAAACCTTAGTATGTTTTTTCTCCACTCTGGAATTCTCTGAAAAAGATGGTAAGGCCCCCAAGTATTACTCATTGGTTACACTGTGCTGGAATTCTTGGCCAGACACTAATGTCCCTTACAGAAATAGTCCTTTTTTGTATTTTGTTTAAATTTGACCCATTTCCCATTGACTGGTAAAAATAAATGGCAACTTCACAGCTGTGCACAAGCTGACTTCTTAACTTTGTCCTAAATTAGTACACTGGTTACCAAAAGAAATTGTTACAAATAGGATAAAGTACCATTTTTTGACAAGAACATTCCTTACAAAAATTTTCTTTAGTTATCCATAAGTTGATCGTGACCAACCCCCTTGTTTTCAAAGTCACTTAATTTCTTAAATTATCCAGTGAAAATATTGCAGATTTCTTATTCCTTTAAGTGCATGTGCAAAGCTTTTTTTCTTAAAATAGTATCTTGCCATAGTCCTTCTGACAAACCTTACGCAAAATGCAGTGATGACCAGGGCAAATCAACGACGTGTGTACTATCGTCATTTCCATTTAAAGCACCACACAGGTGGAGGTAAGGACACTAATAACCCTTGTCTTAAAACATCAAAATTCCAACTAACAGCTGCATTTTCAAGTAGCAAAGGAGCTACGCTGAAAGTAACTAGAAAAGTGCTTAACATTTCAACTAAAATACAGGCCAGATTCGTGGTTACATTAATTTACTTAAACCATAGACTTGCTTTCCTCAGAATGATTCCCTTGTTCCGGACAAGCTTTGTAATCAGCACTGCCAGCAATCTCTGCACTTTTCCTACAAGGCAAAACAAGAAAAAGAGAATCACAGTCAAACAAGATTACATAACAGTAAGAAGTTAAACTATAAAGGTATTTTTAAAATGGGTAGATATATAAAGGAAACTATTTCTAAATGATTCCTAATTCTTTTTAGAGATTCCCAACTCCAACCACCAAAGAAGCAAACCTGTTTGAAAAATAATTCTGGCTCTGAGCAAGTGTCTTCTCATCCTAAACAGTGGTATATTACTTTACACAAAGTTGGTAACCAACTCACACATGTTGAAACTGAGTTAATTTTCATTTAGTTGCAATAGGAAAACAACTCAGATGGACAGCTGAATAACATGTTAAAATTCAGAAATCTGGGACTCAACTGATGCTTTTAAAAAGAAGATTCATTCTGAAGACATGAGTCCTTTAACAATTAGAGGAATGTCAGTTTAGCAGCAATAGGAGAACAAAACATTCTGGGGAAAGTGAATTCTGTAGTTAATTAATGCCTAACATTTTAAATGATAATCAAAACACAAACCATCTTAATGGCAGTCTTTCTGGCATATATTAAAAATTTCCCTTTCATAATAAGTTGGATATAAACCAATCATTTACCAAGAAGTTTTTTCTTGGAAGGTGCAATATTCCTGACAACCAACAACAGCACAAGAGCATCCACCAAATGTAGATGTAAACTTCTTTTAAGCTCAGGTTAAAACTTCTTGGCAATAAATGATTTGTATTGTATTTCTAAGGCAGGAAAAGATGTAATGTAAGATTGAAATTAAAAATGTTTTTCTGATGTCCCCAGGCCATTGCGCTGTTTTAGCATCTCCTGTGTCAGTGCAGCCCTCAGATGGGAAAGGCTTTTGACCTCTCCGTAATCCCCAACCCCTATTCAATAGGACTTCTGTTTCTTTCTGACAACTTGTGTTGGATTTGGGAGCTTCCAGAGAAATTCAGATAACTAAGCATTGTGTAAAATAAAGAGTAAACATAAGCTTCCTGAGGGGCAGGAACTCTTTTCTCTTTTTTTAAATCGGTATCTTCCTAGCATCTAGCACAGTGCCTGGCACATATGAATTGCTTAGGAAGGAACACTGCTACCAAGATTGATAGGCTTGGAAGCAGATACATGTTGACACAGGATTTTTTCAGTTCTGGATTTGTACCTTGTAAGAAAGGCGAGGGACCAACCTGCATAAATAGAATACTTAGGGCTTTTTTGGCCCTTTCTTCCAAAGCAGTAGTCTGTAATGTTTAGAAGTTTCTCTAGAAAACTTTTTTAGAAAGTCAAGTTTTACAATCAAGTTAAGTTCAGGGCTAAAAGATTCAATTGTGTAGCAAAGAAAACATGGCATGATCTTTTTTCTGTCCCCTGCAAATATGCCACAGCTTTGGTTAGTTCCCAATGAAAATTTCTGAATACTTTTCAAGGTGAGTATAACTTAAAGACATAATATGAGTTACAGATACCTTTTAATGATTTAAGTAAACCTTTCTTTCATTAAGGTATCTTCTTTGGGAGGAGTAAGAGAATTTAAATATGTTTCTTCTTTGTGGATTTCATCAATTATGTACGTGCTGAACAGAGGAAGGGAAAAGGTCTGACTAAATAAAATATGAATGATCAATCATACCAAAGAAAAGGAAGAAGTGAGGATAGGAAAAACAAGCAAAATCAATTCTATGAGATAGGAAGTAATGCAAAAAAGTTAAGGTTTGTCTCCGTGGTTTTACTAAAAATGTAACATTAATTGAAATTAATGTGCGCTCTTAATTTGAACAAGACTATTTAACCAAATGGAGAAATTCCAAACCTCTGCCCCAGTGATGACCTGTGCATGAGGGTTGTAGAGCACAGAGATATATGATCTAAAATTATTTCATCTACCAAAAGATCATATCGAAGGAAATAGTACTGGTATCTAATGCTCCAAGTTTTTGGCAGGTTATTGAATATGCCTATAGAGGAGATATACTTTAATACTGTTCTATTTTATGGCAAGAACTTTTTCCAATACATTCAATTCAGCTCCAAGTATGTCCACTGATTATCCAAAGGGCAGATTAACTTTGGAAAAAAGTTTTCATTTCTTTAATTAATACCTTGTAAGAGCAAACAATTCATCACTTCACAGAAACAGCAGTCAGACCTGCATTTAAGTCAAGAATTTATTACCAAATCAATCATAATTTATGCACTCTTGTGATACTGTTTCCTTTTACATGTTTATATAGATAAAGCAGAACAGACTGTAGTGAAACAGCATACATCACAGTGCTTTGCCTATTTAAGAACCAAAGAGGCAAGCAGAAAAAAGTTCAAATATACCAACTCAACTTCACTCATTCCTACAAATCCCAGTTTGGCTACTATGACAGTAAAAATGAGCTTTTCCATAAACATTTGTTTAAAGATAGGCAGAATGAAATTTAAAATACAGAAAGTAAAAAAATTATAAGAAATATAGCAAGAAATTATATAATTAATAGGCTCATTTCTCTAACAAAATCATAGGTTCAATTTAAGAAAAACCAGCTTGTAACATAGAAATGTAAAATTAAAAAAAATCTATCGAAAGCTTTCTTTATCCATTAACACTTATCATGGACAAACATATACTCTTCTGTCCAGCTTTAATGAACAATCTTAATGAAGAAGAAAAGATTTTCGAGGAAAAAGCAGGCTTTATCTATAATGGCAAAAGAAAATAAAGAGAAAGCTTAATAAATTCTCAAAAGGTAAAATGAACAAATAAAAGTAAAAATACTTAAGATCTTTAGCCTTTTGTATAAAGCAGAGCACTTTATCTATGCTTAATAATAAGTACAGAAATCTGCTAACATTTGAGTTCACTAGGTTTGAGTTAAGAGGTAATGTCAAAGTCATTAAAGTGGTGATGTATTCCTATAAGCAGAACCAGTCAGAAGACACTGTATTCCTCAGAAATACTCCAAAGCACTTCCATTTCTGCTTCACTCTAATGATTACTTTCAAAACCTGCTGGCAATAAACTAAACATATTTCATTTACATCATCTTCCTTTCTTATTCAGTGAACTATACATTTGCTTTTTCAAGCTTTCTGCATTTGTAAAAGGCTAACAAATATGCTATTAATTTGCTAAGTCTTATAGATCTTGACTCTGTCAACAACTACAATTAAGTTTAACCACATCATTTTAAATTTTAACTACAACTAATTAAGTTGCAACTCCAAAATTAAGAAGAATTTAAGAAAACAAGTAACAATTAAAAAATCTGCAGATAGTTCTTATAAAGGTCAACTCTAAAATTAATTTCTCAGATGGGATTACCATATTGCTTCTACAGCCACATATGAATGTCCCCCAAGTTGTATAGGGGGCAAACATGACATTTGTCACCAATATACCAATGGCACACTCAAATTTTCCAAAGAAAAACTTCTCATATCTCTCTATCTCACAAGGTTGTTATGGGATATAAATAATAAAATTTATGTAGAAAGTGGCTTACAGACGTAAACGTGCTATATAAATATTTGGCATTATCATTAGTATTATTGGTATTATTAGTATTATCATTATTATTCTTGGTTGCTGAGCCCTTTTTGAAATATGAAATGGTTTTGAAGAAGTCCATGATTCACTACAAAATTTTACTATCTAGTTACAAAGAACTGCCTTCTGTTTTGGTCAAAAAACTTACAAAGCAACTTTACTAATCAATTCTTGTGCAATGATTACAAAAGAAGGCAAAGGGGATAA
This sequence comes from Trichosurus vulpecula, assembly GCF_011100635.1. NCBI lineage: Eukaryota > Metazoa > Chordata > Mammalia > Diprotodontia > Phalangeridae > Trichosurus > Trichosurus vulpecula. Next base: position 109,643,779 of record NC_050576.1, on the reverse strand, counting down.
AAATATTTTCCTTTTACAGCATACCGCACTGACACTGAGCTATTTATTGCATTGTGGTTCTTTTTTTTTAATTCAATTTTACCCAAAACTTCAGAAATTATACACTGTTCTTGTGCTTATGCATATTTATCCTGATAATCTGAAAAAAAGAAAAGGCAATACTTATGACACTGGATGGTACCACTTGTTATGGGCAAGACTAGGTGAACCTGCCCTAGGAGGGTCCTTAGATTTCTTAGGAGCTATGAATTAATCTAGCCATTTGTAACTACATTCAAAAAGATCACTAAATTGTGGATCCTTTAATCTAGAAATATAAATACTAGGCCTATACCTCCAAAGAGATCAAAGAAAGAGGGAAGGACCCATACGTACAAAAATGTTTATAACATCTCTTTTTGTAGTGACAAACAACTGGAAACTAAGTGGGTCCCGTTGGTGGGGGATTAGTTAAAACAAATTATGGTATATGAATGTGATGCAATAGTACTGCCCTGTAAAAAAAAGACCAAGGGGTTTGATTCAGGAAGACATCTTAGACACAATTTAGATGATAAAAAAAATAGCTGATACTTAACAACTCAGACTAATACGACCAGCTGTGATTCCAGAGGATTAGTGATTAAATATTATTAGGTGGTGAAGTCAAGGTGCAGAATAAGACATACATCCTCAGACATGGCCAATGTATGGATTTGGTTTTCTTTCTTTAAGTTCAGTATGCAGTATTAAGGTTACCAAAATGGGGGGAAGGAAAGGGGAAGGGGTCACTTAAGTATTTTTCTAAATGCACATAAGGGGACAGGATCATCAACTGAAAACAAAGAGCAGCTTTGAAAATAACATGTTGAGTTCATCACATACTTGAAAGAAAGCAAAATGTAATACAGATCTGTGGCTTCATCATGGACTCCCTCCTCCCAATAAAAAAGACTTCTGAAGAATCCATGATTCTGTTCCAGCTTGAGGTCCACTTGCTGAAGGTACTAGCATGGGGTAGTCTGACTCCTACTGGTCCCATTTATGGCTCTGATCTATGGACTAAGTTGTGCATGTTGGGAGTGGCACATTGATTTGAGTTTGGACACCATAATCTTATGGAGTGAATTACCTATTTTCTTTTCCCTTTTACTTTGAAAGCCAAAAATTTTGCCTATGCCCTTTCCCTGACAAAAATTTGAGCTGGCTCTTAAAAACAAAGCAAATTAGCAAAGTCTAGCATTAACATTAATATACTGGAAAAAAGTAAATACTGATTGTACAAGTCAATGCAAAAGAAAAAATTCTGGATGGAACTGTAAAAAAAAAATCCATTTTAAAAAATGCTTTGACTCACCCTTTTCTCTTGTTGTACTGACGATAAATGATAAAGCTGGTTAACGCAAGCACGATAACTATAAAAAAAAATTCAAATATCATGGAATGTGGAAAAACAGTAAGCTTCTTCAGTAATTTAATGACACATAGATATACATGTATATATAGGTATACGTTATTCATCCAGTTTCAGTGTACAAATTACTCTTGGCCTGTCAAGCAGTCTAAAAATCAGTAAGAACAGATTCCTAGCAGAACTTACAAGGCTACCAGAGAATACTGAACATTAGGGGGGAAATGTTTAAAAGACTGAATGGTTATAAGTTACAAGTATAACTAGTCCTTCAGGATCACTATGACAAAGTAGGATTGTGTGATTCTGTGTCTAAGGAGATTTGTCTATTTCACTCTAGGATGAGGGTCTCCAAAGTGGAGTGTATGCAATATGATCCTTTGAAGGTACGGAAAGAAAATATTACAACTTCTTTTCATTTATTTTCATCTAAAACTAAAGAAATTTATGGACCGACAATGGTACCCTGAATAGATCTGTATGTTATAGTTATGCATCAAGGAACACAAGGTATCCTGAAGAAGAATGAAAATTCTACCACTCAGTGGCGTGGTGTTTTCACCTGTTCATTCAATTACTGTGATGCATATAGTTGAGATGATGCCCCATTAAGTGATTTACACCAGTCTCCACAAAATGGACCAGAATTTTAAAAAAGATTTCTATAAAGAAACTGTAGATCAGGTTCCCATCCCACCCCCTGGGGGCACTGGAACGATTCAGGGGGATAGTAGTAAGGTTGGGTGACACAGATTTTAAAAAAAAACTGTTAAAGGGTTTAAAAAAAGGATTTCCAGGAGGGAAATTAAAGGGGGTGGTAGGCCACATAAATTTGGGAACCTTTGCTGTGGACCGAAGATAATGTGAGCACAGGCAAACAGCAATAGCAGAGGTTACACTTCCATTACTGCAACAAACTTCATCATCTACACAAGCAAGCTAAAAACGATCTGATAAAATAGGACAGCTGGTCAAAAAATGCAGATTAAAATTATTTGAAATATTAGTTATTATCCTTATCATTGATGTACTTTCGCCCCTTCAAAATATTAGAGTGAAGCCATCACAAGTTTTTGAAATTTATTTTTTTAAGAGTATTCTAAGTCATCACAACTTTAAAAAGCATCAACATAAGCTTCTGCTTCCTTAAAACAGTATGTGATGGCATCCTAATAAAGCTGCCCCCTCCCCAGTATTCTAACTTCCTTATCAGACCCACTGAACAGCAGGCCCACTATCCCTAACTAGTCTGTCACACCTCCCCCTGCTCCACCACAGTCAATATCCTAACTTCTTCATATATGCCTCACTGCACACTAGAACAACAAGTGTGTCCATGAACTCCTATTTCTCACAGAACAGCAGGCGTGTCCATGTGATGGGATCCCATCCACTGCTTCTAGCTAGCCACTGTCCCCAAACCCATTTTTCACATTTCCCACAGGAACAGCAGGAATGTCCATGCACTCAACCACCAACACATTCATCTAGTCTCAGCCAGGACCACAATAGCCAGTCAATGAGAAAGCAGCACCACTAGGATGCCCAAGCAAGGTATGGACCACCAAAACAATAGAAAGGACTTTCCCTAAGTAGCACTAGTACTCCCTTCCCTTTGCAGTAATAGTAAAAAACTGACCTAGAGTGAACTTATGAAAGGCTTATTATATCATAAACATATATCCCCCCAAATGGGTTTTTCTGTATGCATTGTGGGTAATCACATGCAGTTTCACTGAGGCTGGGACCCCTCCCCATTACCTAATCCCTTAACCCCTCCTGCCTTTTTAATATTCATAATTTCTGTTATATAATTGCATTTTTACCCTATGAAAATCCATCTTGCTTTCTCTGAAATTGCTGGTTCCTCTTGGAACTTAGCCTGCTTCATGAAAGGCTTCAATCTTCAATAAATGCCTATACTTGGATTAGAGGTGGTCTGACTCTGAACTCTTTGAGACAGTTCCACCACTATACACCATGAAACCAATATGTATGTGTCACAAAAAAATTCTCATTTATGGACATGTCCTGGAAAGAGACTTTTCTATCCTGCTTAAAAATCTTCCAAAAGTAGAATAAAATGAAAAACCTTTCAATTAGTTTGCAAGAATAACTGACATCAAGGAAGATGCAGTTACCAACTGAATGTGAACAAAATACCTCTGGAGAATTGGTGGATAAGAGAGAAGTAGCACGTGTCCATAAGCTAGTCAATATGCACTTCTTCCATTTGCATCTACATATCTGAGGCTCTAGACTTCTTTCTCCAGCCTTCTCATACAGAAGATCACTCAGCCTTCAGCACCTTTCTCATCCTAGCATCACTGTGGCACTGGCCTTTAATTGGTCAGTTTCTCCAAGAACCCCCATTTTAAGCAAAGTGCCTATGCCTGTCAGGGTCACTCCTTCATTCTACTCCTAACTTCTTTCTCCACCACACCCCCTCCTCTCCCTTTATCAGCTTCCTTTTACGTACTATCTTCCCCTATTAGAAAGTAACCTCTTTGAGGGCAAGACTTTTTTTTTTTTTGCTCGACCCAGACCTTTATATTGTTAATAACAATGTTCTCACTAAAAATGCTAATTTTAGAATGCGCAAGGTTTTTTTGCATTATTAATGACTTTTAAAACAAAATGTTTAAAATATTCCATTTTTTATTCTCATCCTTAATTTCAACTTTGTGTATCTTATAATGTGTATGACATATTAACACAGCAATATATGAACTTAATTTATAAAGAAACATACATATACTGGGAAATGCAAACTCAATCACTTTTCACTGATACATAAGAGTAATCAAAAATATTTGGAGACCATTAATCTACAAGACCAAATGATGATTGTTAACAGTAACAAAATGAAACAAGTAATTCTGCTTTCGGGCATTCAACTATGCAGGCTTCACTTTAAAACAAGGTTATTAAGATTTTGTGCTACTTACCTGTAATAATAACTATCAGGACAACGATGCCAGCACCTAAGAAAAATTAAAGTAATTCAGCATTAAATACTGTGCATTTTTCGTCTCTATGCCATATGAGCTAGACCACTAAAAATGGTTCAATCTATAACTAGTTTTTAGAACTACTCCTAAAGCCAGTAGTTCACTGAACACACTTAGCTTTCAAGCTGTGATATAGAAAAGAGAGCAGCAACCTAGTTTTATATTTTTCTGTGCATTACTAACAGTAGGTACTTAGTAAATATTTCAATTATGACGACTAAAGTAGAAGAAAAATAAATTAATGCTTCGCTATGCTATTGCAGTATCCATTTCTATGATTTCCTGTATTATCTGGTTTAGGCTTAGTTTTCATATTAATGAAAAATGTGTCCCAATTACAATCAAGTTTAGGAACTTCAGAGTACATGTCCATGAAAATGTTTATTGGAGTTCACTTAAATACAGTGTTTGCCTAACATCTAGAACCCGTTAAGGTCCCTATCCTACAGAGGAGCAATTCAAAAAATGCTCACAAAATGTCAGAGCACGTGATCATACCTGGGAATTTAAATAGGCACCTATGAAAATTCAAGAACAAACATTTATATACAACTCAACTTAGAAAAGTGCAAATGCATAGTGTTTTGCCTCAGGCCACCATGACCCATTAGCAAGGCTCAAATTTTACTGCTCCCCAAGAAGGAAGACCAGAATCACATTTTAATCTTAAATCTTTCTCCTTCACTGACAAAGATGAAGGAATGACCTTTACATGAAGAATTATTAGGACTTTAACCTAGATCTGGAATGAATGAAGCCAAAAAATATGACAGAAGGAAAAATAAGTCCCTGAAAACCAGAGTACCATAAGTCAAAAATCATATAACTTAGCTTTGTCAACTTTCATATTATTTCTTCTTGCCTGTTATTTCTAAAATATCATGAAGAGAAATCTGTGTATGATGTGCACATTAAGTAAGGGATGAGGTAAGTGTCAGAGGTACTGCTTAGATGATGGAAAAATTGTTGAAGGTTAAGAGTACTTAAAGGTCCAGAAGGCAACAAATCAGTTGCAGTCAGGTCAAAGAAAAGTTCTAGGCTGACGGTGCACCTCACTCATTAAAGCAGGGGTTTTTAACCTGGGGTCTGTGACCTTAAAAAAAAACTATTTTGTTAACTGTATTTTTAATAACTAGTTTCCTTTGGAACTCCGTGTATTTTATTTAAACTGAAAGTATTTTTCTAAAAACAGATTCATACACTTCACTTGCCTACCACAGTCAGTCAAAAGTAAGCATTTGCTGAACACCTATTTTGTGCCAGACACTGTCTGAAGCCACAAGTGACCATGACACAAAAAAAGGGTAAGAACTCTTGCATCAGAGGCAGCACTTTACCAAGGAATAATCAACAAGGACCACTACATAGAAGTGAAGACTGAAAGAACAGTCTAGCCTTTAGCTTTTCCTCTTCATTACAGAATATTTTGGTCCATAGCAAATAACTTTTCCTGTCTGCATTATTAATATTATATAATGAGTTACTGAACCTAGTCCTGATGGTTCTTTACTGGGAGGAAGTGAAGTCCCTGGAAAAGACAAAAAAGAAAGCAGATTCAGCCAAAAACTGAGATGAGTAAAGTGATTCCTATAAATACTGTCTTACCTTTCATCTGTTAAAAGAAAAACTCTTGCAATTTTGTTTTCCCTTGTAAGCTTTTTATCAGCTGTTACAAGTTTCGTTTTATTACTGAAATTTTGTAAGTCAATTCTGACATTATATGCAGTGGAAATATGCTAAAAACTTTCCCAATAAATATAAGAATAAAGTCTCTGTAATTTGACACAGTTCCAACAAGAGCAGTAATAGAAAAAATAAGATATAAAAGGCAAAGAGTTAACTAAACTATCCCTATTTTCTGATGACATGATTTACTTAAGAATCAATAAACTCTAACCACTGATTGCTTCAGTAAAGTACAAAGTTAAAAATAAACTCACAAATGAACAGCATTTCCATATAGTGAAAACAAGATCCAGAAGGGAAATGTAAATGGAAAAAGCCTCACTTAAAACAATTACAAAATACATAAAATATATAGGAGTCAGTATTCCAAAGAATACTTAATAACTGCATAGATACAATTATTCCTTTAAGGAGTATTTTTACAGAATGTAAACAATTGGGTGAGTACTGATCAACTCTCTGTGCATTTAAAAAGATGGCTCAATGACCTTTTTTCTTTTCTTCTTTTTTTGGCAGCACAATCATTAATACAACTCTCCCATCTAAATCCCCTCCAAGGTGGGGGGGAACCCCAACTTGTAACAAGCATAGTAAAGTGTACTAAAAAAATAGTAAAAAAAAAAAAAAAACACAAAAAACAAAAAAAAAAAAACAAAAAAAACAACTCACTGACCATATTAAAAAACATATATCTTCATGTATAACTAGAGTCTATCACTTCTTGTTAGGAAGTGGGTAAGCAAACTTATTTTGGAATCATGGTTATTATACTGCTCAGAGTTCTTAGGTCTTTCAAAATTGTTTTTCTTTACAAAGTTGTGGTTATTGTATAAACTGTCCAGATTCTACTCATTTGGCGCTCTATCAGCTCATACTAGCCTTCTCAGCTTTTTCTGAAAATATCTTTTATCATTTATTAATGATAACTATCATTTATTCCATTCAAAGTCCAGCCATTCCCCAACTGAACACCTTTTGTTTCCAGTTCTTTTCTAGTTTCTTATAGTTTTTTTTTTTGTTTTGGTGTTTAGGGAGACAAAAGAAGATCAAAGAATAGGTCCTTTGGGGCAGCTAGGTGGCTCAATAGACAGACACTAGCCCTGGAGTCAGGAAGACCTGAGTAGAAATGTGACCTCAGATACTTACTAGCTGTGTGACCTTGGGCAAGTCACTTAAAACCTGATTGCCTCAAAAAAAAAAAAAGTAGGACTTTTCCTTGGTGTAGATGAGTAATGAAAATTGACAACAAACAGAAAGGCTGCTCAATCCCTATTTGGTCTTCTATTTTCTTTGCAAAAGAGGATGACCTTCATGTTGGAAATTAGAACAAAAATTACTACTTGGAAGTTAATATTTGAGTTAAGGAGCTAGAAAGAGTACCTAGCTAACCTTGCTGAATTCAAGTAACTTGACCCTTGAGTCCAGAAAGAACTGGCAGATGTTTGGTTGTTAGGCCACTGTAAGGGTCTGAAAGATCATGGAAAATGGGAGAAACCACAACACTGAGGAAGGGTAAATGTAGTCCTGATTTTTCACAAGAGAGAAGATAACAATCTCTGAACTATATATAGCACAACTCTGATTGCTATGAAAATACTGCAACAGATCATTAATAGTCGGTTAGCAAACATCTAAAAAGGGAAGTGACGATTACAAGGAGCCAGGCACAGCTTCACCAAGAACAGGTTATCATCAAATTAATCTCCTTTCCCTTTCTGATGGGATTACTAAGCTAGTACACTTGGGGGGAATGCTGTGAATATAGTTTACCATATTTTAACAAAACTTGAAAAATATCTCATACTATTCTTGCGGAGAAGACGGAAAGACATGGATTAAATAATACAATCAGGTGGATTCAGAGAGTAGTTGTCAATACGGTGGGACGTCTCCAGTGGCGTACATCAGTAATCAATGCCTTGGAAGAAGGCAAAGATGGTACACTCAAACTTGCGGATGACAAAAATCAGAGAGATACCAATACAAAGAATGTTGCTAGGCTGTAACACTGGGCTAAATCTAGTAGGATGAAATTCAAATAGGATAAATGTACTTGGGTACCAAAAAGAAATCCACTTCATAAGTATGAGATTGGTAAGCCATATGTGGACAACTGTTATTCTAAAAAAACTCTGGGGCTTTCATTGGAGTACAAGCTTACTGAATTAATGATACGGTGGGACATACAGAAAAGCTAATGTGATCTCAGGCTACGCTAAGAAAAGCAGGGATTTCAGGATTTGGAGGTGATAGTTCCACCATACTCTGCCTTTCATTAGACTGTGTCTGGAATACTGGGCTCAATTCTGAAGGACACTGACAAGCCAGCGTATCCATGAGGCCAACCAGAATGGTGAAGGGCCTTGGGTCCGGGTCATATGAAAATTAGTTGAAGAGCCTGATGACAGCCTGGGAAACAAAAGAATCAAGAATGATGCGTTACCTGTCATTGATACCTTGAAGGGCTGTCTTTGTAAGACAGATTAAACTTGTTCTATTTTGGTTCTACTGGCAGCACAATAAGCAAGGAGTTCTAAGTTGTAAAGAGGACAAGATAGGCTTCCTAACAATCAGAGCTGTCCAAAAGGAGAGTTGGCCTGACTAAAGAGAGGTCTTCAGGCAGAAGCTGGACAAGCAATTGTTGGGTATGTCATGGTGGGCTTTCCTTCGGTGCACGGGATGGATTAGAGGACTTCTGAGGTCCCTTCCAACTCTCCAAATCTATGACTCTGTAAATGCTGAGATATTACAATGACTGAGTATAGAGACATGAGAAAGCAACTTCCTCTGCCATGCCAGCGGGGAGGACCAGAAGTGGGGAAAAATCAATGTGTTGGTTAGTTTTGCTGAACTGCTTCCCCTCTTTTTAATTTATCGTTATAGAGGACTCTTCCCTGGGAGGAACACATTAGAAAATGTGGGTGAGTGATACAAAGATAACAGATACCAATACTTAAAACAAGGGAATAGGGAACTTCCCTGGTCACCTCAGAACTATTCTAACCTAGTAGAGCAGTTTGCTCACAGTAGGTATTTAATAAGTGTTTGCTGAATGAGGAAGTATACCAAACTACATGTATTCTAAAGAATGGAAAAAGCCCTGGAACAGCGAGGCAGCTCTGTCACTTCTCCAAGGAAGAACTAGAAAGAGCCATTGAACCAATCCCTAAAGAGAGACAGAGAAGGAGAAGAATACACATCCCTTTCCACTTCCCTCCTTACTGATAGGATAGTATCATCCTGGGTCAACAAAAGATGGTGGGTGAAAAGCATCATAAACAACTACAATTTGAATAAAAACTGCTAAATGAGGAAGTACTGAACCTGGCTGACTTGAGACAGGTGATTCCGGTTGGGAAGTAATAGTAGATCCTAGAAAAGCCCCCCAAAGAAAGGCAGATTTAATTAAAATAAAACCACTTTAGAAACCATTGCTCTAGTTTCGTCAGTACAATGTTACAAGTATTGTACTTTTAATCTCCAGAAAAAACGAAAACTCGTTTCTCTTTGCCTAATGACTTTGATTATTAACCAATTACTATTCTTTTCTATTTAATAGTTTGTAAACTCCAGTTATTACCAAAAACCATAAAAATCAAATTAAATACACATTCTGAATTATTTGATAAGGTGAAATACATTAATAAACATCTATTCACAATGGACACAAGAGTATAAGATGAGTTGCCAATGAGCAAAAGTGACAGCCAATAAATAAAAACTAATCCTTATGAAACGTAGGCTATTATTTTATATTGTATCCCACAGAAATCCACAGAATCTAGACCCATATCCTATTTGGGTATTACCATATCCATATCCTATATTGGAATCCTAGACCAAAGATTCTTTCAATTACGGTATTTACCAGCACATGAAAATAATTCCTAGCCCAGATATTTTATAGCCCTTTCTTAGGAGAAAAAAAAAAGATTCAAGGCATATTTTTTATCACTGTTGACAGGAACTAACATTTATATGAGCATTTTTAAGGTTTGCAAAATATTGATATTGCCATATTTGATCCTCAAAATAACACTCAAGTGCCATAGTCAGAAGTACATCTCCCCTTGGACAGTGTCTAGAAGGCTTGATCACAACTGTTGAAAACTTAAGTCCTTTCGTATTTACTTCTAGAAAATAGCATTTCTCCCACTTTATCAATCACCATATACTTTCTACTCTAACTGCAAATCAAAGGCCCCCAACAAGGAAAAAATAAATCTGAAAGAGGTGAAAAACAGTGGACATTTCCTCTTGAAACCTTGGGGCAGAGGGAACGCTGAAAGTGGGACAGTATTTATGGGACTTATACATTTTACCTAGGTATTTTAATGACTACTTAGTTCCTAAAAAAAAAAAAAAATATGAAAATCTTATACATTTATACTTGGTAAGATTTTGGGAAGCTTTTGTACTTCACTGGGAATTTAATCCCCATTATCTGTGTGATCATACCTTTCTTGGCCTCATTTTCCTCATCTATAAAATGAGGGGATTGAACTAAATGGCCTCCAAGGCCCCTTCCAGTTATGATTCTATGACAAATGAAATGTCCAGGTGCCATCTGCTATCCCCATTCACTGTCCCAGCAACAGCGGGGTATGGGAAGGTTCTGAGCAAGATCAGGAGAGAGTATCAGGTGAGTGCTAGGAATACTGCACTGGTCATATGAGAACAGTTCCCAAGCTCCAAGCACCTTCAACAGTTCAGAACACAACAAACGGATTGAACTCTGAAAAATTAAAAACACTATGATGAATTCCATAAAAGGAATCGTACTGAAGACTAGTCAGCAAGGGTCATTAAATACCACCAGAAAAATACATGGAGGTGGAACTGAACCTTCGCCTTTTCCCCTTCCTTTTTCACTGCACATATTATTTCATTTGTATCACCACTGGATTTCTGGTTCAATGAAGATGATGAATGAATGATAACCCAAAGTACTGTAAGATTTTTTTTTAACAATATATTCTAGATGAGGAATTACTGAACCTGGATGACTTGAGACAGGCGGTTCTTTACTGGGAGGAATAACAGGTCCTAGAATTCAAAAAAGGAAAGTAGATTTTGTCAAAAAGTTTAAATTCCTGTAATTTTTCTTTATTGTTATTCAACAACTACTTATTAAGTGTGTGCTGTAGGCCAGGCACTGCATTAAGAGCTGGGGATACTAAGAAAGGTTGAAAAAAAAAAAAGCTATCCATACATACACACACATCTATACATAAAACAAATTAGAGATGATCAACAGAAGGAAGAGTCTAGCACTTAGGGGAATAAAGAAAGTCTCCTTGCAGACAGAATTTTGGCTCAGACTTTACAGAAGCCAAGGAGGCCTGGAGATGGAGATAAGCCTGGCAGGGGAAAATCAGTTGGGAGAAGGAAGTATCTTGTGTGAGGTCATCAGTGCCACTGGATCTCAGGGTGTACAAGACGGGGAGTGCAGAAAACTGGAACAGAGAAGGGGCCCAGGTCATGAAAGGTTTTGAACATCAAACAGAGGATTTTATATTGTATCTGGGTTAAATGAATGGGGGAGAGCAACATTACACCTGCCCTTTAGGAAGATCAATTTGACAACTGATTATAGAGGATGGACTAGAGTGGAGAGAGACTTGAGGTAGGGAACCCAACCAGCAAGCTACTGCAAGTTTAGGCATAAGATAATGAGGGTACTATTGTAGTGGCAGTGTCAGAAGAAAGACAATGTCAGGTTTGATAGTTAGAGGGAAGCTAGGAAGAAGAGGGGTTTGAGGTGGAAAGATGAGTGCAGTTTTGGACATGTGGCGTTTAAGATATTTGTGGGATGTCCATTTGAAAACGTCCAATAGGCAGTTGGAGATGAGAACCTAAAGGTCAGGAGAGAAGTTAGAGCCAGATAAGTGCATTTGGGAATCATCAAAAAAAGAAATAACTGAATCCATGAGGGCTGATGAGACAACCAAATGAATCAGTAGAGGGAGAAGAGAAGAGGGCCCAGCACAGAATCACAGTTAGAGGGCATGATATGGATGAAGATGAAGGAGACTGAGGAGTGGTTAGATAGATAGGAAGAAAACCAGGAGAGATTGGTGTCATTAAAACCAAGAGATAAGAAACTATTAAGGAGAAGAGGATAATCAATAGCATAAAAGGCTGAAAGAGAAGTCGAGAAGGATGAGGACTAAGAAAAGACTTAGATTTGGCAATTAAGAGATCATCGAAAACTTTAGAGAAAGCTGTTTCAGTTCAGTGAGTTAAGAACAGAGGGAGAGGAAAGGAAATGGAAGAACCAATTGTTGACGGCCTTCTCAAGTAGTTTAACCACAAAAGGGAGAAAAGAGATGGGATAACAGCTAGGAAGGATGAACGAATGTTTCAAGGGATCAGGGAAACAACCAGTAGAGAGGGTGAGACTGAAGATTAATGAGTGAGCTGGGATGATAGAAGGTCAATCCCTAGGAAGGAATGGAATGGGATCATTTTTGCAGGTAGAGGAGCCAGTCTTGGCAAGAAGAACTAACTCTGCATGTGAGACCGGAGTGAAAGAGACAGCTGCAGAAGGCACCTGAGTGATACAAGATGAAGAAGGGATAAGAGGAAGCTCTTGACAAAGGCCTCAATTTTTTTTTTCAGTGAAATAAGAGGCAAAGCTCTCAGCTTAGAAAGTGAGGGAGGGGAAAGGAACTGAAGTTTGAGGAGGGATGAAAAGGTCTGAAAATGCTGCTATGGTGAGTGGGATGGTGAATTGATTAGGAAGGTATAAAAAGAATTCCTTGCAGTAATGAGGGCCCAGTAGAGATGATGTAACATAAATTTGTAGTGGACCCAGTTAGCATGGTTTTGTGATTTTCTTGAGCTTCATTCAGGAGCACATGAGTAGGAGCAAAAGACAACAGATGGTAGGAGTGATCCAAGGCTGAGGCTTGACAGAAAAAGACTAGAAAGGGGAAAAGAGGGCAAGGGCCTCAAAAGGACACTATAGCATTGCATTAGTTCATCAATAGGTCAAGTTGGGGACAGAGGGCAAGTGAAGACAACACATGGGTAATGTCCTGGGAAAGAACTGAAGAGGTGGAGGGATTGGAGGTCATGGCATAAACAAAGAACAAGGTTTGGGGCTGCACAAAGAGGAAGAGGTAGAACGACAACTGACTGGGATCAGAGAAGGCATTCATGAACATGAAAGTGGAACACGTGTATGTGAAAACAAGGTCAAAGGTATGACCATCTCTATGTGTAGATGAGGTGGGGTAGAGGATCAAGTCATGGGAAAAGAGTAAGTTGAAGAAAATGGAGATAAGGGTATTTGAAGGAGGATCAGTAGGTATGAGGGCAGTAGCTGAGGAGTGGAAAGACGTGAGCCAGGCACCGAACTCAGTGAGGAAAGAAAAAGAATGTCCTAGAAGTTGGTAGAAAATAGTTAACAGTCTTAATTAGGTAGTAGATGTGGAGTAAGTGAACTTCAAAAGAGGGAAGGTTACTAATTGATGGTGGTAAATAAAGGGATGGCATAGAAGAAACCACAGGGAGCAAGGGGGACTCTCAAATCCCCCAATCATGACCAGTGAAATGGAGGGTGAGAATGAAAGCACAACTAGTGCAGGAAAAGGTAGCCAGGTTAGCTGTGTCACCGGAAGGGAGCCAGGTTTCAGTAAAATGAAAGAAGATGGAAGGAGCAGGAAAGGATGAGAGCAAGTTTTGTCCCTAGAGAGCTGCTAGCATTCCAAAAGCAGAATGGAAGGAGTGGGTACATTTTGAATGGGGCTGTGAAGCGGTGGATAGAGTAAGGGAGGTGGATAAAAGAATAAGGGAGCAGGCAGTAGGGTACAGAAAATAGACTTTACATGACAGTTAGGTGCAAAGAATCATTGGGATTAACAGAGATCTGGTCTGAAAGCCAGAACCATCTAGGTCCAAATCTGAACTGTGTATGAAACATCTGCTTCCATGCACTAAATAAACACAAAATAAATAAAGCCAAATGGAAACAGTCTTATTCCGGGGGGGAGTCAAAGTGAACACTAAAACCGGGAGAATGAGCAAGGGTCCTCAAATAATAAGCAATAATTGAGCTGAGGCTTGAAAAACATTACCAATTAAATCAGGATATATTGGCCAATATATCAAATGAATACAAGCTGCACGTGTGACAATGGCTTCTTTAAAGTCACTATGTGTTGTTACTCATGTTAGACATAGCAAAGTGAAAGAAGTGAAACACTGATTTTTGTACCTTTATAACAAACTGGAAGTGCAGGGCTCCAATTATTATCAGCTTCACAGGTAATTCTGCTGTTATTCTGAAAGATATAACCCTCTTTACATGCGAATTCAATTGTGTCCTTATAAGTATAAAAGGGTCCAAATCCTGACATCTGGATTGCATTGTCGACTTGTGGAATTTTACATTTGACTTCTACAAAAGAAAATTTAGAAAGTTTTTAAAAAGCTTGCTTTGAAGAAGGAGGGGTAATCAGTACTTGGTTGGTGTGTGTAATGGTATGTCAAGGACAAAAAAACAGAAATAGGAAAGTATTCACAACAACAAAAAACAAGAAAATAAATGACAAACATGATTAAAATCTAAAGTAAATGACATTTTCATTCCAGATATAGAAGCAGCCTTGCCATCTGAATTCTAGAACCTAGGATAAAGATGGAGTGGAAGACTAATTTCTGAGAAATCTTTTAAAGATTATAGCATTAATTACCTATATACTATACTTTACTGCTTCTTAGAAACAAAGTGAACCAAATGAGTTGGGTTCCTCACAAATGAGGAGCACAATATACACTACCTTCTCAAATACAAAGTATAGGAGTTTTGGGGGAAGTGTGATTTTTCACTAGGCGTATGAGGCAATCCTGTGAAGTACATTCAATTCTATATCATGGTAATGTGTACTATTTTCCAAAGTAATTATCTGATAGCAAACTGGAAGAGAAAGATTTAAATACTACATCACATACAAGTACAATAAAAATCTCAATTCTAGTTACTGTGTTGTCTTTAGATCTTTACTCATTGGGACAGGAGGAAGTATCTCTCAGTTAATGTGCTGACATGAGGACTGTGAGAACTAGACAGGCTGGGCAAGAGGCTGGAGGTGAAAAAAGATCTCAAACACAAGGTCTCTACCCCATCACAAACGATACTTTGTACCCTGTTCTTGTTTCTAGCATAAAAATAAACACCTGCACTGGCTGCACTCTTTCAAATTCCTCTGGATCTACCATATTGTTTTTGATATATCACATGAGAGGAAAACACTACACCTACCCTGATGCCCACCAATCTTCTAACCTAGTCTGCTCCCTCCCATCTTGTGCTTAACTCTCACAATATCTCTCATGCATGTTTGGGAAGGGAGGGAAAAGTTGTGGATCAAGTCACAGTGGGAACTCAAGCCTGCGAAATTTTCTGTGTGTATGCATGGTAGGGAAATTTTTTAAAAAATAAATTTCTTATCTTTAGCACTGATTTAAAAAAAAATTTGAAGCGCAAATTTTCTCCCTCCCTCCCACCCTTCCCCCGCTCAATGACAGCAAAAATGTGATATTAATTACATATGTTAAATTATACAAAACACATTTCCATATCAGTCATGCTGCAAAAAAGAGAAAAGAAAAAATTTAAAAGTGAAAAAAATAATGCTTCAATATGCGCTCAGACTCTGTCATTCTCTCTCTGGAGGTGGACAGCATTTTTTATCACAAGTCCTTTGGAATGGTCTTGAATTATTGTATTCATCAGAACAACTAAGCCATCCACAACTGGTCACTGTACAATATTGCTGCTGTTGTGTATAATGGTCTCCTGGTTTTGCTCACTTCATTTTGTATCAGTTCATGTAAATCTTTCCAGGTTTTTCTGAAATCATCCTACTCAGCATTCCTTATAACACAATAGTACTCCATCACAATCATATATCATAACTTGTTCAGCCATTCCCCAATTGATGGGCATCCTTTCAATTTCCCATTCTTTGTCACCACAAAAAGCTGCTGTGAATATTTTTGTACATATATGTCTTTTTCTTTGAACCCTTTGGGATACAGTAGTGGTATTACTGGGTCAAAGGGTATGCACAGTTTTGTAGCCCTTTGGTCATAGTTCCAAATTGCTCTCCAGAATTAAACCAGTTCACAAACTCCCTGGTGGGGAAACAATTTAAAATATTTTTTATACTATTTGAAAACACTTGTTAATGTCATTATGTTTAAAAAAAAAAAAAGGGGCATCTGGCTGGGGAGGGGTGGACTAGCTCCTAAATACAAAACAATTTTCTCAAGTCCTGCCTGAAACTAAAATATCAACAAGTTTACACCGGTAAAAACCTACAAGGGTTTTTGATGTTACATCTTTTTAAAAATCCAGAACTGGATAAATCCTAGATGGGGTATGACTTCAATGGAAGGATTCAAGGAAGGTTAGTAAAGAGCTATCTATTTAAACTGTCTGGAAATAAAACCAAAATCAGATCAAAATTATGCCGTATAACAATTTAAAAAATAAGTAAATAAGGGGCCAAAAGACACACTGGATATTTTTTCCTTAGAAATTTTATATAACCATTAGCTATTAAAAGCTTTCTTTATATGTAACACCATTAACTTAGAACTTAATACTACTGTTTAATTTCAGCTCTTTTAAAGTACTTTTAAACTTAACAATGCCTATAGCTTAAACCTGTTTAGCCTGGTGGGAGACATGTGTCCTAATACTAGTTCTGGTTCTTTGGATGATGAATAAACTTGTTTAAAGCTGAACCAGCAAATTCCACTCAACATACAAGTGACACAAACGTAAACCTACCACATAGGTATAATGAATTAAAATTTTCATTCCATTTGTAGTGATGATATTCTCACAATTAGTAACGAATTTTATGTGAAAATACTGGTACAAATTTTTTTCTTGTATTGAATCCTAATCAAATACCTTGAATATCTACATCATCATATTACAGACCCCAAAAAGCACACACTACACAAATCATTTCCCCCCCTAGGAATAACATTTCCAGAAACACAATCAGTTTTTATTCTATACCTGCCATATTAGTTAAGTTAAAGGCACATTTTAAAAGGATCATGAAACACAGGCATTAATTCTACTAACACACTGCTAAACCCATTATGATTATTTTCAAAGTAGTCTTTTACTATTTATAGATCAAGAAGGAAAAAACTTTAAAGAAATCCATCACCTTTACATTGAGGGGGCGACTTATTCCATTGTCCATCTTTATCACAAAAAATGGTGGCATCTCCAATAAGTGACAATCCCTTTCGACCACTTGACTCGCAGCGATAAGTCACTGCCTCACCATAGTTAAAGAAATCTTTGTCGACACTATTGTGCTTCCCATCTTGGATATCTGGAGGCGGTGCACAAGTAATAACTTATGGAAAAGAAAAAAATTAAATGTAAGAATTTTCTTTTATTCACTTGTTGAACCAAAAATAATATTACTTTAAAGAGGACAGAAAACCTTACCCATTTAGCTGAAACTCAACCTAAGGTTGTACTGGCCCAATTATTGGATTAGGTGAAGAAGGTGAAAGGGTAGGCTGAGAGAAGAAGGCCAAGAGAAGCTCCTGCCCACAGCCTCCCCAGGGCATCAAACCAGTTTTATCATAATTACCAGAATCTGTTTGGTAGGAGCAGAGGGGGAAATGGTGCTTGTTCTTCATATCCTGAAAACAGCCTGTGCCAGGCTCCTAGGTGGGAGCATTATGAGCATCATCCTAGGGAAGTTTTTTTGCTGGGTAAGTAAAAGATGAGTTTTGCTTTGGAAAAAGGATCCAGCCAACAGAAGACAAAGTGGGAGAGAAGGCCTGGAGTCACACTCGTTAGGCATTGAATACTTATTTACCTATAGCTATGAACAGTGTACTTTTCAAGACTATACAGGCTTAGTGAAATCAGAAGAGGGTTAAGGAGGGGAAGTGAGTCTTTGAAGAGTGTGGCTCCAGAAGCAGAGAAAGAGGAGTTGTGAAGCTTCCCTATTATTGTTGTGGGCACCAACATCCTCCCAACCCTGAAATTTATCTCTAACCTACCCCTCTCCCAAACCCCTCCCCTCATCTACAATGACTTTCCAAGTCTTACCAATTCTACCCCCACTTCTCTGACATCCATTCTCCTCTGCATTCATATGGCCAATAATCTAGGTATCACTTTTTACCTGTTGTCCAACCTTGGTGTACTTTTGTACCTTTCATGCCCTTTGTGCACAAAATCCCTTCCTTACCTCTCACTCATCACTCCCCGCCATCCACACACCTCTTAGATTCCTTCTATTTCTTTAAGGTTCAGCTCAGGTGCTATCTCCTCTGGGAATCCTATCCTGCTCCCAGAATTGTTAGTTTACCCTCTCCTTCCTCAAATTATCTTATATTTACTTTTCTGGGTTCATGTGCTATCAAGCACACAACATAAAATCCTAGATGGCAGTTTTGTCTTGATTTCAGTGCTTTTGACTTTGTATACAACAGGTATTTAATAAGTATTTGCTGCTCTAAAAACAGGAATAAGCGGAAGGGAACAAAGCCTGGCTAGAATCCTTGTCTCCCAATTAAAAAAAGATGTTTCTAAAATTTTTTTTTTTAATTTCACTATGTCAAAAAAGCCTGAAATCTAACCAAGAGATTTAATGTAGTTAGTACACTACTTTTTACAACACAAATCTCTCCAGAGAACTTAATAAACAATCAACATCTTGCCTCCAATCCCATCTCTCTTCTCTGTTAACCTTCCCTATTTCTGTTGAGGACACATCACTATCTTTCCAACCACTCAAATTTGCAGCTTGTCATCCTCAATTCTTCACTCTCCCTCATCCCCCTATATCCAACCACTTAATCCTACTTCCATCCCTTTCTCTCCACCCACACGACCACCACTGTAATCCAAATACCTATCACTTAACTCTTACCTGGATTGTTATTACAACCTTCTGAGAGAAATGATTATTACCAACCAATTATGGGGGAGATCCAGGCTTTTTCCCTGTCCTAATTCGTTGTTTGAAGCGCAGTCTTTGAAGGACATTCCTGACCTCTGCCAAAAATTTACCCCACCTAGGTGGATTCCTGCCCTGTGTTTTACTCAGCTTTGGGTAGAGATAAATTCTTTGATTAAATTGCCCAAGGCTGGAGGTGATTTGGAAGTAAATGGATCAAAATGTAAGTAAATGTCCCCAGCACGTCATTAGAATAGGTCTACTTCCCATTATATTAATTCTCTTCCAAGGGTGTGTAAGCATTGAGTCCAGTCCATGATTGGTCTTTAGTCTGAGACACAGCCAAATGACCATCCTTTTTTCAATAGTATTCTAGCATTATTAATAAAATGATTACCCAGAAATCATGTCTCTCGAACTTTTTATACATCACACTTCTACTTGATCTCCTTGCATCCAGAGATGCCAAAATAATCTTCCTAAACCAGTCTGGTCGTGTAACTATTTTGTTAAAGAAGTCTCGATAACTCCTTATGAACTTGAGGATCAAGATAATACCAACTCTTTAGCTTTACACTTGAAGCTTTTCACAGTCTGGCTCCAGCCTACATTTTCAGACTTATTTCAAATCTGTTTCTTACCTTCTATACCCTTATGCCCTGAATGCTGACCTTCCTCGCTTTCAAAAATCTTTAGGCTTCCTCCCAGACCAAAAACTCAGGTGCTATCCTCCCACTCAGGACAGAAAGCTTTTCCTGGTTCCCCTGGTTGTTAGTGCCCTCTCACTCTTCAACTCACCTTACTGGATTCTTAATGTTATATCCCACCTTCCTCTTAAATGCTGCCCCCAAGCAAAGGCCTCAGAGGACAGCACAGTTCTTTCTCTTTATATCCCTGGTACTTAGCACAGTGTGTTCTATATTGCTGGTACTTAACAAATATTTGCATTATTGAACTGAAGCATTCAGTGTGAATTAGTTCTGACTGTTTTGTTCCTGGCTTGAGAAGGCAACATGAAAGGAATAGGATACCTGACTGCAGAAAAGGTGAGGAAGAACAAGTACATAATTTCAGAGTAGGGAGTATTTTGGAATATGGGCCTGGATTCAGAGTGTCAGTCTTTTGGCAGCATGAAGGGCACTAGGAGATAGGAGGATGTAAAAGGAAAAGTGGTCTATTTCTAAATTCTACTTTGGGTTTGGTCTTTTTCCCAAGAAATGATACTCTCTCTCCTCTAAACTTTTAAGACACAGTATTCAAGGCTGGTATTATTAGCATATGTCAATTATATCATGAGTAAATGTATTTTGGTAAGCTAACCCAGGACACTGTCATAGTTCACAAATGAATGTTAGAAACATAACCAATTTATAAGTTGGGGATTATTGTACTACCATGCTAAGTCAAGACCATTCGAAGACAAATAACATTTTAGTATGAATTTCAATTTACATTTTGAATAACAGATTAAAAGATAAACACCACATAATTTACGAATATATATCCAAAAAACTCTTAAGTGTATAATTCCATTATTTACTTACTGTTGCAAACTGGAACGTCACCAGTCCACTGAACTTTGTTTCCATCAATATGACAGTGTCTAGTAGCATCACCTACTAAAGTGTAGCTGAAGATAAGAGGAAATGTTATAGAACAATATGACTTCTAGGATAGGCTAGTTGACTGGTACATTACCTTCATTGTGCTAAACTACAGTGACACCAAAGCCTTGATAAAGGTTCAAGAAATACATCACAAAAGTGAAACTCCTACAACTTAATCAAATAAAGACACTTACAGTGTGCCCTGATACCCAGCCCTTAAATAAGGGAAGAGTAAACACACTTAACATGAAATTGACCTTGCCAGTTTTTCTCAACGCTCCTGACCTTATTTTTAAAATGCTTTGCTTATTAGCTTGTATTGTTTATCTCAACTTGAATACCATTCCTCATCATATCTGCCTAATTTCCCACATCATTCCAGGGCTAGTCATTTCATTTATGAAATCTTTCCTTGCCATCTCAACCAAGAGTAATCTCTAGAAATTCTGGTATATTCTAGTTTATTTTATGTGTTACTATCATACCAATCTTATTTGGATAATGAATTTTTTTATATGCCTATAACTTACATCTCCAAACAGACTGTCAGCTACTTGAGGGCAGGGACCACATCTTATAGGTCTGTGTATACACTACAGCATATATTTACTAAGTAGCTACTATGTACAAAGTATCTATTAACTCAGATTATGTAAACAGTATCTAAAGGAAGGATAGTTGATGAAAATACCTTTACAGGGTTATCTATTTCCATATTTCCATTAATTTCTCCATATTACTAATGTAGAGAAAAAATTTAAATTCCACAAGGACTTCAATTTCATCTTTGTATTTCCAGTGTCTGATACAACATGTGCATAGTAGGCATTTAATAAATATTTGTTGAATAACGTACTGAATCACAATTAATTGTACTATGATTTCTTGCAGTCAGTACTCAATTCTCTCCAACATTTGCTTTGGAATTATTCTGAATAGAAAACAAACAGTTCTTGAATATTTAGCACTAACAGGACCATAGCACCACTACCTTGCAGCTGTCTAATATTCTGGAGGATCACAATCAAACAAATGATGACCATTCAGGCTGTAAGCCACTTACAGAACTTCCTGCTCATGGCTCATCATGGGCATTTCCAGCACAGAGAGGAGGCAGGTAAGCACCACTGAGGTTTTACCTAACAGCCTCCTTCAGGAATGTGAAGAGTGTATCTTCTAAAAATAAAAAAAGTAGCAAACTCCTTCATAAACGCCTTCTGGAATGCTTCCTAGGCTGAAGCTCCAATTAAACAAGACTAATGACTGCTCCCTTCAACAGGCTCAGTTTTTTGTCTCTGACAAAATCTCCAATGAGCACCATTAAACTAGATATTTGCAATCTGTTTATATTTATAATTAGCTATGACAGTCAATAGGATAAAAGGATAGAGACTGGACCTCTCAGATGAAGTAACTCCCTCACCCAGTATAACAACCTATATCCCACCCTATAGCCTCTCTCTCATTTTTCTTGGGACATGGATAAAAAGACTGCAAATAGCAGAAAATAGGAAATATGGAGAGTTGCTCTACTGTAATGACATATTCATGTTATCAGTGTAATGAAAGGAGAATACAAATAAATACTGAAATGCCTCAATGATCTATGATTTCATTAGTGGATGAGCCGACCACCAAAACAGATACCAACCCTTCCACATCTTAGTAAAGAACCTTTGAGAGTTATGGCCACAAAGATTAAGTCGGTCAAGTAATACCACTTCTGAACTTTGCTGTACTTGTCTCTGAGCAACTGGGATACAAGCCACCATGGGACCATACCACAATGCCTTTCCAGGTTAATGGGATCTGCAGAGCCTGTACTTACAAAGGCATTGCGTCAAGAATCCACACTATGACAGTTAGTAAGGTAAAGCCATCGCTGAATTACAATCAACCAGATAAGGATGCCTATTATGGTAGATGTTTTACAAGTCCTAAAAATAGCAAAGCAAAATACAAAACTAAATGAGTTAACTCAACTCCACTTCTTTAAGAAACAACTTACCCTTCAAAACAAGAATATTCAATCTGTGAACCAAACAAGGTATCAGTTGGTATATCAACTCGACCATGTTCTAAATCTCCTGGATGTGGGCATGATTTTTCTGGTTGAAAAAAAAGTTAACATTTACATAGCATTGTAAAGTTTTAAAAGTGGTATACACACATGAACATAGATATCGATATCTATACAGCAAGAAATTAAATTAGGTGTTTTATAGATTTCTTATCTAACAATCTATCATCTACAAAACACCTAATCTGAGCCTCAGAGTGACCCAATGAGGAAGGCACAACAGGTATCATTATCTCCATTTTAAAGATTAGGAAACTGTGGCCCCAAAGGCTAAGTAACTTGCATGCTCTCACCCAGCCTCAAAGTATCAGAGACAAGGCTCAATCACAGGTTTCCTGCCTCCAAATTCAGCATCTCAAATAACACAAGAATATTAAGGATGCCACTTGCTCAGTGCACTGAATATAACACAAACTAACCAACCAACAAGCATTTATTAAATGCCTACCTAGTATGTGTTGGGAATTGTGCTAGGGGCTAAGAATACAGAGACAAAAATTCAACAGCCCCTGCTCTTACGGAGCTTACATACTCCTTGATGTTTTCCAGCATGACTCAACAACTGAAAGACTAAAATGAGTTCTTTCTGTGCCCAAACACAAACTAAATCCTCAATTCACCAGAATATTTTCTTGATTCATCTGTTATAGATCTCATTACTGGCTATAAATAAGGTTCATAATTACAAAGAAAAAAAACTTATCAAGAAATGCAGGGAAGGGGCAGCTAAGTGGCGCAGTGAGTAGAACACTGGCCCTGGAATCAGGAGAACCTAAGTTCAAATCCAGCCTCAGACACCTGACACACTTACTAGCTGTGTGACCTTGGGCAAGTCACTTAACCCCAATTGCCCTGCCTTCTCCTCTCCAAAAAAAAAAAAAATGCAGGGAAAACTAAAAAGTAGTATGGAAAAAAAACAGATTATTTACAACAGTCTTATAACACATACCAAAGTAAGATCCCAATGGATGTGCAAACTAAATGAAAGACTGCATCATGACAAAATAGAGGAGAACAGAAGGAGACTATGCTGGAGGCAGAATTCTTAATAACAAAGTGGTCAACAGAGAGAATACGGACAATATTGCCTACATAAAACTAAGAAAGAAAATTTTGCACAAACAAAATCAATACAATTAGGATAGAAATGAAAACTCTCAACTGCAAAAAATCTGCATCAAACATCTCTGATAAAAATCTAGCAGTCAAGATATATAGGGAATTAACATAAATATGTAAGACCAAGAGCTATCCCTGCCCCCCCAAATAAAGTCAAAAGATACGAAGTGTTCTTTTTTAATGAAATATAATTTTATTATGAAAATTTTAACTTTTATTCATCCTCAATTTTGAATAGATCCCTCACCTTTCCTTTAAACATGGAGCCAACCTTTATAACAAATTTAGATGAGGAAAAAAAAATCCAAGCAACATTAATTTTTTCTAAGAGTATAAAAAATGTTTCACACCTCCAGTTCCCCATCTCTACAAGAAAAGGAAGTGTGAACATTTTCTCAGCTGTTACCTGGGGCTAATCTTGGTCATAATAATTACACAGCATTCAGTCTCATTTTTTAGCTTTTCCCCTTACACTGCCATAATACTAGAAATTGTGGTCCTGGCTCTACCTATTTCACTCTACATAGATTCATATAAATCTTCCCACAACTCAATGAATTCTTCATATTGTTTCTTAATGGCACAATAATATCCCATTGCCATCTACATATTGCATTTTGTTTATCCACTCCTTAATCAACATACATCTTTGCTAGCACAAAAGGGTGTTTTATGAATATCTGAATAAATAAGACCCGTATTTCTTTCACTACTTTTGGGTAGGTGCCTTTGCTATTGTTCAGTCATTTCAGTTGTGTCTGATCCTTCATGACCCCATTTGGGATTTTTTTGACAAAGACAGTGGAGTGGTTTGCCATTTCCTTCTCTAGCTCTTTTTACAGCTGTGGAGACTGAGGCAAACAGGGTTAAGGGTCTTACCCAGAGTCACACAGCTAGGAAGTGTCCGAGGTTAGATTTGAACTCAAGCCTTCCTGACTCCAGGCCCTGTGCTCTATCTACTGAATCATCTAGTTGCCACATAGCAGCATAATATCTGGTTATGGCCCCTCCAATAATGACTATGACTACCTTCAGTCATTTTTGCCAATTTTTTGAGTGCGAGGTGAAATCCAGGGTTTTTTGATTTTCATTTTTTACATTATTTGATTTGCATTTCCCTTATTAGTGATTTTGAGCCATCTTCCAAATGCTTAATGGTTTGCGATTCTTTTGAGAACTGTATGTTCCTATCCTTTAAGAACTGATCTCCTAGAAAATGGTCTTAACATTTGTGAGATATATAAAGATATTTTTCTCTGTCAAAACCTTCCCTTCTTTTCCTGATTGTACTAATTATGCAAAAGCTTTTCAATTTCATGTCAACTAAAAACTAATTTCATCTTTTGTGATCATCTCTCTTTTTGCCTTGCTTGGTCAAAGAATTCTGCCTCTAGCCATAGCTGCTAAAAAGTACCTGACCTAGTTCTTTTCTAATTTTTTTTATGGTCTGATCTTTATTATCCAAGTCGCACAAGCATTTTGGGTTTGTTGTGGTATCTGGTGTGTGGAAGGAACAATATTCCAACTCTATCTCCCACTTAGGTAGGCAAGTTTTACACCTTATGAAGTGCTGAAGCCTTTTTCCAAGACCTGATTAGCTCAAGTAACTAAAGGTTCAGGCTGTCGATGCCACTTCCTCACTACCTTAGGAATCGCTTTCAGGGAGCTCTGATGCTTGGCTGATAGATCACCCTGGGCATCTCAGACAGGGAAGCTTCGCTCAGCTAAATCAACCTGATGTACCTCAATGCCTATCCTTACTGAATAGCCTTCTGCTAGAGCTAGGTATTGAATGACCAAGTAGCTCCTTTTGTTCCAATTCCACAACATTCAGAGCAGCAAATCTGTGGTAGCAAAAAATTACAAACAAAATAGGTTCCCACCAATTGGGCAATGGCTTAACATAAGCATTTAAACGTCATGTGAGTACTGAGGTATTTCATTCTTTTTCTAGTTGTGGCATCTCTGGCTCAAAGATTATTTAGAATTTAATTATTTTTCTCACATAATTCTGAATTGTTTTTCAGAATGTTACATAAATTCATAAATTCAAACAGCATGTTAAGGTGTCTGTCTTATCACACAGCCCTCAGAATTATATTCTTTCATATGGTTAAATTTGCAATTCTTTTGAAAAACTTAATTTTTGAAAAAAAAAATACATCTGATGACCACAGATGCATGGGAAGACTTCTATGAAGTAATGCAGAATGACAAACTGAAAAGGAAAATATACTCAACTAAATAACAAAAGAAAAGAGCACTAAAATCAAGCCAACTGCTAAGTCATTTTAATTATTAAACTTGAATCAAAAGAGATGAGGAAATGAATCTCCTTTTTTGGTGGAGAAGTAAGAAATTATGGGTGCAAAATAAATGTTTTGTTTTGTTTTTTTGTTATAGGGATTGATCACTGGGTACAAAGGTCCATTCGTAAAGAGTGGGGAGGCCAGGAGGGAAGATCATTCTGAAATAACTGGTATAAAAACAAAAGGCATCAATGAAAATTACTGCTGAAAAAAAAATCAGCAGTACAAATATTCTCTGGAAACAATGAATATTTTGAAAAGTATATGGTAGCCTGTAGTTAAGTCTAAAAATGCAGCACAGGAAAGAATATGGTTTCAGTAGTCCAACCTAAACGAATGGAAAATTCCAATAATAGTGACTAAGATACAATGTATGTGATAGAATTACTCACTTTTACAAGACCCTGAGACCGGTGACCATGTTCCATCATCCTGACAAGTACTGATGAGCGGACCGAATGTACTGAGAGTATGTCCTGGCCGACATACAAAAGTCACAGTGCTGTTAATAGGAAAGTAATTTTTATTTATGAAGGCGGCATCCAGCTGCATAGTAGTGAACCGACCCGGGGCATTACAGCTACCTGAGAACAAAAGGAAAAGCATACGAATGAAAGAATGCAGTCATGAACAGAGGAGCAAAATATTTTCTTCAAAAAGCTTACAAGGAAAAAAAAACCTACAATGTCTTGGCATGCTGCGTACCAAAAAATTCTCCACAATGTTTGTATAGGAATGAGCTTCTAATTCAACAGTACATGCAACAGGGAGTTGTCATTCTGTATTTTTTTTAAAAAATGTTATCACTCTTACTACATTCAAAACTCATTTCTTCCAGGAATCCCTTGACAATCAAATGAATGAAAAAGTCCTTATTAAGTACCTACTATGCAACAGGCACATATGCTAGGCAGTGGAGATATAATTATAAAAGAAGTTTTCTAATTGGGTAAAAAACACATATAACGAAGTTGGAACCAGGGATGGGAGTTTTGGTCTGCAGAAGGAAGTCACAGGAATTGAGGGTAATTCTATAGGGACGAACGATTGTTACAGTCATTCTAGTAGCTAAGGTATCACTGATTTGACTGCTTTTCCTAGGACAAGATAACGAGGAGGGTTATAAGGAAGCGAGAATACTCTCATAGTGGCAGAGCAGATGCTTGAGCTGAACAGGCCCTAGTTTCCTTATGCATGGCTATATGGGAGGTCAAATGGTGGTCAGGAACCAGGTAGATAGAAAGGGGCTAAATGAGGTTTTTAGTCATTCAACAATCAGGATAGCTCAGATCCAGGTCAGAGCTGAGTGGACTAACTGGGGGAGAAGATGAGAGTTCCTCTGGAGGTCCAGGTCTCTAATGGATTGATTAGTTTGTACTGATTTCAATGACAAACAGCATTGTAAATATTTTTTTAATTATTACTTCAAGCACCCATTAGGTCTTCTCATAAAGACTAATGTCCTGGATGCAGGAGACTTGTCTTCTATATTCTCTCATGTCTCTTGCGCATAATACTCTACACAGTGGGATATCCAAAAAACGTAAGCATGAACTAAACTATTAGTTGCTCAAGAGATACTTACTGAATTGAAAATAATACACACTTTAAACTGATAATGTGCTAAAACATTTAAAATACAACATCATTTCCATTTATTTGGCACTTCCAGGGAATGGGCTAATCCATATGAATAAGCCTCCTGAGTAGTTGAAGTTCACCCTCTAAAACACTAAAATTGTTTAAATTTTTTAAAAAAAGTATTTTGGGTAAAAATCTAAATTGTATTGCAAATTCCCTTGCCTCCTTAAAAGAATATGGTGAATAAAATTCAATCTTTTTTTTTTTTTTTGGTAATCTGGTATCAATTAATGATAACTATAATTAAGTGTTATAATACCACGCAGTCCTCTCTGGTAGCGCTTTCTTCTAACTCCAGCATTCGAAGGATGTAGGTTAGGTCCCAAAAGGGGAAAATCATACCTCCAGGGTTTAAAGGAACTTGATAGGTTCACAATCCTAAAATTATAGCTCATGAGCTCCAACCAGTACACTTATCTTTAAATAGTTAGCCTATAAATACAGTGACCCCAAGGAAAAGACATTTACTAAGATAGGATAGTAAGTATCTATACAACAGTTCTACCTCCCCATATACCATAAACATGGGGTACATTCTCCCCCAGATACAGAAAGCATCAGTTAAGAGTGAGGACAAACTAAGAGTATACTGGTAGTGAAGTATACGTGCAGGAAAGATATGTGGCCTAGGTTAACTAATGCCTTCAGTACCGCAGGGCCTCAATGCCCTTCTTACGTAGCATGTCTGTTGAGCAGGTTGCTCAAATAGGTTCTCTTAGTCTGCTCCTCTCCTCAATGTCTGGGCTAAGTCGTTGAATCTATACTTGGCTCTCTTCTCCGCTGTTAGGGGGTCATACTCCTTTAACCATTTCCACTGATTCTCTATTCTGTGCTGGATTCAGTATTTCCTACTGGACCAATGGACAAGATGCTATGGACAGTGGGGCTAAGAAATATAATCCACCTAAACTCCTTGTTGTGTGCTCTGATAGCACTTCACCAATATACTTTCTGACTTGGCTTTCTCCCTTTCTCTCTGCTCCCTACATGAAACAGAGTACTCCACTGGGTGAGTCAATCTGCTGCCAGACACCAAAGATGAACCCTTCCAATTCCATCAGTGAAACTGCAGATTCTGTAAAGATATAGTAAGGTATAAACAAGTCTTTGTGTTTCATTTAAAACATGTTATGAGCCCCATCTGTTATTACATTAACTAGCCTGCGAGGGATATTAATTGTTTAAGGACCAACTCCACACACAACACACCCATACCCACTCCCTCACAAGGTAACTGAGAAGTGTGTAAGATTTGTCCTGACACTAAACATCCTTAGACTTATGGGTTTTTTTTGGTTCTTATGACAGCTTTTTTATCTGTATCCTACTCCATTTACAAGGTATCAACTGCTACTACTGCCTCTAAAAGCCATTCTCCTTTATCAAAACTGCCTTAATGACAATTTCACTCTTCGAAAGTAACACAGAGAAAACAGCAAGCATTATATGTAATGAGGATAAACTAGAAGCATTTCCAGTAAGATAGGGGGTGAAACAAGGATGTCCGTTATCACCACTAGATACTAGAAATGTTAGCTTTAACAATAAGAAAAAGAAATCGAAATTGAATAGGCAAAGAAAAAACAAATGTCTCACTCTTTGCAGATGATGATGGTGATATAATTAGAGAATCAAGTAAAAAAACTACTTGAAATGATAAACAAATTTAGCAAAGTTGCAGGATATATAAAATAAACCCACATAAATCATCAGCATTTCTATATATTATTAACAAAACCCAACAGCAAGAGATCAAAAGAGAAATTCCATTTAAAGTAACTGCAGATATTCTAAAATATTTGGGAGTCTACCTGCCAAAACCAAACCAGGAACTATATGAACACAATTACAAAACACTTTTAACACAAATAAAGTCAGATTTAAATACTTGGAAAAGTATTAGGCACTCATGGGTAGGCTGAGCTAATATAATAAAAATGACAATTCTACCTAAATTAATTTACTTATTCAGTGCCATACCAAACTACTAAAAATTATTTTATAGGGGCAGCTAAGTGGCGCAGTGAATAGAGCACCCGCCCTGGAGGTCCTGAGTTCAAATCCAACCTCAGACACTTGACACATTTACTAGCTGCATGACCTTGGGCAAATCACTTAACCCCAATTGCCCTGCCCCTCCCCCAAAAAAAACCTAAAAAAATTTTTTCAAAAATTAGTTTATAGAACTACAAAAAAAAATAACAAAATTCATCTGGAAGAACAAAAGGTCCAGAATATCAAAGGAATTAATGAAAAGAGATGTAATGGCCTTAGCCATACCAGATCTTAAACAACTTGGTACTGCCTAAGAAAGGGAGTGGTGGATCAGTGGAATATGTTAAGTACACAAGACACAGCAGTCAATGACTAGAGTAATCTATCTGATAAACCCAAAGACTGCACCTTCGGGGATAAGAACTATTTAACAAAAACTGCTGGGAAAACTAGAAAACGGCATGGCGGAAACTAGCCGTAGACCAACATCTTAGACCGTATACCTACATAAAGTCAAAATGGGTACACAATTTAGATGGAAAGACTGATACTATAAGCAAACTAGGAGAGCAAGGAATAGTTTACTGGTCAGATTTATGGAAAAGAGAAGAATTTATAACCAAACAAGATAGAGAATACTAGGAAATGCAAAATGGCTGATTTTGATTACATTAAATTGAAAAGTTTTTGCACAAAGCCAATGAAACCAAAGTTAGAAGGGAAGCAGAAAACTGGGAAACAATTTTTAGAGTCGGTGTCTCTGACAAAGGCCTCATTTCTAAAATATATAGAGAATTGAGTCAAATTTTTAAGAATACAAGTCATTCCCCAAATGATAAATGGTCAAAGGATATGAACAGGGAGTTTTCAGATGAAGAAATTAAAGCTATCTATAGTCATATGAAAAAATGCTCTAAATCACTATTTATTAGAGAAATGCAAATCAAAACAACTCTCAGGTACCACATCACACCTATCAGATTGGCTAACATGACAAAACAAGAAAATGATAAATGTTGGATTGGAACACTAATACATTGTTGTGAACTGATTCAACCATTCTGGAGAGCAACTTGGAACTATGACCAAAGGGCCACAAAATTGTGCATACCCTTTGATCCAACAATATGACTTCTAGGTCTGTATCTCAAAAAATCACAAAAATGGGGAAAGGACCCACATGTGCAAAAATATTTATAGGGGCTCTTTTTGTGGTGGCCAACAACTGGAAATTGAAGGGATGTCCATCAATTGGGGAATGGCTGAACAAGTTGTGGTACATGAATGTAATGGAAAACTACTGTGCTATAAGAAATGAGCAGGCTGACTTATATGAGCTGATGCTGAGTGAAGTGAGCAGAACCAGGAGAACACTGTACAGAATTAACAGCCACACTGTTAACTTTGATAAGACTTTGATAGTCTTTGCTCTTCTCAGCAGTGCAAAGTTCAAAGACAGCTCCAAAAGACACATGACGGAAAATGCTATTCACATCCAAAGAAAGAACTATCGAGTCTGAATGCAGAAGGAAGCACATTATTTGTTCTCTTTTTTTTGTTTTGTTTCTTCTTTCTCGCAATTCCTCCCATTGGTTCTAATTCAACATGACCAATGTGAAAATGTTTAATATGAATGTATATGGACAGCCTATATTAGACTGCACACTGTGTTGGGAAGGAAGGAAGGAAGGGAGGACAAAAAAATTTAAAACTCAAAATCTTATGGAAGTGAATGTTGAAAATTAAAAATTAATTAATTTAAAAAGTAATATAGAAACCACTAAAGGGAATAACTATTTTATACCTGATTCTAGTAAGAGAAAATTGGCGAAGTAAATATGCAAAGAACATTGTATAACTACTTATCTTTAGAACTCATGTTTGAGAAAGCCAGGAAAGCTAGAAAGTCTGGCAATCACCCTAGATTTTAGGAGAACAGATTTCTCCTTCAGAGGAAGGAAAGGTAGGATTCCAAGGCCTAAAAATTCTATAAAGTTATCCCAGAAAGAATGAGAAGCTCCAGAGGAAATTCTAAAGACAGAAATCACTCAGTTGTGGAAAAAGGAGGGAGTTGTCTAAACAATGATGTGGCTAGCCACGGAACCCAATCATTCACTAATTTGGATTAAAAAAAAAAATTTGTTCCACAATGATTACAATAACAACACTAAAAGGCAGTGCTAAAAAAGATGAAGAGACAGTGAACAGATTTTGTGGACTGCCTTACTAACAGACCCAAAGACTAGTCATTAATAGCTTGATGTCAACTTGGAAGGAAGTTGCCAGTAAAACATCCCAAGGATCGCTCTAGCTTAACATTTTAATCAACAAAATGCTTATTAAAGGTGCAAATGACATGAAGTTTAGGAGGGATAGCTAACACAGTGAACAAAGTCAGGATCCAAAAAGATCAAGAATGACCAACTGTTGGGCTAAACTCTAGTAAGATTACATTTATCCCTGTTAAATTTCAATTTCCATACTTGCTTTCAAAAAACATACTTCTTGGGTACATGATTGGAAAGGCAAGCTTAGAGTATAAATTTGTTTGACAAAGATTGAAGGTTTTAGCAGACTGACAGTTCAATAAATCAATAGTATAGAATGGCAGCCAAAGAAGTATGATGGAGCCCAGGGCTGCATTAGAGAGTCAATGCCAGACCACACATGAATAAACATGTACAGTTCAGGGTACCACCTTTTAGGAAGGATTATTGGAATGTAGACTTTGAGGTGGAAGGAAGCACAAAGGAAACTGAGAGAGAACATACAGGAAAGGGAGGCTAGGATTGTGAAGGGCACTGAAATTATGCCACATCAGAACAAGGGGAAAGAACCAACAATTTTTACTTTGACAATGTGAAGATTTAGACTAGGAAACATGATCACTGTCTTCAAGTTTTTAAAGAGCTTAGACTTGTTCTCCCTGGTTTCAGAAGATAAAACTAGGGGCAACAGGACAGAAGTTAGAGAGAGGCAGACTTGGGTTTGATATATGGAAATTTTTCCTAATAATCATAACTATCGAAAGTGAAATGGGGTATATCTCAGGATATACTGAGTCACTCTACTCCCATCCTAATGCAAGTCTTTAAACAAAGGCTGGATTACTATTCATAAATTATATTATAGAAGAAATTCTTATTCAAGGATGGTTTGGGTTATGAGGCCTTTAAGTTCTCTTCTACTTTGGATTTTGTGATTCTGTAATTTGATTCTTCTAACCTAGCATGGGCTTTGAAATCAGGTAACTGACAAACTCAGAAATGGGTAAAGCAGAATAGCCTGTGAGGAAAGGGTCCATTCTAAAGTACACGAACCACTACTGTAGAGACTTCAAGATATCTATTTTTGGGCTTAAGAGACTTATGTTTGCTTACTTTTGGGTTCTTTGCTATATTACAACTCAGGCTAATGCTTACTAAGTGACTTTAAATAAGTGAGGTATAAGTCAGAAAACATCTTACTAAATGTGAATACTCCCTCCACCAATGGAGTTTGTTACATATCTATATACCCTCTTAATCCTGTTCAACTCTTGTCTATGTCTTCCTATAAAATCTTTAATCGAATGGAGTTGGTTATCAACATTACTTCATT
Organism: Trichosurus vulpecula; assembly: GCF_011100635.1. NCBI lineage: Eukaryota > Metazoa > Chordata > Mammalia > Diprotodontia > Phalangeridae > Trichosurus > Trichosurus vulpecula. The sequence continues at coordinate 109,610,385 of NC_050576.1, read as the reverse complement.
CTTCAGGGGTAAAAAAAAACCAATGGCATGGGATAAAGATCACAGAAACAAAACCGACAGAGATTCAAATGTATATATGTTTGATAGAATTTGTGGAAAATAAAAACTAGGTTAAGGATTATTTAACAAATTTTTTTTTGAAAACCAGACAGCGATATGACAAATACAAAACGAGTCTCAACTCATACCATAAAAAATTGCATCTGTATTACAGATGTAAACATGCAAATGTAATCATTAAAAATGATCCCCTGAATGTTCTGTCTCAGTTCTGAAGGACATATGAAAATTATTAAATAAATAAGGTATTATCAGGAACAAAACTGATTTAACTGCATGAAAAATTATAAACAAAAATTATCCAATAATTCGATGGAATAAATATTAAGTGCTTACTATCTGCAAGGCACAAAAAGAAAAACAAAAGATTAGGAATATCACATCAAAAATTATGTGACTGGGGCAGCTAGGTGGCGCAGTGAGTAGAGCACTGGCCCTGGAGTCAGGAAGACCTGAGTTCAAAGCCGGCCTCAGACACTTGACACACTTACTAGCTGTGTGACCTTGGGCAAGTCACTTAACCCCAACTGCCCTGCCCCCCCCCCAAATTATGTGATGACTTAACATCTAAAATAAAGAACCAGCACAAATAATAAAGGGCAATACTCAGTTCACTTTGCATTGTCAAAGGACAATTTATAAAAGTGAGAGCACGCTGTCAGTAACAACCTGAAACAAAATTCAACCTCACTACAGATCAAAGAAATACAAATTAAACAATTTAAGGCACTACTATATAGCTTTCAAATTGGTCCTATTGAGTGAAAAAAAAATAACAAATATTGATAATTGACAAACAACAGGAGAGAGAAGGAAAAGGGAATAAGCTGTTAGGGATATTTAAATAAGTGTTAAAATTCACAGGATTATAGAGTTAGAGCTGGAAGGACCTTCCACTGAGCCTAATCCCTTCATTTTACAGATGAGGAAAATGTGGCACAGAAAGTTTACCTAACTCGCCCAGGGCCACTTGATCAGTAACCCTCTGAGGCAGAATATGGACTCAGATTTCAAGATCAGTGTCCCATCTACCAGGCCATACTACCTCTATTCAATTTGTCAAGTACTTAGTTTTTAACAAACAAGTTATTTACCTTAAATACAAACCTAAATTAACAACTTACGATCACAAAATTGTGGAATTTCTGACCATTCCCCACCCTGGCAAGTAATCGAGTTTGATTTTCCAGGTAGTTTAACATAACCAGTATCACATTTGTAAGTTATGGTGGTTCCATCACTAAAAGTTTTATCAGCATCATAGTTTTCTTCAGGATGAGCATGAGGAATTGCTGGCAGAGTACTACAATCACCTAAAAAAAAGTGATTTAAGTATTACAAACCATACACAATTCCAGTAAGAAGGGAGACTTATTCATTAAAACAATCTTAATTATCTAAGAACATTGTTTTCAAATCCAGCCTCAGACATTTACTAGCTGTCTGACCCTGGGCAGGTCTCAAGTAGAAAATGAGGATAATGTTAACAGCAGGACAATTGTTAGAGTTATTGAGAAGCTTCAGAGAGATAATATTTGTAAAGTGCTTAGCACAGAGTAGGCACTATATAAATGCTGACTCCCTTCCCCCGTTTTTTCTAACGTGAACCAGGTTTCTTCTCACCCTTGGCATACACATTCAGGAAAGAAGGTATGATATGATTTGGGTCCTATCACAGTGAATGTGCTAACATGAGTCTATGTTCTGGGGAGGCAATATGTTAATCAAAGATCTGATTTCAAAACCTCATTCACAAATTTCTAGCTACTTTTCTGGTCTCATTTCAATGGAAACAGCTCCAAGATTTGGGCTTTCAACTGCTCTGACGAAGTAAGAGTTATCACTATAAAACAAATGTGGAATCCTGAGTAGTGTCCCAACTCATTGATGAAATGATTATTTCCAAATAGTTTTAGAAAGGAAGGACACACGTGGAATTGTTGCCGACTGTGAATACCTTTTTCCTCCCTCTTCTTGATTCAGTTAACCTCAAGTTATTTCGCAAGTTATAACTTATTTAAAAAAAAAACAACTAAAACTAAACTAATTCTACATTAGCTTGTATGGCAGCTTAGGAGCCATGCAAGATAACATCGCTGGGACAAAAGGGATGCTCCATACTCTCTCAATAATGTTGTTTGCTCAAAAACCCTTCAGGGAAATGAGGATGAGTGCTAACCCACAACTGTAGGTCTGAAGCAGTCTTTAAATCAGCTCCCGATATGGGCCACCATAACACAACTTTCTCAGGCAATTTAAAGCAGAGATACCTAGCCCACCTAAGCATTCTCTCTAGTGTGATAAAAATGCCTTGTGTATCTCTCTCTCCATGCATATCTGTATGTGTGTATGTGTGTGTGTGTGTGTGTACATATATAAAATGTGTGTGCGTGTACGTATATGTATGTATATATATGTATAACTTTTCTATTTCTGTTAAAGTAGTCACGTGGTGGAACTATTTCGGTTATTCTAAGGATTCTTCCAGTGGTCAAAAAACAAAACAAGAACAGAACAAAAATTGGGGTGCAGGGAGTGTCTCGAAATCGACTCCCCCTTTAGCCGATTTAAAAGCCCCCAGAAGGCCGGTCTCCCCACTCGGGCCCCACCGTGGCCAGGTCACTGAGCTCGAGGAGCCCTCGTCTTCCTTGGACGGAGGTCTGCTAGATACGTTTCACTTTCATCTTCCTCTCCAGCTACAGGACGGCGCCTGGCACACAGCAGGTGCTCAATAAACGCCGGATTAATCTTTAATGCCTCGGATTCCGTTGCCATAAATCAACAGCGTAAGTGTGAGCGTTATGGAAAGCACGCGTGGACACCGTTTCGCGGTGCGCGGACCACCCCTGAGGCTCATACATCATAGGGGGGGGGGCAGCAGTAAGGGAGCGCGGCTCCGGCCCCCCCACCCCGGAGCGAGCCGCAGGTCGTCCCTCGGCCCCTCCCCCCCGTGCCCCAGGCTCTTCCCTCCACCCCCACCCCCACCCCCGCGCCCCCTCCTCACCGCTGGCCCGCGGCAGTCGGAGCAGCGCCAGCACCCCGAGGAGCCCCACGGAGCGGAGCCAGGCCCCGCGGCAGGGACACGCCCCCATGGCTGCGGCGCGTTTCTCGCAGCGGTCTCCGGCTCCTCGGACCCGCGCGCGGAGGCCGCGGCGGCTGCTCTGTTCTGCCGACAGAAGCCGAGGCGGTTCCTATCACCGTTTAACTGGCGGTGCCAGGCGCTGGCTCTGGCTGGGACCGGCTCTGGAGAAGTAAGCGATTAGCTCGGGCGGGTCCTCGCGAGGGGGTGGAGAAGGGGAGCTCTTCCTGCGGGAGGCGACCCCGCCCTAGCAGTGCCCGTAAAGGCCGCTCCGCCCTCGCGGAACTGCGGGGGGGGGGGGGGGGGGGGGGGGGGTGGGGGGAGGGGTAAGAAAGAGAACCGGAAGCTGAGGGAGGCACGAGGAGAGCCACTTCCGCTCGTCTTGGAAAGCCCCTTCCGTGCTTTACGAAGCTCCTCCGTGCCGCTCGTCCCTGGGCGCCTGCAGGGGGCTGGAGGTCTGCGCGCCCCCGTGGACCCCGTGGGCGCCTGACGGTGCCGCCCACGTGCAGGCCGCGAGGGCACCTTCTGGAAACGTCTCAAGTTCTTTTTCCCCCGCTCTGCCCTGCCTATTTTCATTTTCCCGCCGCTCGCCCCCATACCCCGCTCCCGGGCAAACTGCCCCCAGGAATTTCCAGCCTGGGGACGAGTCACTGCGGAGGAGAAAAAAAACAATAGGAAAATGAGTTAGAATTTCCCAGGGCCTGACCTACCGGGGAGCTGTCTCAGGAAAACAGATGAGGAGCACCTGTGGCTTGTATCCCTTGGGTGTATTTTAAAATAATTACAGCTGAGGTCTAATTATAGTCACTCAGCCAAAAATCGTTTATTAAGTGCCTACTATGTGCCAGGCACTGTGCTAAGCCCTGGGGATGGGGAAAAAAAGACAGTCTCTCTAGGAAATCACAACTTAACGGAGGAGACAGAGTTGTACAACCGAGGATAACTAGGGAATAATTAACGGAAGGAAGGCACCAAAAATGACAGGGATTGGGAAAAGATGGGGTTTTAGTTGGGATTTAAGGAAGCCAAAAGACAAAGATGAGGCGAGGAAGACAGAAAAAATGCCTGGAGCACAGAGATCGAGTGGCTTTCCTTTGGGGAACAGCCAGAAGGATGGCTGGAGCAAAGAGTATGTACCCAGGTTCGAGATGTAGGAAGATTGCCGTGGAGTGGGGTGGGGGAGGAGGAATTCTCTTGCCGGAGAATAATGTACTTGAGTCTGGAGGACTTTAGTGAGTAGGAGGTAATGTGGTCGCCTGGAGGTACCAGGTAGCTAACCTGTGCTTTAGAAAAACCACTTTGGCACCTCAGCGGAGGATGGATTGGAGTGGAGAGAGTTCCGAAGCTGCAGATCCACCAGCATGCTGTTACAGTGTTCAAGCATGAGCTGATGATGGCCTGCACCAGAGTGTAGCTGTGTCAGAGAAGGGTCATATTTGAGGCGTGTTACAAAGATGAAATGGATAGGCCTTGGCAACAGATTAGATAGGAGGGGGAGGGGTAGTGAAGAGTTGGGGATGACAGGTTGCTAGCCTGGGGGGGGGGGACTGGGAGGATGGAGGAGGGGGCTGCCCTTGACAGTAATAGGAAGTTTGGACAGGGGGAGGGGAAAGATAAATGAGCTTTAGTTTTGAACATGTTGGGTCAATTCAAATCTGTTGGGTCACATGGACCAGAATCTCACAGGATGGGAAGGCATGGATGAGTTTCAATCCACATTATTGGAGTAACCTCGCAAAATAATTGAGATCACAGATACATTTGAGTGTCCCTAAGACCTAGCACATTGTAGGTCCTTAATAAATGATTATTGAATTAATCTCCATCAGCAGAGTGAGTTTCCACATTAGGAGTTCCTGACAATGTCGAAATCATACATTCCCACCAATAACTAAAAAACACTTAAAACAATTTTTTAAAAAGTTTCAGCAAGATTAGCAACTGATTGAAGATTGTTTGTTTTTCAGTACTGGCAAATGACAAAGGTTGGACTCAAGACCAGGCTTTGACAGGTCCCCAGCCTCCAAAGGAGATGGATGTGGGTGGTACCTTAGGACTCAGAAGATTCAAATTCTACCTCTGGCACTACCTCTGTGACTTCTTGTCACAGTCATGTCATGTTCTGTCATCCCTCTGGGCCATCTGGAAAGAACTGATAAAAGACTTTTGAAGTTAATCAGAGCTTTTGAGCACGCAGTTTCATTAGAGTGACCGAGTCAGAGGCTCAATTTCATGAAGTTGAGAGAAGTTTGAGGAAAGGGAGTAAAGCTGAAGTGTAGATGGCTATTTCTAGCAACTTAGCAGCGAGATGAAAGACAAAGGACAATAACTTGATGAGGTCGCATGGTTAAATGATTTTTTAAGGATAGGGAAGACCTGAACGTGTATGGGAAGTTGTGATCAAGGGCCTTAGTGAAGGGTTAATCTTGGCAAGAAGAAGCAGCCAGTGCATTGGCCACTTGAGAACAGCTCATGTACAAGGGGCTAAGGGAGTAAAGGCTAAAGGGCAGTGACTATTTCAACTTGATTATAGGCCTAAGAATGCAAAGACCAAAGGGAGGCCAGAGCAAAGGTGACAGACTCAGGACTGGAGGTTATAGTGAAGATCAGGTAAAGGTTTAAAAGGAACGAGGCACAGGGAGAGATGGAAGAACAAGAGGTTGCAATTAGAGACAGGACTTTCATGGTTCAACATCATCAGGGCTGTTGATGTGATGTGATGTGATCATTCTGTGATGGTGAGGCCTAAGGTACTACCACTCCTGTGCCAGGGGACTTAAAGGGACATCAACAGGACTATTGAAGTTCCCGAGTTTGAAAACAGGTTGTTGTGGGGAGGGAACGTTATGAGCCTGGTAGTGAAGTCCTTGAGTAAAATTGAAAGTAAACTGGAGCCAGGTAGATGGCAGCAACAAGAATTTGGACTGGTTGATAAAGACTGATAAACCTCAAAGGAGAGGTTTATTGAGTGAACAGCCTCAGAGGGAGGCTCTGGAAGTGGCCTTGGAGAGCAAAAGCTATGTCGATTTTTCCTGGCTCAGTGAGTGGGGGAAGAAGTGAGAAGGAGCAGTACACACTGGAAAGAGATGTCTGACTATCATGGCAAATGACTGAAACACTTGAGAACTCTTACCAAGGCAATGACCAGCCATGATTCCGGGGGACTAATGATGAAAATGCGCCTAATCTCCTGACAGAGAGGTGATATACTAAATATGCAGGACAAGACACATTTTTAGACTTGGCCTATATGGGAGTTTGTTTTGCCTCACTGTGTGTGTTTGTTAAAAGGGGCTTTTTTTTTTCCATGTTTCCCCTCCTCTCTTCCTGGGAGGGGATTACAGGAGGTAGAAGTAAGGAGAAAGTGAGGGAAGTGAGAGTAAATGCTTGTTAATTGAAGATAAAAAATATTTAAAATCCTGTCATGTTAAAAAAAAAGGATGAGAGATTAAGAGGATTAAGGGATTAGGAGAAGTTTGTTAATGATAAAGTGAGGGATGTAGAGAGCCCAATGGATGGAGAGGTTAGAGAAAGGTAGGGACTGGGGAGGACTAAGGCTTAGCTGGATAGGGATTAGAATGTGGAAGCTGTGTACTAACCATTAGTTAGAGATAACTAATTATCTAAAGCAGAATGTGATGATGGCAAAGGAAGAATCTAAAACTTCTCTAAGAGATTTTAGGACAGGTTACTTCCTGTGGGGAGAGTAAGGAATGCCTGGATGGGGTCAAACCTGAGCTGGGCCTACAGGATGAGAGCTCATCAGGAAAGATATGGAGGGAGTGTGTTCCAGGCACAGGGAATAACCCACCCACATACAAGGAGGACCATGCAGAGTATTATCAGGAAACGGTAGTATGGGTCATAGGGAGTGTGACTAAAAGGGCGTGGAATGGAAAAGAATAGGGTGAGTTTGAGGTATACAAAGAAAAACAGCCTGACTTAAACAGAAGACTTGAGGTGTGGAAAATAAGTTTGAAATGAGATAATTGAGGGCTTTATATGCCAGACTTGGGTGTTCAGACTTAGGCAAGGGACCTATTTAAACAGGGGAGTGACAGAAATAGAACATGAGATGAGGAAAGCAGTACTTTTAAAAAATTCACTTGGAAGATGTAAGTAATATGTTGAGGCAGCTAGATGGCTCAGTGGATAGAGTGCCAGGCCTGGGGTCAAGAAGACCTGAGTTCAAATCTGGCCTCAGACACCTCTCATTAATACAGTGGAGAAGAAAATAAACCACTCCATTGTTTTTGCCAAGAAAACCCTATGGACAAGATTGGCGTGATACGGTCCACGGGTTCATGAAGATTCAGAAATGACCAAACAACTGAACAGCAACAAGTAATGTACAGAGTATATTGGGAGTTGGAAAAAGCCTGGACACATTAATTGAGAAGCTGCTGTAGTGACAAGTGGATCTATACTGGGGTGGTGGTAGACTGAAAAATGTTCATTTTTGCAAAGGACTTTTAGGACATACAGTCCAACCTATTCTTGAACAAGAGTCCTCTCTATATGTAGTTGAAAATTAGTCATCAGAAATGGACAGAGGATGGAAAGAGAGGAATGGAGAGTAGGCCAGTGTCACTGAGTTGTAGAGTTCAGGAAAGGGAGTCAAAGCAGAAGGGGCCACATTGCGGAGAGTATTAAAGGCCAAACAAGAATTGTCTGTTTGACCATAGGCAGCTGCTGTCGTTTAAGTGAAGGGGAAGGGGTGATGTGGTCATATCTACTTGTTAGGAAGATCATCTTGGCAGCAGAGTGGAAGATGGGCTAGAGTGGGGAGAGACTTGAGGCAGGGAGACCCACTAGAAGGTTATCGAAATAGACCAATGAGGTGATGAGGGTCTGTGCCTGGGAGGTGGGAAGGGGCGGAGCCTTGAGGTGTTAGAATTGACAGGATTTGGCAGCAGACTGGATACGGGCTGAGGAGCCGAAGATGCCACCTAGGGTATGAGCATGGAGGATGAAGGGCATAAAAAATAGAGAGCTGGCCTCAGAGGCAGGAAGAGCTAGGTTCAGGTCCCACTTCTGGCAGGTTATGTGGCTCTCGGCTATCTCAGCACCCCAGGCAACTCTAACATTGTACGTTGCAGAGTAGGTGCTGATCCAAAGGGAGTGTCTTATACCAATGAAATTCAGAGGTCCAGTTCAAAAAGAAAAATCCTCCAGTGCCTAGCACAGTGTTTTGTGCAGGTATAACAGAATATCAGAGACAGATTGTAGTTCTTTCGTACTTAGGACTCATGATCTGACTTCTGCGTATTATTTTGTAAATTCTGAAAAGAATGCATATATTTGTTGTAAAACAGCAAATACATGTGTGTATATAACATATAGGCAGCACTCAGTGGTAGCTTGGCCAGCGCAATTCAATGACTGAAATATATTTAGCATACTTATTTTTCTTTGAAAAATTTTCCCTTTGATGCAGCAATACCACTTCTAGGGCTGTATCCCAAAGAGATCATAGAAGAGGGAAATGGACCTGTATGTACAAAAACATTTATAGCAGCCCTCTTTGTGGTGGCAAAGAATTGGAAATTAAGGGGATGCCCATCAATTGGGGAATGGCTAAACAAGTTGTGGTATATAAATGTAATGGAATACTATTGTGCTAAAAGAACTAAGGAACAGACAGACTTCATAATAACCTGGAAAGACCTACGTGATCTGATGCTGAGTGAGGGGAGCAGAAGGGGAGAACATTATACACGATTACAGACATATGCTATCTGTGACGACTAACTTTGTTAGACTTTGCTCTTCTCAACAATACAAGTTTCAAAAACAGCTCCAAAAGACTCATGATGGAAAAAGCTATCTGCATCTAGAGAAAGAACTATGGAGTCTGAATGCAGATTGAGGCAAACTATTTGCTCTCTCTTTTCTTTTCTTTTTTCTTCTTTTTTGGTTTTGTTTCTTCTTTCTCATGATTCACTCCATTGGTTGTAATTCTTCTTTACAATTTGACTATTGCGTAAATAAGTTTAATGTGAAGGTATATGTAGAACCTAAATCGGATTACATGCTGTCTTGGGGGGGGAAGGAGGAAGAGAGGGAGGGGGAGAAAATTTGGAACTCAAAAACTTGTGGAACTGAGTGTCGTAAACTAAAAATAAAAATAAATTTAAAAAGATTTTAAAATTTGAATAGCTTTGTTATGTATGTAAAAGGAATAGTAAGTTATAAATAATAGGTTGTTTGTTTCATGTGTGAACATCTTTTTTATTATGTTATGGAAATGCTTGCTTTATTCCATAAATTAAAAATAAATGTGAAAATTTTTTAGAGTAAGAAAAATTTTAATGCATAGCATTAAACCTTCTTGCTATGTTAACTATATTATCATATAATATGTGATTAGATCTTTTAATGAATTTTATAAATTGTGAAATTTTATAAATTTTTGGTACTTTTAAGGCTCTTTGTAATGCCTTCTTTAGTTGGTGGGTCAATCTGGCACTTATAAAGTATGACCAGGTGGGTGTGGGTGTGAGTGTGGGTTTGTGGTATTTGCTTTGAAGCCTAACATGAATAGGTTGAAGACAGCTTTAATAAATGAGAAGTACGCTCACATGGAGGACTGTATTCCAATAATTTATAACAAGACTGAGAATCCCAGAAAGATGAAAACACGCAGAAGAAAAACTGAAAGATGTTGGAAGATAAATGTGGCTCTAAAGGCTGTCCAAAAGGAAATGTTAATGATAAGGATATGGTATCCATGCCTGAAATGTGCCCCTTCTGGATTCTCTAGTTTCCTTTGTGATCCAACTCAGGCACCCTTGCTGGGTACCCACAAAAAAAAATTGGTATCTAATTTGTATATATGCTTGTCTGCCAGGGCTAGATGGCTCCTGTAAGGGCAAGCAAAGTGGGACTTTTCGCTGTTTTTTCTTTTGAAGCTCTTTCCAGCACTAAGGCGATCAAGTGCCTTTGATTGAGTCTTGCCTTTGTTTGAATCAAGTTATTGATTGGAAACGGTATATATACTCTGAGATAAGGTTTTGCTTCGGGGGCTCATTCATTGGAAGAATGTTCGCATGATGTAGCCAGATGAGACTCTGGGTAGCCATTAAGGAGCTCCACCCCCCGCCCTGACTTTGAAAGCCCAGATGTTGGTGCTTCTCTCTCTGATAACCGTCAGTGGTAGCTATGATTCTGTGGAGCCATGGAGCAGGGGTGAGAAGAGCCCTCCAAGAGTGCAGAGGAGACCTTCCGAGAGTGCTCCCCAAGAACAGGGACTGTTTCCCTCCTTTAAAATAATAACTAACGTTTGTATGGAACTTGATATGTGCCAGGCACTGTGTTAAATGCTTCACATTTATTATCTCATTTGATGCTCACAACAACCCTGGAAGGTAGGTACTATGATTATCCCAATTTTACAGTTGAGGAAACTAAAGCAAAGAGAAGTTAGGTGACTTACTTGCCCGAGGTCATACAACTAGTAAGTGTCTGAGGCTGGATTTGTGTGGAAGGTCTTCTTGATAGTAGGCCCAGTGCTCTGTGCACTATGGCGTAAAGACAACCTCTCTTTATGGGGACCTTTCACAGGACAATGGCATTTTCTTGTTACACTTGATTCATTTAGATAAAGTATTAGGTCTCCATTGTTCTGCTGAGTATAACAATGAATGCCAGAGAAGCATGCTGGGGAAAGGCAGTTCTGAAGAGGTCTTTATATGTCACAGAATATATAAGCTATGATCCCACTCTTGTCTTGGTGACCAAGACTGCCCGAGGGCCTATTTTATGAGCTATTTCTCCAGTATGTTTCATAGCTAAATTCCCAAGTTTAGAATTGAAACAAGACATAGATTTTTCTTTCTATCTGCCCCTCAGGCCACAAAGTTGCCTTTCATTTCTATTGCTTGAAATCACCAAATGTAACTAACTTGGAGAGAAAGAGGCTGGCCAGCTGCTGAGATTAAGTGTTTCTTATCCCTCTTCAGAGTCCCACCCTGTATGGTCCAGGAACTATGTTTAAGGCACAAGGGGTGACCTGCCCAGATGCAAAGAGGGGAGTATAGAGTAAAACCAGGAAACAGCAATAATCTAATTGGTTGAGAGGGAGTATGAAAGTAGGGATATAGATTGGAAATTAATGAATGGAGCTTGAGAAAGAGCCTGACTTGAACAGAAGGTTCAAGGCATAAAAGAGTGAAAAATAAAGTTGGAATCAGATTACTGAGGACTATGTATTCCAGACAAAGGTGTTTAAATTCTAGAGAGAGGACTCTGTAGCTTTTGGAATGACATGAAACATAAAGCAGTGCTTTAGGAAAATTCATCAGGCAGTAAGCAAGGAACATATAAAGTATATGGTAGTGGGAAGAAGTCTTGCCACAGAAAAATAAATGAGGAAGTTGGTATGGTGGTGCAGGTATGAATTAGCAATGGACTTCATGTGGGGGGGGGCGGGGCAGGAGGTATGGTAAGAAAACTAAAAGTCAGAGTTGGAAGGGAGCTCAGAGAACATCTAGCCCAACCTGGACCTGAAAGAGGATCCCCTTTTACTTGTTATTGTTGGTCCTTCATTTTTGAAGAGGACCAATGACTTGCCTGTGAACTGGATTTAAATGAGACAGAGCTGCACAAAATCCTTAGCCTCGCTCTCTCTTCCAGGGTCATTGAAGTCCAGTGGACAACAAAAGTCAAGATGATCAAAGATGTCCTGGTATGCAGTGACATCCTTGGCATCTTTGGTATCTGACCAACCTCTAAGCACTCCACAGATTGTTTTCATCTACCCATTCTACTGGGGGAAGTCTTCACGTGCTTAGGGTAGACATCCCTTTAACTCACTGACACGTTTGAGGGCTGTTGCTTACCTTCAACCTGGTTTAACCTGTCTGCTGAGATGGTTTTACTGGGGCGTGGCCACTGCATATGCTATAGCTCAGGGCTGTCCAACTTTAGGTTATCTTAGGGCCGCATTAAAATAAAATAATTATTCCAGGGCTGCGCCCAGAAAAAAAACATACAGTACATTAATAGAAAGCAGGGGAACCCATGTCATCAATACAATAGGCGAAGGCACGAAGCATGAAAGCAAACACAAAACAACAAAGCAACAACACAACAATATAAAGGTAGGTGCATGCTGACTAGTGTGCATCATACAGATGGAACACATCCCACAGATGGATTGAAAATTCCATGTGATATGTTCCATCCATAATACTTCTTAAAAACACCAAAGAAAATTAACATCAACAAGATTATTTATTAGTGATGGAATTTTAAAAATCTAATATGCATTCCATGCAAATTATTATTTTATGTTTTTGCTTGTGAAAATTAAAACCCACAGGCGGGCTACATAAAATCACACTGTGGACCACATGCTGCCCGTGGGCCCTATTTTGGACAGCCCTGCCATAGCTTGTTGGAGCCACAGGTAAGAGTTGGGTAAAGGTGGACACCAAAGGTAGACGAACAGCCCTGAAAATGGCTTGGCAAGTCCTCACACCAGAGGTGCTAGATTTTCCTGAATACCCCTTACACTCTCCTCCCTTTTACTATGTACCTGGACAAGGGTCATCAGAACTGGACAGAAGGAGGGGCTATCCTGAAGTTCTTTTACAGACTTCTAAATCTATAACTTAGGTGGTGGTTGGACCTCTGGTTCATTCTGACAGAGGCAATTCATGGATATGGCTTCTGTGAGCCTTCAGCTGAAAGGGACAAGCACCACAAGAAAGAATTACCTCAATTTTGTTTCTGTTTTCTCTGCTAAGGAGAATTATCTTCAGGCCAGGAGATGTACCATAAAAATGATGATCTAGAAACCAAACATAGAGGAGAAAATGATAGGAAAACATTCAGTCTCCATAAGTTCCCTAAGTTCAGAGCACACAGCCCTGACAAATTCTATATGATAGGCTACTCAGAGACCTTGTAGGGGATAGAACCAAGATGGTGGAGTAAAAGCAGGGACTCATTTGAGCTTTCCCCCAAACCCCTCCAAATTGCAACAGAATCCACAAAATGACAGAATGAAACAAATTTCTAGCCCAAGACAACCTGGAAGGTGGACAGGAAAGAGGTGTTGCAGCTGTCTGAGAGAGGAGAACAGTCCCGTGCAACACACACCAGCACAGACAAGTCCCGCAAACCTGGAGCAGGCCTCAGGGGAGCAAATCACTGGCAGCTGTAGTGGTTTCCAGATTTCTCAATGCACAAACATGAACCACAATTTAGAAGGTTAGTAGGAAAGGTCTGTTGGACCTGGATGAGAGAGAAGTGTGTTCTAGCTTCAGCCCCGAGGCAGTGGTGGTAGCAGTGGCCACTGCTTCCTGAGCTCTCGGCCCACAGATGGTGGGGGGATCTAGTGGCTGATCAGAGGGGGATTGCAGGGATCTCTTTGCTGGCACTAGGGCGGGATTCTCTTGCTTTGCCTGTGCTTGAATCTGGGTTGCAGGCCTGGATGGTGGTCCAGGGGTGAGGAGGAGCACTGGCATGGAGGAGCTTGTGGTGGTGGTGGAGAGGGAATCCTCCTTACAGTTCCAGGGCAGAAAAGAGTGCTTGTGGTCACTCAAAGACCAGAGCACAGGCCAGGAGAGGAGTGAAACACCTCTCTTTTGATCATACCGCCTTGGAAGAACTGAAAATTCACTGGTCCCTAGAAGTATCTTTGAAAACAGCTTCACAAAACCCTTGAAGCTTGGGACAGTACACCCTCCACACTGGAAGCAGAGTCCTATCCTAATAAAGAGGTAGAAAGTCGAGTAATTGGCTGGGAAAATGAACAAACAGCAGAAAGAAGCTCAGACTATAGAACCTTACCTCAGTGACAAAGAAGATCCAAACATACAACCAGAAGAAGACAAAGTCAAAGCTCCTATATCCAAAGCCTCCAAGAAAAATATGAATTGGCCTCAGGCCATGGAAGAGCTCAAAAAGGATTTTGAAAATCAAGTAAGAGAAGTAGAGGAAAAATTGGGAAGAGAAATGAGAGTGATGCAAGAAAATAATGAAAAATGAGTCAATAGTTTGCTAAAGGAGACGTCCCTCCAAAAAATGCTGAAGGAAATAACACCTTAAAAATAGACTAACCAAAATAGCAAAAGATGTCCAAAAAAGCAGTTAAGAGAAGAATGCCTCAGAAAGCAGAATTGGCCAAATGGAAAAGGATGTCCAAAAGCTCACTGAAGAAATAATTGCTTAAAAATTAGAATTGAGCAAGTGGAAGGTAGTGACTTTATGAGAAATCAAGATATTATTAAAAAAAACCAAAAGTATGAAAAAATAGAAGATGACGTGAAATATCTCATTGGAAAAATCACTGACCTAGAGAATAGATCCAGGAGAGATAATTTAAAAATTATTGGATTACCTGAAAGCCATGATCAAAAAAAGAGCCTACACATCATCTTTCAAGAAATTATCAAGGAAAACTGCCCTGATGTTCTGGAACCAGAGGGTAAAATAGAAATTGATCACCTCCTGAAAGAGATCCCAAAAGGAAAACTCCTAGAAATATTATAGGCAAATTCCTGAGTTCCCACGTCAAGGAGAAAATATTGCAAGAAGCTTGAAAGAAGCAATTCAAGTATTGTGGAAACACAATCAGGATAACACAAGATTTAGCAGCTTCTACATTAAGGGATCTGAGGGCTTGGAATATGATATTCTAGAGGTCAGAGGAGCTAGGATTAAAACCAAGAATCACCTACCCAGCAAAACTGAGTATAATGCTTCAGGGGAAAAGTGGATATTCAATAAAATAGAGGACTTTCAAGCATTCTTGATGAAAAGACCAGAGCTGAATAGAAAATTTGACTTCCAAATACAAGACTCAAGAGAAGTGTGAAAAGGTAAATAGGAAGGAGAAATCATAAGGGAATTATTAAAGTTGAACTGTTTATATTCCTACATGGAAAGATGATATTAGTAACTCATGAGACCTTTCTCAGTATTAGGATAGTTGGAGGGAATATATACATATTTTAAATATGTGTGTGTGTGTCTGTGTGTGTACACATATACACACATATATATGTATATGTGTATGTATGTATGTGAATATATATATGTGTATACACACACACACACACACAAAGAGGGCACAGGGTGAGTCGAATATAAAGGGGTGATATCTAAAAAATAAAATTAAGGGGTGAGAGGAATGTATTAGGCGAAGGAGAAAGGGAGAGGTAGAATGGGGTGAATTATCTCACATAAAAGAGTCAAGAAAAAGCTACAGTGGAGGGGAAAGGGGGAAGGTGAGAGGGAATGAGTGAACCCTACTCTCCTTGGATTTGGCTTAAGGAGGGAATAACATACACACTCAATTGAATATAGAAATCTGTCTTGCTCTCTGGGAAAGTAGGAGGGAAGGGGATAAGAAAGGGAAGGATGATAGAAGGGAGGGCAGATTGAGGGAGGGGGTATTTGAAAGCAAACATTTTTGAGGAAGGACAGGGTCAAAAAAGAATAGAATAAATGGGGGGCAGGATAGGATGGAAGGAAATATAATTAGTCTTTCACAATATGACTATTATGGAAGTGCTTTGTGTGGCTACCCATGTATAACCCATAACCAATTGCTTGCCTTCTCAATGAGGATGGGTGGGGAGGGAGGAAGGGAAAGAATTTGGAACTCAAAGTTTTAAAAACGAATGTTAAAAATTGTTTTTACATGCAACTGGGAAATAAGATATACAGGCAATGGGGAATAGAAATCTATTTTGCCCTATAGAAAAATAGAAGGGGGAGGGAATAAGAGAAGGGAGGTGATAGAAGGGAGGGCAGATTGGGGGAAATAGTATTCAGAATGCATGCTCCTTGGGGTGATGGGAGGGGGGAGATGGGGAGAAAATTTGGAACTCAAAATCTTGTGGAAGTGAAGGTTGAAAACTAAAAATAAATAAAAAGAGACCTTGTAGACGTGATTGTTGATCTTTGAAAAGTTGTGGAAAGTGAGAGTGGGGAACAGAAATGAGCAAGTGTTATACTGATTTTTAGAAACACTATGACGTGATGGCCTTGGGGTCAGGGCACCCAAGTTCATATTTTGTGTCTAAAAGCACAAGCCTTGTGATCATGGGCAAATCATTTACATCTTCAAGTCTCAATTTCAGTAACTGTAAAATATGGATAATATGCTTTGTGTTTATTGTGAAGAAAGCACTTTGTAAACCTTAAAGAGCTATTATTATTAATTATTATTATAACTATAAGCTCCTGAGTTTGACTTTCTCATTTGTCAAAATTCTAGAAGACATTATTAAAGGGGAGTTTGTGAGTACTTAGGAAAAGGAAGCAATGCTCACTATAGTCAACATGGCTTTATAAACATTTCATGCTGTATTAACCTTCTTTCCTTAACTGTTCTAGTAGATCTGGGGAGTGCCATAGACATAGTGCTAGAGGCCAGGCTGAATCAGGCTGGACTGATGGTATAGGAGTTAACAAAAAAAAAGGTCAATCAGTCAACAAGCATTTATTAAGTGTTTATTATGTGCCAGGCACTGTACTAATCCCTGGGGGATACAAATCCAAATAAAAAGTCCTTGCCCTCAAGAGGCTTACATTCTAATGGGGGAAGACAGCACAGAAAAGGGTAACATAAAAGAGTAGGGCCAGGTTTCTAAATATAAGCATGGTGTCTAGGCTCAGAGAGAGAAGATGGCTCATCTGGGACCCTTTCCAAAATTCAATTCTAAGAAGAACTTGCCAGTGGGAGAAGGGGCCCACAGAGGTAATCAGGAGGCAGCTGAGGCATGGTGGCACATTCTGTAATGTTTACTTAACCAGAGCATGGGAAGGATTTTCAGCAAGGAGAGAGCACTGGTTCAGGTAGACACAGACCCTCTCATTTCTATAGATGCATAGAAATGCATCTGGTCAACTGATGTCAGATGGGTATAGTGACCAGAATGGTAGTGGGATATCCTTCAAGTCTGAGGGGCACTGACTTCTTATGGGTTGGCCTTTTTATGCCCCAAGCATCCAAGAAACCACGCTGGTTTCTGATTTTGAACCATTTGGTAGTGCCAAGGACTTTCTTTTCTGGATCTTCTGAAAGCAAGGCTGGTTGTCTAGGGGGCACTGCTATACCTGAGAGCACTGGGGGAAGAGTACTGGGCTATCCCCACCAAGGTGATTGTAGAGAGAGTGGTCAGGGTGTCTGAGTACGTTTGTACTACATGAACTCTGAGGTCTCTTCTAATTGTGTGAATCTATGATTTTACGTTCATGAATGCCCACTCCCCAGTCCCTAAAGTTTTCATCATTCCACGTTGGACCCTGCATTCCTTGCTTGGAGACCACCAGGCCTAGAATAAGGAAGACGAGTTCAAATGTGACCTCAGACACTTACTAGTTGTGTGACCTTGGGCAAGTCACTTAATCTCCGTTTGCCTTGGTTATATTATATTAACATATAATGTGTACTAACCTCCCAGGGTTATTTGAGGAAAAATGAGATAATAATTAAAAAGTGCCTAGCACAGTACTTAGCTCATAGTAGGTTCTACATAAATGTTAACTATTATTATAATAACTTATATTTCAACAGAGGTTCTGTGACAAAAGTCTGGTATACATTTTAAAACACTACATAGATATTCATTATTATCATCATCATTCTTTGAAAGTTCTTGTTACCTTAAAGATGGAGTTCATATAAAAACAGTTCAGGGACATTGCTGTCCTTTTAAATTTTATTTTTAGTTTTCTGTGGACTATAGCAAAGATGGATTAAAATAGATGCTTTTGTAGTTGAATAAAAGTATTAGGATGCAAACTCATCTTCTGTCACTGAAAACATCCTTGAGATAATTCCCATATTTCCAACACAGGCCAAAAAGGAGGACATGTACCTCATTCTGTTCCCACATGATTTTAATATCCTTTGCAAAGTCTGTTATCATAATAATCACTACTAATTAATAATAATGTGCCATGACATTCTCTCTACAACCTCTGTCTAACCTACAGAACATGTTTGTATTCTTAAGACCTTAAACAACTCTGAGGTACCACCTCACACCTATCAGATTGGCTAATATGACAAAAAATGAAAATGATAAATGTTGGAGAAGATATAGGAAAATTGGAACACTAATGCATTGTTGATGGAGTTGTGAACTGATCCAACCATTCTGGAGAGCAATTTGGAACTATGCCCAAAGGGCTAAAAAACTGTGTGTATTCTTTGTTCCAGTAATACCACTACTAGGTCTGTATCCCAAAGAGATCATAAAAAAGGGAAAAGGACCCACATATACAAAAATATTTATAGCAGTGTGACCAGAATGGCCTTTGTTTTCTTTGGGTGGCTCAGTTTATCTCATTGGGCCTTGCTGGATGCCGGGCTTGCTGCTCCTCTTCCGGGGCAGGAAGCCCAGAGACCCATGCCTGTGAGCAGAGAACTTCCTGTGTGATGAGTCATGGGTCTGGCTGAGGGGAGGTGTTGACTCCAGAGCCACACCCTATTGGGTGTTAACCTAGGGGAAGGGGCCAACTCAAGAACCAATCGGCCCTGGTCATTCAGGCAGCGCTCAATGATGTCAAAAACTCCATAAGAGGGGAGAAGACCGCTTGAAGATTCCTCTTTCCTTTTCTGGTTGGCGTGGGAGCAGAGGCAAGTGTGACTCTGGGCCAACCCTTGCTCTCGGGCTGAGCCCAGATATTGGTAACTATGAATTGTATTGGGTCTGTCTGTTGATATTTGTAATTTGTTTGTGTTTAGTTCTGAAGTTCGGGGTGCTGGCTTTTTCCCCCCGAACTAAATGAATGTTGCCTGTATGCTCCCCTGAACTAACTGAATGCTGGATTAAAGTAAGCTGGTCAACTCCTTCACCGTGCTTTCCTTATTTAAGCAGATAAAAAGAACCTGTGCTTTCCCGGCATGCTGGCAGCCTCCTGGGTGCATCTTATGCCCACACAGAAGCTGCTAGCTGGATTGTTAAAACAAGCAGCTCCTTTTCCAGTGGCAAAGAATTGGAAACTGAGGGGATGTCCATCAATCAGGGAATGGCTGAACAAGTTGTGGTTTATGAATGTAATGGGAATACTATTGTGCTGTAAGAAATGGTGAGCAGGCAGATTTCAGAAAAACCTGGAAAGACTAATATGAACTGATGCTGAGTGAAGTGAACAGAGCCAGGAGCACATTGTACACAGTAATAGCAACATTGTATGATGACCAACTTTGAAAGACTTAGCTCTTCTCAGCAACACAATGACCTAAGACAACTCTAAGAGATTCATGATGGAAAATGCTGTCCACATCCAGAGAG
Organism: Trichosurus vulpecula; assembly: GCF_011100635.1. Taxonomy (NCBI): domain Eukaryota; kingdom Metazoa; phylum Chordata; class Mammalia; order Diprotodontia; family Phalangeridae; genus Trichosurus; species Trichosurus vulpecula. The sequence continues at coordinate 109,590,987 of NC_050576.1, read as the reverse complement.
AGAACCATGGAGTCTGAATGCAGATGGAAGCATACTGTTCTCTCTCTCTCTTTTTTTTCTTTCTTGTGGTTTTTCCCTTTTGTTCTGATTCTTTAACATCGTGACTAATGTGGAAATTTGTTTAATATTATTGCGCACATATAGCCTATATCAGATTGTTTGCCATCTTGGGGAGGGGGGAGAGGAGAGAGGGAGGGAGAAAAAAAATTTGGAATTCAAAATCTTATAAAAGTGAATGTTGAAAACTATCTTTACATGTAATTTTTAAAAAAAATACTATTAAGTGGGGAAAAAAGACCTTGTAGATTTCCTGGGCCAGGCTATCTAAACTTATCTTAAGTCTTACTCACGAGCCCCTTCCTGACTAGTTTCTGAATAATCTTCCTCCTTCACCAATGGGCTTGGCGGCTTGTTGAGCTGACTAATGCCTAGATTCCTAAAGTAGTCTTAGTCACCATTCATAGAAGTATAGTATCCTAACATTAAACATATGATTAATTCAGCTTTATATGGGATAGCATAAGCCATGAGGCATCATCCTGCAATACTCAGGGGAAGTCATGACAAGAATTCAGCTCCGAGTACCATCTGATAAAAGCCCAGAGGGGTGGGGCTTGCTGCTGCATGGTTACACCATTTTTCCAGGTGGCAGGATCACACTGGAAACAAAAACAAACTGATCTAAGAAAGGTTTTGCAAATACAAAGGAAAGGACATTTGATAACACAAGACTATTCTGTACCCATTAGAAAAGACAGGAGAAAAAAAGAAAATAAAACACAGGAGGGAGCAGAATGATGTGTTCAGAAAAGCTGTAGAGCTTGCAGGGTGGGGAACCTTCACCCTCAAGGCCACGTGTGGCCCTCTAGGTTCTCAAGAGCAGTCCTTTGAATCCAAACTTTGTGCAGGTTCCCCACCCCTGGCCTGGGGTGACATACTCTGCACTTCTGAGCTTCACCATACATGAAAAAAAGATAGATATCCAAAATAAAGAAGAGTTTAAAACATTTTTTTCAAAAGGAAACTGGAACTGAAGATAATATTTGCTTTTTGAACACCTCAAACAATAGAAAGGCAGATGAAGTGAATAAATGCAACAGGCAAGGACATCTACAGCAACTGAGTGACAACAGAGAGACTAGTAAGAGACTCCTTTCTAAATATACACAAGGAGATAGGGGTGAAGGTAGAAATCTGGTAGAGGTAATGATGAAGATATGGGCAGGGGGCATTATGGACAGAACCCAACAATACCCTGCCTGTAGGCCAATCGGTGTTTTTTGTTTTGTTTTGTTTGAGGGACTTCATTACAATATGGGAGAGTTCATGAAGTTGGGGGCAGGGAGAAATAGAGGGATAGAGAGGAATGTGTGATGTGCCAGGGTCAAGGGCTAACAATGAGGGGAAGGTGACCTCAATGGGAGTAGGAGAGCATTTGAGACAAATTTGGGAGAAAAGATAATCAGATCAAGCAATGGACTACTTAATCAGGGATGTGGTGGGGAAGGGAACCTACTGGGGGTTGAGTCCTCTCTGATACCTGTGATGATTGGCATTGTTCTGGGAATGAAGCACAAGGGAAAAGAAAAGGAAAATCCATGAGACAAGTCCTACATGGCAGTGGCAGAAAGTGACTAGGGGGGAGAGCTTAAAATGGATATTTTGTTTTTGTTTTTGACTATCATCTTAAAATTTTTTTAATATTCATTTTTCTTAGTTTGAATTCTAAATTCTCTCCCCTCATCCAGCCTGTTTCCCACCCATAAAATGGATACTTTGGAGACTTTGATTGCATGAGGAATACATAAAAAAAAGAGATTCCAGATAATTCTAAAGGCCATGAATTAGAGAATGAGAGTCTAGAATAAACAGAAAGAGAGGATGAATAATGAAGATAGTGAGAGAAATCTTTTTTGGGAAGGAACACAAAAAATGAAATTTTAAAAAATAATATACAGAACTAGTTAAAGAAGGGGAGAGGAAAGGAATCTACTTAACTTAGAGGAAAAAGGGGAAGTGAAGAATTATATAATCAAATAAAAAGCAGGAGAAAACGGAAACTAATAAAATCCCAAAGGGAAAATGAATAAGAAGAAGGGGTCAGAGTAAGAAGAAGAGAGCCAGTGGGAACAAGGCCACTTCAAAAAAAGATAAGTAAAGTAACTGAAGGAACATAGAACTTGTTTATAGCAGAAGAAAAAAGATCATAACTTGAAAAGACCCATTATTAGAGAAAGATGGAGGAAAATATAAATCTAACTCTTATTACTTTAAATGTGAATAGATTAAATGATCCAATAAAACAAAAAGGTGTGACAGATTGGATCTGAAAAAACTCTACAATCTATTGGTTACAAGAAACACATTTTAAAAAACAGACATATATAAAATGAAACCGAGGGGACAGGGAAAAATGTACCATGTATCATGTAAATCAAAAAAAGCAGGAGTCACAATCATGCTATGAGGCAAAGCAAAAACAAGCATTCAAAAAATAAAAAGGGATGAACAAGGAAACTATATTACACTGAAAGGAACCATAGACAACAAGTTAATATCAGTAGCAAACAAAGGAATAAGGGAAACATTATCTAAGCTTCAAGAAGACATAGAAAGTAACACAATAGTGAGAGAAGACTTCAATATCCCTCTCAGTTTTGGCTGAATCTAACAAAGGTAAGCAAAAGGGAAAATATGAAACTGAACAAATTTCTGGAGAAATTAAAGTTGAAAAACGTAGTGTCTTCTGAATGGGGCAGGAAAAGAATATACATATTTTTAGCACCACATGAAACTTTTACAAAAATTGACCTTGTACCAGGGTACAGAGATATTGCAAACAAATACGAAACAGCAGAAATAGTTATTACATCCTTTACGGATCATAGCATGATAAAAATTGAAATTGATCCAAAGACCACAAACAAAAACTACAGATCTGAATGGGGACTTAACCATGTCTGATTTCACAGATACTTGTCTGGTAGAATATAAGCATAGATCTAGACCCTGGGAATACAGCAATAAAAACAAAACATTTTCTTACCATAAGTAAGTACCATAATGCATTTTACTAAGACAACATGTATACATATATGTGCATATATATACATATGTATGCATATGTGTATATATACATATATAAGCATATATAAAATAAACACAACTGATTAGGTAGGAGAGATAATAGCAATTGGAAAACAGGAAAGACCTTATGTAAGAAGTTTTGTTTGAATTGAGCTTTGGTAGAAACTAAGGTGGTGAGAAGGAAGGGAGTCTATTCTAGACAAGAGACAAAGTGAGGTTGGTGGGATATAGAGTTTTGTGTGAAGAATATTAAGAAGGCCCAATTTGACTGGATTATAGAGTATGTGAAGTAGGAAGCCAGTGGAATTAATTGATCAAGGGAGTAACATATCACTTAGGCCTCTTGGATACAATAAGAAGGATGGCTCAGAGAGAGGAAATACTTGAGGTAGGGAGACATTAGAACATTATTTCAAAATTAGAACAATTAGGGGCGGAGCCAAGATGGCGGCTGGTAAGCACGGACTAGAGTGAGCTCCGTACCCGAGTCCCTCCAAAAACCTATAAAAAATGGCTCTGAACCAATTCTAGAACGGCAGAACCCACAGAACAGCAGAGAGAAGCAGGGCTCCAGCCCGGGACAGCCTGGATGGTCTCTGGGTGAGGTCTATCCCACACGGAGCTCGGAGCTGGGAGCTGGGGGCTGGGAACGGAGTGGAGCAGAGCCCAGCCTGAGCGGCATGGACCATCCAGACCAGAAGCTGGGCGGAGGGGGCCCTAGCGCCCTGGATTAATGAGCTGCGGCAGTTATGAGACTTCTCAACCCACAAACACCAAAGACTGCGGAGAAGGTTAGTGGGAAAAGCTGCGGGAGTAGAAGGAGTTCCCAGTTCGGCTTCCAGCCCCAGGGGCAGCGGAGGGGGGGCAGCTACAGCTGTTGTTACTTCCGGCTCCAGGCCCACCTGGTGGGAGGAATTAAGTGGCGGATAAGAGCAGGAGTGCGCAGCCTGCCGAAGATCTAAGCCCAGTTCGGGTTGGGGGTTGGGGAAGGAGCAGTGCGGGTCTGACAGAGCTGGCACCTCCCCCCCAAACGTGGAACATAGAACTCTGTAGTCTACAAGCAGTCATACCCCACTGAAAAACTCAAGGGTCAAGTTAGTTGGTTGGGAATATGGCCAGGCAGCGAAAGCACACCCAGATTCAGTCTCAGACTTTGGATTCTTTCTTTGGTGACAAAGAAGACCAAAACATACAGCCTAAAGAAAACAACAAAGTCATAGAGCCTACAACCAAAGCCTCCAAGAAAAACATGAACTGGCCCCAGGCCATAGAAGAACTCAAAAAGGATTTGGAAAAGCAAGTTAGAGAAGTAGAGGAAAAATTGGGAAGAGAACTGAGAAGGATGCGAGAAAACCATGAAAAACAAGTCAATGCCTTGCTAAAGGAGACCCAAAAAAATACTGAAAAATACACTGAAGAAAACAACACCTTAAAAAACAGACTAACTCAAATGGCAAAAGAGCTCCAAAAAGCCAATGAGGAGAGCAATGCCTTGAAAGACAGAATTAGCCAAATGGAAAAGGAGGTCCAAAAGACCACGGAAGAAAATACTGCTTTAAAAATTAGATTGGAGCAAGTGGAAGCTAGTGACTTTATGAGAAATCAGGATATTATAAAACAGAACCAAAGGAATGAAAAAATGGAAGACAATGTGAAATATCTCCTTGGAAAAACCACTGACCTGGAAAATAGATCCAGGAGAGATAATTTAAAAATTATTGGACTACCTGAAAGCCATGATCAAAAAAAGAGCCTAGATACCATCTTTCAAGAAATTATCAAGGAGAACTGCCCTGATATTCTAGAGCCACAGGGCAAAATCGAAATTGAAAGAATCCATCGATCGCCTCCTCAAATAGATCCCAAAAAGAAATCTCCTAGGAATATTGTTGCCAAATTCCAGAGCTCCCAGATCAAGGAGAAAATACTGCAAGCAGCCAGAAAGAAACCATTTGAGTATTGTGGAAACCCAATCAGAATAACCCAAGATCTGGCAGCTTCTACATTAAGAGATCGAAGGGCTTGGAATGCAATATTCCGCAGGTCAATGGAGCTAGGAATAAAACCTAGAATCACCTACCCAGCAAAACTGAGTATCATGTTCCAAGGCAAAATATGGATTTTCAATAAAATAGAGGACTTTCAAGCTTTCTCAGTGAAAAGACCAGAACTGAATAGAAAATTTGACTTTCAAACACAAGAATCAAGAGAAGCATGAAAAGGTAATCAAGAAATGGAAATTGCAAGGGCCTTACTAAAGCTGAACTGTTTCAATTACATTCCTACATGGAAAGATGATGTGTATGATTCATGAGACCTCAGTATTAGGGTAGTTGAAGGGAATATGCATATACATATATATATGTTTATGTATATATATAAGTGAATGTGTATGTATGTATATATCTATGTGTGTATGTATGTGTATATATATATGTGTTTTTATATATATATATATGTAAAAGAGAGCAGACACAGGGTGAGTTGAAGATGAAGGGAAGATATCTAAAAGAAATAAAATGAAATTAAGGGATGAGAGAGCAACATACTGAGAGAGGGAGATAGGGAGAGATAGAATGGGGTGGATTATCTCGCATAAAGGTGGCAAAAGGAAGCAGTTCTATGGGAGGAGGGGAGAGGACAGGTGAGGGGGGAACGAGTGAACCTTGCTCTCATCAGATTTGGCCTGAGGGGGAATACCATACATACTCAGTTGGGTATCTTACCCCACAGGAAAGAAGAGTGAGGAAGATAAAAAAAAAATAAAAGGCGGGGGGATGATGGAGGGGAGGGCAGATGGGGGTGGAGGTAATCAAAACAAACACTTTGGAAAGGGGACAGGGTCAAGGGAGAAAATTCAATAAAGCGGGATGGGTTGGGAAGGAGCAAAATGTAGTTAGCCTACCACAACATGAGTATTGTGGAAGGGGTATACATAATAATACATGTGTGGCCTAGGTTGAATTGCTCGGCTTCTTAGGGAGGGTGGGTGGGAAGGGAAGAGGGGAGAGAATTTGGAACTCAAAGTTTTAAAATCAGATGTTCAAAGACAAAAACAGTTTTTGTATGCAACTAAAAAATAAGATACACAGGCAATGGGGCGTAGAAATTTATCTTGCCCTACAAGAAAGGAAGGGAAAAGGGGATGAGAGGGGAGGGGGGTGATAGAGGGGAGGAGGGCTGACTGGGGAACAGGGCAACCAGAATATAAGCCATCTTGGAGTGGGGGGGAGGGTAGAAATGGGGAGAAAATTTGTAATTCAAACTGTTGTGAAAATCAGTGCTGAAAACCAAATATGTTAAATAAATAAATTTAAATTAAAAAAAACTATTTCAGGAAAAAAAAATTAGAACAATTATTACAATAATTTTATTAGAGCCCAAACTGGTGTGGTAGCCATGTGAGTTAAGAGCAGGGGAATAATATGAGAGAGGTTGTAGAGCTAGTATCAGCAGCCTTGTCAACTTAACGGGATATGTAAATATATTAGAAATTGAGATATTGCTTAAAGTGTCAAAATAATTCCCATGTCAATCTTTGTCCATTACTTGGCAGTAGCATGGTGTAGAAGAGCAGTTCTCAAATGTTTTGGTCATAGGACCCCCTTACATTCTTAAATTATTGAGCATTGCACCTCTCCTCCAAAGAGCTTTTGTCCATATGGGTTATAGCGTGATATTTATCATACCAGAAATTAAAATGTCTTATTTTTATTAAAAGAGTTTTGACTCACAGATCCCCTAAAAGGATCTCAAAGACTCCCAGAAATCCCCAAACTACACTTTGAAAATAACTAGCATAATAAATATTGATAATGGGAGTCAAAAACCAGTTCAAATCCTGATTATGATATTAGTTATGTGACCTTTATACAAGTTTCTTCTTTATGTGCCTAATTTTCTTCATCTGTAAAATAAGGGGATAGGACCCCATGAGATCTCTAAGATTCTTTCTAGCTTGAATTCTTATGATCTATCATCCATGAGGTACAGGCTCTGCAACTGAACATGAAACTCACTTAAAACATTGAATATGTTCTTAGTATCACCTCATAAGGCTTTGCTTCTTTACCTGACTTGTTGGAATTTACTTCTCTCTTCACTAGAAATCAAAGACAAAAGAACCCTTTCAAAGTAATGTTTATTGAACCATGTGTTGGTAGGATGATAATATCTAGTAACCAGCATCATAGCAACATATACGTAGTTATCTTTAAATAAACAAGGAAATATTAGCATAGCCCTTTATTCCAGGAAGCAGTGTTTTAAGCTTTTAAGAACCTTGACTTATTAATAAATAAAACAGTCCTAAGAATTGTGTTTTTCTGATTCCTGGGAACTTTGAATATAGGGGGAAAATTAATAAAAGTTGACCAATTGCCTTTTCTAAGATAGCTAATTTTAAAATTTGCTTATGAGTATACACGGTATGTAGAGAAAACTTTGGAGGCAACTAGATTATGTTATCAACCAATAATACCTAAATAATTAACAAAATTAAACTACCAAAGTAACAATAACTTGTCTAGAGTTTTTTTAAATAGAACAACCCTAACTCTTTGATCCAGTGACACTAACCTCTTTGCTGTTCCGTTAATAAGACATCCTATCTCTCTGCTCCAGGTATTTTCTATGGCTGTCCTCCCATACTTAGAATTCTCCCCTTTCTCATCTCTGCCTCTTGGCTTCCCTTGCTTCTTTCAAATTCCAATTAAAATCCCATCTTCTGCAGGAAGCCCTTCCCAACCCTTCTCAATTCTAGTGCCTTCTCTTTTTTAATTATTTCCCATTTATTCTGTGTATAGCTTGTTTGTACATATTTGTTTGCTTCTCCCCCATTAGATGGTGAGCTTCTTAAGGGCAAGGTATGTCTTTTGCCTTTTTTTTTTATTCCCCAAGGCTCAAGTGCAGTTTCCAGCATATGGTAGACCCTTAATAAATGTTTATTGATTGACAAGGAAACATGCAAAAGTAGTTGGTTTTAAAAATTTCTTCCCCAGAGCAACCTTTATCACTAAAAGTTTCTTGAAGTTTTATTAAAGTAAGAGTTTCTGTATCTAAGGGAAAGCAGAGATAGATGTTGAATAAACTTCAATCTAAGTGGTTAAAAACAGTGTCCAGTCATTCAGTAGGAAAGGATACTAATCTTAAAAGCAGCCAGGGACATCTGCAAAAATGGTTTCACTTTCTGCAAATACTTGAATACATTTCTTCACTGCACTTAATGCAGGCTAATGTCCTGATGCTTTTACATTTCCTCTTAATAATAATGCCCTTTTTCATTGGGAGAGTGAACATTCTACTTTTTGACTACTTAGATTGTCAGCATAAGATAAAAAAAAAGAAGAGAAAAATAATAGGACGATATAAAACAAACTCTTTTGGGTGTCGTAGAGGCCTCTGCCAAGGTCCTTCTTGAGAAGACCTTTAATGCTTCCAAAAATGCATGGGTTTATTCTGATAACATCCCAACCATTGAAAGAACTTTCTAAAAGTCACAGAAAAGGGTGTGATAATAAAACTGAAATTTCATTGAAGATTTCGGTTGCAGAAAACTTCACTTTCATGGAATTTCCAAGATCTTAAGGTTGTGTACAGATGATCACAGAAATTGGATTGGTTCCTTTCCAGCAAACATTCCTTGGAGTTTGGCTCCAAGAGTATGTTCCAATTTCAAAGTACTTCAGCAAAAACAACAATAACAGTTGCTGTGTAAATACAGAACACTGTACAGTTTGTAAAACACTTTAAAAAACTACTTGCTACTAACTGGTCGGTTGATATTGGGAAGTACTTCTATTGGGGATTTGTGAACAACAGTACGAGAAACTGCCACTTTTTTAGGGTGTTAAACCTGAAAATTTGGTTGAAGGAAACAACAGAGCTAGGTGATAGAAAAATCCATGTTGTTTATTATTTTCCCTTAAAGCATAGCAGAGCTAGCTTACTTGTACATACAAGGAGTCAGAGTATAAACTCTGGCTGCCTGAACAAAGCAATGAGAAAACTTATATACTTATTTTAGCAGAGCTAGCAAGCCTGCATTACCTCATTTTCATGACCCTCATGTATGTTTAACCATGATACAAGAAGAGGATTTTCCTTAATGGAATAGAGTTGTAAAGGATGTTGACAAAAGTCAGTTGAAACTACAGCCCAGCGTCTCTGTGTCTCATTACATTCCATAAGATAGTATATACCTGTAGAATATTAAGCAAGGTAATGTCTCTTGGGGTTAGGGTAATGTCCTTAATGATCTGGCCTTGTTGACAGAGGTAAGGGTATTGCCTGAGCAAACTTTTAGAGAGAACAAAGAAGCCCATGTCCTGGATCTTCATCCAGTTACTCATTAAATCAGGCTCTGGGTCTACTTGAAATTAGAAAATGATATAAAATAGTATAATATTTTTCACATTTCCTCGTTTTGGTCAAAGGTAAGCTGAAAGCTTCACCTGAAGACCAATTAAGGTATGGAAAAACCTCTGCCTTAAAAGTTCTAAAAATCCTTATCTAGGTGGATTCAGGTTTTTTTTTCTCTTTCTGTGTTTGGACATCCCCAGAGATGGACAGTAATTATAAACTACTTGTAAACAAGCAGGGGGAGCAAGTTGCAAGGGGGATCAGTAGGGAGCACAATGGGGAAACTGGAGCACCTAAGTAAAATAAGCTAAAGACACCAAAGGTACAAGTAAACAGTCTTGGGAACGCAACGGACTCAGAAAGGGAAAGAGCAGTTCTTCGTTCAGATTCTGGTCCGGGCTCTTGGGAAGGTTGCCTGCGTCTGATGCTGTCCTCTTCAGGCTCTTTAAAACTGGAGGGCAAGGTGTCCTATGGGCTCAGATGTCCACTCAGGAGCACGGGCAATCATCAGATGTGATAGAAGGATCAAGGAGTCCATATCCACAAGTTGGCAGCTGTAGAAGTAGTCAGATCTGACAGGAGCTCCCAGAACACATGTGATTTTATAATTGAGAGAAAAACAGCACAACATAGGTCCCAGCCACGCAGGGCTAAGTTCAAACAAATACAATAAATGGTTCGGTATCCCAGCCACACAGGGCTGAGTTTAAACAATTACAATAAAGTTTCAGGTGCCTGATTGTAGTTATCTGGTTCCTAGATAGTAAAAGAGAATTCTGCTTCTCTGGTTCAGATCTATAAATTCTCAAAGAATTCTAACTTAATATAACTTAGTACAATCACTTAAATTTGGCTCTCCTTTTTTTTTTACTTCAGAGTATTTCAGTTCATATATCATCTACTGTTTCTGTCCTTACCTAAATTTTGTACCTGGCATAAGAATCCTTTAAAATATAAAGGTCCAACCATAAATTGAATTCATCTTCCTTTTAAAATCATCAGACAGATACCTTAATAAAGGAGATATAATTTCACTTGTACTACTATCTTACAAAATTTTGTGCAAAAATCCACATTTAAGATGTTATTACCAAAACACACTTATTAGCTTGAATTTCCATGACTGATAGATTTTGGAGCCAATCATACACATCTGTATATAATTCTTAGAGGAATCAATTTGATCCTATTGCTTTTTCTCAAAATTTGCTATCCTATTTAATTAGACATTTATCACATTACATCTTTGTCTTATTACTTTGTCTAATCATTTCCTCCTTTTGGAGGATGTTATCTCTATTCTCCTTCTAATCTTTATTTGGTCATGAACATAGGTTAAAATTGTAAGCTATTCATTCCTGTATCCTATTATAATAACTCAGAGATATTCCAATATTCATCTATTACCTAATAGATTTAGCATTGTGCTTACAAAACTTCCTGATAATATAAATTTGCTATGAAAGGAAAGAGGGACAATTTCATATATCTTAACAGAAGGAAAGAACTTCCTTAGCTCTGTTTGATTCCAGGCACGAGTCATATCTGATAGCCAATCTTACAGTCACCAGGTGCTGAAAGCAGGGCTTAGGAGTAATCAGGTGGGGATTTTCCTTTTCAGAAAGGAAATAGCAGAATTGGGAAATAGAGTCAGGAAGATCCTACCTAGGTTGTGTCCAAGGTTGTCTTCAAGGCTTTTTCCCAGGCACAGATATCCACTTTTAAAAGTTCTCAGCCTGTAATGCCTGCCATACTACTACTGGCTTCATGTGACCTATACCTGTAATCAGAGCTTAAAACAATATTAAATTGTAGTCCCATGAAATCTTAAATAGCAAATAAATATCCTTCAGATAGGACTGTCCCAAATTTCATTGAGCTAGTAATTATCAAATCAAGCTACATAACTTTTCTGTCTTCTAAAATACTTTCTCACACTCTCAACTTAACTTAAACCATTTGAAACTAGTATTCCTTTGGGACAGGAGAGGCTTAGCTAACTTCCATTTGTCCCTAAACTTTCTTATCTGCCTTTCCTATTTTCCCTCAACCTAAATTTACCTTTCCAAATCTTTCAAACCCATTACTCAGCCTTCATTTCAGCCATAAGACAAAACAACTCATAAGTTAGTACTTTCATTGTCATAACTGTGTATACTGGAATCCCATTCCAGCTTCTTAAACACACAAAGACACAAAAAAAAGGGATTTGTTTTTCGTGATAACTCATTCTAAAAGGAAGGAACACTTATTAGAGAGATCTGCCATCTCGTCTCCCCCTGAGGGTGGGTTCTTTTCCATCAGAAGGCAAGTTTCACTAATAAGAACTGTATCCTTAAGACCCACATCCTCCTTGAAACCCAATCTTATCCTAAAAACGCATCACTTTTGCTGACTTTAAAAAGCCAGGTTTTTTTTTTTAGGCTTCTGACCCCTACTGTTCTTTCTTTCAGTAAAAACTCAAATCCCAGTAATTGTTGCCCCTCCCCTTTCCTTCCCTTCTGACAGGTGGGCTAAGGTGAATCTTCTTATCTAAACTAAGGGCAGGGAGGAGTAAGGAATTCAGACTGTCAAAGGAGATTGTTTCCAATCTCCTTACTCAAAAAAGAAACCTTGAATAAGACATTGAATGGCCTTCAACCTCCCTCCCAAGGCTTCTATAGATTCTAATAATTCTAATAAGGTTCTCACCCAGAAACCCCGAGAACTCACAATAGGTTTGAACTGCAACCAATTGGCTTACAGGTGGAAATTCAGCAGGCCTTCTAAAATTATATAAAAAGATTTTACAGAACATTTTCAAAAGTATTTTCCTTAAAGCAAATTAACCCTTAAATACTGGAATTCATTTACTAGGTTGGTGCCAAATGTCCTCAAATATTGCCCAGAATTCCTAGATCTTACAAGTTCCTTAGTCAAAAAGTGTTATAATGTGGAGGACACTTAGTTTCTATAATTACATACCCAATTAATTAGCCTTATCACAATAATAACATTTACCAGGACTTTAAAAACGTTTTCCATAAGAATTCCTCTACACAGAAAACCACACAAGATTGATAAGAATTCATGACTAGATGGTTTCAAAAGTTCTTGTTTCAGTTAATAACCTCAATTTCTTAATTAACTACAATTCTTGATCTAACAACATCCAGATTATAAGAGGAATTATTTTAATCACTAGTGGTAACATTTTAATTTCTAAGGCCCAATACTTAGAAAAGATTATTGCCTTTAAAACCATATTTTTTCAATATTGCTGATACATCTGTTTGTCAAATTACACAATTTAGAAATGTAACAGTGCCCTAAACATAATTATGCATTTTAAAACTTGAAACAACCCATTTATCAATTTAGGTGAACACATTTCTAAATCTCCTTGCACAGAGAATCTTTCATCTCATCATTTGAAACTATAACTTTAAATCACCAGATATATTCTCATAATAGAAAACTTTTTCACACAGAAAGTCTATTCTCATGGTTAAATATCAGTATTATTAATTATTTACTTGTTATAACCACATATAACAGTTCCAAATTTTATCACATCCCTTTGAAACCCAATTAACATATATCAAAATCAGCTTAAAATTGCTGTAATATCATTTCTTACCACACAATGGTCTTCTCAAATTCCACAATCTAAGAGAATTTTGGGAACATAATGCAAGTTTAGAAATACAGAAACAATAATTTTCCGATGACATCTATTGCATTTCCAGATTACCACATATAGAAATTATTCAGCTTGTTACTTTTGGTATTTAAAAACCACTTCAAAAGTTAACAATTACATTAAATCAGAGAGAGATAATAATAATGTTGCATATACCAGACTTTATGTTAAGCATTTTACAGTCATTATCATTTTGATCCTGTAACAACCATCATTATTATTTTCCCTTTACAAATCAGGAAACAGGTCAAACAGAGATTAAAATACAGTTTTGCAATTGGAACAAGAAGTGTAAAGTTACCTAGAGAAGTTACCTAGAGCAGAAGCTAGTATCCCAGTGGTGACAATTCTGGGAGTCAGAAAGTCCAAATCCATCTACCTCACCCTTCCCCCACAACTGCAGAAGTTACTGAACCTAGGGCAGTTTGCAGCTGCTAGGACAGAGTGGGCAGAATGCATAGGACCTGGGTGACAATTCCAAACTTTGCCAAAAAGGATGAGCTACAAAGGTACCCAGGGGCACAGGACTGTCAGAATACTGTCAGTCTGTGAAATTCTGTCCTTCTCCTCCTTTTGCCAGGTGGGGAAAGGTGATTTAAGTTTTCCCTACAGTTCTCCTGCATTATCTTCTCCTAATCTGATCTGGGAGGAAAGGAGTTTGTTTTAGCTGCTCAAACTTTTACTGCAGCTCTGGCTTGGTCAGAGACAGACAACAAGGTGAAAGATATCAGTGATTGTAACTCAAGTAAACCTAAGTGATCAGCATTGGGAAGGTGTTTTAGCAAGAGTGAGCTCCTGGAGGGATTTTACAGTCTCAGGAGTTCTGTCCCAAAATCCAACTAACCAATTTCCAAACTTTTAATGAATAATCAATCCCAGAATATGCTAAAATGTTTCAGCTCTATTTTTTCTTCAAGTTCGGTTGGCCAGACCAAACATTGAAAAAAAAAATAAGAGTCTCTGTTTCCCTAACTGCAGCCTTAGAATTCTCTGGCTACCTGCGTTTCAGATTTTACCAAAGTATAGACATTTCACAGCACACACTGTCACACAGACAATTAACAAAACAAATACAGAACAAATACAGACTGAGCTCAGAGTTCAAACAACAGAGAATTAGAAGCTTTCATGAGTTAGCTATTAGCACCCCTATGGTCTTTGGGGAAGCCTTGGCATTCCTGATTTTTCTGACTCTCCATATCCTATCCCTTAGGAAGGGGGAAAGGGGAGATGGAGGAAGCAGAACAGAGTTACCTCCCTCTGGATCAGAGCCTTTCCTGGGAGGCAGAGGGGGAGGGAAAAAGCAAAGTGCAGTTTTTCTCCCCTGAATCCGGGCCTCCAAGGGAAGGAAGAGAGGGAGTGGAGGAACGGTTGGACTTCTAATTCTAGTTTTTGACTGATCTATAGTTAATTTTCTAGATCAATCAGTGTTTCCAGGGGATCTACGTGCGTTTGCCTGCAGATCTGTGTTTTACCACAGATTTGATCCCTGCCCCCAGAGCTAGTTTAAAGGGAATTTTCAGACTTCAACCAATTTTGTGGGAGTTCTTTTTGGAAGCTGGGAAGAGAGACAACTTACCCCGACCTTGTCAAGGCCAAAATTCCAGGAAAAATTAATCCTATGGCACCCAAAAGCGTTGGCAAGGTTGGGCTGCATTGTCCCGTTTCCATCATTTCCATCCGAGTCACGGCACCATAACTGTTAAACCTGAAAATTTGGTTGAAGGAAACAACAGAGCTAGGTGATAAAAAAATCCATGTTGTTTATTATTTTCCCTTAAAGCATAGCGGAGCTAGCTTACTTGTACATACAAGGAGTCAGAGTATAAACTCTGACTGCCTGAACAAAGCAATGAGAAAACTTATATACGTTATTTTAGCAGAGCTAGCAAGCCTGTATTACCTCATTTTTATGACCCTCATGTATGTTTAACCATGATACAAGAAGAGGATTTTCCTTAATGGAATAGAGTTGTAAAGGATGTTGACAAAAGTCAGTTGAAACTACAGCCCAGCGTCTCTGTGTCTCATTACATTCCATAAGATAGTATATACCTGTAGAATATTAAGCAAGGTAATGTCTCTTGGGGTTAGGGTAATGTCCTTAATGATCTGGCCTTGTTGACAGAGGTAAGGGTATTGCCTGAGCAAACTTTTAGAGAGAACAAAGAAGCCCATGTCCTGGATCTTCATCCAGTTACTCATTAAATCAGGCTCTGGGTCTACTTGAAATTAGAAAATGATATAAAATATTTTTCACAAGGGTTATGGCTAGAACCTCTGGGATCTGGAGGAAGGAAGCACTTCTTGGAAACTTCTTCCCTAATTCCCTAATTCTTGGTCTAAACAGCCTTTCTGAGCTTGTAGGTGGAGTGGCTTAGGAAATACATCTTGCCCTCCCATGATCAAGGGGGTGTGCATGTTACCTTTGCTTGCCTGAATCCATTGCCTAGTGAGTGAGATGGTGACGCCCTCTCATGGAATCTGGATCTCAGCCTTTCTGTGAATTGAGTGGGATGAATGGAGGTGGGGACTCTGGGATTCTGATTGACAGCTAGGCCTAAGTCTCAAGTTACTAAGAAATCACCTGAACCGTGTCCTCGCCAAAATAAGGGAAAAGGTGTCTTTAAGAGTTTGGCATTGGCTAAAATTGTACCTGGGGTAGTAGATTTCCGTGAAATTGTGAGCCTGGACTCCACCAATGAGAGTAAAAGACCAGTGGTGGTGGGGCGGGGACTTGTTTACGTTAGACTTATAAGGCTGGGTTTTGCCCTTTGAACCCCGCCTCTCCCTACCGATCATCTATGGCTTCGGAGACCATCCTTCCCCCACCCCACTCCCCCCAATAAAGAAGTTTCTCTGTTCCTGAACTTGAGAGCCCTCTGATTTTTTAAATTAATTATTGACGGGTGGTCTCACCCCACACACTAGGAAAGCCCAGGCCAAAATTCTGAGAGAAGCTCCCTGGACTCCTGTATTTCTTTTCTGCTTTGCTACATCTAAACAGGGCAGTTGGGTAAGTATGTTCCCCCTCTCTCTTCTGTATCACTACTTCCCTTTTTTAGGTTCCTTTCTTCCACCATACAACCTAGAGCAGATGTTGACAACTAGAGGCAAAGTAGAAGAAAAAGGATGGAGGTCGGATAGTTGGGCCTAAAAGAAGTAATTGTGATTAATCAAGCCATCCAAAATGTCCAAAATGCCATGCTGAGATATTTGACTGAAGCAAGTTGTGGTGGCAAGGAAAGAATGAAAAGCCAGATTAAAATACAAAAAGAAATAAAGGAAACACGCAAAGTCAGGGTACGTAAAAGGTGCTACTTAATGTCTCAATCCATTGTTTTTGAGAAAGCAGACTATACAGCTCCTTAAAGGCACAGCACCTAGGCAATGAACAAATGAGTGAAGTATTTATTAAGCACTTACTGTATGCAAAGTACTGGGCTGAGCTCTAGGGATTCAAATAGAGAAGTCAGACAGTCCCTGTTCTCAGGAGCTCTCATTCTAATGGGGGAGATAACACCCGGGGAGTATTTCAGCTGTGAGTCAGGTGAAAGTCTCATAGGCCTCCCAGTACAGATAACAACATCTCTTCCATGAGATCTCCACTGATAAAATCCATATCAGTTTCTGATGGTGAACGGCTTGACAGTGCCAGGACTTTGATGCAAGAGGCTTCTTTTCCGGCTCTTCAGTAACTGACTAGCATTTGTAGGAGCAGTTGCCAGGCTGCATCTCATCAGAGGTTTCTTCCCAGGATGATGGCTGAAGGCACTGGGCTGGAAGCTTAGCTATTTCCAATGCTCTTAGGTTCAGAGTTCTGGGCTATTAAGATCTGAGGGGAAAGGGTGCTTAAGGGTGGCCTGACCTGCTTCAAACATGTGGCCTCCTGTCTCTCCCCTCAAGGCTGGCTTGTCTGCCCTGGGGGTGTCAGTCGGTGGGGATGGCTGACTCCTTTCTCACAGGAATTGTTTTCTCTCATGATGGCTATAAGGACTAGTCTGGAAGCAAGAGCAGTGGTCTGGATGGTGCTGCCATGCTCAGGGCTTCTGTGCCAGTTGTGCCTGTTGCCGGTGGCCGGTCAGCAGTTGTTATTGGTGGTGATAAGGAAAGTGGGCCCCTTCTCTACAGTGATTTCTCCTCTCAATGATGACTGTGGGGGCTGGGCGATTGTATGTACGATATCTTATACATAGAACCAGAGTGGTCTTAGCCTACCTAGGCTGCCTCAAAATACAGAATGTCCCCAAAAGCCCTAGTATAACCTTAAGGTCTTAAAACTCTACTAAGAGTTTTGGGACATTTTTATTAGTGACAGTCCTAAATGAAATCCTATTGGAAGAGGGAACTAAACAGATAACCACTGAGAAATGCTACAGATTTTAATTCACTGGATGTGGGGGAAAGCATAATCCATATTCAGGCCAAAATACTATGTCCTCCATAAATAAATGGTTATTTAGTAAAAATTGGAAAAGGATAGATATTTTTATCTTTTAAAAAAGGTTGAGGACAGGAATGACCCCAGAAGTTAAAGACCCATCCACTGCCCATCAATATCTGGGAAGACAGTATTGACTTGAAAATAAAATGACTTTGAATGGAAGGCAACTGGTATTTCAACAAATATTTATTGAGTGCCCATTGGGTTCAAATCACTGTGCTAATTGCTGTGGGGAACAGAAGGATAAACATTACAGGATCTTACAGTCTAAGTAGAAGGGAGAAGACAAGTACAGGAAATAACAGTAATTGAAGACAGGCTATGGTGAGTGCCATCAATGAAATACAAGTGCAGTGGAATTTCAGGGCAGGAATGGAGATCTCATCCATTTCAGGAGGGAGTATGAGCAGAGAGCCTGCCTACCTCATGCAGGAAGGCAGGGGCTAACATAAGCTCCTAAGTACCCTTTATATCATCTGTAAATTCTTCCTTCCTTCCTTCTTTTCTTCCTTCCTTCCTTCCTTCCTTCATTCCTTCCTTCCTTTTCCTTCCTTCTTTCTTCCTTCCTTCCTTTCTTTCTTTCTTTCTTTCTTTCTCTTAAGCCCATTTCATTCTGGAGCTCATAGACTGGATAACAGTAATTCCCTGCTCAAGCACCACTTAATGGTTATTTTTTTGGGCCCTCCTGGCTCAGAGTGAATGTAAACAGTCACTGTTTCTCTTTTTGGCCTGCAACACTGAGGGTCTTCTCCTCTCAGTTTGATTTTTTTTTAATTAAAGGGGCCATCCCTTGACTCACTTCTTAAAGAGGCCTGTTCACTAAATGGGTGTTACCTAGAACCTATACAGACCTTAGCCTAAAAGGGCCAGGGTCTCCCGTTGCATCCTGGGCCATCTCCAGTCATTCTGATGAATATCTGGCCACTGGACCCAGATGGCTCTGGGGGAGAAAGTGAGGCTGATGACCTTGTACAGCCCTCCCTCACTCAAATCAAAGTCAACTGCGAGTCATGTCATCTTCCTGATGTCATGGTCTTCTTCGGGAACAAAGGACAAATACAACAAAATCAATATTTATTAGTGTCCTCTTATCAATCAATTAATCAAGCATTGAGTACCTACTATGTGTAAGGTACCACACTAGCTGGAAAGGACCTTAAAAGTTATCCAGTTTGCCCCTACACACACCCCATTTTACAAATGGGAAAACTGAGTCTCAGAGAGGAAAAGTGATTTACCAAGATCACACAAGCAGTCAATTGCAGAACTAGAATTCTAACCCACATCTTCTTACTTCATTCATTTATCTTTCCCTGTAACATGCTGCCTTGCTGCTGGGGTATGGCTTGCCTTCTTTTTCTCTCCATAGCACTGATGCCAGAGTACACTTTGTCTATGCATTCCTTTCCAACTTTCCCTTAGCTACAAAAAATTTTTATTGGCAAATAAGGGAAAGTAGAAACACAAACTCAAAGTTATGGAGTCATTCAGTAAGAGTCAGGAGTCCTATCTTCAAGTCCTCCAATTAGGTCCCTGTTCCCTCATGAATAGAATTTGGTCCTGGCTGTATGTAAGCTGAGATTTTTCCTGGGAAGCATGTGTATTTATGGAAAAATAATTTAAACGATTAAATAATTAAAGTATAATTGTAGGATGAAGGCACTGAATTATTAATTATAGCATAGGAAAGACTCTTGGTATTATTGTGAATTCTTTCTAAGGACAACAGCTCAAGCCACCATTGTAACTAAGAAGGTAGATAAAATGTTGGACCCATCAAGAAAGCAAACAGAGACTGTTAGAACATTTTTAAAATTTAATTTTTATTTTCAGTTCCATATTCTCTCCCTTCCTCCTACATCCCCCATTCATTGAGAAGGCAAGAAATATGATACCCATTGTAGAGATTAAGTCATTCAAAACATATTTCTACATTAGTCACATTCTGAAAAAAAAAGTAAAAATAAAGAAAAGAAAAAAAAACTATGTGTCCATCTGTACTCTGAGTCCATCAGTTCTCTGTCTAGAGGTGGGTAGCATTGCACATCATGAGTCCTTTGGAGCTGTTGTGGATCATTGTATGGATCAGACTTGTATTAATCAAACTTCGAAGTTTATTGTTTTTACAACATTGCTGTCACTGTGGAGTTTGTTGCATTGGTTCTGCTTACTTCACTTTGCATTCGTTCCTACAAGTCTTCCCAGGTTTTTCTGAAACTGTCCCCTTCATAGTTTCTTAACAGCACAACCGTATTCCATCACAATCATTCACCACAACTTGTTCATCTCTTCCCTCCTTGATAGACATCCCCTCCGTTTTCAATTCTTAGCCACCACAAAAAAGAGCTGCTTCTTATGGTATTCTTGTGACATATCAGCACCTGGAATATACTATGTGCAGTTTGGTTCCTAGACTTTAACAAAATTATGTGATATTATAGAAAGGGCAGAGATAAATAATTAAAATGATGCCATAAAAGAGCAAAGTTTCATTCTGAAAGCATAGTGGAGATAACAATTCATTCATTAAATCTCAGTACATTAAAACAATCAAGAAAGCCTTGAGAAAACTGAACCAGGAAAGAGGAAGTGTTTTTCCAAAGTCTTAAACAGAGGAAATACCAGAGCTGCCATTCTGACTTCAAAACCAGTGTTTTTATCAGCACAACTCCTTGAGGAAAGTTTAGAAGTAAAAGGAAGTATTACTTCACCCCATGAACAGTAACCTGTGAAGTTGTAACCATGGGGTGGGGGGGGGAGATGAAATGACACAGTTTCCTGGATGTCCTTAATTGTTTCTTTTCCAGGACACTTCTACTTGTCCCCTTTCTAACCCCTTAGATCACTCCCTAGTTTTGTAACTTCCTCTCTACTACTAAGCCACATTCTGCCCACGGATATCCCAGCCATCTCTCTTTTACCAGGATGAGGAAGAATCCTCTCCCTTTCCAAATCCACAAAAGTGTTGAAAGCTTAGAAATAACTTTTACTAAGGAAATAAGGTAAAAATAAAAGTAAAAAAAGGAAAGTCTGAGCACTACCTGTGACTGACAAAAAAGGAAAATTTTACCTAGTAATTTATTTTGATCCTTTGAAGGAGTTGTGATTTCATTCTTTTCTCCTCAAACCTCAAACGACACCCTTCCAACACACAAATACACATACGTACACACACCCAAATGAGCTTAGGCTTTAACTTCATTAAATTACTGAGCCTATCCCACAGAAATTCCCTCAGTTCCCCTTGGCCAGTCTTGAAACCTTTTCAGAATCATCACCCATTCTTTCCTCAGCCAAACTGCTTGCTAATGCTTATTCATCTGTGTCCTTAGTTCCATTCCCTGCCTCTGCCAGAATTCCAGTTATCATGCTTTTTTCCTATGCATCTCAAACCTCTCCCTCTCCCCAACTCCTTCCCATCTGACTGACAAAAAATTCTCAGGTCTCTTCAAACTTTAAAAAGAGAATCTTTGCAGACCTGTTCTACAACATGTAGTTATGCCCCATTTTCCTCCTCCCCTTCATGGTCAGAATATTTTCAAAAGATTCCTCTACTTGATACCTCCTCAGTGTCCACTCTCCACCCTTGTGATCAGACTTCCACCCCTATCATTCTATTAAAATTATACTTTCAAAGGTCACCAGTGAACATCCTAAGCTTCAAATTCAAAGACCTTTTCCTCCTTTGCTTCCTTCTTTGACCTCTGAATACTACGACAGTTCTGGGGAATCTTGGAAGGCTTCATGGAAAAACTAACATATGAGTTGGACTTAGAAGGAATAGACAGATTTCAAGTGGGGGAGGGGAAAGGGTGGGGTAGAGTGAGAGGAGTCCTTAAATATCTTTTAAAATTTCTCAACTCTTTAATAGCAGGCTGTGGTTACTGGATAAATACCCAAGGAAATCAGAAAACACTGCACCTCACCAACTCTTATAGATTACCAAGTTGCTTTATGTAGTTTGACAAGATTACTGACTCTCAGCAATCTAGGCTTCTTACCCTCTCAGGAAGGAGTTTTGTAAATACTGCAACAGGCCAGAAATTAAGAAATAGCCTAGCATTCGATTTTTTAAAATGCTATTTTTGTCCTTAATGGAAGAATAATACCCTCCATAGACTGAGCCCTCTTTTATATCAACAATTAAGCCACAAAATTGACAAGGTATACAACATTCTACCTTTGCAGTTGCCCATCTCTCTGCCATGAGGAAGGTTTATTTAAACTGTTTTTTTCAAAGTGACTCTCCTGAGAGGCAATGTAGAATACAGATAGCTCTTGCTATCTGTAAATAAATTCACATTACACAAGTTTGACTATGTAAAGTATTTTGAAAGAAATCCAAATAAGGATTTTGAATGAGGATCTGATTGAGTTGCTAGCTGCAAAGATTGTAGAAGAAGAAAGGGGAGTTTTGGAACCCATAGTGTTACACCTAGATTGAAGCCCACCATTAAGCCCACCGTTAATCCCCTTTATAGTCTTGTCTTTGTCTCTGCCCTACACCCTGAAATGGCTTGAAACTGCTTAAGGCATAATTCTGGGTATTGCCCAAGGCTAGTCCCCTGACCCCCACTTCCTCATGATTCAGCATTCTGTATATTCTCTCTACATCAGCATTATGTGCAAGGATCAGTTGCTAGGGTAAGGTATGGGTTTATTTTGGGGAGGAGCCCTCTGGCTGCCAGGTGGCCCCACACCCTGGGTTATGGTGCAGCTATTCTGCTGGCCAAGCTAGGTCCCTCTACCCAGACAATAGCTGATCAAGTAGAGGTTACTTTCTGGAAAGTTCCACCCTGAACCCTCCACCCAGTTATAGGAAACCAATTACAACCTAAGAGGGCCACTCATTCTAGGAAACTGACCACCCTGTGTCACAGGATGGTCACACCCCTGAATCTCACCATATTTCCAAACTAGCTCTGAGCTGATGAATTCAACCAATGGCTGATCTTTGCTTCTGTATGTCATTGCTTCTGCTAGCAACCCTTCCTAATTGTGTAATTGTGGTTTTTGCCTTTATGAGCATTGTAGTCGCTCAGTTCGGGATTGCCTGATTCGAGTGTACTTTGGGTATGTACTCCAGGTATCACACGCTTGGACAATAAATCCACACTTAAATTTACCATGGACCCAGGTCTCATCTTGCTGTTATTTTCTACACAACGATAGTTGTAACAACAATGCTACTTGCTGCTACTGTGGCTGTGTAAGACCAATAACACCAGCACAGAGGAGGGCTGCTAGCACAGGTTCTTTGATCTGCTTTTTTAAAGAAAGCAACTTTAAGGGGTTTACAATCTCACTTTAATCAAACATACACATATCATTCACTTAGTCCAGGGGAAAAAGTCAACACCCTGAACTTCAGAGCAAATACAAACAGAAATTACAAACAGAGAAAATATAAACAGAACAAATAACACAGATCAATAGACAGGCCCCTATCTGTCTGACCATAGCAATACATATACAGTTACCAGAGAGAGAAGCACCAACATCTGGGTTTTCAAAGTGGGGGGGCAGTGCTTCTTAGCAGCTGCCCAGAGTCTCTACACCAACACTCTTTCAATGAGTGAGCCCCAAGCAAAATGCTAACCTCTGAGTGTATATACCCTTTTTCACACCTCTCATGGGCTTCACACCTCTCATGACCTAATTAGCAAAAGGGTGTGGGCCTTCCTAGAAACAAAGGTAAGACTCAATCAAAGGCACTTGATTGCCTTAGTACTGAGAAGCACTCCAAAACAAAAGACAACAAAAAGTCCCACTTTGCTTGCCATTACAGCGGTCAAACCAAAAAGGTTCACAATGAAACAGTTGGCAGAAGCATTTCACCATTTGAATGAATGTTTTTATTGTATTGAAAAGATGCATCCAAATACTTTAAGGTTTTTAAAAGTTCAAAGACTAGTTGAGGAAAATATTACTTGTCCTCATCAGATATACAAGGAAAAAAGAGCCGCTGTCCAAACAACTCTTGATAGCTTTAAAAAAATCTTGGATAGTTAACCAACAGTGATGAAGGCTAAGTGCAGTGGGTTGGGAAGGGACAACATACTGTATACCTGTGTTAACTTTACTGTACAGTACTGTGCATAATTTATCATCAACTTTACCTTTCATTTCATAATTCTGTTTATTATCATGGAACAGTATTTAGTATGTCTGCATTTTAGTATATTTTATGACTTGTGTAAAGGTAGATTTTGTTTATGCCTTTGTTATATAAGCTAAGTGAAGTGGATGGGTAGGGGCAAATTCACATTACATAAAAATTTCTTTACATAGAGATTTGTGGAATGGTACGTTCATTTATGTAAAGTGAGAACTGTCTGTAATGAAAAGATAAAGGGAGTAGGAGCCAGGAGAGCTAGTTTCTAATCCTAGATCTGCTACTAATTACCCATGTGACTATAGGCAAGTCACTTAAACTTTTAGTCATCTGCAAATGAGGAGTATGTAGCCTAGTGAAAGGATTGCTGGACTTGCAGTCAGGAAAGCCCATCTTCAATTCTTGTTTCAGATACTTACTAAGCTATATGATCATGGGTCAGTGGATAGTCAAAAATATTTATTAAGCACCTTCTAAATGTCTGGTATTGTGTTAAACTGTTGGAATACAAATAAGAAAGAAAAATAGTGCCTGCCTTCAAGGAATTTACAATCTAATGAGAGAAGACAATACACAAAAGGAAACTGAAAATAGAGGGGGGAGGATTAAACATTTACTAAGGTGAGAGGGGATTGGAATCTCTGCTAGTAGAGGGAGTATCCAAATGGATTAAATAATGGATCCTTAAAATATTCACATAGCAAATTTGAAAGCACACAAATTTATCTCCTGGCATTTCTGAAAGTAAAAAACCCTTAGGGCTGCATAAAGTTGGGAGTGTCATCTCAATTTACAAAGAAAATGGAGTATTTTCAATATTTTCAATCAATCAATGAGAATGTCTTATGTACTACCTACTACATACCAGGCACTGTGATAAGCACTGGGGATATAAAGAAAAAAAGGAAATAGTCTCTGCTTTCATGGAGCTTCAGGGAAAATAGTACATACAAATATAGGCAAATAGAAAATATAAACAAAATTAGTATTAGGGGATTTTAAGAGGGGAGTCACTAAATAGCTCTGGGTTTCGGAAGAGATTTTCACAGAAGCTAGTGCCTGAGCTGAATTTTGAAAGATCGGGATTCTATGAGGCAGAGGTGAGGAGGGAGTACCTTCTGGGCATGGGGAAAAGTCAGTGCAAAGTCATGGAGATGGGAAATGGAGGGTCATATATAAGTAAGAAGGTGAGTTTAGCAGGACCAGAGTATGAAGGGAATAATGTGCAATAAGACTGAAAAAATAAGATGGAGCCAGATAGTGAGGGACTTTAAGTGCCAAAGGAAGAATTTATATTTGATCTTAAAGGCAATAAGGAGCTTTTGAAGTTTAATGAGCAGAGGAGTAAAATGGCTAGACCTAGAGAATATCCCTATTAAAAATTTTTTTTTAGTATGATGATAAAGGATTTTAACAGCATTTTTGCCACAACAGGAATAAACGATTCTATGGCTACTTGTAAATTCAATAAACCATCATTAAGTATTAATATGTGTGCAGAGAGGTGATGGAGGGGTATATGATGTTTAGGAAAGATAGAACCCCTCCTCTCATAGAGCTTCCATTTTAGCCAGGGTACATGTCACATACATAACTATAACATAAAATAATATATAATTATGAATAATAATAATACATTAGAAGGATGAAAAACAAAGACCTATGTGAGTTGTTAGTGCTGTTGGGGGCAGAATAGAGGTGGAGGTAAAAGAATCAAGCCAAACTTTGCTTTGTGAAAAGCATTCATTTTGTGACTTAAATTTTTGTATTCTTAGGCTTTGTTCATATAATTTCTGGGAAAATTGGATAGTACTAACTGCACACTTCCTGGAAAATGTTCCATATATCTTATGGTATGTTCTTGTAATAACCAAAGAACATATCAGAATATTCTTGCAATAACCACAAGATTTGTAAAACTCTGGTCAGTCAGAAAGAGGGAATGTCCAAGATTGTGTAAGATGATTGATTCCTTATTATCGACTATAAAAGAGCCGTGTTAACAGCCAAATGGTGTCTTTGTGCCAACTGAGGGGCCTTGGACTCGATATGTTATGCAAATGCTAGCCTTACTAATATATAGATTTTCCAAGATTTCAATTCTTCAGTCTCTTATCAATTTTATTCAAGACAGTTGGCAAGCCATCCAGGAGGCTGAGAGAGCGACCTCAGCCCCAAGACAGCCTCTCAGGAGAACTCCCTATAGCACTCCCACTGGAGGACTTCTCAACAGAGGATTGATATAGGGGTCAGACTCCTCCTCAATTTTGATCTCAAATTTTTTCCAAGCTAAGGTAAGCCCCCACATTATTGAAGAAGCACCTCCATTAGTAGAGAAGCACCTGCAGAAAAAGTCCCTTAAGGGAATAAAAATTTAGGTAAACCTCCACGCTGTTTGGGGACTGCTACATTAGTGGGAAAGTCCCTTTAAGGGAATAATAGAATCTGAAGGTAGTAGCATACCAAAAGTCAGGACAGGAACTACTCTAGCCTCCCAGTTCAACTGGGAATGAAAAAAAAGGACCATTAAATTATGTAAAATTTGATTCAGATAGACACCCCCTTAGAGAAGTTCTTATTGGCCTGGAGTCAGGCCCATTTAGAAGGGGATGACTAAAAATAGAGCTCTCAAATTGTGTAAAGAGTGGTCTAAAATATATGAAAATCCAGATAGCTGCCAGATCTGGCTCAAAGAAAGGCCTCTCAAAGGCTTTGACATTGCTTTTAGAAAATTGTACGCATTGACTTTTTGATTAGAACTTTAAGTGGGAGAAAAGAAAGAAAAGTTTTGCCAGCAAGTACATTCATGTGTCTATCCTATCATATTATCTGTGTTTTATGCAGATCAAACCAACTTCTTCCTGTCGCCTGATTAGTCAAAGGAAAAAGAGTACAAAAAAATGAAAAAAATATTTTTTGAGGGACTTTTGAAGTTTTCAGAAAGACAGTCTCTTTATTTCTCCATTCCTAACTCTTCAAGTTTGGGAAGCAGACAAGAGACATAGATAAGAAGAAAGGGAATCTTTGTTCTCAGTCTGTAGGAATGTAAACTAATTAGAGACTAAAATTATTACGAACTTCCAAAATGTGATTTGAATACTCCTATAAATATTAAAGTGTTTTAATGAGTTTGTAGAAGTTACATGGAAACACTGCTTAGACCACTTGTCACTTTTTCCCTGGAGAGTGACTGATTTATTATTGTTAGTGCGAGGAAGGAAAGTGATTTTACTGATTAGAAAAAGAAAACTCAAGCTAGTTTGAAAATAGTATTAGTGAAATTCCAAAGTGAAAGCAGTTTACAGTTTAAATTTAACTCTCTATTATTAACTCTTTTTTACAAGCTTGTTTAAATCAAGGAACAACTTAAAAGTAAGAATGTTTTGTGTTATCATTGTATTTTATTCTGTGAAAGATAGGACAGAACTAATTGCTTAGATAGACTAAAAGTAAAGTCATCAAAAGGGTATTGGAATAGACCATGAATCTGTAAGCTTTTAAGAACCCCAAGTTTTGCAATTAATTAGTTTTGTGTAATAAAAACTTGTGGTAAATTGTAAAGAAAAAAACCACCTCAGTGGAGTGAAGATAGTCTGGGATATGACTGGAAAATAAAAATTAGACAAAGTAAAGAGGCAGTAAGAGTAATAGAGAAATGAGGAGTCGAAAGTATAAAATGAAAGGGTAGCTTCCAGAGAGAAGGTAAGGCAAACAGGAAAAGATAATTTGGGGTTTAGAGAGGGGGTTGAGGTTAAATTTCATTGAGATATGAAAGATGTGAGAGAAATGCCTCTTTGACAAGTACTGAATGCCCTTTTTTGCATTTTTTCTTTTAAATTTTAATTTATGGAATAAAATAAGCATTTCCATAGTACAATAAAAAAGATGATTGCATATAAAACTGCAAATTCACTATATACAACTTGCTATTCCTCCTAAATATACCACAAAGTTGTCATGTAAATTTTTTCCCCTTTTTTTCTTTCCTTC